>NW_028227261.1:63325000-64525000 GCF_978045245.1 Mus caroli
GTATGATTTGATGGCTAAGTTTCTTGAATAAATAAAAGATCCCAAATTACTCCCTTACAATGAATATAACAGATATAGAAGCTCCCGTTTTCATAACCTGTGTTTATTACATCTATTTAATCGGATTGGTTGCCAGAACTTCTTTATATGATTATATTTTCACATTGAGAATGAGTATGTTGATTACTTAGCATTATTGAAAATAATAAAGAATACAAAATAACATATTGATGAACATATCATTTGTATGTAATTAAATCAAAGTGGTCTAAATAATGACTTTTATTTGTCATGGGCTGTGTAACTATTAATCAAAATATCGAAGGGCTAAATCTCCTTAATTTAATTCCTTTTTTCTTCCTCCCACTTCATGCTATTTGGTACTCCCTTTAGTTGACATCAGATACAAGAATGTATCTGTAGGTTCCCAGAAGTGAATTGGTAAAGACTGAGCATGACTGTCTCTTAGGGAAGAAGATTCACATTAGAGCAATAATCTTATGCATTATTTTCTTATGGACCTAGCCTTTAGGCTTTGTCACCAAGGTACCAAATCTCAGAATACACACTGAATAATGAATCTTATGGATATGTGTGCTTTAAATGGGAGGTTATCAACTACAGATCATAATAACCAGGGCTATCAAAAATGCTAAAGCCTTTAAATTCATAAATATAGCAATGATAATTCCTGGGCATAAATAACTCTTGTGTAAGGAGAAATATGCATGTCATGTATTAACTTAAATGGGAACAGTACTTGCCTAAAAATTGGGGAAAGAATCGACTTTAAGCTTCTCCTTTGGGTCAGAATTAAGTTTACAGGAGCCTCTTTCTCACATTTCATGTCTTAGAGATATTTACTTAGACTCTTGGCATATAGTTAAGGTTTGCAACATGTCTTTCCAAAACACAAGTATTTACACTATAGTGTAAGGGAAAGTAACAAATGCAGCCATAGTACTAATCAGACGAAAAGGTTGATGTCTCCTTAAAGTCAAAAGCGAGTTACTAACAACTTGAGTCTATATTCTGTAATTTCTATAATGCTGGTTTTTTTTTATGAAAACAGTGTCTAAATTGTTTTTTCTTTAAATTATTGAGCAAAAGACAATGAAAACTCAATGTCTGAAAAGAACCCTATTGCTGTTTTTTGTTACTGTTTTTAGCTTGGAGTGACTAAAATGTCAAACATTTTGATAGATCCTTGTATTCTCATTTTATTCCTTTCAAATTTAACATGTAATTTTTTGATGTGTTTTTTTTCTATCAAGATTAAAGCTAAGCATCTTGAAACAACAAAAGGAACCCCATCCCCATCTTTCTCTCTCTCTCTCTCTCTCTCTCTCTCTCTCTCTCTCTCACACACACACACACACACACACACACACACACACACACTTTGAATCAGCCCAAGTATCTACTCATGGCAGAAACAAAAAACAAGGGAAAACTCTGACATGAAAAGATCCTTGTGCAAGAACAGGGTAAGGAACTGCATCGAGAGGAATAAGAGATCAACCAGTCAATTAACGTGGAAAGGAGCAAGTGAAATCCTGTACCACTGTAGCATGCCACAAAAGAGCAGAGGGGAAGACCTCTCTGTTAACACGGGATAGGGCAAGAGACTCGACACCTCACATACACTGAGATGAACAAAAGTGGAAGAGAGCATGTCCTCATTTCTAACCTTAAGCCATACACAGGACTCTAATCATAATTCCTTACACACTAACCCTTCACTCTAACCTCAAAAGAAATGCCAACCTCCTGAATTGGAACACCGATTTCCCAAACAGATGTCAGACATTAGCCACTGGCCTCAGCTGCCATCAATATTAATCAGCTAATCTTAACATTAACAAAACATATGCATCATAAGGACAAGCCCGTGCTGCTGCGATGTAAAAGACAATTACAAGCCAGTGCAAATAATTAGGATGATGTCAGTACATCTATTATCAACCAAGATAATCTTAGATTTCAAAGGAAACATTTGCCATTTAGGGCTTATATCCTTGACTATCTTACGAACAAGGTAATATAGCCCATGAAGCCTTACATCCCCTCTGGAGTGAGCATAGAAGTTTCCTGTTGTTAAGAATCATTTTCCTTTTTTGGATCAAAACTATCTCAATTACTAATTTACCCATGGTTGTTAGGTATGTGTATCCATCTTTAAACATTTATGCATGAAAGTTTATGCTACTTGGAGTTGAGAGTATATTTATTTATAAGTACATGGACAAATAACCCCAGATTTTTAAAAAGAATTCTAAAATTTTTTACAAGAAATGGTGTAAGAAAATTTAAGTCATGCAGTAAGTACAACAAAGAAGATATTTTGCAGAATTCTGGAAACAATATGTCATGGCTGCTGTCTTGTTTCTGGTCCAGCTTCTCTGAGTCCACATTGCAAGTGACTTGTCAAGCCCTCTAAGTGTTGGGCACTCCATTTCTCCCATGTTCTCCTGAAGATATCTCCATGGACAATTAAGCATTTATAAGCACTTCTGTGGTTTCTGCTGTAAGGGCATTTGGTAATCATAGTAAATTATTTCCTCTCATGATAAGCTATGCCTGATGCAACACTCAAAGAGAAGCCTTAGCAATTAGATTAAAGAAATAGCCTTTCTTATTTAGTAGTCAAAATGTATCACAATCACAAATTATACTCATTTCTATAAAAATATATAACAAATGCCAGGTAGGTTTGAAATACTGCATTAGTTTCTGGGTACATTCTATTTAAGATAATTGAAGCTTTTACCATCAAAGATATTGAAGTAATTCAGTCAACAGACAGAGAGAACACTTACAATAAATGTAGTCCTCATATATGCCACACCTAATGTCAATATTACATGCTTGTTAAGTTACTAAGGACTGTACAAGAAATAGGCAACTATCAGAAAAGCATGGGGGAAGACAGACTCTCATATAAAATAACCATCAAATATGAATGGACTGATAATTCAGTGTTGAGTATTTTTTCTAGGGATGTCAGAAACAAAAGTCTATTTACCTCAGGGAACGTATAATGATAGGAATGAATACATCCATATATAAATTGTTTAAAAAATAGTTTATTGGGGTTACTAACAGGCATGTGGTTCACAGGCTGAATGACAGAATGGGATTATCAATGACCTCTTGGGCACTGTGACAACCAACATTCTTTTTTTTTTTTTTTTTTTTTTTTTTTAGGTTTGATTTTTTCTTTTTTCTTTTCTTTTTTTTTATTATTTTTATTACATATTTTCCTCAATTACATTTCCAATACTATCCCAAAAGTCCCCCATAGCGCCCCCCATTTCCCTACCCACCCATTCCCATTCTTTTGGCCCTGGCATTCCCCTATATTGGGGCATATAAAGTTTGCAAGTCCAATGGGCCTCTCTTTCCATTGATGGCCGACTAGGCCATCTTTCGATACATATGCAGCTAGAGACAAGAGCTCCAGGGTTCTGGTTAGTACATCATGTTGTTCCAACAATAGGGTTGCAGATCCCTTTAGCTCCTTGGGTACTTTCTCTAGCTTCTCCATTGGGAGCCCTGTGATACATCCAATAGCTGACTGTGAACATCCACTCCTGTGTTTGCTAGGCCCGGGCATCGTCTCACAAGAGACAGCTATATTTGGGTCCTTTCAGCAAGATCTTGCTAGTGTATGCAATGGTGTCAGCGTTTAGAAGCTGATTATGGGACGGATCCCTGGATACAGCAGTCTCTAAATGGTCCATCCTTTCATCACAGCTACGAACTTTGTCTCTGTAACTCCTTCCATGGGTGTTTTGTTCCCAAATCTAAGAAGGTGCACAGTGTCCACACTTTGGTCTTCATTCTTCTTGAGTTTCATGCGTTTATCAAATTGTATCTTATATCTTGGGTATCCTAAGTTTTGGGTGAAGTAACACAATCACAAAAGAACTCACACAATATGTATTCATTGATAAGTGGATATTAGACAACCAACATTCTTAACCAACGTGGATTACAAAATCTACAGCACTCAAAGACCTTGCCAGATACCCCATCATCAGACAGTCTCTCCCAAGAAGTTTCTTAAAAGACATTTGTAATTTTTATTAGCTTCCTGGATATTATAAGCATTTATCTTTCCTCTAGCTTCAGTTTAGAAGGAATATTCATAGATACACAATACTAAGGATGGAAGGGGATGGGGGAAGAATGACAAGGTGACAGTAAATTAATGAATATCCATAAGACTTTTTTTAGCACCAGAGAAATTTTTCAGATGAAAACAAGATTTGTAAATAAAATGAAGGTCAAATAATAAAAAGGACACAGTGAAGATGCTTTGGTGTTCTCTGCACAGTGAGGATTACACCTCCCACTGTTTTCACTTATGCTAAAAATGAAGCTCCAATTACCAGAGTGATAATTGAGACTTGGTTTTACCCATAAGCATCACAAGAGTCATTAAGAATAGCCATAGTGAGGATGCTAGCGATACTAATGCTGACTCTGTGTGCAGAGGAAAACCTACCTGGTTATTTACAGAACATAACACCTACACCCCTGGACCTAAGTACTAAACAGCTTACAAGTGAATAGATACACCGTGATTATAGTGATGTTTTCTTGGAAAAATAGACATTTTACACTGTTTTCTTTAAAGAATGAATTTGATATCAAATTCAACCATATAAATGCAAAGGAAAGAAAACTTTAACTTTCCCAAGACTGTAGGAAAGTGTGGGTTATACAATAGTTCCCAATTCATGGCATATACTCCAATAAATGTATTTTCTACTCCTCGAATATAGTCATTTGTAAAAAAACCAAAAGCCAAAAGCCAAAAAACTCTGATATAAATTGTGTTGTATATACATTTTCCTCTCTCAAAACTCTAGAGAGAAATTCCCAGGAAGATATCATTTCATTTCGCAGAAAAGTATTAGCCTGTAGAAATAAATATTTTTATACTTCAAATATCTATTAATTAGCATGTGCAATAAAATCAGACTTTAGACATCATATTGAGTATATGGGCATTAGTCTAGTGTCCTGAACTAAATTAGGAATCAGAAAAAAATTAAAACTATATATAGAAGTAACTGATACAATGTATGTTTAACATAAGTAGATATTCATCACTCCAAATGTCTTAGGCACATGTCACATTAAAGTTGCTGGAAAACTCAGATTCTTCAATGAGGAAGTAGAGAATATATTTACCTGCTTGCTTTCTTCACTCTCTGACAACATATTTCATAATAACATGTGTATGTTTCACAAGAATGCTAGGGTGTTGAGCTAGCTGACAGGAGATTGACTCAGATGTAACCTAGCTAACTATCTTCTGTGACTGAAACACACCAGGTTTTACACAGTCAGAGGCCATGGTGTGTTCTTCAATTCACCAAAACACATTTAAGAACCACCCCATAAAAATCATCTGACTTTCAACACTGTTATGTTATGATAAAAGGAAAAGTCAGCTCATAATTTTTAGCAGAATTGTTACAAGATCTCTCTATCCCTGAAGCAGACAAAAGCATTTCTTTGGAAAGATTAAACTGTTACCCAAATCTGTTGTCAACTAAGTGGGAAGTGAAACCAAGTGTGTAAGAAGTATTTATATGTCCATACTACTTAACCATCTCTATTTAGCCTTATGTTTGTTGATTTTCAGTATTGATTATTGATGCCTTCCTTCACTTATACAATTTTTACATTTACTGAATGCTAGTTATGTGCCTGGCAAAGTACTTATCAGCAGGCAATATGAATCCTGAATACCGTGATGAAATATCCACTCTTTGTGGAGGGTACAGTTTAGTCAACACATTGAGAAAATTATAATTCTGGTTATAAATGTGGGTTCTCAATTAGCCAGATTATTGTACCTCCCTTCTCAAACTCAAGCATTTAAATGAAAGACTATGGGGATTGGGGGACAGATAACGTCTATTGCTTTAGAAGTCAGATATCATAAAAATGGTTTTAATGTAGAAAAAGAAATTAATATTTAAATTATGTTAGTGTTGAATGAAAGCCAAGGTGCCTTGTTCTGAAATTCTGGAGACTGAGGTCATTTGCCCAGTTCAGATCAGAATTGGGGAACAGGCTCAAAATAAGAAGATGAAATGAACATCACAGAGGAACCACTGCGGCTGTTCAGACTTTCATCAATCTGTTCCGAGAAACTTACAAAGGAGAAGAGATTATAAAAATTTAAAAATAAAATGTAAATATATATGTAATACAACTGAAAAGATAACTGAATCTAGAGGTCAAATATCCATAGCATATGGAATTACAAGATAAAAGGCAAATAAATTAAATCTAATAAATTAGCAATAAAAAAAACAATATAAGGAAATTCCTGGTAAGCAGAAAAGAAACTTATATTTATAGACTAAAACAGTTTGTTTTCATCACATCCTTTCTGCTGTGACTATGCATTTTATTTTACTCATGTACAACACAATATTCTGCCTGATGAAAATGGTACAAAAGTTTGCTCAGAGTTGTTTGGCAGTGAAGTAACAGTTGATCAAACTAATCAACTAGGCAAGATTAACTAATATACTAATCCAAAAGAACAAAAGCATATATACAGCATATCGTACTTTTGTATATATTATAATATATAAAAGGGGTATCTATCTCACATTAGTACAGTTTATAATTGTATACAATATTGCTATTGTAACTTTAAGCCTTGTTATATTTGAGGTTATGAGAAATTGTGGTTTGGGTAGTTCTCTGATGTACTGTGTATATTACGTTTGTCATAGATGTTTTTAAAAAACACAAACTACATAAACAAATGGAAATTTGGAAAAAGTAGAATTGTCACTAATAACTACGAATTAATTTCTTTATGTCTATAAAATAACTTGAATCTGCTAACTTGAGTTTGAGAACATGGACTGACAATACATTTGTATAGATTTAGAGTCTTATGAAATAAGAATTATTTTTTTAGTTGGGATCAACAAGTTATTACTACTATGAAATTTTTCAGTTGATTCTTTCTGGGTTAAATAAAGGGAATTTGTATAAAAATTATCTATTATTGGTCTTTTAATTAATAGTTTTGGACTTAATATATATGACCTAAAATATATTAAATGAAAGTTCATCCAACTTCAGAAAGAACAAAACCACATACTTTTCCTCATATGTTCATCCTGCCCTATAATGTACACTTTTATATTTGTAGACAAATGTATGAATGTGTATAGTATGGAGAACAAGAAAGGTGTTATTAGGTGATGGGAAAATAGAGAATAGGTAAAAAAAAAAAAATAAATCATAGTAACCACTCTGGAAATCAGTCTGGCAGTTCCTCAGAAAATTGGACATAGTACTACCGGAGGATCCAGCAATACCTCTCCTGGGCATATATCCAAAAGATGTCCCAACCGGTAAGAAGGACACATGCTCCACTATGTTCATAGCAGCTTTATTTATAATAGCCAGAAGCTGGAAAGAACCCAGATGCCCCTCAACAGAGGAATGGATACAGAAATTATGGTACATTTACACAATGGAGTACTACTCAGCTATTAAAAAGAATGAATTTATGAAATTCCTAGGCAAATGGATGGACCTGGAGGGCATCATCTTGAGTGAGGTAACACAATCACAAAGGAACTCACACAATATGTATTCACTGATAAGTGGATATTAGCCCAAAACTTAGGATACCCAAGATACAAGATACAATTTGCATGAAACTCAAGAAGAATGAAGACCAAAGTGTGGACACTATGCCCCTTCTTAGAATTGGGAACAAAACACCCATGGAAGGAGTTACACAGACAAAGTTTGGAGCTGTGATGAAAGGATGGACCATCTAGAGACTGCCATATCCAGGGATCTATCCCATAATCAGCTTCCAAACGCTGACACCATTGCATACACTAGCAAGATTTTGCTGAAAGGACCCAGATATAGCTGTCTCTTGTGAGACTATGCCGGGGCCTAGCAAACACAGAAGTGGATGCTCACAGTCAGCTATTGGATGGTTCACAGGGCTCCCAATGGAGAAGCTAGAGAAAGTACCCAAGGAGTTAAAGGGATATGCAACCCTATAGGGGGAACAACATGATGAACTAACCAGTACCCCGGAGCTCTTGTCTCTAGCTGCATATGTATCGAAAGATGGCCTAGTCGCCCATCACTGGAAAGAGAGGCCCATTGGACTTGCAAACTTTATATGCCCCAATACAGGGGAATGCCAGGGCCAAAAGAATGGGGATGGGTGGGTAGGGAAGGAGGGGGGGTATGGGGGACTTTTGGGATAGCATTGGAAATGTAATGGAGGAAAATAGGTAATAAAAAATATTAAAAATTTGTTTTAGATTTAAATTTGCCATAAATTTTTCATTCTCTCTGTCTCTGTCTCTCTGTGTCTCTGTCTCTGTCTGTCCCTGTCTCTCTGTCTCTCTCTCTCTCTCTCTCTCTCTCTGTGTGTGTGTGTGTGTGTGTGTGTGTGTGTGTGTGTAGACAAGTATATAAAAATATAAACCAGATGCGCTGAATCCAATAGAAGGGAAAGTAGGAAAGAGCCTTGAACTCATTGTCACAGGGAGAAATATCCTAAAAATAACTCCAATGGATTATACCCTAAGATCAAGAATTGTTAACTGGGACCTAATGAAACTGAAAAGCTTCTGTAAGTCAAAGGACATAGTCAATAAGACAAATCTGTAATTTACAGATTAGGAAAAACCCTTCACTAATCCCATATCTGATAGAGGGCTAATGTCCAAAATATATAAAGAACTCAAGAAACAAACCACCAAGAAACCAAACAATTCATTAAAATATTGGGAATAGAACTAAACAGAGGAACCTTGAATGGCTGAGAAGTACTTAAATGTTCAAAGTCCTTAGTGATCAAGGAAATGAGGAAATAAAAACCAAAATGACTCTGAGATTCTACCTCACATCAATCAAAATGGCTAAGATTAAAAATTTAGGTGACAGCTCAGATTTGCAAGGATTTAGAGAAAGAGGAACACTCCCCCATTGCTGATAGAAATGGAAGCTGATACAACCACTCTGGAAATAAATCTGAAGACTCCTCAGAAAATTAGAAATAGATATGCCTGAAGAGCTATACCACTCTTGGGCATATACCCAAAGGATGTCCCACCATCCCACCATGCCACAGGAGCACATGATTCACTGTGTTCATCGTGGCCTTCTTTATGATAGTCTCGAAAAACCAAAAAAGAAAAAGACTAAATAAAATTTTAAAATATATAATTGATAAAAAAATGTATAAAATCCAAAGTGAAGCAATAAACTTCACAGCCTCCGAATGGTCATCCTAAGAGCACAGAAGTTCATTGAGATGAACGAACTTTTGATTTGACAAGCGCTTGTCTGACAAGCTTTTGCATTTCTTTACATTATAATGATTAAAACATGAATGAATTATCTTCCCAATTATTGCATTTTCTAATGTCTGCCTTACTTTCACACAATTCCTAGCAGTGTTTTCCCAGTGTTTTCTTCTTTCTTGTGGATCCTTCTTGAGGTAGCAGAGGAGGAAGAGAATAGGGAGGGTAAGACTTTGTCTTAAGATTCAGGGTTAAGACTTAGTCTTACCAGATATTTTGGGTTGCTGTATAATAATAAAAAGTTTACTTATCTGAGTCTAAGTTATAAGCTACTGTAGCTGACCTGCCTTCTGTGATGCACTTAGGACATCTTCCTCAAACAGCAAAGGATTAAGTAAATAGCCTTTGTACTATCTCAGCAGGAGCTGCTCAGCTCTAACTTTCAGCCTCCTAGTTGGAAGTCACAGGAAGAAAAAGGAACACTTAAAAAATGATCATAGCATTTATTACTAGGTTGTAAAAAGTTTCCTATAAAAGCTAACTAAGGGGAAAGGCAGAAAGATCCTAAGTAGGGAAGGATAAAAGTTCTCTAAGTGGGCAAAAATTCTAGTATGGGAAAAGATTCTTCCAGGAGGGGAAAAGGGAAAAAAATTCTACTCCTTCTCTTTGTTCTCAGTATTTATACATCTTTCAGAATACATGATCACATGTTACAAAGTTCACCACAAGGTCACACAAAAAAGTCAAATCATAAATTGAAATAGAAGTTTACAACAGAGAATGTTTACATGCATATCCATTAGGTGTAATTATTTGGCTAAACGTCCAATCATGTGTCTCAACTCCACAGGTTCACTGAAGGTTTAAAACAATAACTAAGTTATTAATAAAGTTTTGTATAGATAAACCCAGTCAATATTTTATCTTCTGCCCTAGCACCTATAGTAAGTCATTAGTTCCCTTTTTATGATCTTTGGTTAATTGTTTTACAACCTCTTGGAATGTGTTCTGAGTAGGAGAAAGTCTGGTTACTATCTAAGAGCAATTAACTAGTGATACTTGGGACACTGGCAGAATTCTCATTGCAGGTTTGACTATCAAAAAAGGACCTAATAGCAATCCCACTCTAAGAGAGCTTAATAATCACTGATATAATTTTAGGAATTCTTATGTGACCATCATTAAGATTTAAGTCATCTATTTGAATATATCATCACTACAAGACAGTACATCTTCATGGATCTAGAGAGATCTGCTCCAAAGGGGTGTCCTACTACTTAGTGATAGTTATATATAGTTATATATGACAGGAAAAGCATATTAATAGCAGGAATCTTTCCTAAAATGAATCCCTTGCAGTCTTGCTTGATAAGGACGAGCCTGTCACAGATTATATAATAATCCAAAGCAGGCCATCTCAGGATGTTCACTTACTAGTTATTAGCTTGTCCAATTATGGCTCCTGACAGTGTTTTCCTTTGAGCCACTAAGTGTAATATTAAGCAATTAACCAGCAGACATTTTAAAGGTGATAATACCACTGTTTAAATAGACAAAGTATAGGCAACTATAGGCATGCACATAAACACACACAAACACGAACACATGTAGTTTTATGTGTGTGTATATGCAAACGGTTTTCAATGTTTTGAAAAATATATTAAAAATTATGTCACCAAACTACAAGATAGACATTATAAGAACTCTGCTAGGTTATATTTAATAACCCTAACCAGAAATAAATTCAGTAAAATTTTACTTTTTATTCTTAAGTTAGGAAGAAAATCTCTCTAAAATGATGAACATTTTCTTGACTAGAATTATTATTCTTGGTAATGAGCAGTGCTCTATGAAAATGAGGATTTAATATGTAACCAATTAGTAAAAAAATTAAGTCAATTACTAAACACAATTTTCCATGTTAAACATTAATTAAATTCTGAAGTATTTCTTAATAAATTTAATATAGAAAATATGAATTAAAAGAAAAGGGCAATTTAACCTATTAATCAAAATAGTGTTTATCATTACATATATATAATTTGGCTCAAAATACTTTGCATAATAAATTATTCATTATTTTAAGTGATAATTTACTATTTGGAGTTTTAATAGCATTTCATGCATTATAAAAATAGATACTTTAAAATTAGTGGTTGGTTGACAAATGACCAAATATATGGAGTGCTATGATAAAAAATAGAACATTAAAGCTGAGTGCACATTTTGGGCTTGTAAAATCAGGGTAAGGCCCTGAGACTGTCTTTCTGGCTTGATACTACTGAATGAAACCCTGTACATATGGATATAATATGATGATACATGCAAATTCACTGATACAATCAAAACTAGGGCAGACTACGTAACTATAACCAAATCTCTGTGGAGCACTTGGTAAGTAAAGGGAAGAGGGTCAAGAATTCATGCTGGGGTATCCTAATCTGCTCAAGAAGCTATCAGTATCAAAAGCACAAATAGAAAGAAAGAGATGGAAAGGAGGAAAAGAGAAGGAGGAGGGAGGAGAGGGAGGAAGAGGAAATAATTCTGGGTGTTCTTTACAATATGGACCTAGTGAGTTGGTGAACGCTAGAAATAAGCAGCAAACATTTTCAAACTCATAGAATGCAAATCACTGCTGATTAGCAACCAGTTGCTCAAATGGGCTCCTATAAAGGGGAACCACATGGCACTCTTCTACTTTAAAACACTGCAGGAAGATATAAAGTATCAAGGCAGAAAGACAATGTAGGTAGTGCTTGCATTGCAAGTATTTCACCAGTGTGAGAGAAAAGGTACCTGCAAAATCTTAAAAGGAAACAAGGAGGTGATTGACAAGTAACCTGAACAACTATGAAATTTTACCTCTGAACCATTCTAGCTTCTACAATAACTAGAGGAAGATCTGAGAGCCACCTCCAAGGGGCTCTGACATTTGCTAAGGCAAAATCCACCTGGGGGGAAATAAAGTCCACAAAGTCTGTGATATAAGGGACACCTATGAAGGTGTGGATATGAAACTCTTTTATAAGAAGGGACCTGAGGACCCAAGCCGGAGGAGTGAAGTGCTGGGGAAGTGGCTTCTGCTGCCCTTCTTTCCCACAGTTTTAGAAACTGAGTGCAACTGGGAGGGGAAAACCACTGTATTTGTGAAGGACTACTTCTGGTTGTTTTAAACATAATGGTTCATTTTATAGCACAATGATTCCTGGCTACCATAGTGTTTTTCTGTTTTGGCTCAATTTTAATGTGATTCCTGTTAGTGAGTGGGCCTTCAACAGATTTAAAGTACTTTAGCAATTATTAGCTTCTTCTCGGAGATGGGGGACAGTCAAGTTTTCAATCTAAAACCAAACTAGTATAGAGAAATAGTTGATTTCAGTAAGATAGCAAAAATAATCTATGAAATATTAGACTAGGTTAGTGCATACTCAGAGAGGACATGCCCTCTATTGCTAAAGAGCACCATTCAAATCCTATGCAAAACTTTACTAATTAGAAACTTTAAGGTCAGGAATTAAAACTGTGAAATCTATCAAGGTTAGCACAAAAATGTCTGAGAATCAAGACAGATGGAAAGCACAGCTTATGCTCCAGCTGCGTATGTAGCAGAGGATGGCCTTATCTGGCATCAATGGGAGAGGAGGCCCTTGGTCCTGTGAAGGCTCCATGACCCAGTGTAGGGGAATGTTAGGATGGTGAGGTTGGAGTAGGTGGGAACAAGGGGAGCACCCTCATAGAAGCAGGGGGAGGGAAGATGGGATAGGGGTTTTCCTGGAGGGGAAACTTGGAAAGGGGTTGACAGCTGAAATGTAAATAAATATCCAATAAAAAAAGAAAGAAAAATTTTTTTAAAAAGACTGAAGGTCTGACTCTATAGAAATGCAAATACTTTGAAATAATGAACATGTGCTATTGAATAATGGTAAGTAAATTTGCTAACAAAAGATAACAGAAACGAATTGTTTAAAAATGAAATGAAAGATAGAACTGAAAAAAAAAACTTGTAGATGGCAAATAGTTTTCCTGTCAATTTCTTAGATATCATTAAATATAAGATCACAGAGTTATGGACTATTTGGATAAACTTTTAAGTGAAGCAGCTGGAACCAGAACGATACTTTAAATTTTCTACAATTCAGAGCTATGGAATATATTGCCATTTCCCAACTTTCAACTTTCTGCGACCTCATCCATGGTAGTTGTATCATTTATGGTGGGATCAGGTCTTCATCATATTTCTTATCTGTTTTATTATTTTCTGTTATACATTTTGGCTTAACTCTTTTGAATGTATGTACACATGTATGTGTTTAAGAAACATGGAAGCAAAAGAAGTGTTAAATTTCTAAGTTCCATCTGTTTTAATAATCAGACATATTTTTAACTTAGGTTCCTCATCTACAATTCCAAGGAAAATATAGATTTTGGTATTCAAATGTAATTAAGATTATTCTAAAGATGTTGACATAAATTTTATCAAAAGAATTACATTATGCCAATTTACACTGCAGAAAATCCTAGGCAAGCACATGTGGATCATGAGAGCAAAACAACTTTGAAGTTAAGCCTAATTATGTTTTCTTTACAGAAAATTTACTTAATGGAATATAAATTGGAGCAAATGATTTGCTAACAGTCATACTTTTGTAGTATTATTGAAAAATAAAAGTTGAGAAGGAAAATGTAATCATTCTGTTAATTAAATGTAATCTCTATTTATGAATATTCCCAGAAACAAAGTTAACTAACATGACCTCTGACAATTCGTACGTAATAAGGTTTGTATACAAGTCAGCCTCTTCAACAAATCATGCTCAAGACATGTTGAAACAGGTTAAATCATTATGGAGTATAGCAGGAAAATGAGGGACTCCTACATAACACAACGTTAATCTAAGGTCATGCTACATATTTTCTTCTAAAAGATTTAAGTCTTAAATATCCACATGGACTGCAGGCTTCGATGTCAGATTTGTCTCATCTTGTAGTAGAAAGGAATTTGAATAGCCACTGAGATCTGTCTTGTGATGAATGGTCCCTGAAACAATGACTGTATAATACCCTGTGACAGTAACTGAGTGATGTGGAAAGCGGCAGAATGCTACTTAGCTTTACTTTCTGCAAATTTGGCTGGGCATGTCCCTTCTGAGTTCTCCCTTTGACCCCAAATGAATAAATATGCATGAATATTTTATTGAGTCCTTTGTATGCCATATCCAGTTTTCACCTTTTCAATATTTTTCTCTCGTTTGGAGTCATTTATTTATTCTTACACATATATGTGTAGACTGATAAGCTCATTAGTCTATCTATAGTAGTATTTCTCATTGTTTCATATTTTCAAGTTCACTTTATCCTTGTGAGCAGTTTACCATTATTTTTGCTTTGCTCCTTCATAATGACATTACTAAATGTGTGTGTGTGTGTGTGTGTTTGTGTGTGCTTGTGTATACAGCTCATATGCCGTGTCTCTTGTAAGATGTCAGAGGAAAGCTGTGTGGGATAGTTTTTTTCTGTTCTACATTTATATGAATTCAGTGGATGGAAATCAGGTCATCAAGCTAGTTCGGCATGTACCTTTTCTGAATGAGCTGTCTATCCAGCCCATCTTTACTCATTTCATTTAATTGAGGACAATATAATATTTTAGAGCCTGTTTCCAATATACACAGTATGCCAAGCTGTTTTTCTATAGCTGTTTTTATGTTATTTCTTCTTTTATTTTTTACCTACTTATCTCCATTGCCACATTTTTTTATAGGATATGACAAATCTTGCTGGAAAAATATGTCTTGAAATGGTCTGATCACTTGAAGGATATCTTTATATAGAAAAGACTGACAGTTGCTATTCCAGGACTGATAGGGATGAACGCAACCTGCTGAGCCATCTCAGAAGTACCTAAACTGAATTAACCATAGCATCACTTGATTCCCTGAAGCCTTGTCTCTGTGTCATGTAGACTTAGTCCTCAGTTGAACCTCTTCAAAAGCCTGTTAAGAGAACATGAGTAAGGAGGCACAGTGTGTCTTTAGATCTATGAGTCTTTCAAATGTGCTGTTCAGACAGACATACCAAAACCCCTTGGAAAAATTGGAATTTATTACCAGGAAAGAGTCCAGTCTCATATCTCTTGAATTTGGTCTATGTCAAACCTTTATCTCAGAAATTATTTACTACAGTATCAACCATCTCATAAACAAAGCACTGTTATTACAGTAAGGCCTGAAAAATAAGGGGAAATTTTAAATTGATATAATAAAAACTCTGTGTCCATCAAGAATCAGTGATAGTAATTCTATCTTGTATAGCTAAAGGGTATTAGAGGCTACAATACGAACTCCAGAGTGAAGCAATACATATTTTGAAAGATATCAAATAAGAAAATAACCCAAAGCATAGAATATTAGGACACAGAGCAAAATAAATAGATATTGGTTTGACTATTGTTCTTGTATACTGTTTATAGATGCATTTTAAAATCTTTTTAAGTGGTTGTATTACAAGGATGACATCCACAATCATAAAAAGCTAGATAAGGTAAAGTTTATGAGGCCTCAACCCTACAGAAACAATTATAAACAACCGAGTAAAGCTATGAGCAGTTCCTCTTAAAGGGCAAGCAGAGAAATTGTTTACCCAGAGGCAAATGGTCAATTGTGATAATACACATACAAGTAACATTCTGTAGATTCAGCAGGTTGTATTTAGAAATATATATTATATTTATGTATGCAATGGCAATTATTAAAGAAAGAGTTGATAAGTCTGAGGTGAGGGAGAGAAAGATGGTGTATATGGGAGGGTGTAGAGGGAAAAAAGGGAAGATAAAATTATTAAAACTATGTAGCACTATTAAAAATAAACAAAAATAAAATAAAACATTTTCAGGCAAAGAAGTTCCTTTTTGAAGTATAAGCAGTCATTAGAAAAGATAATTTGATCTTGACTCTCATATCTGGAATTTATTACCAAAAGCATAAAGTGTATGTATTGCAAGTGAGCAAGAGCCTGCTCTCTACTGCCATATTAACAGTGAACACTAATAATTTTTTTCTCAGTAAAGAGAATCCAGTCATATTAAATCCATTGTAAGGGTAGATTATAAGATCATGATTTCTACTGATTAATGAACAAGGTGGGGTTGACTATAACTTATTTGTAATTTGCTTTAATCAACATGTCTGAGAAGTTAAAACTCAAGACTGCCAAGACTACAAGATCTTTACATTTAAGATGATTTGTTCAGTGCCATTCTGTGACTAATTGAATTTGGCCTTAGCATGTAAGTGGCGGAGTTTCCTGTTAGTTCAATACACTCAATCCATATCGATCAATGATATGGTAAAATGAAGCAACTTCATTCCAGGATATAGTAAGTTTGGCTCTTCAGCATCATTCACTCATTTATATTCCATCTTCTTGGTTATAAGTTAGCATACTTTCCACAATATCAATATAGTGTTCATACACATTATATTTTCACAATCATTAGCATTTTAGACATAGCTTATAAATTACACATTATGGCGCTCACACCAATGTCTGTATACATTTCCAGGTCATACATTTAAGATTAAGATTTTTAGCAAGAAGCAGCATCCTGATTTTGAAACAAAATTTAGCCTTATTTGATGAACAAGTATTAAAAGAGGTTTCCTTGCACCAAATATTCTGCTAAGCAATGAAAGAATAAAGGTGAATAGGAAGTTGAAAGTTAGTGGAGGAACACAAGCAGTGTAATTTGAACTACTTCAACTATTCCAATAGTACAGATGTCCTGGGATGAAAGGTGGCTTTAGAGTAGAAGGAAAAATTGCTAGACACTTTGAAACATGCTAACTGCAGCATGTGTAGTCATCACACCAGCGCTCTCACGTGCAGGATGTGCATGCTGTCATATGCCTACTATGTTCTATTGAGTGATCCAAGGCAATTAAACAAGTTGGAATGGTGTCTATTGGATTTCCTCATTGTCATGCTTAATCTGTGGCCTGCATATATATAATAATAAATTTCAAAGCAGTATGTTTCAGAGGGTAGAATGAAAGCATCCAGTTTTAGTTTAATTTTATGTTTTACATTCTTCATTGGTTTGAGTTTTGTTTCTTCACTTTGTTTTGAAACATCATCTCACAGTGTTGTTCACATTAATCTTGAACATTTGATTGTCTTTTCCCTGCCTCACTAATGCTGTGATAAGTATCTATCATGTTAGCAGACTTGTCTTGTTTCTCAACTCTCTTAAGTTTAAGGTGAAAACTAACGTTCAACTGTACATTTAATAAAAGATAAATACAGGACAGATTAATTGTTATTATCAGTTTTATTTTACAGAATAAGCAAATTGCTTAGATAAAATTCCTAAACTATTCCTTATCCTAATTCTCATAGTCAATTATTGTTTCTCAGAAGCTATTAGTGAGTAACAAACTAAAGGGGTCATCTCTTATAGTCGGTTGTAACTCTTGCTTAAATTGCACCTTGGCTCTGGATAGATCAAGTTATCCCAACCTCTGTGCTTATAACTTGAACTGTCTCTCCTCTTTTCGGTGGATTTGAAATAGTTCTGAGGCTGGTGCAGTTTTCTCTCCTCTTGGAGTTTACTTTGGAGAATAAATCACAGGTTCTCATGCCTTGTGGCAGTGTGTCATTATAAAATATTTCATACCTGATGACCTTTGAGCATTTCTTATTCAAAGATTCATGAAAGCTTAGCATGAGGTACGTCTAATGATCCCTGTGTAAACACAGTGAAAGCTCCCTCCTACAAAGGCACAGGCAGGTGGAAGACATATTTTCGACACTATGTCTTCAATCTAAGCATCACTGGCAGTGCCTGACAGGTCTCATTTGCTAAATAAAGTACAATGTGTCAATTTGAAATATATGTAAATTATCACCTTTCTTCCTTGTTAATTAAGGTCTGATTAATGCAGTACAAGCAGTTGTTGACAGTACAGTCAGAGAATGCCTTTGTTGAAAAAAATGAAAACAAAACAAAAATTCTCGGATATAAATCACAGTTTGCTTCACCTGCTGAACTTTGGGTTAGGAAGGTTACTTGGAATAGTCTGTTTCACTGAAACATGGGCAGATGTTCAGATCTCTGCCTCTTAATGACTGACTCTCAAGGAGTAACTGGTAGAAAGTACTGACACTTCAAGAATAAGAGTTGTATGACATATTAAACTTTAGATTGATGGCAAAGGGATACATTCTAGACTTAGTTTAATATGGAAGCATTCACAAGTCCAACTCAAAAATGATACTTTTTGGGAATAGGGTATAGGTAAAGGATATGTCGGAAATTTGAACAATAAAGTTTTACTTGGGACCCTGCTTTACCAAATTTACATAATGCAGTGCTAATGGTTTTGGCAGACTACTGAACTGGAATTTATATATTCTAACTTAAAAAGGAAGACTGTTATAGGAAAAAGTTAATCATATTATTAAATTCAAGTTTCTCAATATATAATTAAAAAAATGCCTGGCGGTGGTGGCACACGCCTTTAATCCTAGCAGTTGGGAGGCAGAGGCAGGTGGATTTCTGAGTTCGAGGCCAGCCTGGTCTACAAAGTGAGTTCCAGGACAGCCAGGGCTATACAAAGAAAACCTGTCTCGAAAAACCAAAACCAAACCAAACCAAACCAAAACAACAACAACAACAACAACAACAACAACAAAACATGCTAAGAGAAAGAATATATTTGAATTGGATTAAGTAAATTCAAATATTTAACAAATTATCTACCTTAATTATATACAATAAAAATATAACATTATTTGATAAAAATACAGCTAAATGAAGCATTTAGTGTAGAAATGATTCCTGTCTCAAATAAAAAATAATTTATTTTCCCCATAACTTTACTTTCTTGTACCCATATTTTAGATATCTGCTGACTATTTCATTAACACTGTTTGAAAACTTTGGAAACATTATTGCTTATATTAAAATACATTCACATATGTATACATCAGATAGTATTCCTTGAACATGAAACTTTCTTTTGTGCTTCATCCATATGCCTATGCATATTTGTGTGTATTTACACTGAGGATTAAATCTAAGGCATTGCGTATGCTAGGGTTTTTCAGTTTTTATTGTGAGACACAGTCTTACCATGTACCTAGAATGACCTTGAATTTTAAACGATAAATTGAACAGATTACTGCATTTTTCTATTGTTTTCTTAGACAAATATGTATTTCCACACTATGATATTATGACCTATAATTTCACTGTTTATGGCTTGGCTTATAATACTTTGTTCTCTGTTTTTAAAATAAGGTTGGGGAATTACCATCATACAATTAGGATAATGAAAGGAGGCCTGATCTATATAAAATCAAGGCTGATAGAAAGCTAATCACCCTTCACTTAGAATGGAGCATACACTGAAGAATAAAAATCTGGGCAAAGTATTTGTGACCTGAATGAATAGAGTTCTAATATCAGAGTAAAAGAAAAGGTTCAAAAATTCTAAAACACAATCAATTATACTGCGAACCAGACTTTAAAGGTAATATTATATTCCATCCTTTCTACTTCCCCTAGGTGCTTGTTACAAAGGTAGTCATAGACAAGTCTCACACACACACACACACACACACACACACACACACACACATACACACACAAATGTCCTGACATACACACTACTGATTTTTCTTTAGACAATACCTTACCTGGACTAACCCAATAATGTGCTGGTCTTTCTAGAGAAGAGTCTGTCTTCTCCATTAATTCTTAGAATTTCCCCACAGACAAATAAGAGTCATGATACTTTGTTGACTTCTGATCACTTTAAGTTAAAAACTGATATAAATGTTATAGTGAGTAAAGGAAAAATGTAGCATCTAGATTTAAAACATCAGTTGTCTTCTATGAGGTGTCATTGGATATATTAGTCACACTCCAGAGCTGCCCACATGTTTAGGCAAAGTTATCATGCCCACTTAGGCCATTGTGGACTCCCTGGCTTTTTACTGATAAGAGAAAGAATGAACATGAAGTTCATGTTGAGAACTCCATGAACATGAATGAGAAAGGAAGTTACAAGAGGGGAAGAAATAAGATTAAAGTGTATTTATAAATTCTACAAATAATAACTCCATATGCATTTGGAGTTAAAGGCATACATGTATATGCCTAGCTTTTTATGTATGGGCTAGAAATTTAAGCACATAGAAAGTACTCTTTAAAGCTGAGCTATTCAAATGAGCTTTAGGATCAGGAAATCTTGATTACAAAGAATGACAACTGTGCCATTCTTGGTTGGCTTTGTAAAGTATGCATGAATGTTATATGTGACCCAGCAATCAAGAGGAAACTCAGATGGGCAAGTTTTTCACAACTCTCAGGGTTCATTTAAGGTGATTAGATTATTGATATTAGCATACTTCTTCCCACCTGTGGAAGATACATAAAAAAAACCCAGCAAAGAAGAGGAAAAAACTATATTATTCAAATATAAAAGAAGTAATATGTGAGGCCATTATACTTACTATGTTTATTTTTATTTTTACTGGTTTTATTTTTTCATATTTGTATTTTGTTTCTCTATAGGATAGCTTTTTATAATTTTCCTATCTTCTTTGTACCTATAATTACTTCTACACATATAATAGTGTCTTCTTATAACTTGGACCCATGTACTGCCATTCTCATTCTCTCTTTAATCTAGCTTTCTCCTTTACCACACCTTTCTCCTATCACTGCTTAAATAGTGATGCAGTTAATCCCCACCACCACATACACACACAGTACTTCCATAATCAATACTATAGTAAAGCTGTCTTTGACTCCTATCAAGGATAAAAATAAAATGCTAACTTTCTGTTATTACAAATAAGCACCAGGACCACTGCAAAATTATCATATAAACTACCACAATCTCTTTTTTTAATTAAAATGTAGTCAGAAACATAAACCCACATGAAAAAAGACTATTTTCCTGACTCCAAAGGTTAGTGAACATGAAAAAATGGTGAACAATACATCTATTCAAACAGATGTATAGGAGTAGAGAGAGACAGGAGGGAGAGAGAGAGAGAGAGAGAGAGAGAGAGAGAGAGAGAGAGAGAGAGAGAGACAGAGAGACAGAGAGACAGAGAGAGAGAGAGAGAAATTAAGAAAGAAAAGGAAAAGAAAGAAAAATAAAAGAAAGCATCCTAACTCAGATTCCTGAGATCTCTCAAACACTGAGGCACCAACCAGGCAACATATGAACTGGTACGAGTCCACCCTCACCCTACAATATACACATATATAAAGCAGAAGACTACGGGAAAAGACACGCCTAATTCTCAAGAGACTTGAGTCCCTAGTTGGGAGGCCTTGTTGAGGGAACACCCTCTTGGAGACAGTGGGGAGGAGGTATGGGATGAGGAACAGTGGGAGAGGAAACCAGAAGGCGGCCAATGGCTGGACCATAAAAGAATAATAATAATAATAATAATAATAGTAATTTTAAAATAATAATAATTGTGACTTAAAAATCGGTATATCTCCATAAGTTAAAGATATACCAGTACTATAATCCACAGAGGATGAAATATTTGAAATAACAACAACAACAAAAGGATTTAAATGTCCTTCTTAAAATCAAATAAGGTACTCAAATGATGATACAAAGTATGTAAATGTATCAAGACATAGATATATACAAGGTTTAGTAAAATGGAAGAGAAATCACAATGAAGGAAAAATGTAATAAAGTGTGATATGGAAAAACCCAAACAGAAATTGTTTAAATGAAAATAGAGTAGAAAGTCTATTTAACAGACAAAGCCAAGCAGAACGTATCTCACACATTGAGGACAAATCTGAGAAAATAATAAAGTCAGTCAACAATATAGGGGGAAATTATGTAACATGGCCCAAAATTCTTAGGACACTAGAAAATATTATAGAATCTCAACCTAAGAATCCTTGGGCAATAATTTATTCAATAAAATTATACATTAAAAATTTAAAATAATAGAAAGAGACAAATAAACATAAGGAATATTCAGAACACTAAGTATATGTATTACCAGATATCATACTCAGACTGTAACTATATGGTAAGATATGGTAGGAGTAAATATTAAAACACCTAAGAGAAAAAGCCAATGTATAAAAGTTTGAAAAATATTAATGCCATCAGAGCTTCTATATAATTTCTAAGCAAACAAGAAGACATGGAACAATATAATTTAAACCCTGAAGGTAAATATCTATTAGTCACGGTTGATATACCCAGTGGTGAGAGTCACTATTTATTGTCAACTTTTATTTTATTATTTTTTTCCTTTCTATATTGGATATTTTCTTTATTTACATTTCAAATGTTATCCCCATTCCCAGTTCCCCCTTTAG
This sequence comes from Mus caroli, assembly GCF_978045245.1. Lineage (NCBI taxonomy): Eukaryota > Metazoa > Chordata > Mammalia > Rodentia > Muridae > Mus > Mus caroli. Next base: position 63,347,696 of record NW_028227261.1, read on the forward strand.
AAACATCCTATCCCATCCCTCATACCTCTGATTCTATGAAGGTGTACCCCCTCCCACCCCACCCCTTCAAATCTCCCTGCCCTGATATTCCCCTACACTGGGGCATCTAGCCTTCACAGGACCAAGGGCCTCTCCTCCCATTGATGTCAGACAAGGCCATCCTCTACACAGGTGGCTAGATCCATGGGTCCCTCCATGTGTACTCTTTGCTTGTTGGTTTAGTCCCTGAGAGCTCTGGGGGTTCTGGTTATTTGATATTGTTCTTCTTCCTATGCGGTTGCAAACCCCTCAGTTCCTTCAAAACTCCTCCATTGGGGATGCTGCCCTCAGTCCAATGATTGGGTGAGAGCATCCAATTCAGTATTTGTCAGGCTCTGGGAGAGTCTCTCAGGAGACAACTATATCAGGATCCTGTCATCAAGCACTTCTTGGCATCCACAATTGTGTTTGGGTTTAGTGACTGTATATGCGATGGAGCAGCCTCCAGATGACTTTTCCTTTAGTCATTACTCAACACTTGCCTCTGAATTTCCTCCCATGAGTATTTTGTTCCAAACTAGAATCACATAGAAGACAAATTTTGGGTATTTCTAAGTGGGATTAGTTAGATTAGATTAGAGTCGGGCAGTATTTGTGACAGACTACTCTGATCAGGTATATTGAAGTAAGAATACACACAAACACACACACACACACGCTGGCCCATGCACACTCACTAAAGAGAGAAGCAATTATTCCCTGGGCTGGCGTCCAAGAATATTAAGAAGTTATGTGAGCAAGAACATTGATTACTCTCTTCTTCCTGGCTAGAGACAGGATGCGATCAATTGATATAAGACTAAGTCATCTCTATTTCCTTGCCACAAAGTATGTTCCCTTCTAATTGCGAGTACAAATGAACCCTCTATACTTTAAGTAGGACTTTTAGGAAACTTTTAGAGAATATCAAGAAAAGCAACTAAAACTTGAAGGGCGATGATTACTTTTACTTTGAACACAAATTTGGCAAGGCCACGAATGCCTTAGCAGCACTGATAAATTTAATAAGAGAATAATTCCTCTTCTAATAAAGGAAAAAAAGGGCAGTCTCAATCATGTGTAAGACACTTCATAAAAGGAATAATATGGATATAGAAAAGCCATTCCTTTGTATTTGATGAGAATGGAATAAAAGTCGAAATCAAGTGCAAGAGAAACCACAAAATCTATAATCAAAAAAGTGAATAAGCCAACTCTTATTAAGGAATGTTATTAAAGAAATCAAAAAGAAAATAAATAATTTCCATATTTAATGAAAAAAACCTAGCAGTACCTAGCAGATCATCTGTAGCACTACATTAATTCATTAGGGTGTGTGCATAGTCAGGGTAGGGAGGAGTAAAATTAATAATCACAATAAAAAGTCCTTTAAATATTTGAGAGAATGTATTTCATAGACAATATAGGGTTAAAGAAAAATAAAAGGTAAAGTTTATGACTATATCTTAATTAAAATTAAATTAAAAAAATCAGAGATATTAAGTAAAATAAAAATACTGTATCTTAAAATTCTAATGAATAAATAAATGAAACAAGAAATTAATCTGAAATGCAGATTGCAAGAAATAAAATTAGTGGAATGATTATTTAGATAGAGATAAAAAGAAAAGGAGATAAAATAATTAAACAATTGGTTCTATGAAAAGATTAATGTAATTGACACCTTCATACAAAACCAATAACAGGAAAAGAAGACCAACTTCAATAACTTTGGAGAGGAAAAAGGAACTGTTACAAACAGCCCCTAACATACTCCAAATTTTGTTATTAAATAATTTAAAACCTTGTTCTAATTTGCTAGAAATCTTGGAAGAAATAAATAACTAAACATATAAAACATAACAAAATAAATTCTGGTACACATAAATAAGCAAAATAGACACATAAAAACGTGGCCAAACAGTAGTAAAAACTATCCACAAAGAAAAAGTTAATAATTTTGTTGATTAAATGCTTTATTAAGTCATAATGACAATAGAATGCAAGCAATACCTCAAAACAAAAAGGGAAAAAATTACCAGACTCATTTTAAGAAGCCAGTGTTAATATAGTATAGTCATCATTGTTATATTGCTGTGATGAAAGACCATGAACACAGCATAGGAACTCTTGTAAGAAAAAGCAAGGGCCTCTCCTTCCATTGTTGGCCAATTAGGCCATCCATATGCAGCTAGAGACATGAGCTCAGGGGTACTGGTTAGTTCATATTGTTGTTCCTCCTATAGGGTTGCATACCCTTCAGCTCCTTGGGTACTTTCTCTAGCTCCTTCATTGAGGACCCTGTGTTCTAACCAATAGATGACTGTGAGTGTTAACTTCTATATTTGCCAGGCACTGGCATAGCCTCACAAGAGATAGCTATATCAGGGTCCTGTCAGCAAAATCTTGTTGGCATATGCAATAGAGTCTGGGTTTGGTGGTTGTTTATGGGATGGACCCCTGGGTGGGGCAGTCTCTAGATGGTCCTTCCTTCTGTCTCAGCTCTGAACTTTGTCTCTGTAACTCCTTCCATGGATATTTTGTTCCCTATTCTAAGAAGGAATGAAGTATCCTCACTTTGGTCTTCCTTCTTGGGTTTCATGTCTTTTGCAAATTGTATCTTGGGTATTCTGTTTCTGGGCTAATATCCACTTATCAGTGAGTGCATACCATGTGTGGGTTTTTTTTTGGGGGGGGGGATTGGGTTACCTCATTCAGGATGATATCCTCAGATCCATCCACTTGCCTAAGAATTTCATAAATTCATTATTTTAATAGCTGAGTAGTACTAAATTGTGTAAATGTACCACATTTTCTGTATCTATCCCTCTGTTGAGGAACATCTGGGTTCTTTCCAGCTTCTGGCTATTATAAATAAGGCTTCTATGAACATAGTGGAGCATGTGTCCTAGGTCTTGTGAAGATTATATGCCCCAGTACAGGGGAATACCAGGGCCAGGAAGCAGGAGTGGATGTGTTGGGGAAAAGAGAGAATGAAAAGAGAGGCCCATTGGACTTGCAAACTTTATATGCCCCAATATAGGGGAATGCCAGGGCCAAAAGAATGGGAATGGGTGGGTAGGGAAGTGGGGGGCGCTATGGGGGACTTTTGGGATAGCATTGGAAATGTAATTGAGGAAAATATGTAATAAAAATATTAAAAATCAAAAAAAAAGACTCTCAGTGTCTTAATTTTCCACAGATACATTTGGATATCTCCAAATACATCAATTTCTTGTAGAACTCCAAATGTGCATTAAATATCTTCAGATGTGATGCTTACACTTACTACCCTCTAACAGAGACCACACTTTCTATCTTTTCTAATCACCATTTTTCTTTCAAGCTTAAGAATGAAGACTATGTCCATGTCCAATTTTCTGAGGAACTCATTTCCAGAGTGGCTGTACAAGGTTGCAATCCCACCAACAATGGAGAAGTGTTCCTCTTTCTCCACATCCTCACCAGCATCTGCTGTCACCTGAATTTTTGATCTTAGCCATTCTGACTGGTGTGAGGTAGAATCTCAGGGTTGTTTTGATTTGCATTTCCCTGATGATTAAGGATGTTGACCATTTTTTCAGGTGCTTCTTTGCCATTTGGTATTCCTCAGGTGAGAATTCTTTGTTCAGCTCTGAGCTCCATTTTTAATAGGGTTATTTGATTTTCTGGAGCCCACCTTCTTGAGTTCTTTATATATATTGGATATTAGTCCCCTATCTGATTTAGGATAGGTAAAGATCCTTTCCCAATCTGTTGGTGGCCTTTTTGTCTTGTTGACGGTGTCTTTTGCCTTGCAGAAGCTTTGCAACTTTATGAGGTCCCATTTTTTCGATTCTTGATCTTACTGCACAAGCCATTGTTGTTCTATTCAGGAACTTTTCCCCTATATCCATATCTTCAAGGCTTTTCCCTACTTTCTCCTCTATAAGTTTCAGTGTCTCTGGTTTTATGTGGAGTTCCTTAATCCATTTAGCATACACTAGCAAGATTTTGCTGAAAGGACCCAGATATAGCTCTCTTTTGTGAGACTATGCCGGGGCCTAGCAAACACAGAAGTGGATGCTCACAGTCAGCTATTGGATGGAACACAGGGCCCCCAATGGAGGAGCGAGAGAAAGCACCCAAGGAGCTAAAGGGATCTGCAACCCTATAGGTGGAACAACATTATGAACTAACCAGTACCCTGGAGCTCTTGACTCTAGCTGCATATGTATCAAAAGATGGCCTAGTCGGCCATCACTGGGAAGAGAGGCCCAGTGGACTTGCAAACTTTATATGCCTCAGTACAGGGGAACGCCAGGGCCAAAAAGTGGGTGTGGGTGGGTAGAGGAGTGGGGGGAGGGTATGGGGGACTTTTGGGATAGCATTGGAAATGTAAATGAGGAAAATACCTAATAAAAACATTAAAATAAATAAATAAATAAAATTATTTTATAAAAAAAAAAGAATTAAGACTGTCACTCACAAATCAAGTGACTTTCCACCTCCAAAGACTCTCTCTTTTCCTGTGTCAGTATGTGTATTTCTTTATTTTATAGTAAATAAGTCAGGAACTACTACTATCTACTATACTCCAAGCACAGGGGTGAACAATTAAGAAAATCATCTAATCGTAGCAGCATCTTTGTGTCTCAATTAGTATTGGAAGTCCCACAGATGTTGAATGACTGCCAAGGTCTATATATCTGAAAGCGATTGAATTTAAACTCCCCATCCAATTGTGTTAGACTTCAGAGTTTACCCTGCCAATAGCTTTGCTATACTCCTGTTTTCAGCTATGTATTATAATTTTCTATTTACTTTCCTGTCTCCATTAAATGTCATATACTCAAGCATATGAACAGTGCCTTATTTTGATTCCTCAGCATCTTGACAATTACTTTGTCCAATAGGTAATCATTAAAATGTGTGGAGTAAAAGAGTAAATGAATTATTTATACCTCATTTCTTGAGATACCTGTTGCTTCAACTATTTCATTACTAAATGCCAAAGGGAAGTGTTGAGGACAAATGAGAAATAACCTAGATGAAGGCAGGAACATCCATTATCTAGACTCACATATGGAAGGCAGAGTTCTACACTTTCATTGTGCCTATCAGTTGTTAACTACATGTTGACATATTGGTACAATGTTTCAAATATTGAAATTATGCTTCACAGTTATCATTCCTGAATCCTTTTAACCTCCATCCACAACTCTTTAGTGTTGTTAAAACCTCAAAATACTCAAATAAATATACTGGCATATAACAGACTCTATTCTATACTAGCTCCAAGCTATGATATAAGCTAGAACAGTGGCTTCCCTACAACTATTTTCTGAACAGAAGAAAACCATTTCTATAAGGAAATAATTTTCCCAAATTTACCATGATTTTGTGACAAGACTTAACGACACAAAACAAGTAGAGGGACATGCTATCAAGTGCTATATTAGAACATGTACTGTTAGAGTTAAAGCAAGAAATTCAACAGTCATAAAAATTCTAACCACCATGTACAATGCTCAAATCTCTTCATTAAGAATTATATAAAAATCACTAAAATACACTTTATGATTTTTATGTATTTTTTGTATTTCATATACTTCCATTAAAATATAGAGGTCCTGCTTAGCAAATTGTATTTTTTTTATAAAGTTCCTAAGTAGAATAGTAGGATCACTTGCAAAGTTATACAGACATGATCTGTGTGATCATAGACATGCTGTTTTGTTGATGCAAGCATGCTGACATTTTCTCTACCTCAAGAGAAGATAAAACTTCTGCAGGTCATGTAGGTCTGGAATTTACACACTTGTTGTTATTTATTAAAGTGCTTACAAGATTTCTAGAATATAGAAGGTATTATGCAAATTTGTGAATATAGGATGTGTACATTATGAGAAATACTTAAATTAGAGTTGGAAGCTCATTATCATTGAAAGGACTGAAAATACAAAATTTAAAGGACTCAAGATTGAAATCAATTTTTACATCAGGAAAAGATTAAAAATGTATACAAAAAGAATGTAAGAAAGTGGGAATGTAAACAGGAAAAATGAAGTTTGTCATGTGCATTTTGTGCATGAAATTAGACATCACTAAATACCTTTCCAGTGTATGATCTCCTGACATCTTGATATATGTGCATATTGAATATAATTGGCTTATGGTGGAAATCTGACAGGACCAGCTTCTGATTGAATTCATAGTACAAGACCATGCTCAGATAAGGTCTCTTCAGGTTGAGCAGTAAGATGCCTAGCTTCTGCATGACTTTCAGATCTGAAATAGTTGACTACAAAATGCAAGATACTGACCATGATCTAAACGAATCATTTTGAGATTTTTTACAGTTGTACCTGCCCCAATTTTTTTCATTAACTATGTTCTCCCTGCTCAACTCTTGTGCAGGGTATTAAGTATATGTATTTGAATTCTTCTAGATCAAGTTTAATCAGCACCACTTGCTGAAGGTGTTGTCCTTTTTCCCAGTGCATATTACTGGCCTTTTAGAAAAGAACAATAATAAGAAAGAAACATAATTCCAGAGACAGGTGGGTTTATATCTATGGTTTTAATGCTATTCCATTAGTTGATATATCTGGTTTTGTGGCAATATCATGATTTTTTATTACTCTATATCTGTAGCAAAATCATGATGATGAAACTCCTTATTATTCAAAAATTTAAAGCTATACCACAACTTTTGTTTTTATGAACTTGAATATTATCATTTATAGACCTATGAAGAATTCTATTGGAATTTTGATGGGGATTGGATTTAATCTCTGGATTACTTTGGTAGGATGGCCATCTTTACTATATTAATTCTACCAATCTATGAGTATGAGCGATCTTTCCATCTTCTGATATCTCCTTCAATTTCTTTCTTTAATGTCTTGAAAATTTGTTTCATTTTGCTTTTATCACACAAGGATGCCTTTTTCTTGGTTACAGTTACCCAAAAATACTTCATATTATTTTAGTCTATTGTAGAGGTATTTCTTTTCTGATTTCTTTTACAGTCTATTTGTTAGGAAAGTTACTGATTCACTATTCATGAACTGGATAGAAGAGAAAGTGGGAAATGGCCATGAACTCGTTGACACAGGAAAAGACTTTCTAAACAGAACACCATAAGCACAGGCACCAAAGTTAACAATAATAAATGAGAACTCATAAAATTGAAATTTTCCATTGTGCAAAAGACACTGTTTATATAGAGTAGCAAACTTAAAAAAAAAAATTTACCAGCTTCACAACTTCACAGCTTCACAGCTTCACGTCTTATAGGGGTCTAATTATAGGGGTCTAACATCCAAAATGCACAAAGAACAAAAAACCCTACCAAACAAAAACTAGACATCAAGAAAACAACCCAGTTTTTAAAAATGGGATGCAGATCTAAACAGAGAACTCTCTGGAACGGAAACTCAAATGGCTAAAAAACAGATAAATGTTCAACCTCTTTGGTCATTGGAGAAATTAAAATGCAAATCAAAACTACTTTGATATTTCACCTTATACTTGTTAGAAAGGCTAAGACCACAGAACATGTAACAACTAATGCTGACAAAGATGTGGAGTAAAGGTAACACTCATAACATTACTAATGGGCATTCATATTCATACAGCCACTGTGAAAATCGCAGTGATTTCTATTCCTAAGGAAGATGAGAACTGATCTACTGCAAGATCCATTTATACCACTTTTGGGCATAGAACCAAAGGATGCTTTATCCTATCATAGAGACACTTGTTCAACAATACTCAGTTTTACTCTCCTCATAATAGCTAGGTCTTAGGAAGAAACTATATTTCTCAAACAAGAAAAATGGATAAAGAAAATGTAATGCATTTACACAATGGACTATTTCTCAACCATTAAGTGAAATTATGAAATTCACAGGTAAGTTTGTAGAACTAGAAACTATTGTCCTGAGTAAGGTAAATCAGATCCAGAAAGACAAATATGGTGTGTATTCACTTATATGTTGATATTAGTTGTTAAGTCAATGAAAAATCAAGCTACAATCTAAAGGAACACAAAGGGTAGATATATCAAGTAAAGAAAGGGGACAGGTAAATATATCTCCCTAGGAAAGGGAAATAGAATAGATAGTTATTGATGGATGGATAGGGGACTGGCAATTTCAGATCATGTGGGAAGTAAAAGGGGATAAGAGGAAAGGAGGGAAATACAAGGAGAGAGGGAGAGAGAGAGAGAGAGAGAGAGAGAGAGAGAGAGAGAGAGAGAGAGAGAGAGAGAGAGAGAGAGAGTGAAGAGCAAAAAATTGAGTCATTTGAGGGATATTGTGAAAACTGAATAGAATAGAAGCATCCCAAAATATATACCAAAAAAAAAAATCATAGCAGTAAGATAACTTCTAATGACATTCTGCTATACTCATAGATTTGTATCTTGTTTAGTCATTATCAGAGAAACTTCCTTTTGCAGCAGATAGAAAAACATATGGAGATCCATAGCAAGACACTATCAAGAGACTAAGAGAACATGTAGCACTTGCTCTAAATAGATTGTATCCATCAAATCACTCCCATAGTGTTCAGAGAACCCTTTCTAAAGAGGGGGCAGAAGAAATGAAAGAGCTAGGGAATTTGGAGGACAGTAAGAAAACAAAGGCCCTCTAAGCCAATAGTCTGAACAAATGTAGGCACAGGTTCCGCACTTGTCTGTACTACTTGGGTTCCTAGAGCAGAAAAGAGAAGTGAACACATGCCCACATTCTTAGCCTATAAGCTTTCTCTAATTTGTAATCACTTGCAAATGAAAATATAATGTCCTTCAGAGAAGTCTTACTGGGAGAAAATCTATTAAGGGTAGGCTGAATGCCTAATAATAGATGGCTAGCAGAAAACAAAGATCAACATCTTTAGAGGTTTCTTAACTCATAGTATTTTGTGAGGGGTTTTCTGTTTTTAATCTATTTTATTTTATTTTATTTTATTTTATTTTATTTTATTTTATTAACAGTCCTGCTTTACCCTACTTTATATGTACATTATTACTTCCAGTTTTGAGTTTTGGTGGGATTCCCAAGCATGCAAACAAATGGGTTTTGGCATCTATATTTGTTTCCTGTGTTTTTTCTTGGGCTCCTTTCCTTCTATTTGTCCTATTCTAATATGTTTGATCTTGTTTTATCTTTTTCTCTTTTATTATTACCCCTTAGAAGTTTGTGTTGTTTCTAATATAAGAAAGATAGAGGGTAGATCACAATGTGAGGGAAGGTGGGGGGAAATGTAAGAACTAGAGGGAGGGAAAATCATATTCAGGATGTCTGTCATATTAGAAAACTAAGCTATTTTTAATAAAAGAAAAATAACTACCTACCTCTTTCAATTTAATATATTTCACTCAAATTAGTGTTCAGTGTTTTTTATTCCAGAATCTGACCTACAACCCTAAGGTATTTTTCTTAATCAGATTGTCATTTACCATGTATAATATTTCTGATTAATGTAGTGCGATGGTTGTGTCTCTGTTTTTGACTCATAGGAATGTACATTGCTAGCCATCCTCCATCATTCACACACTTTTGTAATTTTACCATTGTAAAAGACTATGTTGACTTGCTCTCTCTCCTCTCTCTCTCTCTCTCTCTCTCTCTCTCTCTCTCTCTCTCTCTCTCTCTCTCTCTCTCTCTCTCTCTCTTCTTTCTGTAGAAAACCATTCTCTTCTACATTTCCAGCACATGATATTGTTTTTCAAAACCAATTCTAATTTCTCTCTGTATCTTTACTGTAGGGTCATGGGGTCATTATCAGGGTTCTACCCAAACACAACTGACCTTAAAATGCAGCACCTCTTGACCATCAGATTCTTATATATCTAAAAGAATTCTTAACAGCTTTGCATATACTCAGGCATAAAGATCAACATAGTCACAGTAGCCCATAATAACAATAGTTCATGAAATGTGTAGTATAATGCTCAAGAAAATTACAAAGTACCGTCATCAACTTTTCAATTTTGTAAATATGAGACAAACTAAGATTAATTATAAGTACAATAAAATCTTACACCAAAGAATTCATTCCTCACATTCTTGTGGAAAATGTCTGATTTTATTACTTGTTTTTATTGTCCTATTGGTTAACATGTCCTTATGTGATTCAGGATGGCATTTAAACTATGCTCCTCTGTAACAGGATCCCCTTTACAGATGGTACAAGTATGTACTATGGTACCTAGTTCTCAATTATCCATTGTATAGTGACTGAATAATATTATCTTACCTATACTTGTTCTTCTTTGTGAATGACCCTCTACCAGCAAACATTATAAAATAAAGTAGAAAACATCATTAGATGATTATATTCTACAGAGACATTTCCCCCTTCTTCCTTCAGATAAATCTTAAGCCTATCCATAATTGACAAGAAAAGAGATAAAATGATTTTACCAGCTGAAATAGTGAAGTGTACATGATAGTTTCCAATCCAGAAACACTTTATCAACACTCTGATGTGTGCCCCTTCCTATGTAACTGTCTCTTCATCTTGAGATCTCTGAGAAGCTTATTGCTCTCTCCAACACAACTCAGCTCAGTTAAATATTTTCCAGATTTATGTGTAAGTAATATTTGCATACATGTATCTGTTAAAAATAAACTACTTATGCTATTTCAAGGATCCCATCCTTCCAGAGCCTCCGATCAAAGTCTGGTCTCTGTTTCTAACACTCTATTAAATTGCTACCTGTTTGACTCTAACCAAATTTTCAGGACCTCGTGTTAATGATGCTGTGTGTTGTTGAGGGGCTTGTACATACTTTTTCTTGTGTCTGGAAACTTTTGTTGATATTCTCTACTGTCATTAACTACTACTCATTGTTCAGATGTCAGTTGAAATTTATGTCTAAAAGGACACCTTTTCAGCCTTTAGTATCATGCAAGGAGGTTCAGGTGTCTTACAAAATGCACTGTGTTCTTAATCTGTAGAAGCTTCCTTTGTTTTAATCATTCATTTCCTTGTATAAATAACATTGATGTTTTTCCTGAACCTCATCAAACTAAATGAATGTTGTTATCCCAATGAGTGAGATAACTGTAGTAATGTATATTTTTGTTATAAATTTCATTGTTTTATTACTGTTAGTATTATTTATTTTTTAAAATGTCATTAAAATTATCCTAACCTTCAACATTATATCATTGTATTAATTAGAAAAAGAAAAGGCATTGTATACTTTTATAAATGTCTATAGGAAAATTGTGAGTACACAAACTATACTTTATTATGGTTCTATAATTAATGGAATGACATTTGCTGAAATACCCAACAAAACAAAACGGAAAGAGAACCTGTAGAGACCATATCCAGAATTTAAGCAAGGCCCCCAGGTGAGCGATGAGGCCACCCACCCATCTCAAAAATATTATCCCCACCCATTCATCTAAAAAAATATTGATCTAGAATTGCTCCTGTCTAAAGGAAATACAGGAACAAGGAGGGGAGTAAAGACTGAATGAAAAACCATCCAGAGATTGCCCTACCTAGGAATCCATTCCATCTGCAGACACCAAACCCAAACACAATTGTGGATGACAAGAAGCTCTTGCTGACAGGAGCCTGGTATATCTGTCTCCTGAGAGGCTTTGCCAGGGCCTTACAAGTACAGATGTAGATGCTTGCAGCCACCCATGGGACTGAGCATGGAGACCTCATTAGAGAAATTATAGGAAGGACTGACAGACCTGAAGGGGCTTGCAACCCCATAGGAAGAACAACAGTATCAACCAACTAGACTCACCAGAGCTCCCAGTGAGTAAACTACCAACCAAAAAGTACACATAGAGGGACCCATGAATCCAGTTTCATATGTAGAAGAAGATGTCCTTATCTGGTATCAATGGGAGGGGAGGTCCTTGGCCCTGAGAAGGTTCACTGCCCTAGCATGGGAGAATGCTAAGTCAGTGAGGCAGGAGTTGGAGGGTGGGTGGGTGGGAAAACATTCTCATAGAAGCAGGAAGGGGGGTGGATGGGATAGGGGGGTTGCAGGGGAGAAACCTGGAAAGGGGAAAACATTAGGAATGTAAATAAATAATGAATAAAAAAGAATGGAATATTTGTTTTGCTTTGTTTTCCCATGGATAAATCACTGCCCTTGCATGACCTCAGATCGCACTGTCTGTCCCATAGATATGATTTGTGGTATAAGGAAATTATATTATTAAAGTTAACTACTTTAAATGTGCTTACACAAAACTATTTTCTATGGATTAAAGAAATGGGTTAATGTTAACTAACACAATACTATGAAGAGTGTTATGTTTCCTTTCAGTGAAAAGAAGTAATATGATAGCTCTGTGGAAAGGGAGAAAACAGAGTTGTCAAAGCTCCACTGTATCTGAGGTCTGCTATGGAAGAGCTTTACCTCACATGCAATCCTGAACTTGCCTACAAATACAGAGATCACAGATATTTCAGAGAATCAGAAAGAAAATGACATTAAATGTGAGAATTTTTTTAATTTATTTTTTATTAGGTATTTTCCTCGTTTACATTTTCAATGCTATCCCAAAAGTCCCCCATACCCACCCCTCCAATCCCATACCCACCCACTCCCCCTTTTTGGCCTTGGGGTTCCCCTGTACTGGGGCATATAAAGTTTGCAAGTCCAATGGACCTCCCTTTGCAGTGATGGCCGACTAGGCCATCTTTTGATACATATGCAGCTAGAGACAAGAGCTCCAGGGTACTGGTTAGTTCATATTGTTGTACCACCTATAGGGTTGCAGTTCCCTTTAGCTCCTTGAGTAATTTATCTAGCTCCTCCATTGGGGGCCATGTGATCCATCCAATAGCTGACTGTGATCATCCACTTCTGTGTTTGCTAGGCCCCGGCATAGTCTCACAAGAGACAGCTATATCTGGGTCCTTTCAGCAAAATCTTGCTAGTGTATGCAATGGTGTCAGTGTTTGGAAGCTGATTGTGGGATGGATCCCTACATATGGCAATCACTAGATGGTCCATCCTTTCATCACAGCTCCAAATTTTGTCTCTGTAACTCCTTCCATGGGTGTTTTGTTCCCATTTCTAAGAAGGGGCAAAGTGTCCACACTTTTGGTCTTTGTTCTTCTTGAATTTCATGCGTTTAGCAAATTGTATCTTGTATCTTGGGTATCCTAAGTTTCTGGGCTAATATCCACTTATCAGTGACTACATATTGTGCGAGTTCCTTTGTGATTGGGTTACCTCACTCAGGATGATGCCCTCCAGGTCCATCCATTTGCCTAGGAATTTCATAAATTCATATTTTTTAATAGCTGAGTAGTACTCCATTGTGTAAATGTACCACATTTTCTGTATCCATTCCTCTGTTGAGGGGCATCTGGGTTCTTTCCAGCTTCTGGCTATTATAAATAAGGCTGCTATGAACATAGTGGAGCATGTGTCCTTCTTACTGGTTGGGACATCTTCTGGTATATGCCCAGGAGAGGTATTGCAGGATCCTCCCGTAGTACTATGTCCAATTTTCTGAGGAACCGCCAGACTGATTTCCAGAGTGGTTGTACAAACTTGCAATCCCACCAACAATGGAAGAGTGTTCCTCTTTCTCCACATCCTCGCTAGCATCTGCTGTCACCTGAATTTTTGATCTTAGCCATTCTGACTGGAGTGAAGTGGAATCTCAGGGTTGTTTTGATTTGCATTTCCTTGATGATTAAGGATGCTGAACATTTTTTCAGGTGCTTCTCAGCCATTCGGTATTCCTCAGGTGAGAATTCTTTGTTTAGCTCTGAGCCCCATTTTTTAATGGGGTTATTTGATTTTCTGGAGTCCACCTTCTTGAGTTCTTTATATATATTGGATATTAGTCCCCTATCTGATTTGGGATAGATAAAGATCCTTTCCCAATCTGTTGGTGGCCTTTTTGTCTTATTGACGGTGTTGTTTCCCTAATTTCTTTCTCAGCCTGTTTATCCTTTGTGTAGAGAAAGGCCATTAACTTGTTTGAGTTAATTTTATATCCAGCTACTTCATTGAAGCTGTTTATCAGGCTTAGGAGTTCTCTGGTGGAATTTTTAGGGTCACTTATATATAGTATCATATCATCTGCAAAAAGTGATATTTTGACTTCTTCCTTTCCAATTTGTATCCCCTTGATCTCCTTTTGTTGTCGAATTGCTCTGGCTAGGACTTCAAGTACAATGTTGAAAAGGTAGGGCGAGAGTGGACAGCCTTGTCTAGTCCCTGATTTTAGTGGGATTGCTTCCAGCTTCTCACCATTTACTTTGATGTTGGCTACTGGTTTGCTGTATATTGCTTTTATCATGTTTAGGTATGGGCCTTGAATTCCTGATCTTTCCAAGACTTTTATCATGAATGGGTGTTGGATTTTGTCAAATGCTTTCTCAGCATCTAACGAGATGATCATGTGATTTTTGTCTTTGAGTTTGTTTATATACTGGATTACGTTGATGGATTTCTGTATATTGAACCATCCTTGCATCCCTGGGATGAAACCTACTTGGTCAGGATGGATGATTGTTTTGATGTGTTCTTGGATTCGGTAAGCAAGAACTTTATTGAGGATTTTTACATCGATATTCATAAGGGAAATTGGTCTGAAGTTCTGTATCTTTGTTGGGTCTTTTTGTGGTTTAGGTATCAGAGTAATTGTGGCTTCATAGAATGAGTTGGGTAGAGTACCTTCCGTTTTTATTTTGTTGAATAGTTTGTGTAGAACTTGAATTAGGTCTTCTTTGAAGGTCTGATAGAACTCTGCACTAAACCCATCTGGTCCTGGGCTTTTTTTGGTTGGGAGACTATTAATGACTGCTTTTATTTCTTTAGGGGATATAGGACTGTTTAGATAATTACCTGATCTTGATTTAGCTTTGGTACCTGGTATCTGTCTAGAAACTTGTCCATTTCATCCAGGTTTTCCAGTTTTGTTGAGTATAGCCTTTTGTAGAAGGATCTGATGGTGTTTTGGATTTCTTCAGGATCTGTTGTTTCCCTTTTCATTTCTGATTTTGTTAATTAGGATGCTTTCCCTGTGCCCTCTAGTGAGTCTGGCTAAGGGTTTATCTATCTTGTTGATTTTCTCAAAGAACCAGCTCCTTTATTGGTTGATTCATTGAATAGTTCTTGTTTCCACTTGGTTGATTTTACCCGAGTTTGATTATTTCCTGCCTTCTACTCCTCTTGGGTGAATTTGCTTCCTTTTGTTCTAGAGCTTTTAGGTGTGTTGTCAAGCTGCTAATGTGTGCTCTCTCTAGTTTCTTTTTGGCGGCAATCAGAGCTATGAGTTCTTCTCTTAGGAATGCTTTCATTGTGTCCCGTAAGTTTGAGTATGTTGTGGCTTCATTTTCATTAAACTCCAAATAGTCCTTAATTTCTTTCTTTATTCCTTCCTTGACCAATTTATCATTGAGAAGAATGTTGTTCAGTTTCCACATGAATGTTATCTTTCTATTAGTTATTTTGTTATTGAAGATAAGCCTTAGTCCATGGTGATCTAATAGGATGCATGGGACAATTTCAATATTTTTGTATATGTTGAGGCTTGTTTTGTAACCAATTTTGTGGTCAATTTTGGAGAAGGTACCATGGGGTGCTGAGAAGAAGGTATATCCTTTTGTTTTAGGATAAAATGTTCTGTAGATATCTGTTAAGTCCATTTGTTTCATCACTTCTGTTAGTTTCACTGTGTCCCTGTTTAGTTTCTGTTTCCATGATCGGTCCATTGGTGAAAGTGGTGTGTTGAAGTCTCCCACTATTATTGTGTGGTGCAATGTGTGCTTTGAGCTTTACTAAAGTTTCTTTAATGAATGTGGCTTCCCTTGTATTTGGAGAATATATATTCAGAATTGAGAGTTCCTCTTGGAGGATTTTACCTTTGATGAGTATGAAGTGCCCCTCGTTGTCTTTTTTGATTATTTTGGGTTGGAATTCGATTTTGTTAGATATTAAAATGGCTACTCGAGCTTGTTTCTTCATACCATTTGCTTGGAAAATTGTTTTCCAGCCTTTCATTCTGAGGTAGTGTCTATCTTTTTCTCTGAGATGAGTTTCCTGTAAGCAGCAAAATGTTGGGCCTTCTTTGTGTAGCCAGTTTGTTAGTCTATGTCTTTTTATTGGGGAGTTGAGTCCATTGATATTAAGAGATATTAAGGAACAGTAATTGTTGCTTCCTGTTATTTTTGTTGTTAAAGTTGGCATTCTGTTCTTGTGGCTGTCTTCTTTTAGGTTTGTTGAGGGATTACCTTCTTGTTTTTTCTAGGGCATGGTTCCCGTCCTTGTATTGGTTTTTTTCTGTTATTATCCTTTGAAGGGCTGGATTCGTGGAGAGATAATGTGTGAATTTGGTTTTGTCGTGGAATACTTTGGTTTCTCCATCTATGGTAATTGAGAGTTTGGCTGCGTATAGTAGCCTGGGCTGGAATTTGTGTTCTCTTAGTGTCTGTATAACATCTGTCCAGGCTCTTCTGGCTTTCATAGTCTCTGGTGAAAAATCTGGTGTAATTCTGATAGGTTTGCCTTTATATGTTACTTGACCTTTTTCCCTTACTGCTTTTGGTATTCTATCTTTTTTTAGTGCGTTTGTTGTTCTGATTATTATGTGTCGGGAGGAATTTCTTTTCTGGTCCAGTCTATTTGGAGTTCTGTAGGCTTCTTGTATGTTCACGGGCATCTCTTTCTTTAGATTTGGGAACTTTTCTTCAATAATTTTGTTGAAGATGTTTGCTGGTCCTTTGAGTTGAAAATCTTCATTCTCATCTACTCCTATTATCCATAGGTTTGGTCTTCTCATTGTGTCCTGGATTTCCTGGATGTTTTGAGTTAGGATCTTTTTGCATTTTCCATTTTCTTTGATTGTTGTGCTGATGTTCTCTATGGAATCTTCTGCACCTGAGATTCTCTCTTCCATGTCTTGTATTCTGTTGCTGATGCTCGAATCTATGGTTCCAGATTTCTTTCCTAGGGTTTCTATCTCCAGCGTTGCCTCACTTTGGGTTTTCTTTATTGTGTCTACTTCCCTTTTTAGGTCTTGGATGGTTTTATTCAATTCCATCACCTGTTTGGTTGTGTTTTCCTGTAATTCTTTAAGGGATTTTTGTGTTTCCTCTTTAATGTCTTCTACCTGTTTGGTTATGTTTTCTTGCAATTCTTTAAGGGATTTTTGTGTTTCCTCTTTAATGTCTTCTACTTGTTTAGCAGTGTTCTCCTGTATTTCTTTAAGTGAGTTATTTAAGTCCTTCTTGATGTCTTCTACTATCATCATGAGATATGCTTTTAAATCCAGGTCTAGCTTTTCAGGTGTGTTGGGGTGCCCTAGACTGGGCGAAGTGGGAGTGCTGGGTTCTGATGATGGTGAGTGGTCCTGGTTTCTGTTGGTAAGATTCTTACATTTACCTTTTGCCATCTGGTAATCTCTGGAGTTATTTGTTATAGTTGTCTCTGTTTAGAGATTGTTCCTCTGGTGATTTTGTTACCCTCTATGAGCAGACCTGGGAGACTAGCTCTCTCCTCTGAGTTTCAGTGGTCAGAGCAGTCTATGCAGGCAAGGTCTCCTCTTTCAGGGAAGGTGCACAGTTATCTGGTGTTTGGACCTCCTCCTGGATCTTTCCCAGAAGCTGTGTTGCTGTGGCCTGTCAAAGAAGCCGTTGTTTCAGTATTCCACACTCTCACCTGTGTAGACTACTTTCCGCGGAGTCCCAGAACCAAGGTGGCTCCCGGGGAACCTGAGGCAGAAGCCTCTCAGGCCGGGCGGACATCTGTGACTCTGACCAGGAAGGTGGCCGGTTGTCTGGAGTCGAAAATGGCGCCGTCTCAGAGGCTCTGTGGCTCTTGCCTGTCCCAGAGACTGCTGGCCTCTGTATTCCACACTCTCACCTGTGCAGACTCCCCTCCACGGAGTCCAGGAATCAAGCTGGCTCCTGCAGAACCTGTGGCAGAAGCCTCTCAGGCCGGGCGGACACCTGTGCTCTGACCAGGAAGGTGGCCGATTGTCTGGAGCCGAAAATGGTGCCGCCTCAGAGAAATGTGAGAATTTTTATTGCTAAAGTTTGAAAGAACCAATGAATTCCATAGTTTTGTTATCCTTAATGACATAATAAAGATAAACTTAAATATTTTAAGAACACCAAGTGGATTTTTTTCTTTTCTTTTTGTCCAGGCCTTGATACCCACTCTCACCATAAACTACTTTTGAAAAAGTTAACAAATAATGTGACTTCTGTCTCCATTAGCAGTTATTCCTGGAAAATATTGCATATGAAACAACCCAAAATTCTTGGTGCAATCTCTCAAATATACAAAATTAAGTCCTATCTATTATAGTCAGACAGTTAATTCTAACCAGTTATTTTTAACATGTTATGTAACTTAAAGATTGGCAAATACTAACTAGTAATTCACCAAAGAAGAGGTTCATTTTAATATAAATGCCATTCCTTAATGTGAACTTACTGTAAATTCTTGTGTCAAAAGTTTTTTTTCTTTTAAACAGACTAATTGAAAGTTGGAAGCAAAATTATCAAATTCATTACAAAGATACCCTTATTTCTTCAATATATTTCACACAAGAGGTAGCTGAAATCTAGTAAGCTATTTTGCATAGAGGTGACATGAGCACAGTTATCTTTGTTGTAGAATATATATTCCCTATGTTATATACACAGTAGTGGATATACTCAGGCTGTATTATATGGTAGATAAGCTTCTAATTTTTAAAGAGACTTCAGATTCATCTCCAAGTTGGCTTCACTAGTTTGCATTCCCACCAGCAGTATAAAAGAGTTCTCTTTTCCGCTACATCAATGCCAACATTTCTTAGTATTTTTCTTCTTGATGGTGGCTTCTCTGGCCAGGGTCAGGAAGAAACTTAAAGTAGTTTTCATCTGTTTGGAGAAACACTATACCCAGCTATGTAACCACTGGAAAGCCCACCAGATTTGATGATTACTTCTAAACTCAGGATTACAAGGAAGCTCTGATTAAATTTGGTGAACTCTTAATACAAACCAAAATGACAAATAGAAAAAGAGAGCTGTAAGGTACTGTTATAGGCAGGAGGGAAATGGAAGAAGGTGGAAAGCAGAGAGAACATAAAACAAAGACCATTGTTTTTAATAAGAAATGTAATAAAAAAAAAACTATTACAAGGAACAGGTATAGAACAGACAATGCATGAATTCACAGCTAAAAGTAATCTTATTTGTGTTCCATGGTCACATATCCCTTTGTTCAGAAAACTTAGCATTCTGCGTACTATTAGTGCTAAGTAAATATTTCATGAGGCAGTGGATGAGGAAGAAAGCGGTGTAAATTAAATGCCATAATGTTCTCTACTATACGAAAACTAGGCTAAATTTGCTTAGTTTGTCCTCAGAGGGTACTTATTTCTTTCCAAAACCCGAAAGTTGAGAATTGAGGTAAGTTTCTCATTTTAATGGGGTCTGATAGTGCAGCTCAATTATGCCTATATTAATATCTTATATAATAATGGGGTTGGGCATAGCCTGCTAAAGTTTTTTTGGACACTTTGAAAGTCAGATATTAGCACATTGCTAAACTCTGTTGTGGGTATTTCAGGAAGACAGTTACTGATCTTGGGCTAGGCTAACACAATAGGGAGGAGTTGTTGAGGTTAAATGTATTATGAAAGGAATTAAGTGGAGTCCCCTGAAATTATGTTTATGGAGACAAAAGAAAATTGTATTTTGTAGAAGATTTGAAAAGCTAATCAGGCTAAAAAAGAGGAGTAGAGAAATAGAATTGAGTGAAGAAAGTGAATGTTTCTAGATTGAAAAAGGTAGGCAACATCTGCGAGATGTTGTGGAGCCAGTAAGGTTTGAAGTAAGAAAAACAGTTGGATTTTGTTGCAAACATACTATCACCTTGTGATAACTCCCAACTTATATTTCATAAAGCATGTATATAATATTTCTTTTGAGAATAATCTCCAAAATTTTAATGCTTGAGCAACATGATAGAAAACTTATACCATATCTAAGAAAAAAGAAAAAAAGAAAAAATAAGAAAAAGAAAACTTATACCATCATTGAAAGTGAGAAAGTTAAGCTGTAAAGAGACCTACTACGGTGCAAAGCATCTTGTCACTAAATGAGAATAAAAGAAGGCAATTTTGTTTATAGGAATAACTGACATTTACTAAATCCTCTCACTTAAGAAATATCAGGAAAAAAATCAAGATATATAATTACCACCGACATGAGTTATTGTTTTATGACAATTTCTGTAGAATAGACAATTACTTTACTTGCTCCATTTCAGGTCTTCTGTCATCTAACCAAAGCTAAAGATGCCTTGTTGTCATCTTAGCTGCCATCCTTCTCAATCAATTTGCCTTTGTATTGGAAGTAAACTAAAACCTGCAGTTGATACATGTAGTTACTGAGGCCCAATTGACATGTCTATAGACATATGAATTGAACTAAAACTTCTACTCTTGTGGGAAACATAAGCTTTAGCTATTCCAAATTTTCTGCAGTAGATTTTATAATTGGAATTGCTACATAGGTCAATGCCACATTTTGTTTAACTGTCTAACCTTTGCCTTTGTGGGCAACAAATGCCATCTACAATTAAATTGCCTCTTCCAAGTTATCAAGCCCTCCTGTACCTGTCCACCAGATGAACACTGAGAAGAATAATTACATATTCAAATCTGTCAATCCCTCTTCATATTCCCAGTATACACATATCCTTTTATAACCTTAATTACCATTTAGTATCCACAAAGAATTATGCAAATTCAAAATATTATACCTTCAAGGAATAATAGACACTGACTGTGAACCTTATTGTTGGGCAACTGCATGCTGTGGAAACTCTGGGGTTGCAACAGGTTTCTGACAGAACTATATCTAGTAGTTCCCACAAATGAGAGCATCAAAACCTTTCCCCCATAAGTCTCTGTTGAGTGCTTACAGTGCTTGTCTTTTGACAATTGACACTGGAATTGGTCATACATCTAAATTGTTTCTTCAATAGCTGAATGAGTTTTATTAAACCATCAAGAGCATTTTGACTTCTGTGTTTTCAATATACCTTCAGGGGTTAGTTGAAGCTATTGGTATAATGTAACTAATTTAATGGCTATGTTAAGAGTTAGGCAGAGCTCAGGGAACCTGGTAGGGAAGCTGACAAAAGGACTGGAGGAGTGGAGGAGGATTGCAACCCCATTGGAAGAACAAGATAGGCTGAATGGACCACCCAGTTCTCTCAGAGACTAGACCACTGCCACAAACTGGACTCAGTTGGTCCCTCAACTCACGGGGAACCAGAGTACCAGTACACAGGTGGGCAAGGAGTTGGAGGGGTGACAAACAGACAGGAACAGAAGGGAGTGTTGATCTGAATGTAATTTCTCAAAGCGAGCATCAGACTTATAATACAGAAGAAAGTAAGGAAGTTAGGTGACACATCAGCCAAGGTACATTGAGGATACTGGATGCTTAATGACTCTTTACACAAAACAGAAGAATGCATGCATAAAGACTGGCAGGAAGTAGGCAATGTAACAACTGAAACAAAGTCAGCTCTATCAAAGGTCAGCTATATTCTTAGAAGCCAGGTGTGAGATCTTTATGCTCCCAGGGCAAGGGCTTTCATGCCCAAGCCATAGTTCTAATTCTGATTTATTGTTTAGCCCACCACCAGCCATCTCTTCCTAAATACCTAACTATGCTCTGGAGTTCCGCTCTAGCTAATTTTCTCATAAATAATGCAATACTCTAGTTCCTCCTTAAACCACCGCCTTCTTTCTAAACCATTGTAAATTCCTGTATATGGGTGTGTCTCAGCTGTTATTCTAAGTGATTTTGTCGGGGACTTTCTACTAATAAGTAATGTAGTCTGCCATACACAACTCTAATAAGAATTCTAAACTTACTTTGCTAGGCTTTTCCTGAAATTTCTAACTCTATATAGTAGATAGAAATGCCTGATTTATTTCATTATCTCTCTTTCCATACTGGAGGCAATTCGTCTGAATAGTTAACATTCTTGCTAAATTCCAAGCCCAGGGCAGGCTCAAGGACTGCCTATGGCATTGGTGAAGGCCAGCAAGCAAAGTTTAACCTAATTTAGGTATTTGACAAACCATTCCTTGGAGGCACCTATGATAAAACAATACTGAAAGAAAGCACACAGATCCATTCACCAACTAACACAAGGACAAGTTTGGAGCATTCATGCTACAGGATGCCAAGGCTCCAAGAGACTAAGTTTCCATGAAACTTTTTGCCTCAGTACTGCATCCAAGCTTTTGGGCCTGCCACAGAGTTTTTACTGGATTGGGTGTGGCAGACCACCAAACAAGTAGTGTACCTGGAGGGATTCATGTCTCCAGGTACATATGTAGCAGAGGATAGCCTTTCCTGACAGAAATGGGAGTGGAGGCCCTTGGTCATGAGGAGGTTTGATTCTCCAGCATAGGGGGGTGGGTTGGAGCAGAAGAGGGTGGGTGAGTGTGGGGAGCACCCTCATACAGGCAAAAGGGAGGTGTGGGATGGGAGTTGGTGGAGGGTTAACAGGGAAGTGGGATATCATTTGAGATGTAAAAGAATGAAATGATTTTTAAAAAGTCAGAGAGCTCTCATATCTTTAGCACCTGTGGTTCCATATGGTCAATTGGAAGTATAACAAGTAGAAAGGGCAAAGTGAGGATGTTTCAATTCAACTTAGAAGGGGGAAGGAAATAATCAAGGAAGGAAGACAGAGCAAGGGATGGATCTTGGTGGGAGAGAGGAGTCAAGGGGGAAAAGAGCAACATGATTATGTATGAAGGGACAGGAAAGAAGTCCAGAAGGGCAAGAGAATGAATGGTGATAAGCAGCATGGGTGTTGCAGGAGGAGGTATAGGGGACTCTCGAGAAAATACCAAAGACCCAGGAGGTGAAAGACTCTAAGGACTCAATGGGAATGACTTTGACCAAAATGCTCAACATTGGGGAGAGGGAACTGAAAGAGCCCACCTCTGGTAGATAAACAAGGCCTCAAGCAGAGGTCCAGAGTTACTAACCCACAGTCAAAATTTCTGATCAGGAACTATTCCTGTCTAAAAGAATGGCAGGGACAAAAATGGAGAAGAGACTGAAAGAAAGGTGATCCAATGACCTCCCCAACTTGGGATCCATCTCACGGGAGGACATCAAGGCCTGACACTATTACTGATGTTATGTTGTGCTTATAGGTTGAAGCCTGCCATGGTTGTCCCCTGAGAGGCTCTATAAGGATCTGACTGAGACAGAAGAAGATATTTGCAGCAAACCATTGAACTGAAGTTGAGGACCCTTATTGTTGAATTGGGGGAAGACTTGAAGAAGCTGCAGGAGAGATCAACCTCATAGGAAGTTCAGCATTTTCAACTTACCCAGACCCCAGGGAGCTCCCAGATACTGATTCAGCAACCATGAGCATACATAGGTTGGTCAGAAGCCCCTGGCACAAATATAGCAGAGGTCTGCCTGGTCAGGCCTTAGGCAGAAAAGATGCACTTATTCCTCGAAGACTTAAGGCCTCAAGGAAGCAGGAAGTCTGGTAGGTTGAGAACCCTCTCAGAGGCAAAGCTGAGAAGGAATGGTGTATGGAACTGTGCAGAGGGTAATGATGGGAATGTAAATAAATGAAATAACAAACATTTTGGGAAAAAAAAGACTTGTGGAACTAGTCTCTTCTAATAGATGCCCAGGACAACGATAGAAATGACATTTTCCTATAATTTCCATTAGAATCTATTATATATTAATAATAAGCTATGATAGTTTGCACATATATTTCTGATGTACATTCTGCTATATTTAGTTTTAATAATTGGTTTAACCAGGACATGGTTCACATTTTGATCTGGGGAAAAACTTTCCCTATTTGTTTGAGGCTACCAAAATATTCCACTTAGAAACAAAAAGATTATTCATTTAGGAGCCAAATAAAGGGAGTGACTAAGCCTACAACTTGCTTCCAGGCAGAGCTAGCACTCCAGACTCCCTACCACACTCACAGAGAGTTTGACTCCCAGAAGTTCAATCACAACCAGGCTCATAGGGTCATAAGAGAGATAGGATCTAGTCAGAGACAGCCAGCCTAGTTGACACCAGAGATAACCAGGTGGCAAGAGGCAAATGTAAGAACATGTAAGAACATAAGCAACAGTAACAAATGCAACTTGGCAAAATCCGAACCCAGCTCTCACCACAGCAATCCCTGGATACCCTAGCACACCTGAAAAGCAAGAACTAAAATCCCATTTTATGAAGATGAAAGTGGACCTTAAGGAGGATATGGATGACTCCCTTAAAAGTACAGGAAAACACAGGTAAACAGATAAAAGCCTTTAAGGAGGAAAAATATAAATCCCTTTAAACAATATATATATAACATGATCAAAGAGGTGAAAGAATTGAACAAAACCATTCAGGATCAGAAATGGGAATAAAAACAATAAAGAAATCACAAAGTAAGGTAACCATGGTGATGGAAAACATAGGAAAGAAATCATAGTTGCAGATGCAAGTGTTATCAGCAGAGTACAAGAGAAAGAAGAGAGATAGAAGATACTGAAACAACAGTCAAAGAAAATACAAACTGAAAACAGCTCCTAACCCTAAACTTCCAGGAAATTCAGAACACAATGAAAAGACCAAACTTAAGAATAATAGGAATAAAAGAGAAACGATTCCCAACGCAAAGGGCCAGGAAACATCTCCAACAAAATTATAGAAGAAAATGTCCCTAACCTAAAGAAAGAGATTGGCATAAACATACAAGAATCCTGCAAAACATCAAATAGATTGGACAAGAAATTAAATTCTACCCTTCACATACTAATCAAAACACAAAATGCACAGAAAAAGGAATGAGTATTAAAAGCAGTAACAGAAAAAGGCCAAGTCACATATAAAGACCAACCTTTCAGAATTACACCATACTTCTCAAGAGCCAGGAGATCTTGGACAGATTTCATTCAGACCCTAAAAGAAAACAAATATCAGCGCAGGCTATTGCACCTAGGTCAATCTCCATAGATGGAGAAACCAAAAAATTCCATGACAAAATGAAATTTAAACAATATCGTTCCACTAATCCAGCACTGCAGAGAATATTAGAAAAGTCCACCACAAAGAGGGAAATTACACCCATGAAAAAACAAGAAATTAATCATCTCACAACAAACTCCCAAAAGGAGAAGCAAACAAACATAATACTACCATTAACAACATAATAACAGGAAACAATAATCATTAATCTTTAATAACTCTCAACATCAATGGATTCAATACCTCAATAAAATCACATAGGCTAACAGACTGGATACATACCAGGAACCAGAATTTTGTTGCATTCAGGAAACACAACTCCATGACAAAGACAGATGCTACCTCAGACTAAAATACTAGAAAAAAATTTCCAAGAAGTGGTTCCAAGAAACTAACTGGAATAGTCTTTCGAATATCCAATAAAATAGACATTCACCCGAAAGTTATTAAACAAGATGAGGAGGTGTACTTCCTATTCAGCAAAGGAAAAGTCTGTAAGGAGCCGTCCTCACATTCGCCATTACAAGATGGCGCTGATGGCACTGACACCCGTGTTCTAAGTAGTAAACAAGCAAGCCAGGGTAGCTTTCCACGCCATGTGCTCTGCCTTTCCCATGACGACAACTCCGGCCGATGGGCTGCAGCCAATCAGGGAGCGACACGTCCAAGGCGGAAGACAGTCCTCCATAAAAGGGAGAGGGCTCCGCCATCTCGCTCTCTCTCTCTCTGGCTCTCTCTCTGGCTCTCTTCTCCACTGGCTCCTGATGGGGTAAGCAATAAAGCTTGTGCTGCAGAAGATTCCGGTTGCCCTGAGCGTGTTCTTACCAGGGGAACAAAAAAGCGCGGGCAATAAAAGTCCACCGAGATGAACTCTTAATTTTAAACATCTAAACCCATTTGTAAAATTTGCAAGCACATTTGTAAAAGAAACATTACTAAAGCTCAAAGCATACATTAACCCTCACACCATAATAGTAGGAGGCTTCAACACCCCACTCTCACCAATGGACATATGGAAACAGAAACTAAAGAGACACTCAATGAAACTTTAAAAAGTAATGAACCAAATGTATTAAACCATGGCTGCAGTAAACATTTCACCCTAAAGCAAAAGAATACACATTCTTCTCAGGACCTCATGGTACCTTCTCCCAAATTACTCAGACACAAAACATGCCTGAACACATACAAGAAATTGGAATAATCCCATGCATTTCTACCAAATCACCACTGAATAAGGCTGGTCTTCGATAACAACAAAAACAACAGAAAGCCCACAGACCAATGGAAACAGAATAACTCTCTGTTCAGTGATAACTTGGTCAGGAAAGAAATGAAGAAATATTTATAAACCCCTAGCCAAATTAATAAATGGCACAAGGTCAGTATCCAAATTAACAAAATCAAAAATGAAAGGGAGACATAACAACATAAATGGAAGAAATTCAGAAAAACCATCAGTCCTACTACAAAGCCATATTCTCTACAAAACTGGAAAATCTAGACAAATTGGCTGATTTTCTAGACAGATACCAGGTACCAAGGTTAAATCAGGACCAGATAAACTATCTAGAGAGTTTCATAACCCCTAAGGAAATAAAAAGTATTCATTAGAATTCTCCCAAACAAAATGAAATTAAAAAAAAAAATTAAAAAAAAAAAAAACAGGGCCATACAGTTTCAATGCTCCTTCAAAAAGACCTAATATTAATACCTCTCAAGTTTTTTTTCAAAATAGAAACAGACAGAATACTAATTCATTCTATGAAGCCAGTTATGCTGATATTTAAGCCACACAACCCCCCAAAAGAAAGAGAACTTCAGAGCAATTTTGCTTATGAATATTAATGCAAAAATAATAAATTTCTTACAAACCAAATCTGAGAACACATTAAAATTATCACTTACTATTACCAAGTAGGCTTCATCCCAGGGATGCAAGCATGGTTCGATATTAATACAACAAAATAAGCAACTATATACATAAATTCAAAGATAAAATATCACATTATCATTTCCTTAGATGCTGAAAAAGCCGTTGACAAAATACAACATCCCTTCATGTTAAAAGTCTTGGAGAGATCATTAATTCTTGGATACATACTTAAACATAATAAAAGTGGTATACAGCAAACCAACATCCAACATCAAATTAAATGGAGAGAAACTCAAAGCAATCCCACTAAAAACAGGGAGAAGACAGGACTGCCCACTCTCTCCCTATTTATTCAATGTAGTACTCAAAGTTCAAGCTAGAACAATTAGACAACAAAAGGAGATCAAGGGACTACAAATAGGAAAGGAAGCAGTAAAGGTATAAACGACCCCAAAAACTCTACCAGAGAACTCCTACATACACCTGATAAACAACTTCAGCAAAGTGGCTGGATATAAAATTAACACAAAAAATCAGTAGGCTTTCTCTACACAAAAGATAAACAGGTTGAGAAAGAAATTAAGGAGACAACACCCTTCAGAATATCCATGAATAGTATAAAATATCTTCATGTAACTCTTGCCAAGCAAGTGAAAGATCTGTATGACAAGAACTTCAATTCTCTGAAGAAAGAAATCAAAGAAGTCATGGGGAGATGAAAAGACTTCCCATGCTCATGAATCAGCAGAATTAATATAGTAAATGTGGCTATCGTACCAAAAGCAACCTACAGATTCAGTGCAATCCCTATCAAAATTCCACCTGAATTCCTCACAGATATAGGAAGAACAGTTCTCTACTTCTCCTGAAATAACAAGGAAACCCAGGATAGTGAAAACAATTCTCAAAAATAAAAACTCCTGGAGGAATCACAATCCCTGACCTCAAACTGTACTACAGAGCAATGGTGATAAATAAAAACTGCATGGTATTGGTACAGACACATGCAGGCAGATCAATGTATAGAATTGAAGAACCAGAAATAGACTCACATACCCATGGGCTCTTGATTTCTGACAAAGAAACAAAAGCATCCAGTGGGAAAAAGACAGTATTTTCAGCAAATGGTGCTGGTTCAACTGGTGGTCAGCATGTAGAAGAATGCAAATCAATCCATGCTTATCTCCTTGTACGAACCTCAAGTACAAGTGGATCAAGGACCTCACCCATAAAACCAGATTCACTGAATCTGATAAAAGAGAAGGTGGGAAAGAGCCTTGAACATGTTAGCACAGAGGAACGTTTCCTGAAAAGAAAACCAAGGACTCAGGCTCTAAGATCAAAAATTGACAAATAGCTCATGAAACTGAAAAGCTTCTGTAAGGCAAACAACACGGTTACTAAGACAAAACAGCAACCTACAGATTGGGAAAGGATCTTTACCAACCATACATCTGATACATACAAAATATACAAAGAACTCAAGAAGATAGACTCCAGAAAATTAATTTAATAATGGGCTACAGAGCTAAACAACAAATTCTCAACTGAAGAATGGCCTAGAAACACCTAAAGAAATGTTCAATTTCCTTAGTAATCATTCCCTGGTTTTGATTTCCCATGCAATCAAAATAATCCTCAGACTCCACCTTATACCAATCAGAATGGCTAATAAATATTAAAACCTCCGGTGTTAGCAGATACTGAGGAGAATGTGGAGAAAACAAAACACTCCTCCATTGCTGATAGGATTACAAGCTGGTACAACTACTTTGAAAATCAATCTGGTGATCCCTCAGAAATTTGGGAATAGCTGTACCTGAAGACCTAACTATTCAACTCCTAGACATATACCCAAAAGATGCTCCAACACATAACAAGGATACATGATCCACTATGTTCATAGCAGCCTTATTTGTAATAGCCAGACTATGGAAACAGCCTGGATGTTCCTCAGTGGAAGAACGGATACAGAAAACATGGCACAATTACACATTGGAATACCACTCAGCTGTTAAAAATGATGACTTCACAAACTTTGAGGGAAATAGATGGAACTAGAAAATATCATCCTGAATGAGGTAACCCAGACCAAAAAGCATGTACATTGGTATGTAGTCACTCATAAGTATATATTTGCTTGACAGCTCAGAATACCCATGATTCAACTCAAAGACCATATTAAGCTTAACAATAAGGAAGGCCCAAGTATGGATGCATCAAACCCACTTAGAAGGGGTAACAAAATAATCACGGGAGGGATCTGGACGGTAGTCGGTAGGAGGAGGGGAAAATGGGGTCAGGATCACATGTGGGAAGAGACAGGAGAGAAGGCCAGATGGCCAGAAGAATGAATAGAAATTAGTAACATTAGGGGTGGGGAACTTGGGGAACCACTAAAAAGTCCCATACACTAGGGATTTGAGATGCTCCTAGGACCCAACAGGGAAGACATTAGCCAAAATACCCAACAGCAGGGAGATAGAAACTAAAGAGACCACCTCTAGTAGATAGACATGGTCTCCAGTGCAGGACTGGCACCACCCACCCATCTAAAAACTTTAACCCAGAATTGTCTCTTTCTAAAGTAAATGCAGGGACAAAACTGGAGCAGAGACTGAAGGAACGGCCATCCAGAGACCATAATGCGATCTATTCCATCCTCAGACTCCAAGCTCTATACTATTGCTGATGCCAAGATGTGCTTTC
The DNA here is from genome assembly GCF_978045245.1 of Mus caroli. NCBI lineage: Eukaryota > Metazoa > Chordata > Mammalia > Rodentia > Muridae > Mus > Mus caroli. The sequence continues at coordinate 63,377,325 of NW_028227261.1, forward strand.
AGACAGGAACTTGGTGTGGTTGTCTTCTGAAAGGCTCTGCCAGCACCTGACTAAAACAGATGCAGATAAAGTTAACCATTGAACTGAGCCTGGACCCCAATTGAAGTTGGAGGAATGGCTGAAGCAGCTGAAGTGCATTGCAACTCCATAGGAAGAACAACAGTATCAATTAAACAGACACCTCTGAGCTCTCAGGGACTAAACCACCAACCAAAGAATATACATGGGCTGGTTCGTGACTCTTGCTACATATGCAACAGAGGACTATCTCATCTGGCATCAGTGGGAGGGGAGGTGCTTGATCCTGTGGAGGCTTCATGTCGCAGAGAAGGGGGATGGCTCAATGGTGAGGTGTGAGTGTGTAGGTGGGTTTGGGAGCACTCTCTTAGAGCCAAAAGAGAGGGGAAATGGGGTGGGAAGTTCATGGAGGGGAGACCTGGAAAAGGAATAACATTTGAGATGTAAACCAAAAAGTCATTAATAAAAGAATAAGATAAAATAAAGGGGAGTAACTAAAATAAACATAAATGCAGAAAAGTGGTGTGTGTGTGTGTGTGTGTGTGTGTGTGTGTGTGTCTGCGTGTGTTTGCAGGTGTGTGGATGGCATGTGCACATCGCCTATGTATACATGTCTGTACACATATATGGAGGTCAGAAGAAGAAATCAGGTGCTTCATTTTATCCATTTTTGCATTACTCCTTTTAGATGAGTCTCTCAGTAAAGTACAGCCCAGCAATCCTGTTCCTATCCCATTCCATCTGTAGGGAACTACAGTTAGGGGAGAAAGCATGACTATATACAGCCTTTTATGTGAGTTCTGGGATTTGACTCAAGTCCTCATGCTTTTGTAACAAGCTCTCCTTTTATCCATGGAGACATTTCCCAACCCCAATTTACAGTTGCAACATGCATTCTACTGCGTTTTCCATCCAACTGTTTTACAGTTTTGTGTTCAGAGAGCAGCCACAATGATATTAGGAGGAAACCAAGAATGCCCAGGTAAAACCCTGATCCACTCATCTTCAGGCACTCCTTCAGCACCACCAAGCCACGGTTGATTAACTTTAGAGTGTGCCTATTTGGGAAAGATTTAAAACAAAATAGGAATATTGCAATAAGACAACGTACTCTTTTTTATTTTTTTATATGGCATTTTGAAAATGTTAAAATAGCAACTCAATTGTTTTCTCCCTAATGTCCTATGTTTTTTTTGTGGACTGTGTGGAGATTAATAGCAGCCCACCATAATCTGTTGTGTATTGTTGGGGGGAAAACTATGCTTCTGTTTCTGGAAAGAAATAATTGGTATGTAGCTTATAGAGTCAACGGCTGAATTTAATGGAGCATAAAGGGGTGTAGCTCTTACGAAGGAGGCATATTATCTGTTTAAACAGCTTCCAGTCTTGCACATAAATTAGACCTTCGACAAGCTGTGGAAAAAGGGAAACCACACAGCAATGAATTAACATGCATGCATAATCTTAACAAAGAGACTGTCTCTTTTTAAAAGAAGAGAAAGATCCAGTGTCTCTGTTACAGTTGGAAATCTTAAATTAATTATTGACTTTTCCATATTGTTTGCAGCCACTTTGTTTGCCCATTTATTGTAAAATGTATATATGGTAATTGTTTTACGGGAGCTCATAAAATTGAAACTGCAAATGAGATAGTGTATGAGCAATTTATTGCATATGCCCTTCAGACTCAAAACCTAACTTGGCATAAAAGAAAAGTGGTCAATGCATGCTTTTTCAAGGTCTTTTGTGAAGGGAGTATAGAATATTTTAGAGTATTTTCACAGTGAAATTCTCAAATAGCTGCAATTGAAAACCATTTTGTATTTTTATGTAAAACATTCACCATTTAGAAAACTGATTTATAGTGGTTCCTAAAATTTACCTTGTTGGACATGTTTATGCTAAGAATGACAATATAATTTGTGGACTACATTACTCACAAAATTCCTATTTACTATAGATAATATAATAGTTTTCATACTCTTGAAATTACACACACACACACAGAGAGAGAGAGAGAGAGAGAGAGAGAGAGAAACATACAAAGTTAAATTGTTTTAAAAAAAAACTTAAACAACAGCTAATATGATGAAGGCTCTTCCAAGTAATCTTTCTCTAGAACCCTCTTTCAACTAAGACCAAACAATAAGTCTGACCTTTAACCTTCTGAATTTCCAAGGGTCATGTTATAATTCTCAACAATTACAGCTGGTAATTCATCTCACCAATATAAATTTTCCTCTTAAGTGAAACATCATACCCTCATCATGGCCCATTAAGATTCCTCATTTCTTTTTATTTCTTGGCATTATTTTTATTTCTTAAAATTTTCACAGATTAAACAGTGTATCTTAATCGTTATCTACCCAACTGTCCTCAACTTATTCTATGATTTTCTGCTCAGCACACCCCTTCTCAACTTCATAACCCTATATATATATGTATATAGATAGATAGATAGATACATACATACATACACATACACACATTATATATATACAGTGTATTTAGGTCTTATTAATAACTCTTTTCTCCTACAACTCTCTCCCACATCCCTAGGTCCCTCTAACAACTAAATATCTTCCTTTTTTCTTCATAAATCTGTTGAGATAATTAGAGATTTCAGTATGTATGTGAGTATAAGACCATTACTGGAGAATGGGCAATCTACCAGAGGCCACGCACATGAAGAAAATAAACTATTTCCTAATGTCTATCAATTGACCATAGCTCTCATCTAAGGCATGTGGTCATGTGGGTCCTTTCCCATCCTTGCTTAACTGTAGATTGACTTGATCTTTTCAATTCTTCTGGAGGCAGCCACAGAATTTGTTAGTTCATGACTACTGTGGCTCTGTATTTCCAGAAAACACTATTTCACAGTAGATCTCTCTAACCTCTTTACTTATTACACTCTTACTAATTCCTCTTCCTTGATGATTTGTGAAATTTGGGTGTATGATATAACACCTCATTTGTGGTTGAGACACTACAATCACTTTTATTTGTACCTTGACTGGTTGTGAATCTCTGCAATAATGACAGTCAACTACATTAGATAATTTCTTTGGTAAGGGCTGTGTCCACATGAACCCATAGGTATAGGGACAATTATTGAAACTGAAGTTTAATTATTAGTCCTCATAGCAAAATAGCACTAGTATGTTAGTCTCCATGGATGGGAGTTCTTGGTCAGGTTTCACCTACAAGGTATGGTATCATCTCTTTGGTGATTCCAATTACTATGCACAGGCTCATGAATATGTAGCCATATACTCAGACATGGGCAATCAATCTGTGGCCATATCTCAAAGAAAAGCACTGCTTTCTTCTCTCAGAAGCAGTCAACCACTTATACACCCTCACCTAAAGAAGAAAGCTCCTGAGATCTATGTCAGAATTTTAACTGGCTTGATCTTCTGCAAATATGTTAGAGATAACCAAAGATGCTGTATTTTGATCTGTGCAGCAGACAAGCCATATTCAGATGAGACCATTACACAATGCTCATCCTCACCCTCCATGTCTTAGAGTCTTTCTGCTCCCATTACCTTTGATATTTCCTGGGCATTTGGATGAAGTGGGGAAACAAGAAGACCATTTCTGCAAGTACTATTACATGTAATTATCAGGGGAAGTAACAACAAAATGACTTTCCTTTACCAGAAGTACCATTTGTTTGGGTCTCCATTTTTGCTAACTTGAGGCACTAGTCATCTGGAAGCATCTAGCCTCAAAAATGTTCAGGAAACATTTGGGTATTTGATGAAGAATGTGATTTTGAAAACAGACAAATTGAAGTTAAACTCACAAATCTTCTTTCCCCAATATGTGATTTTCTACTTGTCCCATAGTTTCTCTAAGTATCAAAGCTATATTTGGTAAGATGAACAAAGCAATGCCTTAAGTATAATTATCTATGTTTCATATTAGCCAATCATCTCATGATCACACTTCCTCTCAGGTATACCTCTCCATATATGACTATTTCTAATAAATAGCTCATGTACTCTTTCACTGTTTTCTGTAGCCTATCTAGTACATCTTCCTTTCTAGGACCCTCACTTAGAAGCTGCAAACTTAACTTCTAATTTTTCTATTATTTCCCATTATTTCTTCCCTCTATCTAAATAGCACCAACATTTCTTTTAGCCCATATTTGGTGGATGGAGCTTTATCAGAGATATTTTTTCTATGACTTTCAGTCTTTCAGGCTATTCACAACAATTCATACATAAGAACAGAATAGCAATGGGAAGGAGTAGAGACAATTAAACATTTTACCTGTGAAATATCTGACAAAGAGTAGCTATTTCAACACATCAAATATTTAAAAATGTTACCTAGAAAGATAGTTTATAACGTAGATAATATAGTGTAATTATTTTACTCCCATATTGTAACCAGGATGTGGTTAATGCAAAAGGAATTTGGGAGCTGGAGAGATTACTCAACAGATAAAAATGCTTACTGGTCTCAGAAAATGAATTTGATTCTCAGCATCCATGTGACAACTCATAATTAATTGGGAGTACAGTTCCAAAGAATCTCATGGTATCTTTTGATCTTCTGACCAACATGTCCTCCAGCATAAATGTAATACATATAAACACATGCTGGCAAACACACATACACATAAAAATAATTTTTAACAATCTGAAGAAGGAATCTACACTACTTATCATACTTTTAAGAGTCTTGTAAATATAGGAAGAGAAAACAATACAATAGATTCCACTGTAAGCTCTGTGACTTACATTTATCACTAAAAGAAATTTATATAAAAAACCATAGTTTTTTAAATAAAATTTGTTCTCCAAATTGTAAAACTTCAAGGCATTAAATGATTTGTAACACCGATCAAATGCTAGAAACAACTACTATGAATGAGAAGTTCTAACCATTAGTGTTATATAGTACATAAACAAATATCCACCAAGATCCATTTAAAAATCACAAATTAGTGAATAAATTCTTGTTATAACATAGAAACATACATTAGTTTGTATTTGGTAGTATACTTTCAGCCAATACAGCATACAGCTGGCTAATCTAAAACTGTGTACAGATGATAAGCTATTGTTTCTTTCATGTCAATCCAAGCTAATATTAACATAATCAATCTATGATTAGACTTTAAGCACTTACATTACAGTTACAAGTATTATTACTTTAATCAACTAATGTGCTCATCATGTTACTAATTTCTAAACAACTCCTTTTTCAAAATTCAAGTGTTTTATATTATTAAACTCTAAGAACTATTCCAAGATAATAATTATTCTTTTATATACTACAGCAGGTTATTCTCATAGCTGGCTTCAAGGCCACACATATCCTTTTTTATCCATATTTATTTATTTATTTATTTATCCACTTTACATCTTGATCACAGCCTCACTCCTCCCAGTCTTCCCTCTTACAGCCCCTTCCCCACCCCCCTCATCTTCTCCTCTGAATAGGAAGGAGCAGGCCTCCCTGTGTATTCCCCCACCCTGGCACATCAAATCACTGCAGAATGAAGCTTATCCTCTCACACTGAGGCCAGACAAGGTGGCCCAGTTAGGGGATAGGGATCCAAAGGCAGGCAACAGATTCAGGGAGAATCTCTCTCCCCCCACCACTGCTCCAGTTGTTGGGTATCATCATGAAGATCAAGCTGCACATTTGGTACATATGTGTAGAGGGCCTACATCAAACCAATGCTTGCTCCTTTGTTGGTGGTTCAGTCTCAGGAAGCCCCCAAGGGTCTGGGTTTATTGACTCTGTTGGTCTTTTAAAGTGTTATAGGAAAAACTGCATTCCTTTCCTCATGGCTAGTTGCTTTCTTTCTCTAACAGACATTTCAGTAGCTGTGTCTAAGACTATCTGGTCCACAAAGCTAAAAGTGTTTCCTGTATGTCCTTCTACAGAAGACCAAGTTGCACATCTGCTACATACCCCAAAATTTGTTTTCTAGATATCATTTAATTCCATTAGCTCCCTTGGCTTTAGACCTTAACATGTAACAACTCTTTGTGTGATTCTTTAGAAATGACATTGTCTAGTCAAAAAAAATGTAAAATCACAACAGATTTTTATTTTCAGAGAGTAATAAATAATTTGAACTGGATTTTTGTCTCCTGAAATTTCAAATTCAAGCAAATTATTTTGCTTTATTCCAGAATATGGATACTATGTGACAATGGAGTATATAGGATTTGGAGTCAAATGGACCTTAGTTTGAACCTTACCCATAATCAGTAAATTAATGGCCAGGGAAGATTTCTACACTTCTGATCCTCAGATTCTTCTCTAATAAAATGATGATGGCAGTTTCTAGAAGTAATGCTCTGTCATGAGGACATATGATCATCTATCTGAAGGCCTAGTTTATTAATTGTATACATGGTAAGTATATAATTCATAATAGTTTTTTAAATTTCCTTCACAAAACCCACTCCTTGACTGCATGATATCATAGCTACAAATTTTATTACCAACAATTTCTGCTTTCTAGGAGGTAACAGCTACATAAACAGTACATAAACAAAACACAGAAAAAAAAACTTAGAAAAAAAACTGCCTTAATTACTACAAAGAACTAAGGACATTTTTTAATTCAAGACCTCAAAAAGTGAAGGAAAAGTCGATTTGTCTGGGATCTGTGTAAGTAGTTCAAGATGACAGCCCATAACTGCATTTACACTTTTACCCATGAAATATTGTAGCACCAGTATTTCAGGCTATATCTGCTCAGTTACCCTAAATATGATTAGCTTCTCAGTTATTACTGTGTACTTCACATCTCCTATATCTTGATCAAATCTCCAGGTCCACTAAAATATGATTAAATGTTTTTAAAATTGCTGAAGGAATAATTCCACAAAAACAAGTATTCTAAAATTTCTTATACACTATAGGAAATTTTGTTACAGAAATTAAAATTCCAGAACATTTATCAACTATAACTGTTTATAAACGTTCATTCCTTAAATTAAAATAACATGGCTGGCAAAAAGGAAATGAGACCCAAACCATTCAAATATCCTTGGCATATCTTACCTCCTAGATGTTAAATATGGGCTTAACTCTCAGATCTTAGGAGATCGCTTCCATCATCCATGTCTCTTACTATGTTATAAGAGTGAACAAATTCGATGAGTCTAACAGACAGAGAGCTAAAGAAGTCTTCCCTAGATATCTCCCAGAACAGAACTCTGCTTGTATGAGCTCAAGGCTTTTCTCTCTGTGTTCTACACTCAGAACTCAGGTAACTGCTCCCCATCCAGCAGTTCCCTCTCTCTGGAATGAAAGATAAAAGTCAGAAAACTACTGAAGATCCTTAGGGAAATGAGATTCCCTAAAATTTGGATGGAAAAGAAGGGAAAAATGTACTCAGAATATCCAAGACAATGATCTCCTTCCTGGAATTTTGAAGAAGAGGGAACTAAGTGAACCAGTTGCCAAGACAACCTGTGTTGGGGAGAAGGGTTGGGCCAAAGAAATGGGAGACCTATGGATACTTCTGTTTTCATCTCTATACCTAACAGCCTTTCATGGGGTCAGAGGCTGTTTGGAGTGTGACCCCAAATTTACAGAGGATATTATGACCTTGTTGGGAAACCTGGTACCTCTAGAAGTTCCTGATAGAAATCAACTACTGGACAGGCAGTATAAGGAGATAACCCATATAAGCTCCAAAGTCTCCCACAAGGATAAGATGCTTCGGTTGTTGGGTGAGGGAAGCTTGAGTCCTGAGAGTTTGGGAGATTAAAGGGGGAAGGGAGGTATGGAAGAAAACCAGTGGACCCAATCTATGTCCTTCAAAGATATGATTATTGCCTACCCGACACATACCTTTCTCTTTCCTATATAGCTGTTCAAAATGTGGTCAAATTGAGAGTATGGCTGAAGGATGAATTTTATAGGCTGGGCAATGAAACATGGAAAGGTAAAGTACTATGTCACTGTCAAAGCTTTTATGGTGTAAATGGGTAAAAAGGAAATTTGACAAGGGAAAAGAAAAGCAATATAACTGCACTTCAAATCTGAAATAATCACACTGATTGCTGGAATCACTTCCATTTCTCTTTAAGGAGTCTTTATCATTCAAGGCAGTCTTCTGGAGATCCGCCAAAACTTGGAGAAAAAACTGACACAAATAATAAAGAACTTCTCTGAAGTTGGTAATGAGACATTTCTACCTAAACAACACTGATATTATGCCAGAGAACAGGAACTATGGGGTGAGAAGGGGAACCAGCATCCAGGTCTTAGGGGTTTAGGAGTAGTTAGAAGTTAATAGACAGCAGGGGTCAAATGGGTATTAGTGTGGCACAGTAAGGGTGAGTCTACGCTAATCAGATCTTTCTGATTCTCTTTTAGCTTGTTCAGAAGATTGCAGTGAGTACAGTACATGGGACGCCTTGAGGTTTCAGCCCATCTCCTTTCTCTGTTTGCTCTTTTTCTTCATATAGATACACCTTGAACCCAATTTTTAGAGCTGTAGAGGAAATATCAATATCATCTGATGGCAAAATTAAACATATGCAATTTTTATATACCTCCCATATCTTGAAGAAATACTAACCCACTGCTCCAACATGAGCTATGACATCATTGCTCTGCTTCATCCAGAGCTAAATATTTATAACTTTGAACTTTTAAGAATTTTGATTACTAGAGAAAGAATTTCAAGAAATGTAACTTAAGAGTCCCGGAAATGCCCAAGATCTAATCTATATTCATGAGCCAAGGAAAACTCTTGCCATGACTTTTTCTTATTATATGTTTCTTTGCCAGTTGTAATTGAAGGTCCTGTCCTCGATTGTTGGACCTGTCTTCGGATGACCACTCGGTGTTTCAAAGGAGACTATTGTCAAGGTGACAAGGGTGGGAACAGGTCTGAAGAAACTAGATGGTCCACTACCTTTATTTTGAGTACTTTTAATAAAGCTTACAGTATTCCCACCAGCAATGGGGGGGAACACCAGGGCCAAGAAGTGGGAGTGAGTAGGTAGGGGAGCAGGGCAGGGGAGGGTATAGGAGACTTTTGGGATAGCCTTTGAAATGTAAAAGAAGAAAATATCTAATAAAAATTTAAAAAATAAAGCTTACAATAATGCTAAAAAGAAAAAAAAAGGAAGCTAAAACAAAATGCTGAGTAAAGGCTATATCAACATGAGTCACTTAGAGTAAAACCAGTGGAGCAGGTAAGGATGAATCTGGCTTGATGTTCAGCTCCTCTGTAAGAGTTATTAGGTTAAAGGACAGCCAGTGGAAAATTTCTGGAGGGTTTAACACAAGGAATCCAACAATAGTGATATATCTGTTTTGTAGAAAGTGTCACAGTCACAATTCCTCTCGTTGCAAACTCATTTTCTCTATTTCCTTTTTCCTTCCAGATGAGGATCCAAAAACCGCTGAAAATCGAGAGATTTCCCTCTATCTGATATTTATAGCAGAAGCTGTCATTTTGGCGAGTGCTGTGCTACTGTGAGTCCCCCCCCCCAACCCCCTTCAAGCATTACTTTGCAAAAGAGATTGTGATTGTCTAAATTCCCTTCTTCCTCATGGAAAGGGGGAAAAGGAAAAAACACACAAGCTGGATGGGAAGGAGAGATGGAGTACAGAGTAATCCAGATGTACAAGAAAATAATTACATATTTTTAAAAATATTTCATTTCAACTTGAATTATAGATTTTCCTCTCTCTCTCTCTCTAAGCCAGATTCCATGTTTGCATCTCACATCGGAGGAAAATGAAGGCAATACGAAGGACTTTGAAGACATATTTGGAGAAGAAACTAGAAGAACTAGTGGAGATGATATACAAAGATGATGGGGAAAAAAATTTGGAGTTTGGCAGATCAAATTCACACCCTCTGACAGGAGAGCCTACATGTGCTGAGTTCCCATTTTGCAGAAATGCAAACTGGGACTTGAATTCCTTATAGAGCAGGAAAATCACAGCATCTTAAAAACTGGAATATAGCTTAGGGTTTCTGCAGTGAACATCCTTACTGACATCCTGAGACAATGGACAGAATGAGAGGGAAGAAGATTTACCCTGAGCTATACAGAAAGAAAACTGCTATGCTGCAATACACACAAGAAACATATGCCATGTGATAATAAACAGGTATTGTTACTCATAAATGGCAGTGATAAGGCTACCTTCCATGTTTATAAATCTGAATTTTATTTCTATTATTATTTTTCCATATGGACATTCAGGATTATTATAGATGATTTCCTAGATAACAGATATTGAATTTTTATCATAGTCTCATAAGCACATATATATGTGTAAAATAAAGTCCAAAAATAGTAGATGTGAGTAGCTGGGGTTTGATCCTATCATTTCCTTCTGAATCTCTGTATTAAAACAAAGTTACTTATTTTTCCTTTTTCAAGTGTGTATATTGTATGCATGTGTATGTTTGCTCGTGTGTGTGTGTGTGTGTGTGTGTGTGTGTGTGTGTGTGTGTGTGTGTGTGTGTAAGTGTGCAGGGGAGGGGGAGTGCTATGACTCTTCCGAGATTACTATCCTACATGAATCTTTGAGGTTTCTCAGGCAAGTCCATGACTTGCTTGTCTTGCTAGCTGTCCCAAAGATCACCTTTCTCAGATTCCCAAGGCAATAATTCCCACACTGTAACAACTTGGTTCTGGGGTCCAAACTCTGGTCTTCTTGCTTTCACAGTAAACACTTTATCTATTAAGTCATAGAGACCGCCCAGAAGTTTTTATTCCATCATATTGTTTATTGAATATCATCATCATTCTTATCATCAGATGCATATTAATTATTTCATTATATATACATTATCTATATATGTACATATATATATCAAACAAAGGCATCTTACCAAACTTATATGTAATCACCGTTGTCTCAGTAGAGCTGAAGAAACATATATATATATACTTCTAGTATATATATATTAGAAGTATGCAAACTAAGACAAACTCCTTTGATTAGTGATTTACGCTTATTAAAATCACAAGAATTGTATTAATGAACAAAGACATAGTTATGATAGAGTAATACAAATTGTAATAGTGGTTGTACTATCTTAATATACTCTTGATTATGCAGCTAGTGCATAACAAAGCCTGGACTAGAACACAGCCTACTTAGCTCTAACAGCCATGCACTTTCCACTTTGCCTTGCCTCCTTTTCTTCTATAAGCTTGTACCAGAGGAGAAGCAAAAGTTTACCAGTAGGAAATAAATATACAATCTCCTAATTGAGCAGTGGGTACAAGTGTTTCGCCCATAGATAATGGGTAGGTTTAGAGAACTAGAAATGAATTCCTGCCTGTTAACAAGGCCTGAACACCAATTAGACAACTGTTGCTTACCCAGAGGGTGTAACTGCCGCTACTGAACCTTTTGACATATCTTCTGGAAATGTTTGTGGTTTGTAGCTAGTAGAGCCAGACAAGACAGTTAGTTGCTTTTGCATTTGAATGACTGGAGGCCTCATGGTGCTAGTTTATTTCATTTATTGAAGGTGTCTGCATTGGATTCACTTCCCACTGTCATCACAATGTCATTTTAATATTATTTTCATAAATTCTTTGAGATTATTTTACAAGCAGATCGTGACCACTCATTTCTTAACTCCTCCAGATCCACCAATAATTCTCTTCTCCTCAGCATTTTTACCACTACCCGCTCGCCCCCCCCCCCCTCCAGCCCCAACCCCTGCCTCCTTTACAAACTCATCAAATCCAACTGATGCTGTTTCTGGTAATTCAACTTAACAGTGGCTACAGTCTTAGAGAAAGCTGTCTCCCCTTCTCTAGTAGCTACTAAGCACCAAACATTCCTTAACTGGGTGTAGAACTTCATGTGTCAGTCACCTTTTCTGGTCTGGTTTCAGCTTGCACAGGTCTTCGGCATCCTTGTCACACCTTCTGAAAGTTAATATCTAAGCTGCACTGTTTTGCCAAAAAGATATTTTTATCTTGTAATTATTCACTTTCTTTGGCTCTTAGACTCTCTCTGCCCATTTTTCTGAAATATTGAGCTTGGTGTGGGGGGGACAACATAAATGTTGTGCTTAGGATTGAGAATTGCACAGTATTTTCTCTGTACCTTCTCTAGTTATAATACATTGTATCAAAACTAGATACTTGTATCCTAACCTGCATTGATGAATACCAAATAGAAGCTTCTCTAATGAGAACTGATCTTCATTCTAAACACATGACAATTAATCATTAGAAGTCAGTTTCATAGCATGTCCATTTGTCAGAATAATAATTGTAGGTTTTCTCTTTCAGCCTATGACCTGTCTTGTCTAGGTTTTGGCCCATTTAGTGCCAAATATAATTTTGTGGAAAAGGTCTTAAAACCAATCAGAAAGTGATTGCTGACTCCTGTGATGGTCTGCCACTATTATGACTGTAAGCATGTCATGTCAAGTAAATCAGTGTTATACCTCACTATGTTCAAGACTGAATAATATTGAATAGTTTGAGAAAAATTGGTATCAGGTCTTCTTTGAAGGTCTGGTAGAGTTCTGCACTAAATCCATCTGGCCCTGGGCTTTTTTTGGTTGGGAGGTTTTTAATGACTTCTTCTACTTCCTTGTATGATATGGGCCTGTTTAGATAGTTTACCTTCTCTTGATTTAACTTTGGTATATGACATCTCTCTAGAAAGCCATGCATTTCATCTAGATTTTTTAGTTTTGTTGATTATAGGCTTTTATACTAGAATCTGATTTTTTTTAATTTCCTCCATTTCTGTTGTTATGTCTCCCTTTTCATTTCTGATTTTCTTAATTTGGTTACTGCCTCTAGGCCCTTTAGTTAGTTTGGCTAGGGGTTTATCTATCTTGATGATTCTTTCAAAGAACCAACTTTTGGTTTTGTTGATTCTTTGTATTGTTGTCTTTGTTTCTGTTTGGTTAATTTCAGCCCTGAGTTTGACTATTTCCTGCATTCTACTCCTCTTGGGTGAGTTTGCTTCTTTTTGATCTAGATCTCTCAGGTGTGCAGTTAAGTTGTTAGTGTAAGATCTCTCCAGTTTCTTTATCAGGGCACTTAGTGCTATGAATTTTCCTCTTAGCACTGTCTTCATCGTGTCCCATAAGTTTGGATATGATGTGCTAACATTTTCATTAAATTCCAGGAAGTCTTTAATCTCTTTATTTCTTCTCTGAACAAGTTATGATTGAGTAAAGAGTTGTTCTGTTTCCAAGTGTATGTGGATTTTCTGTAGTTTTTGCTGCTATTGAAGACCAACCTTAGGCCATAGTGAACTGATAGGATGCATGGTATTATTTCAAACAGAAGGAATACTACCTAACTTTATTCTATGAAGCCACAATTACTCTGATACCTAAACCACACAAGAACCCATCCAAAAAATAGAACTTCAGACCAATCTCCCTTATGAATATCCATGCAAAAAATACTAAATAAAATTCTTGCAAGCCGAATCCAAGAACACATCAAACCATCATTCACCACAATCAAGTAGGTTTCATCTTGATGAAGGGATGCAAGGTTGGTTTAATATATAAAAAAAAAACCATGAACATAATCCACTATATAAAAAAACTCAAAAAAAATCACACGATCATCTCCTTAGATGCAGAAAAAGCATTTGACAAAATACAACAGCTCTTCATGTTAAAAGTATTGGAGAGATCAGGAATTCAAGGCCCATAACTAAACATAATAAAAGCAATTTACTGCAAACAAACAGCTAATATCAAATTAAATGGAGACAGACTTGAAGCAATCCTACTGAAATCTCGGATAAGACAAGGATGCCTACTCTCCCCATTTCTATTCAATATAGTACTCAAAGTGTTAGTGAGAACAATAAGACAACAAAAAGAGATCAAGGGGATACAAATTGGTAAAGAAGAAGTAAAGGTATCATTATTTGTAGATAATATGATAGTATACATAAGTGACCACAAAAATTCTACCAGAGAACTTCTCCAGCTGATAAACAACTTCAGCAAAGTAGCCATATATAAAATTAACTCAAATAGATCAGTAGCCTTCCTTTATACAAAGGATAAGCAGGGTGAGAAAAAAATTAGGGAAACAATTCCCTTTACAATAGTCACAAATAGTATAAAATATCTTGGGGTAACTCTAAACAAACAAGTGAAAGACCTGTATGACAATAACTTCAAGTCTCTCAAGAAAGAAATAGAAGATCTCAGAAAATGGAGAGATCTCCCATGCTCATGGATTGGCAAAATTAACATAGTAAAAACAGACATCCTACCAAAGGTAATCTATAGATTCAATGCAATTCCCATCAAAACCCCAACATAATTTTTCAAAGACATGGAAAAAGCAATTCTCAAATTCATCTAGAAAGGCAAAAAACCCAGAACAGCGAAAACAATTCTTAGTAATAAAAGAACAGCTGGGGGAATCACCATCCCTGACCTCTCAAGCTTTACTTCAGAGCAACAGTGATAAAAACTGCATGGTGTTGGTACAGAGACAGACATGTTGATCAGTGGAATAAAATTGAAGACCCAGAAATAAAACCACATACTTACAGTCACTTGATCTTTGACAAAGACACAAAAAATATGCAATGGAAAAAAGAAAGCATCTTCAATAAATGTTGCTGGTCTAACTGGCTGCCTGTATGTGGAAGAATAAAAATAAACCCATATTTGTCACCTTGTACAAAGCTCAAGTCCAAGTGGATCAAGGGCCTCAATATACAACCAGAAACACAGAATCTATCAGAAGAGAAAGTGGGAAAGAACCATAATCTCATTGGCACAGAGGGAAATTTCCTAAACAGAACTCCATGGCTCATGCTTTAATATCAAGAATTGACAAATGGTACCTCATGAAACTGGAAAGCTCCTGTAATGCAAAGGATATAGTAGATAAGACAAATTGGCAGCCTTCAGATGGGGTAAAAATCCTTACTAACCCCATATCTGATATAGGGTTAATATTCAAAATATATAAAAAAAACTCCAGAAGTTAATCACAAAAAAAAAAAAAAAAAAAAACCTGAACAACCCAATTAAAAAAATTGGGTATGGAACTAAACCAAGAATTGACAACTGAGGAATCTCAAATGGCTGAGAAGCACCTAAAGAAATGTTCAAAGTCCTTAGTAATCAGAAAAATGCAAAACAAAACATCCCTGAGATTTCAACCTCACACCAATCAGAATGGCTAAGATCAAAACCTTAGGTAACAACACATGATGGAGAGGATCTGGAGAAAGAAGACCACTCCTCCATTGCTGGTGGGATTGCAAGCAAGTACAACCACTCTGGAAATCAATCTGGAGGTTCCTCAGAAAATTGGATATATTGATCTACCTGAAGAACCAACCAATACCACTCTTGGGAATATAACCAAAAGATGCCATGCCACATGGGCATGTGTTCCACTATGTTCATAATGGCCTCATTTCTGATAGCCAGAAGCTTGAAACTACCTAGATGTCCAATGACAGAAGAATGGAGACAGAAATGTGGTTCATTTACACAATGAAATACTACTCAGCTATTAAGAACTAGGACATCCTGAGTTTTGCTGGCAAATGGATGGATCTAGAAAATATCATTCTGAGTGAGGTAACTCACACCCAAAAGGAAATGCATGGTATGTACGCACTAATAAGTGGATATTAGCAAAGAAAAAAAAACCCAAACAAACAAACAAAACCATAAAGAATACCCAATATACAGTCCACAGAACTCAAAAAGGTCAACAAGCTGAAGTGCCCAAGTGGGGATGCCTCAGTCCCATTTGGGAGAGAGAAGAAAGCAATCACAATTGGAGATCAAAGGGGGGACCTGGAGGGGAAATTGGATGGGGTTGGAGGATGGTGGCGAAAGAGGGGAACCTGATCTGGTATTGGGTGAGTGAAACAGACTGAAGCCCTGAGGACGAGCAGAAAAAAATGTAAACAGGAAACCTCTGGAAATAGGAGGTTGGGGGGCCCCCCAGAATGCATCCGAGACCTGGGAGGTGAGAGACTTCCAGGATAAAGGGAGAAATCTTAGATGTGATGCCTGCCCAACAATAGAGGGAACTTTAGAGCCCACCTCTAGCAGGAAGATAGGGATGGGGTTGCCATCCCATAGTCACATCTCTGACCCATAATTGTTCCTGTCTGAAAGAATCACAGGGATGAAATTGGAGAAGAACCTGAGGAAAAGAAGTTCCAGCAACAGGCCCAAAGTGGGATCCAGCTCAAGGGGAGGTCCCAAGGCCTGGCACTATTACTATTACATGGAGGCCTCCTAAAAGGTGACCTATCATGACTGCCTTCTCAAATACCCAACAAGCAACTAAGAGAGTCAGATGCAGATATTTATACCCAACCAATGGACAGAAGCAGCAGACACATGTTGTTGAATTAAGGAAGGCTAAAAGAAGCCGAGGAGAAGAACGATCCTGTAGGAGGACCAGCAGTATCAATCTGGACCCCTGTGAGCTTTCAAACATTGGACCACCAAACAGACAGCATATACTAGCCGATATGAGGCCCCCAACGCACATACAGCAGAGGACATCCAGGCCTGTGTTCATTCAGAGATTATGCACCTAACCCTCAAGAGACTAGAGGCCCCAGGGAGTTTAGAGGTCAGGTAGCATTGGGGGGGGGGGGGGGATCCACATGAAGATCACGTGGGGTGGGAAAGAGGTGTGGGATGTGGAGCAATTGCAGGGTGGATGGGGGGCGCAGGAATAGAATATGGAGTGTAAAGAATAAATTAAAAATAAAAAAATTAAAGGCAAAAAAAGACAGAAATATTATTTTCCTGTAGCATGCATAACAAATTCCAACACTATGAAAATTACCCAGCAACAATGAAGCTTCCCAGTTCATAGAACCTTGATTTTTCTGTTTCTTAGGTTCAAATCTGTGGTATTTTCAGTTGTAAGCCCTAACTGTCATGTTATGAAGGGTAAAAAAAAAAAATCTCTCTCTCTCTCTCTCTCTCTCTCTCTCTCTCTCTCTCTCTCTCTCTCACACACACACACACACACACACACACACTCACATATACACAGTTTTCTCCTTTTTTTATCAAGACAGTGTTTCTCTGTGTAGCCCTGGCTGTCCTGGAACTCACTCTGTAGACCAGGCTGGCCTCGAACTCAGAAATCCGCCTGCCTCTGCCTCCCAAGTGCTGGGATTAAAGGCGTGCTTACACAGTTTTCTATAGGTTTACAGGTAAATGTCCCAGAGGTGTTGGGTGATATTTATCCCTCCTTGTATCTCTCCTCTACTCTGTCCTTCACTTCTGGATCCCAATTTAATCCTTCCTGATCCATTGTACTCTTTAAATATACCACTGCATTTTATCTTCTGTCTCTTGAAATATACCCCTGCTGTCCCTTACTAATTTCTTGAACACTGTGGTTATTCCAAATGAAACATGCATTTCTGACAGTCCAAAGTATCCATAAAAGAGAGAAAGCTTTGGAAATCTATCTTCCTGGGTCTGGTTTAACTCACTTAGAATGATATTTCCAGCTCCATCCACTTACCCAGGAATTTCATAATGGGTGAGTCTTCTATCTGTTTTACTTACTATAATTGACATTGATCATAAATCCAGAAGGTAAGCTTGCCATTTTAGAAGCACCATTGGAGGAGAGGGCCATTTCTGTTTGTGTTTAAAATATAATAAAATCAAGAACATCTAATTAGAATATTTGTTTATCTAGTACAAAAGCTCTTGGAATACTTCTGTGTTTCAAATGTAGAGATGATACATTGTTAATTACTTACAATTCTAGTTTAAGCCTGATAAAATGGTCATAGCAAAAGCATATTATATAAAAACATACTCGCAACAGCATAATGTTTAACGAAAATCTCATTTTTGCCAATATACAAACAACACAAATCATTTGATTGCTGGAGCAATTATTACTTGAAAGTCATTGTTTCTCTGCTGTCATTTCTGGAAGAAGCTTGTTAACATTATTCCCCCCTGAAAGCTACGTCTTTACAGTCTTGTGTCTCAGCATTATGATGAAGCATTTGCTACCCCAATATTTGGGGGTACTTTTCAATGTTTATTATTTATTATTTAAGTAATTATTATTTACATAACATTATTTATGATATTGGCCTATAAACAAGTCTGTTAGGCATTTTCTTCCTTAATGATTGGTGTGGGTAGTCTCAGACCACTGGTAATGATTTCCTCCTAGACAATTAATCCTGAATGATATAAAAAGGCAGACTGAATAAGCCAAGGACACAATTCCTATAAAAAAAAAAAAAAAACACTCCTCCATGATGTTTGATTCAGTTGCTACATTGCTGCCTTAACTTCTTTTGATGATGAACTATTTCTTCAGTTCAAATATGTGGTATTTTCAGTTGCAAGCCCTGTCATGTTATGGAGGGTAATAAAAACACATCATGGTTTCTGTTGCTACACTAGAACATCATGACCCATAGAACATTAGGGATAAAAAGGTTTAGATTCCTTTTACTTCCACATTTACAGTTCATCATCAAGGGAAATTAAGACAGCAGTAGGGACCCAAACCATTTTATCCCCAATTATTTTTTGTCATGGTGTTTTATTACAGTAAATAATATATTGTCAAACAAATAATATAAATATGTTGTTTAAATATATTATTTAAATAATGGTTATTATTATTGTTATTGACATTACTCTGCAATACCTAATACCCATGAAAGCCACTTATTTATAATCTGTGTCTCAGTACTTATGATGAAATAATTGATTCAGGGTACTTTTACTTTTTTTTTCTTTTTTTCTAGGCAGGGTTTCTCTGTGTAGCCCTGGCTGACCTGGAACACACTCTGTAGATCAGGCTGGCCTTGAACTTGAACATAGGAAGGTTGGTGTTTTGGGTTTTTTTTGTTTGTTTGTTTTTGTTTTTGTTTTTTGTTTTTTGTTTTTTTGGTTGGTTTTTGTTTTGTTTAGTTTTGGTTTTTTGCTTTCAATTGGGGGTACTTCTAAGTAATTATTATTTTTTGTCATTTTCTTCATTTTTATTATTTTATTATTTTTTAATTTCTTTAGTTTTTTGAGACAGGGTTTCTCTGTCTAGCCCTGGCTATCCTGGAACTCACTTTGTAGACCAGGCTGGCATCGAACTCAGAAATTTCCCTGCCTCTGCCTCCCAAGTGCTGGGATTAAAGGCGTGCGCCACCACGCCTGGCTTTCTTTATTTTTATAAAACAGAGGATAGTTAAGTTTTTCAGTTTTACTCAGTAATAGTTGTGTGAAAATCTAACAATTTTTCTAAATATGTTGTAAAAATAAATGTAACAACCAAGATAATAGATACTTCAAACTAATTGCTGTTCCATGTATATGTGTATACATATACACATATATATTTCTAAATATAACCTGTTTGACCTGCATAATATGATCAGGACTGAGCATTTGGTCATGGATAACTACCTGGTGTGTTTTTCCCTGATGCAGACTGTTGCTCTCCCTCTCAGCATTCCTTAGGGCTGTGGATTGAAAGAGAGCAACGTGAATATATGAGAAGCTTTGGATGGAGAAAAGGAAAAGAGGAAATTGTGTGGATATATTATAACCTCAAAACATGGTTGAAACAATAAAAATACAAGTTTTTAGAACATAAAAATAAAAACTTACTGAGAAGATAAAAACAAAAGTTGATTTAGTAATAGATGCTGAATAACTATTTATTTTTATTACTAATTATTTCATTTATTTACATCCCAAATGTTGCCTTCCTTATTATCCCCCTCATAGAGTCCTTTCCACATGCCCTGTCCTCTTTGAGACTAAGGATGCAGCCTCTCAGGCATCCTCTTTCCCTAGGGCATGGGATCTCTAAAGGATTAGGTGCATCCTCTCCCACTGAGATCAGACAAGACAATTCTCTGCTACATATGTGTTGGGGGACCTCAGACCAGCTCGTGTATGCTCTTCAGTTGGTGGTTTATGAACAACTATTTATTACAGTTCTTCCTATTCTTCACCGTTACCTTGATAGAAAGAAATTTGTACCTTGTCCTGTTTTAGGTTGTCTTCATCCTGAGATATCTATGAGCTGACCTCTTCCTAAATATAGTGGCTTTCCTCTAATTTTCTCAATCAACAAAAGCTTCTGAAAGCTGTAGACACTCTACCACCGAATTCTCTTACGCCACTCTTTAGAAAGCATTGACCTTTCCCCTCATGTATGTTTTTGCATACAACGTACTACAAGCTATGTTCTTCTCACTATGATATAAAAATTCTTCTCCAGTGTTCTAATATACGTTGAGCAGTTATTTTCAAGCAATTATCAGTAGTAAAATTACTTGTGAGTATTAACATTTCCCACGCTGCTAATGGTCTCCTTAGGAAAGTTTCTCTCATGTGATATAAAAGGAAGACTCTATGCTTATTTTCATACTTAGTCCACATTTTTGGTTGCATTTTAAAGGATTTTTTCTTCTTGGTTTTGATTTTTGTTGTTGTTTTTGTTTTTCCTTATTATCTTTGCAGCATCGCATACAAGATAACTCAATTTGGTTTTCTCTCAATTGATACATACGGTAGTGAAATTCACTCCAGTCATTTTAATTACAATGACAATTACTTCTGAAACTTCTATTAAAGGAAGTGGTATTACACTTATTATGTATAATTAATTGTATTTGTGTATGTACAAACATGTGAATATAAATGTGTTATAGCAGACTCAGAGTTGAAAACAGAAATAAGGATATCAGAGGAAAGCTTGCAAGAGTCAGTTTTCCCTTTCCAATACATGGCTCTGAGGAACCAATCGAGTCATCAGGGTTAATTATTTTATCCCCTGGGACATCTTGATGGCCGGAAACACCTTTAAAATATTAGATTATCTGCAACTTCAGTTTGGATTTCCATCAGTTTCCAAATCCTTGACTTTTCTCTCTGCTTTTTATGTCTCTCAGACAGGCCATGACAACTTCAAATAGCTCAGGCATAAAGTAAATTTCTTTTCATAGACATCAGATCTCATAGAACCTATTCAAATTCACGCTGTATCCAGGCCTGTAAAGAGGATGTATGTTGCATATAGATTTTTGGATCTATATTTGCTTATAGATTTTTAGACAAGGTACTTTGTCAACTATTTTCATGTTTTTTTTAAGAATTCTGAAAATTATTAAAAATCATTTGTGTACAGGGAATATTTTTGTCTCAATATGTTTACATAACGTCTTCCAAACTCTCTAAGATGAAAGAGTGAAGTCCTGGTTAAATTCTCAAACCATAAGTTTTTCCCTTAGCTGGAATGAATTCTATGGATACCATACATTACCTAAAATAAAGGAATCTCATTGTAATGAGATTCTCTCCTTTAATACATCCTAACTAGTTATCCTTCATTTAGTATTGTCTTTCTCCCTGAATATTTCATTTATTTTCCCTGGCCTTGCTACTATGTCCTTTCTCTCTCAACCCATAATAATTGATGGTTTCCTCATCAATCTGTGGGAGTCCAGCTTCTCCGGGAAGCAAATTTGTACTTCTTTGAAAATTGTCCAATCCTAAAATACAAATTCTTAATAAACCCCTGGCTTGAATATTCCATTGCCTCCTTCATTCAGAACCGAGAAATGCAAAATCTTTCAGACTCTTTGTACGGCTTAAAGTTTGCCAGCATGGCTCACATAAAATCTTACCCTTATCTCATTGCCTTTACATTCCTTTCTTTCCTCTTGGAGTTTGCTGAACATCTTACTTCAAAACATTTCTCACTATGCTCTTTCCTGCCTGATTTCCCTGACAATCCTCTTCGGGCTTCAAAACTAATTAACTCAATCAGTAGAACATGCAGCCCTTGAAATTGTAATCCTCCTGCCTCAATCATCCATGTAGGATAGCTGGAATTACCACTAGAAAATTTGCTGTGATTTTGACATAGAATGAATCACCACAATTTTCTGGATCATCTATGATTCTCAAGCATCTCCATATTGCTTTTCATAGACAACTGCTTTAACTGGTTTGCGCATGACACTCCTAGACAGGAATGCCTGAGAAAGGGTAACTATCCCATGCCTACTTTAACATAACAAAGTTTCCTAGAATTTTGACTCTCTTTCAATACTGTTTGAGGTAGATATTTTTTTTTCTGAACTCTCATATTGATGGTTGGTTCTTGAAATAAAACAATAACATTGCCAAATTTTTATTTACTTATTAACAGTTAAGACTTATTATATAAGTATTAGTACCTAACACTAAAATTATCAGAAATCTGATTATTCATAAATATATCTATAATCTGAATATACTTAAAGTGCTTGTCTCAGACAGAAAGAAAGCCCATGTACACATCAATAAATGGAATCATTGATTAATGCTGTGACGGGGAAACAAAAACCCTGCAGATATTCATATGATTTCATATATTTTGCACTGTTTCACATTGTAATAGCTAAAGTTATTTAGATTTTAAATTTCTTGTTAGCTTGCTGGTTAGCAGTGTGTCCTGGAAGGAGATCCACCTTTGGAATGTTCAGAAATGACCAACTTTATGAAGTTAGTTCAAGCTTTAAGTATTATGTTCTTGAATTAATCATGCAGGCAACATCGTTGAAATGTATCTGAGGAATTCCTCAGCAACTACCTTCATCCCTCATGGTGGTAGACTTTAACACCAATGTATCTTTCTGTCAATTTTACCAGAAACCTAAAGAGACCTAAACTTTTAAAGATATATGGGGATGTAATGAATGCTCAACATTTATGTAAAGGCAGAAGTTTTATTTTAAAAGTCTGTAATAGCTGGGCGTGGTGGAGCATGCCTTTAATCCCAGCACTCGGGAGGCAGAGGCAGGCGGATTTCTGAGTTCGAGGCCAGCCTGGTCTAAAAAGTGAGTTCCAGGACAGCCAGGGCTATACAGAGAAACCCTGTCTTGGGAAAAAAAAAAGTCTGCAGCATTAATCTCCGACCCCTGCCAGTTATTGTTTCTAGAAATCAAAAAGTGGTAATAAAAAAGAGAGCTTATATGTGGCTGCCTAATGGTGTTAAAGTACAATTGCCATTAATTTTCTTATCTTCAAATGATATGAAAATAGATTTAATGCCAAACTGACAGGACAGCTACAGTAAAAATCAGAATAATGGAAGTATCTAGAGAAGTGATGGCACTTTACAGTCCTCTTAATCCCAGGAGTCTGTCTGCTTTGGATTCTTGACTTTGCATCCCTAAGTCTGGGTCAGAGAAATCTGCAGAGTGATTTTACACTTGTATGCACATCTATCTCTAAAAGAGGAAACACACACAACTCTCTCCAATCAAAGGCACTGAGAGCAGGTAGGCATATTTGTCTAGTATCCACTTTAGACCGTGATGGGACTTTCTGTGAGGGATTGCTCTCAAAACACTCGAAGCCTCTTCCTAATGAGGCTTCATCAGTCTCCTGATGAGACAGCCCTCACTGGTTCTGCTCAAAGTACTAATAAGTACAGGCTCTCCAGGATGCAGAATCCATGTCTCCCTTTCATCCAAGTCTCTTTATCTTACTAATGGTGTCGCAAAAATGTTCCACTAGATTTTCTACTGAATACAACCCTTTCTGGTTTTATGTTTGGCAGTTTGGAAATATGTGAACAATACTTTCAAGTCAACAAGTATCATTTATTAGGCTGTGCTTTGTGTGATGGAAAACCCCAATCTGGGCATTGAAAATAGTCCAAAGTGATTTTTTTTGAAGGATTAAAAGTAGCCTACTTGAGGGTTGTTGGTTGGTGCTTATTAAAGTATCCCAAATATGGCCAAAAATATAAATATATTTGCCTGAGATAAATACAAGAAAAGTTAGTCATTAATCAGAATTCTCCAAGATACCAGTGATTATTATTTTCTTCGACTTGCTTGCTGGAAATTCTGTTTTTTCTATGGTGACCTTTATTCTATTTTTCCTGTTGTAGGGGAAAGGGCTATTTTCATTGAACATCGGGGTAAAAATTCCATGATGAACATAATGTAACACCTTGTTCTGAATTATTCAGTGATTTAAATTTAGTTTAATATTTTGATCAAAGTAAATTTCATGAATCAGAATTTCACTAAGTGAGTGTTTCATTAGATCTTCACCCTAGGAAATAAAATTGGGTGTAGAATTGTTTTGCCGTATAATTCTATGACTCTGTTATTATAAAGGACATTGTAAAAACCCTTCATAGGTATGTAGGTATGTAGTACTTTTGACAGCTGTGAAAATTGAAAGCAATAATTTAAACTTATTATAAAAAGACACTATGATTGTGATTTACTGTAAAGGCTGACATGTGACACTCTTGCTTCTGAGCTGAATTTCAATGCTCTTCACCTGATGGAGGGTAGCCCAGTGAGTATTATATATTTTTCTATCTTGCTTCGAATGTGTGTTGCCCACATCTATTCTTTGCGACTATGCCATGTTTTGTTTGTTTGTTTGTTTTTATATAGTTTTTTTAAAAAAATCAAATCCTATCTCGTCTCTGTACCAATAGGGTATATCTATGCATATTCCCTATATCTTAAACAACACTGTTTACATATTGTATCAACAGAGATACAATATGAGACATTTATATCATTTTAAGTTTGTTATATAGCTTTAAATAGCTACATTAAGAATAATAAAAGAAGACTAAAGCTAGCTTTGTAGGTTTGCTTATGGAGCTACCTACCTGTTTACATCTATATCTGTATGTAAATATAGATATACATTCATCAATCCTTGTGTGGCTTTTGCCTGCATGCGTTCTGTGCACTACATGAGCACAGATGTCTTTGGAGGTCAGAAAATGGCATCACATTTACTTTAACTGACTTTAGGGTATCTTACATGGGTTCTATGAACAGAACCCTGGTCCTATGCAATAACAGCTGAGTGCTTTGAGGTACCTTTCTAGACAAAAGCTAAATTATAATACATTTTAATCTAAATAAATTTGTTAACGGCATTTCATTGGATAAGATACACAAAAGCATTAATAAGCTATTTCTTCTCTTCATTTTCATATTGTTTCAAAATTCTGGTTATATTTTTCTTAATTTTAATATATTATAATAAGATAATGTTGACAGTAAATATTTGATCTGCATTTAGGTACAATAAAATATATAGTTAAAAATTAAATCTGAATTTGTTTCACACTTACAGTTTTCCAGTCATTACAACTGTCATGAACTTTATAAATGTAAATTTAAGTCTTGTGGGCACATAACCAAGTACTAGGTGTTTACTTAGGACATAAAACATGTTAACAACCTACCAAAAGAGACTCAATCCCTGGCGAGCACACCAAAACACACACACCAGATGATTTGTGCTAACCTCAGGTCTTGTTTTTTTATTCAAGACTGCCACTAGTCCTTAAAGACTTATAGACAGCTTCCACATAGTATAGCATATAATAACTGAAAAAAAACTGCCAGCGTATACACGTATTAAAAACAAAATATTCAAGACAATAACAACAAAACAACAACACGTTGTTCAAGAAAAGTATACTGTATTTAATTCATATGGGTCCATGAAAATTCATGGTGTTTTCAAGAATGAGTGATAGATAGATTGCTCTTGCTAAGGTACACAAAAGCACAAGTGGCTAATTTTGGAATCTATAAGCAACGTTCGGTAATACTTATTGTTATCAGCCTAGTGAGCATATTACAGAGGCTAAATCAGTAAATCCTGAAAGGCAATCATCGTGTTGGTCTCACTTGTGACCACATTTGGAGATTTTCTCCTTAACTGCTAGACACTTTAATTTGTTAATCTCCTATCTGATAAATTAATAATCTTAAGAAAGAAAAGGAACGAGGAATTTTTTTTTGTATTGTTGTGCTTTGCTGTATTGTGCTGTTTTGATTTTGCAATGTTGGATGAGAGGGTCTCATTCAGACATATTTGCATAATATATTTATATTTCTTTTTTCATGTACATATTTTCAGTGATAGAATAAATTACCATAAGCTTATAGACTATGTGGATGTGTTCCTTTGTAATAACAGTTAACAAATGAGAAATAATCAAATTTGATGGATTCACTTAAAACCTTAATTCAAGTGCATAATTTTAGCTTTTAAAAAAAGAAATCTAAGACATTGTATTTATATATGTATGTGTGTATGCCATATAGTATACATTCAAAAACAATTAAAATATGTCCTGAATTTGAGAGAGGATGGGATTATACCGGACAGTTTGGGGAAAGGCAAGGCAAGGAGGAAAATGGTATAAGTATATCTTAGGTTTTAAAAACATTAAAAACCATTCATTAATATCTGTTTTGTATTTTTCCTTAGGGTCCATTTCAAGCCATTCTAACCACATTTCCAGAACACCACGGTCACACATGTTTACTAGGTCACATTTTGGAGAGCACAAACTAAATTCACAGTAAATTTTTGCTGTGGTTTGATGAACATACACTATTTGGTCAAGCAAACAGGAACACAAGACCAGGCCAAAATCAATTTTTATACTCTCTTCTAAGTAAAATCAAAAGAAATCTGAAATTTCTTTATGAAGGCAACACAACCTGGCCTACCGAGTCTAGGAATCTTCGATTCTTTCTGGTTTGTACTCTTGGCTAGGTTTGGGAATAGGCTTTCTACATCCATACAGCACTGACAGTTAAATATCTGTGATCATAGTTTAAACTGCTCCTTGAAATTAGTTCACATAATTACCTGTCAGTGGAATATATCATTGGCTTCAGGGTTGTTTTTTTTTTAACTTTTTTTTTTTTAATTTAACATCTTCAGAGAGCACTTAGAAAACGGATTAAAATATTGACATGACATTATAAGTGAAAAAATACTCATTTCTACCTCACTCTTTATTCTATTCAAATGTATGAATTTCCCTTGGCATCATTAATTGATGTGACTTAAAGCATAGCCTTACTTGAAGCAGAGTTCAGTGAAACATTACATACAGTGCAGTCATATTTATAAAATGAATATATCCACAAGCTGATGTGTTGTCATACACTGTTGCTTTGTTTGTCTCTCTGATCTTCCTTCCCGTGTTCAATGGTGCATATCAAGTTTACAACCACAGTTTATTATCTAATGCATTGTGTGATTAATGGAAAAGCTCATCTTTAATCAGTTGTCGATTTTTTCCCCAATGAGTCTTCTTGCCTTAAGCACAATATCGTCATAGGCTTAACTTTTTACAATAGTTTTTTTTTGTCTACTTTCTTTTCTATTTATTTTTAACAAAAGAGCTGTCATGTGAATACTGCTAATAGATTTAATAAATCATCCTGTGATGCCTCTCTAATTCAAAGGACCTATTTGTTTAGCTGTGCAAGAGAGCTTTGTGTTTTGAATTAACAGTAACTGTTAGAAAAATGATAATTCTAGTATATTGCTTGCTTTGCAATAAGTCAATAGGTATCTGTCATTGTCCTTACCATCAGAGAATTTTAATTTTTCTACTTGATTTTACTATCCTAATTATATTTAACATTACTTGTGTATTCCTCCTGATATTTTATATAAAGGGTTGATATATTAATTTTAAAATAAAACTTAGTAAAAAATACTTTTAAATAATAGCAGCTTTATGAAAACATGAATTCTAGATGCAATTAATTGTTATATGAGGATCACATTAGTAATCTTACAGATGTGATCAGCAGTGAGAACCAACGTGAACCATAGCAGTTCTATTTAACATTATTTATCCCTCAAAAACTTCAATACGATTTCTTTATGCTAACATATATTAGCAATGTTTTCGTTTTCCTACAAAGAGAAATGTGTAATGTGAGATTAAAGCAAACAAATCCAACAACAACAACAAAAGAAAACAAACAAACAAACAAACAAAGAACATGCTGAATAGCTTCTCCACATAATGAGAATAGTGAGGCTTATGACTGAAGATCCCATTCCAGAGCAACTAAGGTGGCATCAATGGTAAAACCAATATGGATCTGATTCCAAAAGGATGGAATTCTCACCTACACAACAAGACACATGCTCAAGAGGCACGCTTTATGGGCTCTCAGATACAGGCTTTCTCCAGCAGCTATGTAACTCCAGAAACAATCTCACTGACTGACATGAAATAGACAATTGGAAAGTACTAAATTAAATGAAAACATATCAATCATAGGTATGAGAATGTTGACAAACCCCTGCAGTGGTGCCTTTAGAAGTAACTTAACTGCCGGTGTATGGGTGTCTCATAAATGCATTTTTTTTCTGAGCCACTCATACATACATACACTTTTCTCATAGAGGACTTGATTCCATTTTTGAGTTTCCAGATTCTGATGTCTGCTTTCGAATGAAAGAACTTCTGATCTTTGATAATATGTTAATTTTGGGGTTTTAGCTATAGTCAAATACTGAGAGGCCCCTATTGGATTTTTACCCCCCTAGTGGATTTTAATCCTGCATAGACATTTGAAATTGCTCCCTGATCAAAGGATAAGTGTTTATTTGATTCAAGTTCTTTACATTAGCATTTGGTTAGTGTTAAAAGCTCACTCATTATCAACCTGTTATGACATCTGTCAAGATACATTCCTAAGGAACCCAGTAATAAAGACTGCATGCACAGATAAATATAAATTCTCCTATTCCTTTCCTTGACATGTTTCTTGAACTGAATGTGTTTTCCTGAGAAATTGCAAATACCCTTGGTTTCTTGCAGCTGTGAGTGTGTACTTACTGGATTGCTAGTGAAAAATCACCAACACTGTCTCCCAGCCAGTCATCATACATACATATGTGTGTGGTAGGAGGTAAAGGAACTACATTGCCTAAAAATAATAAAATTTATAGAACAAACATCTATATCGAGGCATAGATTAAAAGTTAAAGATCACTGCAAAAACATGTTCTACATATCATACAGTAGTATGTTGTCTTCATGGTACTAGCTCCACTGGTTCCGTCCAGGGATCCTAAAAGCATGATTCTTTTAAATACCTCCATCTGGGCTAGGAGGAAAATGAGAACATCCATTTTCTGCTATGTTCTGCTGCATCCACAGCCAGTTCCAAATTGAGCAATGCACTTGAATTCTGTATTCAAAGAAGCTGTTTGTTCCCAAGTACTCTGGTTTCTTTTCCATAACGTTAGTGGGGATTGAATATGGAAACAACCTAGCAGCTCCCTGGTGTAGTCTGTTTCCGCAAACAGAACAGACAAGTGGTTGTTGACTGAATAAGTGAGCATAGAGTACCTTGTCAAAGTTCACGTTTCTGTCAAATAAGGATCTTACATGGTTTATTACTCATGCTTTTGACTATAGCTAAAAAAAAAAAAAAAATAGATACATGAGGTTTGCTTTCTGAGTGGAAATAAAGTGTGTTTAGTACGCAAGAGAAATGAGAAATGGAGAGTGGAAGGCTCAGGGGAATACCGGTGCTTTCGGAGAACAATTGCTTTACCAAAAATTGTCATCTCCTTCTCGGAATTCTCCAAGCCAAGTTCCCTGCTGTCCTATCAGCACTTCAGCGGCCCTA
This sequence comes from Mus caroli, assembly GCF_978045245.1. Lineage (NCBI taxonomy): Eukaryota > Metazoa > Chordata > Mammalia > Rodentia > Muridae > Mus > Mus caroli. Next base: position 63,406,797 of record NW_028227261.1, read on the forward strand.
ATTGTTTCCTGTTCACTCTGTGCCCATCCAAACTGTTCATCTTATAAACATACGTCACTAGCAATGTTAATGTGTTGATCCCACAGAAGTTTTGAGGAGATCGGTGCTCATTCTGGTTGTCTAGGAGGCTTTTCTTCTTCCTCCCTTCTGCTGCTGTTTTTCTGCGGCTTGAAATTACCACTTACTTTCTGGTATAGAGCCTTGAATATTCTTGACGGAGGGACTACCACTGAATTACTTCTTTGGGTCTTATTTATTTACTTATTTATTTAAATGTTAAGATAGGGTCATGCTGAATACCCAAGGCTGACCTTAAAACTCACTTTTTAACTCTGGCAGGCTTTGCCTGACTTTAGAATATTCCTAACTCAGTCTCCAAATTCCTGGGATTACAGACTCTGCCATAGGCTATGTAGCCACTGCTTTGGGAGAGTAGAAAAGCATCAGTGTAGGACTCTTGGCTAAACATCATATATGTTTATATATTTAGGGTATATGATATATACCCTATTATTCAGCAAAACTTTGTGACATGCAATTTATTATGACTCCAATCTTCAATGAAACCAAAACTCCAATAGTCTAGTTACTTATTATGAAGCTCATATATTACTCAGTTACTCTGCAATGATGTGTGCTACTAAATGTTAGTAGAGGTACATTTTTAGGTCACTCTATAATCATAGATAGAAAACAAGTTCAGTATTCTAGCCTCTGGATATTCTTCATTGCTTGATTCCTGCATAGTAGTGCCGCAATGACACAACATTTGATATATATTCCACAATTATTCTGCTGCTAGTGACTTCAAATGATAACTAAGAAACAATAAATCTACTATATAAGGACAAAAACTCTATGTCCTACTCAGACAACACAAAGAACCACAATGAAACCTCTTGCTTCTTAAAGGTGGAATTCATTTGAAGAGAAAACAGAAGAATGCTAAAGGGGAGAAAATAATAACTGCCACAATAAACCAAACCACTTACTCCGAATTCAGAGGTTCTAGCAAGTTCAAACAACTAATAAAGAAAATGAGAGGAATATAATTTGCAGCAATTTTGCAAAAGAGGAGAAATAAAACTTTACTTTACAAATAGCCCTGGCTGTGCATCAAGCCAAGCAAGCAGTACAGCCGGGGCGGATGGTAATGTGATTACGCTGGTAATGATATGCATTAGGTACATTATGGGAAACAATAATGCTCCCTACCAAACGCACTCAATCTAGTTATTGATTTTTCTTAATGTTAAAAGCACTACTCTAAAACCGAAAAGAGATATCCTTTATTTATTCCCTTTCTCTTTCAGTTTCCAAGTCCATAGATCCTTAGATGCAGAGCAGTATAGCAAGATAATGGAGTAATGTATATCTAATCTGACACCTACTGGGCAGGGCTAATGTTTCAGATAGAAACAGTTAGGAACTGCTTGGGGGGTGAGGAGTCATATATAAACAAGAGAAGAAAATCCAACCTCAACGTTGCTTTCTTTTTGTTGTTGTTGTTGTTGTTCTTGTTGTTTGATGTAATACATGATGCCAAGCTCGTGCATCTATGTTAACACTTTTTTCTTCCATGATGCATGTTCAATCTATTTAGGTTTTTAATACATTATTATTATAACAGAAAAAAGTAGTTCCTTCCCCCCCCTGCCTCTTCTCCAATCTTTAACATTTTAGAGAGAGAGAGAGAGAGAGAAAACTATTTCATCTCATTTTCTCATTTTCATAATTTCTTTCCTTAACACTCAGCAATACCTGGACCATGTATTTCTAGCAAATGTCAGAAGAAACTTCGTTAAATACAAAACATGGTAAATCTTGATTCTACTTCATTTCACACAATAATTTTTATGGTCTTCATTAAACGTTATTTCCAACTGTGTTTGTCAAGTTAATGATTAAGGAAAACAGTAGTCAAGTGTCAAAAGTTCGCTATAGGACTCATCAGTTTTCTCAGAAGAGTCAGGCAATGTATTCGCGCTAACCTTCTGGCGGATGCCCCACACTCATTCCCTCATCCATCTCATTTCTCCAGTGCTTATTTTTTAACTTTAGAGGAGAATAAAAAGCATTTATTCATGTCATTTTCACTTGGCCAATTTCATTTAAGATACTCCCAGAGGATCTGAAACAGCATGTCCCTGAGCAACAGAAATAGAAACATCTCAACTGTTCCTTCTATTTAACCAAAGGACATTGCACACATGCACACCTCTGATGACGTTTTCAGACAGTTGACAGTGCTCAATCAAAGGTGAAAGTAATCAGCTACTAAAAACAACGAATTCATGAAATTCCTAAGCAAATGGATGGAATTAGAAAATATCATCCTGGGTGAGGTAACCCAGTCACAAGGTATGGTATGCACTCACCAATAAGTGGATATTAGCCCCAAAGCTTGGAATACCCCAGATACAACTCAAAGCCCACAGGAACCTGAAGAAGAAGGAAGCCCTAAGTGTGGATGCTTCAGTCCTTCTTAGAAAGGGAAACAAAATACTCAAGGGAGGAAATATGGAGACAAAGTGTGGAGCAGAGACTGAAGGAAAGGCCATTCAGAGACTGCACCATCTGGGGATCCATCCCATATACAGACAACAAACCCAGACACTATTGTGGATGCCAAGAAATGCTTGCTGTCATGGGCCTTGTATAGCTGTCTCCTGAGAGGCTTTGCAAAAGCCTGACAAATACAGAGGTGAATGCTCGCGGCCAATCTTTACTGAGCAAGGGGCCATAGAGAGGAGTTAGAGAAAGGACAGAAGGAGCTGAAGGGGTTTGCAACTCCACAGGAAGAAAAACAATATCAAATAACCAAATTCTCCCCCCACTACCGCCTGCCCCAGAGCTCCCAGAGACTAAACCATCAACCAAAGAGTATGTATGGAGGGACTCATGGCTCCAGCCTTATATGTAGCAAAGGATGGCCTTGTTGAACATCAACGAAACCCTTGATCCCCTGTAGGCTTTGTGCCTCAGGGTAGGGGAATGCCAGTACGGGGAGGCAGGAGTGGATGGGGGGCACCCTCATAGAGGCAGGGAGAGGATGGATTGGACAGTGGGTTTCTGGAGGGGAAACCAGGAAAACGGATAACATTTGAAATGTAAATAAATAAAATATCCAATTTAAAAAAAAAAAGTTAAATAGAAAAAAAAAAAAGGTGAAAGTCAGACAGGATTTCCAAAGTGCCTGACAGGATGCCTTCTCTTAGGATTTCAAAATTAGTTATTATGGAAGAAAAAATGTTTTCATTTTAAAGATTTTTCCTCTCAACAAACTTTTTTACTTGCCATATAACCGGCTAGATTTAATATCATTTAGGAATACAAAATATTTTCCCTGCTGTATTAAAGGAAACTGAAATAGGAATTACACTGTTTTCCTAAATGGCTGTGTAGGCCCAATTAAAATTATTTCTCCAAAATATAATGAAAAGAGTGGAAGTTTTGTATCCTTAGAGTAAAATGTTCCTTTGTTCCTCAATTCACTGATAATAATTTCCCATCTCACTCATGAACCTCTAGAAGTGATCTGTTCACACATTTTCTCACATTAAGGATTCACTATAGAGAGGCCAGCATGCATGTGTGTGCATGAGTGCATGTGTGTGTGTGTGTGTTAGTATGCATTTGTGTATATGTGTGTTCTCTCACTTAAAGATAAAAGACTTCTACTCAAAAGAAATTTCTGTATTCTCTGTCTTAGCCAGAATTTTTAAAGTCCCTATTTATGAACACAAGGTAGCAAAAAAAGTACAATTATGAGACACATTTGCTAAGATTTTGAATATATGTCAAAGTTTTGTACTAAAAGCATTAAATATTAAGTTATTACAAGAGCTCTGAAAGCATATATTATTTACTAAGAGTAAAGAGTAAAAATTTATTTCAGAGCACTTATAAAATAATGGTGGTATTGTATATAATTTATCCTTTGCCAAAAATAGTATTAGTCAAATCTCCAGTATATAAAATATTTACAGCACTAATTCTTATAAGTTGTAAAATCTCTCTATACAAAGTAAAAACTATGAACTTTTCTATGATCAGATAAAATCAATTATAATGTGTTAAAAGTAATTGTTTTGGAGCTGAGCAGATAGCTCATGCCAAGCCCAATGAACTGAGTTTGATCTCTGGAATTTTCATGATGAAAGGAGAGAATTGTACACTGTTTTCTAGCCTCCTCTGTCTTCATTCTGTGGCACATGTAAGCATTCTCTCTCTTTGTGTGTGTGTGTGTGTGTGTGTGTGTGTGTGTGTATGTGTGTGTGAGTGTGTGTCTTTCTCTCCCTCTATCTCTCTGACACATAAAGACATAAATGAATAACTGATAAAGGTAATTGTTTAGTTCTACTTACTCATTTTACATATCTAAGCTTACTATAAAACTGTCATCATTCTTCTATCTACACATCATATCTGGCTGTCAAAATATGTTTATTATAGGCATTCAATAATTTCTAGTTTAGTAACTATAAAATTATTGTAGGAATTTAAAATATTTTGTATATTTAGTATTTGTTTCAGATGGTTTGTTGAAATTTTATTTTATTAGAGGTACAGACACTTCTAAGCTTTCTTTACCCATAAAATATGAATATTTTTAAAACCCATTTCTCTGGATTGTATAGGATCTACATAGTATATACAACTTATTTTCACAGATGGATGCTACATATTAGGTGCACAGAAATTACAATTTCACACTTGTTCCTTTAATTTTCAGAATTACTAAAACAAAAAATTGTTATCGCCTCTTACCTAAAACTAAGTAAAGAAAATGCACAAATGACCAATTGACTAGCTCTTGTCAAGACAATGAGAAACAACTGGAATCTCTGTACAATGTTCCAGGCAAAATTTAATAAATTATTTAATTCTTATGCTACAATGTCTGGGAAAGCAGTAATCATGAGGCTTATGTTTTTAATGAGATAAAAACAATTTTATCTTTCATGTGGTAGTAAATCTAATCCAGTTTATAGGACAAAATGGGCATGGAAGAAAGTGGTAGGACATTTTACACAGGATTTGTGGGTGGAGTTGTGAAGTTATACTGGAGGGGACAGCTGAAAGAAGTAAGGGGTCAGGTATGTTGATGTCTGCAATTTTGCTGTTAGATTTTTGAACGTTCTAGAAATAGTGTGGGATCTGAAGCTATAGTGCCCCAACTCTCTTGTTCCAAAATCATTGCTGTGCTCCTCAGAGAACACTGTTGTGTATACTTCCTCCTAAAGATATTCTTTCCAAATACTTCTCCTTTCTTTCATTCTACCATTAATTAGTGTATCCTTTCAGTGTATCTTTAGTAATAACTGGTGATGTGGAGTCTACATTATTCTTTCAAATATTCTCCTTGTCCATTATCACAGCAAAAATGTGGCCAGTGACATTTCATGGATGAGAAAATGGAAGCCCTGAGGCAGTGGTTAGTTTATAGTAGCTGCAGTGCCAGGACAGTATATGATTCATTTGGGAATTCTAATTCTTTGTAGTCTGAAGCCTCTGCTCCATCACCCTACTGCTCAATATGCTCTTTAGATAAAGCTCCATTGAGAGTCTTCAGTTACAGTCAACGTGTAATGTTTAGATGGATGTCACCTCCCAAAGTGACCAAATGCAGTTGAATACAATAGATGTGAAGCACTATGTATCAAATTCTGAGACGAGAAAGAAGACAAACTACTAGATAAAATTTTAATAGAAAACATTGCCATTCACATACTTAAAAATGTACATCACTTATGGATCAGATATGGTTTGTTTCACGTGCATGTAGGAAAAATATGATCAATTACAGAAAGAGATGGAAAAATTGAGTCTGTTAAAAATAAGCAAGTCTTCATCTACTTTTACTACATCAAATTTTCTCCAAATAAAAAGTCTACAATACTACATTTTATACAATGTTCCCAGGAACCCTGACAATGCAGTATCAGTATACATTTTCCACTTTGCGATTAATAGATGAACCACACAACTAGAAACACCAAATAAAATTCACTCTGCAACTTAACAGTAGAGTTCAGTGAATGACATAAACTAGCAAGAACTTCCATAAATATTTGCTGTACAGCCAGAAATGATTCAAGTGTTTTTTTTTTTTTCCAAAGCAGGAAACATCTACATGCTGGCCAGCTATCATACTTAATTAAATTTGTAAGGGTCACATCAGAGGTAAAGAATATTATCCACACAACTAATGCAGTCAGAATACTAATGCACTCAAAGGGGTTTCACAGGTGACCTTTCTGCTTTGCCCTTCTTATCGACATTATTTGTCAGAAGAAAAATATCAACCTAAGCAGATCTACTAACTCATAACCCTTGTTTAAGCCTAATTGGAATATGTCATAAATTTATCCATTACTGTGGGCAATAAGTATTTATATTGAGGTTCCATCCATCTGTTCTTGTTCAAATAGAGGAGAATACTGTTTGTATACAGGAAGAAGATGTATCCCAAGGAAATGTGTCTCTGCCATTTGCTCATGACAATTAATACTCAAAGTGCTATAATTCCAGGGTACTTCGTAACTGTGGGGCAGGAGTTATTGATGTGAATATTATAATTAGCAACTATAAAAGGCTTATAGAAATTCATCACTGTACTCTGATGATTCCTTTTATGACACTGTCGTCCCGTCAAACTGCTGCTTCACACAAGGTGATGTTTCATGGATACAGCTCAGATTCTCCCATGGACCATGATTTTCTAATGAATAGATTAAGTTTATTTATATCTTGAGACTGTCAACATTTGCCAACCAACACATTATTAATGAGATAATCCCTCTATATTGCTTTATTTCTTAAACAGAGAGTCAATTTTTTAAAAAAATGAACATACAGCATTGGAAATGTAGGGACCAGTTAAATACCCAACACCCTAAAATTATGTGGAAGCATGAAAATTGCTCAAACATTCAGATCATCTGTTTCTTCAATAGCAATATGCTTACAATTTTGTCTATATCATTTTACTGCTGATGCCTTAAATGACGAAAATTCCCTACAGTTGATGACTTTTGGATAAGTAGTAGTTTATATAATCTTTCCAGTATATAAAATATACTATAATTTAACGAAAAAGATATATGTGTGTGTATGTGCCACTTATGGTTTCTATTAGTGTGAACAAATACCATGACCATGATAAAAAGCAACATGGGGGAAAAGAGATTTTTATGCTTATTTTATTCTATCAGCAAAGAAAGTCAGGACAGGAACTCTAGTCAGCAATCTGGAGGTGATAACTGAGGCAGAAGTCATGGAACAGTGCTGCTTAGGAACTTGTTGATCAAGGATTGCTTAGTCAGTTCTTTTATACTCTGGGACTGGGGGTCCCACTCACAGTGTGCAGAGCACTTTCCCATTAACCATCAATTAACAAAATGCACATAGCTCAATTTGGTGGGAAGTAGTTTCTCAGCTGAGGTTCCCTCTTACTAAATGATTCTATTTTGTGTCTAGTTGATATAAAACAAGAGATGGCCATTTCTATCCACTTTCCTTTAAATATAACGCAAATATTTTATTAAAAATATAAATTAATTTGTTAAATATAATCACAAATATTTTAGTGTACGTCAAGGTGATGACTGATTGAGCCATTGCATCTACTCATGTCATTACACATCACAAGCAAAAGAAATGGTATTTGGTTTGATTCCTCATTTTCTGTCTATATCATTCTTGATACTGATTCACTTCCATTTCACAAATCCATAAAATATTTCCAAAGTGCCATCAATGTGACTCAGTAACTATAGCTTAAAAATCAATTCTACACAAAAACATTTCTAAGCGATATCAAATGAAGAAAAATAGGAAGACACCTATCTTGTTCTTTCACATCACTAATATAAGAACATGAGGAGCAAAGTGTAACAAACTCGTCATCTAGGTTCCATCACATAAATCTCAAAAGCATTACTCCTATAAGGAAATAATAAATTTTATAATGAATATATTGTTTTAGAGAATGAACACTACCCTACACAAATAAATCCTAAATGCTATCATTTTGCATTGTTTTTTGACCTATATTGATCCATATGGAGAATAATATTTGAAATGCCTTGTTTTTATTTTTTAATCTTTAAATATTACCCTTTCCACTAATGTTCAGTAGTTCCTCCAACTAAAATACTATATTTAGTCTTGCCAAACTAAACACTATATTATTTCAAACAATTATAGTTCATTGTAGGAATGCTTAAGTTTTGTGTGAAATTAATAGGCTCTTTGTAGACATTAAATTATTGAAATCCACAGCACTATATATTTTTTCCAGTATACGTTCCATTTATATAGCTTAAGTTATTTCCTAGCCAACTTTGATATGAAGCTATACTTGTACACTGGTAAATATACAACAAAAGATTCCTAATATTTACTACAAGGCAAAAACTTTTTTCCACGTTCACAATACATTTTAGGAAAGAAAATATTATGCAGGGACTGACTTCTGTTTATGTTTCTTCTGTCATCTACTATGAAAGCTACTATGAACATATAACCCTGCTACAACATGAAGTATGGCTGTTTCTCTCTCTCTCTCTCTCTCTGTGTGTGTGTGTGTGTGTGTGTGTGTGTTATGGTGTGGTATGCCTCTTCCACCTGATATAAGAAAAGATAAAACTGTCAAGAATAAAAATGTCTTTGCTCATAAGCTTTGGGTAAAGAAAGTGACTGTTTCATTATACTTGCAATTGTCATTTCAAAGCCCTGTCTCTAGTTTCTTAAGGCTCTGCTAGCTTTGTGATATAACTAGATGGAGATCATTCTGCTGTGACCAAGTTACATCTCAATACAGAACCCTCATTTTTCATGTCTCTTGCTTAAAAACAAACAGCAAGCTCCAGAGAAAGACTTGTGTTTAGCTGATGTGAACCTAGGCTAAACAGTGGCATTTTTTTGAAATGAAGCCTGCAGTTCTCAAAGGACTCACATCTTAAAGTTTTATCTGCAAAGAGCATTCCAAAATATCTTGATCTTGGAAATAACTAGATTTTATCTTCCCAGGGAGTTCAATATGCTTTACAACAGAGGATTAAGAAAAACTTCTGGGTACCACCATTATTTTCTTCTGAATATTTTACCTAATAGCTACATTTGTGCCTTTTTGCATAAACATTCCTGCTGAAGAATTTTATACTCAGCAAGTAAAATGTCAAAAGCAGTGCATTATCTGAGCTAATAATTCACATGTAATCAGAGCACTGCATAAAAATAACACTTGGGAAGTAATCAAATTGCAAGTTTATTTTTGTCTCCTAGTACCCATTTAAAATTTATCCAATGGGGAAAGCAATTTCTTTTACATTTTGGTAATGGATAGCTCTACAATAGCTTTCTTACAAATCCCTGGCTCAATTTAGTAATTAGATATATTCAACCCACTTGTCAACCTTTTCAGTCATTTACTTCCTTTGGAGCTGAAGGCAATCTGTGGTAACTACTTGGCCTTGAGGGAAAGCTCAACTTACTCCTCACTTTATGTCTGCTCAGATTTTCCAATTTTTCCTCAAATAATTTGCTTTATGCCCATAATCTCAGAAGAATATGACGTAAAGCAGACAGATGTCAGAGGGGAGTACAGGCTTTTCATGGTCCAGGGAGATAATGTCAGGACATGGATCTACCTCTACAAAGTTCCACAGCACTTTCCAATTTCAAAATTTCACTTCAGTATCTTGGTCACTCCTTCATCCTTAGCTCTAGTTATCCAGCTGTCTATGCTGTACTTTCTCCAGGGTCCTGTGATGTACTCCAAAAAAAGAAAAAGAAAAAAAAAGAAAGAAAGAGAGAGAGAGAGAGAGAGAGAGAGAGAGAGAGAGAGAGAGAGAGAGAGAAGGGAGGGAGGGAGGGAGGGAGGGAGGGAGGGAGGGAGGGAGGGAGGGAGGGAGGGAAGAAGAAAGGAAGGAAGGAAGGAAGGAAGGAAGGAAGGAAGGAAAGAAAGAAAGAAAGAAAGAAAGAAAGAAAGAAAGAAAGAAAGAAAGAAAGAAAGAAAGAAAGAAACCCAAACTAACAAACAAACAAAAAGAAGACACACTTTGTTGGCTTGACACTATATTTATATTCAAGCAGGAAATATATTTCTTCCATATTTCAACAGTCTTTGTTCCTCTAAAGTTATTTTCAATGCCAAGCTTCTTAATTAGCTATGTGTATCATTAAGATACATGAAATTATCACATAAATACCACACATTCATAAAAACACTGAAATTCTGGAATTTTGGGAAAAAATGTTTTTTAAATCAAATTTAAAATATCATTTCAGAATTTTTTTCTTAAGATATAACCTACCTTCATCAAACAAGAAGTCTATCTAGAGTGTGCTTTAACTAACTAGCCTTAAAACTTTTGAAGCAATTTCTTATATTACCTAATATTTTTATATAATATACCCTTTCTACTCTTTAAGAATAAGAACAGAATTGCAAAATTCTCAAAAGAGAAGTATCTAATTTGGAATTTAATGTTCTCTTCAGTATTTGCTGCAGACTGCGGTAGTATAGTGTGTGCCTTTGAGTATGACTTTTAAGAGTAACCTTCCTTTCTGATTGCTAATTTTAGTCAAATTTTCTAATCTTATAAGGTCAAATTTCATCAGATCAAAAAGAAAAGTCACCATCTTTATCAGGATGGCAGAAGGGCTCAGAGATGGTGCCTATCAAGCTAGGCGTAAAACCTAGAACACAATATATGCCCAATAATTATTATGTACTTTTACTATCTTATTTAAATGTGTGAACAGAGGTAATTATTTTTTACAAACTCTGAGTAAAAGCTAAGAGGTATGCAATGATAAATGCATTAATTAGCCATCCAGTTATGATTGTAGTCTGTTTTTCCTGGTGATCTTGAGCAACAAGCTTGTGGTTTTGAAATGGGATAATTTGAATGTATGATACATTCAGTGCAGCATAAAGATTAATAATATGAAAGAGAATTTTATTTTATTTTATTTTATTTTACACAAAGCTTGCTATTTTCTTTGATAAGTTACTCAGGATTCCAATGATACTAGAAAACACCTTTTCAATAGCAAAATGCTATAATTTCAAAGAGAACTTTAGGAATAACAGTTGAAAGACAATTTAGAGCAACAGCATTGCAGCCTTGAGAGCTTCCTTCAGAGAAATAATGAAAATAATACTTCCTTAATGGCTTCACTTTGTCTTTAGAAAACAACTGTGACTGACATAAAACACATGTGAGTTAATATTCTAGCAGAGCCATGCCTCTGTTTGTCAAATATAAACGAGTAGTACAACATCCAAATGAACAAAACTTAAACTCCTATAAACTTGAAAACATTCATAAACAAAGATCTTATTAATCTTATGGAAGCAAGTAAAGAAACTGACATAGCATTTGATAGAAGGAACCTCAGAAGATTCCCATAGGAGAGCAAGAGTGCAGGACCCAAATAAAACAACAGGCATAGAATTTGAAATATGAATTTTGTGCAGTGATTTGGAAGGTCTTGATGAATGATAGGTCATCCAAGCAGAAGACTTTGGGAGTGGGGTAACATGAAACAATGAAAGCAAACAAAATGAGAGTACACAAATCTTCCATTTCATCCCTTCAGCTATGACACTGCCTAACAGGATTATCTTTTTACCTTGCCATTGAAGCTATCTGACTCTCTTATGTTTCTTTTGACTCCATCTTCCATTTCAACAGTAACCACCATATTTATGCAGGTGACCATCAGCCAGCCTAAGCCATAAGATTGCTGTATATAAGATTTTCCTATTTTATTGACTGTTGTTATATGACCTCCTTATGATATCTGAAGTGATAATGAGTCGTGATACCTTTTATAAAGCTGAAGGAGGAGAACCGAGGCTAGATTTGTGTTTACTACACTCACACTTTTTTATGTCTAACTACTCATTTAAAGATAAAAATCAAAGACAGGTGTAGCACACACCTTTGACTGTAGCACTTGGGAGGCAGAAGCACAACCTCTTGTAGATCAATGATAGCCTGGTCTATATTGTGAGTTCCAGTGTAGTTGAGATATATAATAAAGAAAACCATGTCAAAAGTTAACAGACAAACAAAACTTAAAATATGATATTTCTAACACACACACACATACACACACACATACACACACACACACACATCTTTAATGATCATAAGTTGAAAAAAATAATCATTTCACTAAATCTTAAGACAGTTCCAATCCTGTAATGTCTTGGGTATTCCTGAAGATTCACTTCTCCATATCAGCCACAGTTTTAACATCAACAAACACTAGGTTTTGCATGTCACCTAAATTCTTAACACTTCATGCAAAACTGCAGCCCCAGTTCTCAAGATTCTACCACATTTATGCTGCTTTTTATCCTCCACAGTATTTATTTTGAACAAAATTATTATGTTATCATTTAGTATATATCCTTTATTTCTTTATGCACTAAGACATGAAGTAGTTATTTTCACCTTCTTCTTCCCAGTTCCAAAAGTGTAAGCAAGACATATTTGACATAAATTAATATTTTTATGAGATGAGATATTGCCAATGTTTTATCTCCATAAGTAAATAATTTTATATTGTCTCAATGTCTTAAATTAAATTAGATAATTCTACCAACATATCACCACAGTAAGAAATATAATAAAGTCAACAATAATATTTGGAAAAGTTTATAAATATCCAAATATTCAAAACTAAATTTATTGCTACATACCAGGACTCCCATGCAAACCATCCATAGGTGAAATAAAAATTGTATGAGAAAAGATTGAAAAACTATTCATCAATATGCCTTTTTACAAAAGAAGGTGCAGACAGATGTGGTGAAATATATATTATTGAGTATTATATTTTTCATGAATAAATAACTATTGTCTCATGCAGAGATAATAACTAAAGCCATTCTAATAATGTTTTTACGTTTAAAAAACCCCACATCCTATAAAATTTATTACTGCTACAAAGTATCTGCAAAAGGCCCTCATTTTCCTCCATTTCTTCTTTCTCTGCAAGCCCTCTGACAAAACGGTCCATTTGTCTTGTGGCAAACCATGGATTTACAAGAAGGAATGGGTATTTTTTTGAGATCAATCCCAACTTGCTTTTCACAGAAATCACACTTAAACCTCCAATCTTCCCTGGGATCTGTAGAGGGATTTCAGCTGTGACACTCCGTCAAAGTTGATGTCTGTTCTGGAACCATCGAGTCCCCACTTGCAATGGCAGAGGTGACCTAACAGCACACTCTGTTGAGCATCTGGGAGGATGGTGCCAATGCTGTCCTCTGTAGAATGACTGATACCTGTTCTTCTGAGTTCAGAAACTAGAACAGCAGGAAGGGAGCCTAGATGCCTTCACAGTGGATGTTGGGAATCTCTAGCAGAGTTCGGTTAGCATTCTATGTACAGTATAAGTCCAAGTTATATTGCAAGCACTTGACCACAGGAGCTCAGAGAGCTGCCCTTTCAAAGGAGTCTCAGAAGACCTAGGCTTGACTTTGGTGTCATTTCTGCTATTGTAATTGCTAAGTGTTTCTATCATTAATTTTGTCTTAGTTATTATGTATACATATTTGTATATACATATATATGTATATATGCATTTTGATTAAGAAAATTGGGTGCATTTAGCAATTACTTAATAGAAATTTACTCATTAAAGAAATGGTAGACCACTCAAACATCTAGTCTTTGAACTAGTCTATATGGAATATTCCTTCTGTAGTGTATAATAAAATATATTTCAAACAACTATGATATCAAACATCTTATGATATATGTCCAAGAACAGGCTGTACATAGCAATATAGTCATCTATTTTTTTTGTAATTCTGGGTTCAGTAATTTAAAAGCTTTGCAGTCTTAGGAAATTACTTAACCCCTCTGAGTCAGCTTTTTCTATAATAAAAAGATGAAATTGTCAAAATGGAGCCTCCATACCAAGGAATGTGGGCATTAGTTATTTTGACCCTATTACAACTATAGTAAATAACATCTTTTGAATGGTTTATGAAGACTGCTATATTGCATTTTCATGTATACATTCAAAACACGAATGAATGTAAGTGTGTACATCTGTAAGTGCACATTTTCAAGCATAAAACATGAGTATGCTTAAAATGCATTATTTTCTATTATGATAGGACTTACAATATATGAGAGCCATTTAAAATATGCCAGTAAAAATCTGTTTTATGAGCACCCTCATAGAAGCTGGGGAGGGAGATAGAATAGGGAGTGTGCAGAGGCAAAACCAGGAAAGGGGATACCATTTGAAATGTAAATACATAAAATCTCCAATAAAAAACAAAATATTGAAATTTTAAAACAAATTACATTTTTATAATTAGAAATAAATGTGCTCATTCCTTAGTTCACAAATCATTAAGAATTTTTCAGATGCCTGTTTGTGTTTGTTTCACCTAATCTATCCTGAAAGACCATAGAATTGCTTTCTAGCAATGGGTTTAAAGAGAAAAAAATGCCTCCTAAAACATATCCCTGGTAAATACTCACCTTGAAAATTAGTCATTTAGAATTCCTTTCACTAAGTCGAACTTAAATTCTCACCCTCAATCCCAGAAAGCCTTGCCCACACCTATGCGCTCCTGTTTACACTGATTTCCAAAGAAGCAATCCTGAGAAATCACGCATGCCCAACAGAGTTTGAACTCTAGTTAGGAAATCAGAGCCATGCTGGTGCACTTAAGCCTTCTGACTGAAGCTAGCCGTCCTGGCGATGGCACTGGCCACCCTTCTGTAATTGCCTCAATGCTGGTTGCTTTCCTGTGTTTGTCTTTCAACAGAAGGGAATATAATGCAATAGCTTGAAAAATGAAAGACCTTCTCATTTACACATGAAAAACCATCTTATGTGGTAGCTCCACAGGACTGTCTGCAGAGCTCTGTGTATACACTGCATTTAAGGGCTTAGATCTCCCTGCACCTGCTGTGTCACTACAGACCCCTAACAGTTTGAAGCCTGTTAGAGCAGGAGACTTTTCAGGCCCTGTCTACAGGATGCCAATACAGCTGGTCAGTTCAATTCATTTGATGAGGAGAGGAACAACAAAAAAAATAGTCATTCCACTTGGGGAAAAAATTCATCAAGCCATTTCTTTAGTGGTGTGGGGATGACAAACAAACTGGTTTACCTTTATTTTTCCATTTTGCCACCTGTTCTGTGGGGGTTGTATAGTCTCAGCCTCAGGCTCATTGGTTTTTTGTTTTGTTTTGGTTTGGTTTTGGTTTTGGTTTTAATCACACTAAATGCAGCATTGAATCAAGTTTCCAGTCTGAAAGCTGCCATCTGCTCAACCTCAGCGAAGAGATTTAGAAGATGCTACCAGTCTCAACCCACAGAGCCCTTGGGCAGCTTTTCCCAATGAAAGATGCAGTACTGGAGTTGCTCTTTTTCTGTGACTGCCCTTAAGACAAAGTATTTTGCGCATTACTATATAGAGAGATTTATGTCACTGACAGCTGTTTATACTGGGAATGTAGTGTTACTGAGCTGATAAAAAGACAGTAACCATTATCCAGTTAATAGAGTTATTAACTAGAGTTAAATTGGTTCGATGAACTGGCAGCAACAGGGAGTAACTCTCAGAAACTTTTTGACCACCCACAAGCTGCCAAGGACAGCTAAGTGGTCTACAGAAATGCAGAATTTATAAAAACAGCATATCACCCATTTGCATATCTTTTGTGTTGGTCTGTCTATGACCTCTTAAGAGTTTATACCTATTTTGGAAGGCTTCTTCTCTGCAGTCCCATAACTGGTAGCAGGCCTTTGGAACAGGGAAGCTATCCTTGGATGCTAATATGTAGTAAAACTGTGATGTTATTTAGTCAAAAGGGTACACATATATCATTATCAATGCTTCATAAGTAGATCATATTGCATAATGCTATTCAATATTTGTGTGTATTATGTATCTAAATTTTTATGAGTCATAGATCTCATAAGAACCAACATTCATTTCTATTTTGTATTTAGTATAACAATTCTTACAAATGTCTTTATATGTGTTACTGTTATATTTTCATAAAAGAATAAATCAACTGGACTTATAAATTATTATATGAATTCTCAGTGTATCTAGAGTTTCCTTGGATTGCTAATGAGATACTTGTACAGACTCTGAAATGAACATGCTAAGACTATCCAGGAAGGTGGTCTGCTCTTAAAGTTACAGGGTTAGAGCAATAAGACTTCCAAAGATCAATAAATGTCCAAATCCCCTTCAATTGTATAAGATTCAAAGAGACAATATACTGCAGAATATCCCAATCCTAAGACACAATTGATAAAACTGTGAGTTGCCTCAAATTTCAGTCTTCTGCTTTTATTTGAAAGATGCCAGGTTATAGAAGTATAAAAATTTGTGTACACTTCAATGCCAAGAAATCTGGGCTTGAGGAAGAGGTAAGAAAAAGAAGGAACACAGAGAAACTTCAAGCATTTCTAGGACCCACTGGTGTACAAGACAAGCAACAGAAAGAAAGAAGAGAAAGGGCCTTAACTAGCAATTGGAGAGATTTAACAGAGACATAAAGAAGAGATTCTTTAGCAGTGGGGAACTGTAAAGTGTTAGAATGGGTCACAGAGGGAAGAATAAATTTTCTCCTTAAAAGCAGACTTTAATTTGTCTAGAACATTTCTGTACAATCCCGCCAGCTCTAAGAGGCAGAATTCTCAGTGTCTTGCTGCATAATTAACAATTCATACTAGCAAAGCTAGCAAATAACTCAGCACTATAAACACCAAACATTCATTAAATGTGAGGAATGTTTAAATAGGCAGTCTAAAGACCAAAACTCTGCTTTCCATGAACATTCCCTACCTCAAACACAGGGCTGAAAGTGGTCACATTCTAGAGTAAAGGTTTGCTTCGTAGCACCTCCAGAAAAGAAGAAACATGGTATCTGTCAAAGATAATTTACCAAATCAATTTTCTGTGTGGTAAAATATGTTTTAAAATTTTGGTATCTAAGAAGTTTGGTGTTAAACACAAAGAAGATATGATAAGTTTGTAGAAAAAAGCAACAAATACTTAAATACTTGAATCAAAACTGTATAGGATCAGGTTGGATTCCTACCTGTTGACTCCAATTATCAATACAGAAGGGATTGAGAGTCCTGAACTCTGGTTTCTCTAATTTGTAATTTGTCTAGGTGCTATTTATCATTAATTCCTTTCAAACACTTTGTAGAACTACAAAATGATCTGCAATGTTTAATTTCAGAGGCCTGTTACCCAGGGAAATGAGTGGTTGTTTTGTTTTGTTTTCTCACTGTGCTCTTTATCAAAGTCCCTATTTTTATGCTGGGATGCTCCTCTGAGGGGCTTCTCCTCTTTTAAATTGGGTCTCTATGCTTCTGGGCCTGATAATTCTGTTTTTACTCATCCACTTTGTTTTAGTGATAAAGAGTAGCCTTATCAGCTAGGGCCCGTAGGAAGAAATTCTCATGATCATTTAGGCTTATGAACGTCTTCAGTCTGTCAGATTATTTGTAAGTGTGTTTGCAAGTAAGACATATGTTAATTCAAGTTTTGAAGACCATCTGAGTTTCATTTCCACTACTAAACAAAGTGTCTATTTAATGCTGACACATATGCTTTGGGTCTAACTCATTTTTTCTCTCTAAAAGCATATAGCCTTTCTCAGAATTGTTTCCATTGGAAGAGGGCCTTTCCTCAGATTCTTTGTTAAGTGGCTGAATGACTCATTCATTTTAAAATCTTGCAACTCCTACATCACAGATATATTCCCTGGTACTTTGATACTGCCATTTCCAGAACCATTCTTCTTATATCCATAATAAAACGTTTATGGTTGGATACTAGATTACATGTCTTTACCGTTTGGTTTTACATTCTGGGAGAATACATCAACTTTTCCTTAATTACCTATATGTCTTTAATCATTACATTTATAATTCAACATAAATTTTACTCTTGTGAATAATTCTTTGATGGATAGCCTGATCCCTCTCGATTTCATTAGCACATTTTTTTCTTATCTTTCTGGGGACACAAGTTATATATAATGTTGGGATGTTCTCCTCTGTCTACTGCATGGATTATGTTGTACCTGGGTTTTTCATTGTTGCTGTATTTTTTATATCATATTGCCATTTATGCAGATTACTAGTGGCATGTGTTCTCTCACATTAAGGAGAAACTAACAAACTAATCTAAAACCTTGTGTATTGGAAGAAGCCAAGAATTCACTGGCTATTCTGTAAGTAAATGGACTATGAAACCATATTTTCATCAGGAGTCACACAACTGTCTCATAACATCCATCTGTCGTGTAGGAATCAGGAGTAGAAGTGGGCTATTCTCACCCTCAAATATGCAACATTCATCAAAGCTTTGTGCTTTAAAGGAGCTTGTCTTCTAATTTTCTTGATATCCCTGATCCAAATGTCCCTGCCAGATCAGTTCCCTAACAAAATAAGTTTAATTACCTCATGACCACGATAGAAATGCGGCTTTGATATAAGAATGAGGAAGCACCTGCAAGTGTATCTGTTTCTTTTTAAAAAAACAATCTATTATCCTCATTTTTTTCTCACTAAAGTTTCCCTTTCACAGAAAGCAGTCCTTCAAATCTATAAAAGTCTGAGAGACTTCCCATGACTCAGTAGGGACAGTGTGAACACGTCATTGTGATTTTCTTCTCCATAGGCACCTATGTTCCTTCCACTTCTACTCTGCCGACTCAATCACGCCACAGATTGTATTATTTCTTATTTGCAATTGTTTTCATTTGTCTTTGGGCTCCTTTATCTCTCACCTATTCCCTTTCATTTTTATTGAGGCTCAGGTGAAATGCACATGCATGAATGCACAAAACTTACGCAAATACTTCCACTTTCTGTTTGTTTAACTCTTTGCAATCAAGAAAGACTACAGCCCTCTCGAGAGTTGGGCGGTCCCTGTTTTTGTCCCTTGCAGCAGCTCACTCTCTCTCTTTTCCAGCTCTCTCCTGAAGTCATGGTTGTCAGCCTCTTCAGGGGCATCCTGTGTG
Source organism: Mus caroli (assembly GCF_978045245.1). Taxonomy (NCBI): domain Eukaryota; kingdom Metazoa; phylum Chordata; class Mammalia; order Rodentia; family Muridae; genus Mus; species Mus caroli. Next base: position 63,425,846 of record NW_028227261.1, read on the forward strand.
GTTTGTCTATACTTTATCTTTGTATGAGAGAGAGAAGGTCTCTGCTCAAATACTGCTTGGAGAGCTGGCTCAAATCCCCTTCTCCTTTTCCTCTCCCACCTCTTGCAGGTTCAAAAGTTGGCCTGGCTGCTGTTGTCATCTTTTAGTCTTTCTGGCGGAGGTCCGACGCAGCACCTTCCGAAGCTCACTCATGAACCAATGCGACCCTTAGCTCCCAGAAATCTCGGCTCAGGGGGGCGCCAGGCCCAAGACCGGAAACAAAATGCAGCGCTTACAGTCTTTACAAGGGGGAATGGGGGGACTCCACTTAGACCAGATTCCTGCTGCCAACCTTGATGTTGATAATCCTCTCACAGAAGAGGAAGATGAGGATTTTGAAGAGGAGAACGATGATGAATGATGATGATACTGCAGCTCTTCTCGCAGAGCTAGAAAAGATCAAGAAGGAAAGAGCTGAAGAGCAGGCCAGGAAGGAACAAGAAGAAAAAGCAGAGGAAGAGAGAATTCACATGGAAAACATTCTGAGTGGAAACCCTCTCCTAAATCTCACTGGCCCATCCCAGCCTCAGGCCAACTTCAAGGTTAAAAGATGGGACAATGATGTTTTTTTTTTTTAGAACTGTGCAAAAGGTATAGATGGCCAGAAGAAAGACAAACGATTTGTAAACGATACACTGCGATCTGAATTTCACAAAATGTTCATGGAGAAATATGTAAAGTAGTATAGTTTTATGTGCTTAATTAAAAACTAAAGTGTTAAGGATCAATTTGACTTTTTTTACTTTCTGTTCTTTCCCAGTGTTAACTTTCTCAGTCTCTTTCCCTTAGTGTGGTACTTTATTGGATAATGGATTTAGAAATGGATCTAACCAGGCCTTAGTTTCTTTTTAATATGGGGAAAGGGGAATCTGCTTGTAATAAATATTTTTAACCTTAAAAAAAAAAAGACTACAGGCAAAGACATTGAAATGCCAAGTTCTCAATCTCAGAGTTAAGAGAAAGTTCTATATAAATAAAACCAAGAGTAACACTTATAGACAGAGAAGCTATGGAAATAATTACTGTTGTCCTACTTAGAAGAAGCAGGAGCAAATAGCAAAAAAAAAAAAAAAAAAAAAAAAAAAAAAAAACTTGACCCACAAGAATGTTAACTACCCAGATGCAGGTGAGTCCCAGCAAGGAGAAAACAAGGATAACAATTCAAGAAAAGCCAAGGAGACAACCCGGAATTCATTAGCATTTGCAATGTATTCTTCAGTTCAGGTTCAAGGACAAGGGAAAATCTAGTTACTGAGGCAGCATATGATCCAAATAAAGAAAATTATGAAAATAATAAAGAGATCACAAGGAAAAAATGTTTCCAGGAAAACCTGTGAAAAGGCTAGGTACTCTAGGAGGGAAGCAAAATTAAAGGCAATATTAATAAAATTAAAACCAATAAATTTTAACTATGTAAAGGTTAAATATACTTGATTTTTGAAAAATTACAAGAGATATCTTCATTCTCAAATAAAAAAGAGCTAGCAGGAGATTTGACAATATGCAATGTTCTACAACTGGAAGATATCCAGGTGTTAACTTAAATGATATTGTCTCTACTTGAACATTATAAAGAATGCTCAACTTCAAAACCTACAACAGCAAACATAGTCCGAAGAAATGGACTATATAAAACATATTATATTTCCTCTCAGAGATAATTCACACCACGTTTCATAATCAGAATTATCTTATGAAAAGTTTTGTTATACAGTATGTAAAACTTACTAATTTGCTCTCCACATAACTAATATTTTAACTGCATATTATGTTATAGGCATGAATATTCCAAACATTAACAAGAACAACAACTAAATCAATGTGTGATTTGAGAGAGAAAGGCATAAAATTTAGGTTTTCTATTAAGTCTGATGTTGTCTTAAAATAAATAAAAAATTGGAAATATAGTTTGTAAATAGGCACTAGATATGGCTATAAATTTCCTCATAGTACCTACAGGTTGGAGGATTCAGAGACATCTTCTGCTAGAAATTCTTTGCAAATATTTTCAAAATGCAAATTTAAAAATTCCTTTGCATTTGAAGAGCCTATGATTTGAGAAGCTGTGTATGGCATAGCTTAAACAATAGAAAACTGAAAAATAAACTGTCAGAGAAGAGCAACTGCAGATGATGAAACATTTTATGTTATAAGCAAGAAGATCTGGACTTCAGAATGGAAAATTTGGGAATTGCAAATACATGGACTAACTTTGTAATGCAAACATTATCTCACATACACACACCCAATCAAATCACTAAGCACTTACCCAGTGAAATAAAGAATTAAGCACAACTAATTATGTCACAGCATACTTCCTGGTACTCTGGCTTTTTCAACATTTCTGCCCTCTCTACTATCTTATTCCCTGAGCCATATATGCAGGAGCTTAGATATCAGTGTATCTATTAGCACTGGGAACTCATGATTCTTTGATTTATGCATTGTGTCTAGTTGTGTTTTTCTGCAATTGTCTCCATTTGCTGTAAAGACAAGCCTATTTGATAAAGGGTGATAGCTATAAAAAATGTGGATATAGGAATAAGATTATAATGTAGTTATGGATTGTGACAGACAATTAAAGTCTCCATAAATGATGCCCTTCTAGAATCATGACCTCTGTAGTCACAGGTAGCTGGCTAGGTTTCTAATACCAGCAGTAATTTCTTTCCTATTGAGTAGCATAGTAACCTGTAAGTCCAATTAGAGATATTGGTCATCACCAACAGATGAATGCCTTTTTGTTAAACATTCATAGATAAATATCCTTCTGGACATATATGTGATTAATAGGTATCACAGCTTGTGTAGAACTATCTGTTTCTTTCTTCCATTGGCAGTTTGCACAAGACTTTCTGGAACTCTGAAACTATGAAAACTAAACCACAGGAAGGATCCACTCACGTTAGACACAGCTTGACTCATCAGAACCCTGTGTCCTAAATGTGCATTACCTTATACTTCCAAGGACCAATCAAAGGCAAGAACAATAGCTTCTATTGTTTATGGAGGCTCTTAGATTACCTAACTAAACATGGGAAAGGAAATTTCCCATGAGTGGCATTTGCACTTTTTCAGGTTTTTTTGTGGTGTGTCAGCATAAATACCTGAGTATCACATATGTGCCTGCTGCTTTTAGAGGCTAGAAGATAGTATGGCATGGAACTGGAGTTACAGATGGTTGTAAGCTACCATATATGTACTGGGTGCTAGAAATTAGCCCCAGGTTCTTAAAAGAACACCCAGTGCTGTTACTACTGACTCATTTCCCCAGCACTTTGGTTGTTTTCTGGATGTCATTTCTTTAGAAGTTATTAATTAATGTGGTCCCACATTAGACCCACAAATTAGACTTGTCATTGCTTGGTTGTGCTCTAGAACTAAGATTGGTAAGTCTCTACTACTGAAGAAATCACATACTTGTATCATAGAACACAGAAAAATCATTCTGATACTCTACAAGAATATTTCAAAACTAGTGGATATCATTTATATTACTAGAAGGTACATATTAACAGACAAGAAAGTTATCAACCATCTTAACTATGTGTGAGTCCTTTGAGATGTAATAACTAGCAGTCTAGCAAAGATATGCATACTCATACAATAATGACATGAGTGTTATATAACTATTTTCTGATTGTTCTCAAGACTTGAACTACAAGATGGAAACCATGCCTGTCTCTATTATCAGAATAAAGATAATATTTTCTTATGACTAATGTCCAGCAAAATGAACATAGAATGAAATGGACCTTAATGACTTATTGTTATATTCATAGATAGTGTATGTTTCAACATTCATCAGAGTAACATCTTTTTGCAGGAGATGATATTTAACATAGTGGCTCACAACTACTCAATATGCAGTGAGTTAAGAGACTGTAGCATCATTATCTACATATGGACTATGCATGTGGACTCAGAGTAGTTTTGTGGTATAAGCAATATAATATCATTTTCTTACTGTCTAAAAATATGTGTCATATAACTTAAATGATTGACTCTTTATAGAAAATATATAGTAGATTGTTTTTTTTTTCCGTTTCCTCTCTCCTCTTTCTTTCTTTTTTTTGACACTTTTTATTAGATACTTTATTTATATTTCAAATATTATCCCCTTTCCTGTTTTACCCTCTGAAAATCCCCTATACCCTCCCCTGCTCACCAAACCCACCCACTCCTGCTTCCTGGCCCTGGCATTCCCCTACACTGGGGCATAGAACTGTCACAGGACCAATGACCTCTCCTGTCATTGATGACTGACTAGGCTACCCTCTGCAGCTGGAACCATGATAAACCATGTTAGCTAAAAAGACCTCTACCATCCACTATGTACTATGGTAATGTCGTAGTAGTAACCCACATAAGCTAGTGTGGTGGTAACTTGGTGATGACAGGAAAATCAGAATAATATAAACCTCTACACATAAAAATATCAACAAATGATATGAAATGTAGAGGAAAATGAACCTTCTGAACTCAAAATATTAAAAATTAACATTAAATTCGAAAAGTGGACTTGCCAACGAATAAATATTTAACATATATGTTTGTTGAGACACAAACAATATTTAAAGAGTGACAATAATATTTTAAGATATACTTGAAAATCTTTAGAGTGCATATTAACCAAATCTAGCTATCACCAGTTTCTCAGAATACTCTTAATAACTTCACACAGAGTGACACATATCTCACATTTGCAAATAGTATGCCACATTTCCACTCATTTTATTGTTTTCAGAAGCAAAAATGCTTGTTTAATAATCAGCTTGCAGTTAATTTGTACAGTGGACAGATATCTCCACTTACACTGGAGCTTCATTTTAGACAAAATTCAAAAAAAGTAAATAAAATTTAAAGATATTTAGTTTTTATTAATTAACTAAAGTGAGGTAACCTTAGAGACTTGGGAAAGGTTGAGAAAAGTCACTGTGGGAATCAATTACTATTTTAGACCCATAAATGTTTAAGTGCTTGGTAATAGAAATACCACATTTACAGATGGATATGAGTCTATACTTCAGGGAAAGACTTTCAGCTAGAAATATGTAGCTAAAAGCCATTAGTACATAAACAGTATTTGAATATATGTGCTATATCTACTTAAATTATAAAATCTTTTCCCAACAAATTAAAATGTCATATCCTCACCATCATAAAAATGTATTATATTATGTTAATTCATTTATTGAAATAACAGACAAAGAATTACAAACAAACTATGCATAATGGCTACTGACATTATTAAGAAGAGGCAGTCAAGTACAACCTTTGTGTTACTAGAGAAAGAAGAAAGTGGAGGAAGAATAGCAGGCTGGAGAGCATTTTCCCTGATTCAGTAAAATCGAACAGAATCTCTGATATATTACACACACACACACACACACAAAATCTTTAAAATCTAGATTAAAAGCTTTTTCAGGAAGTATGCTGTAAGTGAAAAATGCAATGTAAAAAAAAAGGGGGGGGAGCAGTTGAACACTTAAAGAATATGAAAACTACAGCCAGAAAAAGGTTTATTGCAAAGTTCTAAGTTTTAAAGGAAAAAACTTGGGCCATTGTAACCAATGCAATTCTTTTTTTTTTTGTTTTAAGGAGATGGCTTCATGACACAAACTATATTGATTATCATGTTTAAGAAAGAAATGGGCAAGACTTCAGAAATTGAAAGCTCTTAACACTATTGAATTCAGACCATAAAATCTTTGTGGGGATTTTATTGCAAAGACAAATGGTTATATCCACCTGAGTGATTTGTGGAATCCAAATCTATGCAATAAAAGGAAATTGCTGACTGCTTGATTCCTTCTGTAGAATTAGTAGACCACATAAACACATAAAAATGGGTTCAGCTGCTCAATCCACATTAGAAATAGTGTTTTAATGTGAGACAACATTCTATACATTCAGTGAAAATGAACATATAGATGAAGGTATTGTAAAGTTGAAGATACATGAAATAATAAATAGCAATAAAATTTGTAATAAAAAAGTGAATTGATGAGACAAGAAATAAGTGGCATTCCTGTAATAAATACAATTTTTTATAAATACAATTTTTAAAGAATATAGGTGTCTCCTTTACATACTAATAGTAAACAGAAATAGATATAATTTTTTCAAACATGAACAAGCCTTAAAATGTGTAATGCCATTGATAAAGATATCCAACACATGTCCCTATTTTCTTTGTACTAAGTAAAGTGTTGAAATCCCTCTATCACTCTTGTTAAGTGAGATCCAGTTTTCTTTAATATCAAATGAATCCATAGAAAAAATATATCTATCCAAGACAGATCACAAGAATAAAAAAATAATTGATGGTCTCTTTCTACGCAAGGGTCCTCTTTCCAGTCATAGAGGACATACCTTACCATTTAATTCTAATTCAGAAATCCATATGTTACATGATGTAACCTCGAATTTAGGTTCCAGGGTGAGATACCACCAGGGTTTGAGAAAATTAAACCAAGAGAAGAAAGCTATGGCAAGAATAATACATTCCAACTGAACTCTATTTATTCTCAAAGAGAACAATAGGTTATTAAATATCTAACTATATTACTTATTTTATTAGCAACCAAGAACACATGATGAACAAGGTAGCTGTCATTTCTACCTAAATTCTAAAACACCAAAGTTAGCATGCTAAGATGATACTGATGAGTCCAGCTTGAAGGGTACTGTACTAATTTGTGTATGATGTGGGTAAGGTATAAATAAAGACATGAATGCTGCAAAGATTTTGTTAGTCAAAGAATCTGATCCAATGAAGGGATAAGCTGAAGTCATTGAATATCATAAAGCAGATTTATTTTGTAGCTCCTGGGAGAAAAAGAGTACCAGTGGCAAAGGGATTATCAAAAGACAGTTCTGACTTGAAGGGGAATACATTTTATATGCTGCATATCATTTGTGGTTCTATCTAAGTGAAGATGTCTAGGGCATAATTTTGAAAGCTGAGTCAAGGAGCAAGTGTCAACCAGAGTTGACAGTTATGCAATTGAGAAGAGAGAAAGAACAAAAGAAGGAAAGAAGGTAACCTGTGAACAAGTCATAGGTACAGAAAGAGATGAGGAAAGGGCAGGAAATTAAGAGCAATTTAGCCATGTGCAAGGCAAGAGAATAACTACAGCAAGATGTATAAAATGATTATAGTCAGTGGTTTTGAAGCCTAAGGTAAGGATCTCATGTAAATGTAAAAATGTTTCAGAATGCATGTCATTAGGATGTATGCTAGCACGGGGGTAAGTGTTATAACACTTTATCCCAAATCCCCTGAAGCTGGGGTAAGAACTTTGTCTGCATGGCCATAACTCTCGTGACATTACAATAAACTAGAATGACATTTCTGAATTAAGAAAAGGAAGTAAGCACTTATGGTTAGCCCACCAACATTCTTTGAATTCTATCAACAGTTCAGAATAGAATGTAATGTGAAGAGATGAGCAGTGATGGATGGCGGCAGAACAAAAGGGAGGTAAAAGCTGACTCTGCTTAGTTGCAAGTTGTGAACGCTGAAGAACAAAGCTCTGAACCACTTTCCATCTCTAGACTGAACATGCTTGCATTTTTCAATGAATTTTAACATAATGTTTCAATTTTGAAAAGAGACAAAAATATCCTTTCTATTTTGCATTTTCTACTTTGGATTTTTGTCAAAATGTGCCTTTTAATCAGGTGAGTGGACAAATGTGAATTTTAAAACAGTATAGCCATTTACACTAAATTCCCATTTCTTACAGCATAATTATTGTACATGTCAACTACCCAGTTGTAGCTAAAGTGTTCTAAATTGCTAAGATTATGGCACAAATTTTCTTGTTTGGGATTAAATAAATAAATTTGTCTTTTCCTTGTCTTCTGCATTTAGATATATTTTTCTCTCATTTCTCATTGCACCTTTGTCTTATGGTAAACAATGATAAAAATTATATAGCTAATGTTAGCAGTGCGGTATGTAGCAAAATGTTTTAGAAAAGCTCTTAGTGTCCTAACTTGTTGGAAACATTAATTTTGCAGATAACAGGAAATCTCAAAGATGATCAAAACTCTGTCTGTCTTGATGTTACCTCACCATGCTCTTTTGGCTCTGTTCAGTGAATACAGCCCACAGCTGAGAACTGAAACATGGCTTATGTTCAGCAGGGTGTAGCTAGTAATACAAATGTACTGCTTATGAGGGGATCAGTTCAAGCTCGTGGAAAACTCATGGATTGGCCCAATGAACTTGAGACCTCAGCAGATTCCATTTCCTGCTTTGGCTTGATTGAAGAATAGCATAATCACCTTTGACGAGTATGGAAAGTGATACCAGACACAAGGTAGAAAGCAAAGCAAGGCACATTCAGTTTAGTTCCAGTCTAACTTACTAACTTATACAAAATTAACTGTGCTGTTAAGCACATACAAACTACAGATATCTCTGTAGTGCAAAGGTCCTGTAAGAAGTACACTTGAGATTATTAGGCATACTAATGCTGGTTTTATACAGTTTTAATACTACTAAATAACTACCCACTTCAAAACAGCTTAAAAGATTTATTCTATTTGCATTTGATGTTTATAACCAGTTACTATGACAAACTCCTCATGCACTTTCTTTTTAAAACAAGAAAGTGAGGTCTGTTCTTCATATTCTTCAATCAGATGTGTATACACCCTTTCAATCACAACCGCATCCCCTCCCATACTTCCTTCCTTTGCATCAGAATGCATGTACATCAACACCTGGTGCTGACAGAATCAGACACTTGATAAACACCACTGAGCCTGAAATAAAACGCAGGTGATACCTGCTCCTGTATGACCCCTTACATCTGGGATCTATCATTTCCCAGCTGTCAGTTACTGACTAAAGGAACAGAAATAATAACGTGTAAATGGTGTCTTCTCAGACTTAATTAATTCACAGTGGCAAGTAAAAATTGTGTGGTTAAAAGATCATTTTCCATTTATATAGAACTTTGCTTTTCGGTCACATTAGTGTTACCAAAACACAAACAAATGGGCTATGTATAATAAATGCAATTTTGATTCTGCAGGATATTAAACTGCCAGGGATATTCAATCTATTCTATAAATTATAACATGGTATGCGGTGCTTATAATATGAGGTTTCTTTTTAATGACAAATATAAGAGAAAAAAGCCTTGAAATACCTTGTTCCACATTAGGGGTTTCTATGTATGTTAAATTGCACAGAGCTCCCAGAAGCTTTAGAAGGTTAACCTTACAATCTTGGTTTATAAATGAGAAGAATTAGCTTCGAGAATATGAAATATCTTGTTAAAAACAATATGTTGACAGGTAATATTGTCAATATTGACACAAGTTTTCTGGTTCCCCCAACATACACATACTTTGTCATTATTCATAAAGAAAATAATTTTCTCTCTGTAGTACTCATGTATGTGGAGAAAAGATAGGAGAAGGAAATAGGTAGAAATAGAGAAAAGAAACATGAAAAGGAATTGTGACCTTGAACAACAAAATATTCATTTTCTATTTTCTGCACTATTTAAGTACAAACTAATCTCACTGGTGTCATGGGCAAAATTTAGTCTAGATGATTACAAAAATGTTTCTGAGGGGAATGAGTGGGACAGCTGCTTTAATTCTAAACTATTTCCTGCTATTTCTATTTGGTGGCAGATATTAGAAAAGTTAAGTATACAGCAGTCACTGACTTCAAATTAAGTGGTAATGAATGCAGATTTCCATGAAGATTCCACGCGTTAGTAATTACCGTTTTATTGCTATTCGAAATGGTGAAATAAACTCAGTCTCTACTGTCCCATACATGTAATTGATGAGTTAATTTGTCTTCAGCTCTCTTGCTGTTCTAATATTTCTCCATCGATGCCATGAAAATTAATAGGATGCAAAATGTATAAAATTATACCCACATTAAAGAAAAAGCACAGTACAGTACTGGGGAGGCATAGTTATTTCTTCTGTGGATAGTACAGGGTCACCATCTTTTTTCCCCTTTCCCAGTGACATTTTCAAATTTGACATTCTGTGACATTTTCAGTTTAATATTGCTAATACCCTGGCTGCAGAATTAAAAGTACACCCCAAGGAAGGGTTGAATGCAGATGCATCAAAGAATCTTTTGTGTGTCTTCTCTAACAACTGTTTGTATGTAAACAATATATACATTAAGCAACAAAAAAAACACTTTCTATCCATTTCTGCACATATTGGGGAGTCAATTATAGGATCACAGGTATGACCGACAATTAGAAGATTGAAATAGCAAGGACCCAGGTGAGATTGTACCAGAGTGCTTTCTTGGCACCATGTGATCAGTGTGGACCAGTAGGGTGAATGGTGCCTCACATACAGCAGGTGATGATCTTCTCCCAGCTAAAGCTAACTGAACACAAGTCTCCACAGTTATAATGAAGGAGCCCTGGGAATCTCCACACAATGTATGCCTAACTGATGAACAAGCCACAATGTTAATTGAATGTTGATGCTCGCTGACATTTATACAGGGCTCTGTCCGATGAATAAAAGGTTAGATTCATTTTTAAAATATACTTAAAAAGCTCTGTCTGACTATGGCTTAGCGATACCTGTGGAACCCCTCTTGCATTGAAGATGCCACTTCTGATGTCCTCCAAGCCAGACAGCAATACTTCCCTTATTCCCTCTATAAGCAGTAAAGGTTTTCACCAAAAAGATAACATCCTTACCAGATTCAGTTATCAATATCAAATAAAAAAAAATCCAGGCAGGGCTGAATTGTTAATTCATTCTGTTTATATATTTTTCATTGAAGAATTCCCTCACATTTATTTGATTCTTCCCATTTTCCATAAACATTAAACCATAGTTAGAAGAACTGAGCTTCTCCTCAAAGAAAGACACTTATATAAGTAATAGTTGTGTTTGAAATGTAACCCAAGAATGCCAGCTGACCCCAAAAAGAGAAATGCAGATATCTACCTTATCAAGCGAAATGTAAGACAATGTCTAGTAATGAGAAATCATTCCTAATCTAAATTGATGTTTTACAGCATTGTCTTTGTCTTGCTTCAGTGTTCTCCTTTAGCGTCATGCTATACCCTTGTGCAATAACATCCTCTCAGACAAAGTAAACATATACCAAATGCAAAGCACTGTGCTCCAAAACATGGAAAGATCAAAATGTTACACAAAGACTTTGGTTTTGCAGAGACACAGGCTTCTATGCAATTCATTCTGTTGAGATTTCAGATTACGAAAGTCATACAAACAAAGCAGTGACCTTTCAGCTTATAAGATGCTGTGCTCTATTGGTCATAATGTTGCAGCCTTGATTTACAGAGAGAGGCTGTAAGGGTGAAGAGCAGAATATGTGGCAGCTTGCCAGTGTTGGGAAGCTTCCCCTTTGCCTCACTAATACTGTTTTACTAGTGATGTCAGGCAGGACTCACACAGATCTTGTTCCCTGATGAATATTTCTGTTTTGTTTTGTGCTATTATATTTAATGGTTATAGTATGTATTTTCCAAAACCAAAATGCTTGAGTAGCTCCTACTTTTATACATTGATTTTACTAAATATTCAAATACAAATGACAGCTCATTTATTTTCCCACCAACATTGGACTTTTTTTTTTTTAATTTAATTTTTCACTTAGTCACTTTACATCCTGCTACTGCACACCCTCCAAGTCACTCTCTCCAGCAATCATTCCACCATACCCCCTCCCTTTCTTATCTTAGCTCTTGGGGGATCCCCTGAATACCCCCCAAAAAAGTCTGGAACTTCAAGTCTCTGTGACACTAACTGTACACTTCCTCTCTCACTAAGTCCAGACAAGGCAACCCAGCTAGAACATATTCCACTTACAGTCAACAGCTTTTGGGACAGCCCCTTCTCCAGTTCAAGTCCCACATGAAAATCAAACTGAAAATCTGCTGCTACATATGAGCAGGGAGGCATAGGTCCATCCCATACATATTCTTTGGTTGATGTTTCAGACTCTGAATACACCAAAGGTCCAGGTTAGTTGACTCTGTTGGTCTTCCTCTGTAGTTTATATCCCCTTCCAGGCCCTGTAATCCTTCCTCCTATTCTTTCATAAGAGTCGCCAAGCTCCATCCACTGTTGGGCTCTGGGCGACTACATCTGTCTGAGTCAGCTGCTAAGTGGAGCCTCTCAGAGGACAACCATGCTCCTCTCTGCAAGCATAGGAGAATATCATCAAAGATGTCAGTGATTGGTGCTTGCCCATGGGATGGGTCTCAACTTGGGTGGGTTATTGGTTGGCCACTTCCTCAGTGTCAGCTTCTTCTCCATACCTGCATTACTTGTAATCAGGATTAATTTTGGTTTGAATGTTTTGTGGGTGGGTTGATGTCTCTTTCGTTCCACTGTGGTTTTTACCTGGCTGCAGAAGGTCGCCTTTTCCACTTCCATATTCCCAATGATCAGAGTGATAGCTAAGGTTACCCCCAGTGATTCTTGGGAGCACCCTTTATCTCCTGGAGATGCCTCCCACCTCCTTATCCCCATCAGCTGCAAATTTCCATTCAGTTTCATAGCCATCTAGTCATTTCTCCAGTCCTTATCCACACCTGATCCTGAACCCCCCAATACCCTCCCCATGCCCCTCCTTCCAAGTTCTCTCCCTCCATCTGCCTCTTATGACTATTTTCTTACCCTTTCTATGTGAAATTCAATAATCTTCCCTTGGACCTTCCTTCTTGTTCAGCCTATTTGGGTCAGTGAACTGTAGCATGGTACCTGTATTTTATGACTAATATCCACTTATATGTGAGTACATACCTTGTATGTCCTTTTGGGACTTGGTTACCTTACTCGGGATGATATTCTCAAGTTCCATCCATTTTGGCTCAAAATTTCATGATATCTTGTTTTTATAGTATTCTATTTTGTAGATGTCCAAAATTTTCTTTATACATTCTTTAGTTGAGGGACATCTAGGATGTTTCTAGTTTCTGGCTACTACAAATAAAGATGCTGTGAACATATTTGAACAAGTGTCCCTGTGGGATGTTACAGCATCTTTTGGGTATATGTCCAGGAGTTGTATAGCTGGGTCTTGAGGTGGAAGTATACTCAATTTTCTGAGAAATAGCCAATTGGATTTCCAAAGTGGTTATAAATTTTGCACTGCCATCAATGAAATGCGCTTCATGTTCCACATCCTCACCAGCATGACCTATCTCATGAGTTTTATTTCTTACCTATTGTGATGAGTATAAGATGAAACTTCAGAGGTGTTCTGATTTGCATTTTCCTGATGATTAAGGAAATTTGAACATTTCTGTAAGTGCTTCTCAGCCATGGAGATTCCTTTGTTGAGAATCTCTGTTTACCTGTGTAACCCATTTTTTTTTAACTTTTTTAAAGTTTATTTGCTTCCACAAAGTAAGGTTATATGAGAATTAGGCTCCTTAGATAAGATTGCATGAAACAAGAAACATTTATTTGTAAAATTCACTGTATGTGCAGAAAAACAACAAAATAAAGATATAAGTTCCTTTTGAAGTAGGATCTGATAATTTTTTTTAATTTCTTTTTTTTTCTTTTTTTTTAAATTTTTAATATTTTTATTACATATTTTCCTCAATTACATTTCCAATGCTATCCCAAAAGTCCCCCATACCGCCCCCCACTTCCCTACCCACCATTCCCATTCTTTTGGCCCTGGCATTCCCCTATATTGGGGCATATAAAGTTTGCAAGTCCAATGGGCCTCTCTTTCCAGTGATGGCCGAATAGGCCATCTTTCTTTTTTTTTTTTTTTTAATATTTTTATTACATATTTTCCTCAATTACGTTTCCAATGCTATCCCAAAAGTCCCCCATAGCGCCCCCCACTTCCCTACCCACCCATTCCCATTCTTTTGGCCCTGGCATTCCCCTATATTGGGGCATATAAAGTTTGCAAGTCCAATGGGCCTCTCTTTCCATTGATGGCTGACTAGGCCATCTTTCGATACATATGCAGCTAGAGACAAGAGCTCCGGGGTTCTAGTTAGTACATCATGTTGTTCCAACAATAGGGTTGCAGATCCCTTTAGCTCCTTGGGTACTTTCTCTAGCTTCTCCATTGGGAGCCCTGTGATACATCCAATAGCTGACTGTGAACATCCACTCCTGTGTTTGCTAGGCCCCAGCATCGTCTCACAAGAGACAGCTATATTTGGGTCCTTTCAGCAAAATCTTGCTAGTGTATGCAATGGTGTCAGCGTTTAGAAGTTGATTATGGGATGGATCCCTGGATACGGCAGGCTCTAAATGGTCCATCCTTTCATCACAGCTACGAACTTTGTCTCTGTAACTCCTTCCCTGGGTGTTTTGTTCCCAATTCTAAGAAGGTGCACAGTGTCCACACTTTGGTCTTCATTCTTCTTGAGTTTCATGCGTTTAGCAAATTGTATCTTAAATCTTGGGTATCCTAAGTTTTGGGCTAATATCCACTTATCAGTGAATACATATTGTGTGAGTTCTTTTGTGATTGTGTTACTTCACTCAAGATGATGCCCTCCAGGTCCATCCATTTGGCTAGGAATTTCATAAATTCATTCTTTTTAATAGCTGAGTAGTACTCCATTGTGTACCATAATTTCTGTATCCATTCCTCTGTTGAGGGACATCTGGGTTCTTTCCAGCTTCTGGCTATTATAAATAGGGCTGCTATGAACATAGTGGAACATGTGTCCTTTTTACCGGTTGGGACATCTTCTGGATATATGCCCAGGAGAGGTATTGCTGGATCCTCCGGTAGTACTATGTCCAATTTTCTGAGGAACCGCCAGACTGATTTCCAGAGTGGTTGTACAAGCTTGCAATCCCACCAACAATGGAGGAGTGTTCCTCTTTCTCCACATCCTCGCCAGCATCTGCTGTCACCTGAATTTTTGATCTTAGCCATTCTGACTGGTGTGAGGTGGAATCTCAGGGTTGTTTTGATTTGCATTTCCCTGATGATTAAGGATGTTGAACATTTTTTCAGGTGTTTCTCTGCCATTCGGTATTCCTCAGGTGAGAATTCTTTGTTCAGTTCTGAGCCCCATTTTTTAATGGGGTTATTTGACTTTCTGGAGTCCACCTTCTTGAGTTCTTTATATATATTGGATATTAGTCCCTTATCTGATTTAGGATAGGTGAAGATCCTTTCCCAATCTGTTGGTGGTTTTTTTGTCTTATTGATGGTGTCTTTAGCCTTGCAGAAGCTTTGTAGTTTCATGAGGTCCCACTTGTCAATTCTCGATCTTACAGCACAAGCCATTACTGTTCTATTCAGGAATTTTTCCCCTGTGCCCATATCTTCAAGGCTTTTCCCCACTTTCTCCTCTATAAGTTTCAGTGTCTCTGGTTTTATGTGAAGTTCCTTGATCCACTTAGACTTGACCTTAGTACAAGGAGATAGGAATGGATCGATTCGCATTCTTCTACATGTTAACAACCAGTTGTGCCAGCACCATTTGTTGAAAATGCTGTCTTTCTTCCACTGGATGTTTTTAGCTCCCTTGTCGAAGATCAAGTGACCGTAGGTGTGTGGGTTCATTTCTGGGTCTTCAATTCTATTCCATTGGTCTATTTGTCTGTCACTATACCAGTACCATGCAGTTTTTATCACAATTGCTCTGTAGTAGAGCTTTAGGTCCGGCATGGTGATTCCACCAGAGGTTCTTTTATCCTTGAGAAGAGTTTTTGCTATCCTAGGTTTTTTGTTATTCCAGATGAATTTGCAGATTGCATTTTCTAATTCGTTGAAGAATTGATTTGGAATTTTGATGGGGATTGCATTGAATCTGTAGATTGCTTTTGGCAAGATAGCCATTTTTACAATGTTGATCCTGCCAATCCATGAGCATGGGAGATCTTTCCATCTTCTGAGATCTTCTATAATTTCTTTCTTCAGAGACTTGAAGTTTTTATTATACAGATCTTTCACTTCCTTAGTTAGAGTCACGCCAAGATATTTTATATTATTTGTGACTATTGAGAAGGGTGTTGTTTCCCTAATTTCTTTCTCAGCCTGTTTATTCTTTGTGTAGAGAAAGGCCATTGATTTGTTTGAGTTAATTTTATATCCAGCTACTTCGCCGAAGCTGTTTATCAGGCTTAGGAGTTCTCTGGTGGAATTTTTAGGGTCACTTATATATACTATCATATCATCTGCAAAAAGTGATATTTTGACTTCATCTTTTCCAATTTGTATCCCTTTGATCTCCTTTTGTTGTCGAATTGCTCTGGCTAGGACTTCAAGTACAATGTTGAATAGGTATGGAGAAAGTGGACAGCCTTGTCTCGTCCCTGATTTTAGAGGGATTGCTTCAAGCTTCTGACCATTTACTTTGATGTTGGCTACTGGTTTGCTGTAGATTGCTTTTATCATGTTTAGGTATGGGCCTTGAATTCCTGATCTTTCCAAGACTTTTATCATGAATGGGTGTTGGATCTTGTCAAATGCTTTTTCCGCATCTAAAGAGATGACCATGTGGTTTTTGTCTTTGAGTTTGTTTATATACTGGATTACGTTGATGGATTTCCGTATATTGAACCATCCCTGCATCCCTGGGATGAAACCTACTTGGTCAGGATGGATGATTGTTTTGATGTGTTCTTGGATTTGGTTAGCAAGAATTTTATTGAGGATTTTTGCATCAATATTCATAAGAGATATTGGTCTGAAGTTTTCTATCTTTGTTGGGTCTTTTTGTGGTTTAGGTATCAGAGTAATTGTGGCTTCATAGAATGAGTTGGGTAGAGTACCTTCTGTTTCTATTTTGTGGAATAGTTTGTGAAGAACTGGGATTAGATCTTCTTTGAAGGTCTGATAGAACTCTGCACTAAACCCATCTGGTCCTGGGCTTTTTTTGGTTGGGAGACTATTAATGACTGCTTCTATTTCTTTGGGGGATATAGGGCTGTTTAGATCATTAACCTGATCTTGATTCAACTTTGGTACCTGGTATCTGTCTAGGAACTTCTCCATTTCATCCAGGTTCTCCAGTTTTGTTGAGTATAACCTTTGGTAGAAGGATCTGATGGTGTTTTGGATGTCTTCAGGATCTGTTGTTATGTCTCCTTTTTCATTTCTCATTTTGTTAATTAGGATGCTTTCCCTGTGCCCTCTAGTGAGTCTGGCTAAGGGTTTATCTATCTTGTTGATTTTCTCAAAGAACCAGCTCCTTTATTGGTTGATTCTTTGAATAGTTTTTCTTGTTTCCACTTGGTTGATTTCACCCCTGAGTTTGATTATTTCCTGCCGTCTACTCCTCTTGGGTGAATTTGCTTCCTTTTGTTCTAGTGCTTTTAGGTGTGTTGTCAAGCTGCTAATGTGTGCTCTTTCTAGTTTCCTTTTGGAGGCTCTCAGAGCTATGAGTTTTCCTCTTAGAAATGCTTTCATTGCGTCCCATAAGTTTGGGTATGTTGTGGCTTCATTTTCATTGAACTCTAAAAAGTCCTTTATTTCTTTCTTTATTCCTTCCTTGACCAAGGTATCATTGAGAAGAGTGTTGTTCAGTTTCCACGTGAAGGTTGGCTTTCTATTATTTATTTTGTTATTGAAGATCAGCTTTAGTCCATGGTGATCTGATAGGATGCATGGGACAATTTCAATGTTTTTGTATCTGTTGAGTCCTGTTTTGTGCCCAATTACGTGGTCAATTTTGGAGAAGGTACCATGAGGTGCTGAGAAGAAGGTGTATCCTTTTGTTTTAGGGTAAAATGTTCTGTAGATATCTGCCAGATCCATTTGATCCATAACTTCTGTTAGTTTCACTGTGTCCCTGTTTAGTTTCTGTTTCCATGATCTGTCCATTGGTAAAAGTGGTGTGTTGAAGTCTCCCACTATTATTGTATGAGGTGCAATGTGTGCTTTGAGATTTACTAAAGTTTCTTTAATGAATGAGGCTGCCTTTGTATTTGGAGCATAGATATTCAGGATTGATAGTTCCTCTTGGAGGATTTTACCTTTGATGAGTATGAAGTGCCCCTCCCTGTCTTTTTTGATGACTTTGGGTTGGAAGTCAATCTTATCTGATATTAGAATGGCTACTCCAGCTTGTTTCTTCAGACCATTTGCTTGGAAAATTGTTTTCCAGCCTTTCATTCTGAGGTAGTGTCTATCTTTTTCTCTGAGATGAGTTTCTTGTAAGCAGCAAAATGTTGGGTCTTGTTTGTGTAGCCAGTTTGTTAGTCTATGTCTTTTTATCGGGGAGTTGAGTCCATTGATATTAAGAGATATTAAGGAAAAGTAATTGTTGTTTCCTGTTATTTTTGTTGTTAAAGTTGGCATTCTGTTCTTGTGGCTGTCTTCTTTTAGGTTTGTTGAGGGATTACCTTCTTGTTGTTTCTAGGGCGTGGTTCCTGTCCTTGTATTGGTTTTTTTTCTGTTATTATCCTTTGAAGGGCTGGATTCGTGGAGAGATAATGTGTGAATTTGGTTTTGTCGTGGAATACTTTGGTTTCTCCATCTATGTTAATTGAGAGTTTGGCTGGGTATAGTAGCCTGGGCTGGAATTTGTGTTCTTTTAGTGTCTGTATAACATCTGTCCAGGATCTTCTGGCTTTCATAGTCTCTGGTGAAAAATCTGGTGTAATTCTGATAGGCTTGCCTTTATATGTTACTTGGCCTTTTTCTCTTACTGCTTTTAGTATTCTATCTTTATTTAGTGCATTTGTTGTTCTGATTATTATGTGTCGGGAGGTATTTCTTTTCTGGTCCAGCCTATTTGGAGTTCTGTAGGCTTCTTGTATGTTCATGGGCATCTCTTTCTTTAGATTTGGGAAATTTTCTTCTATAATTTTGTTGAAGATGTTTGCTGGTCCTTTGAGTTGAAAATCTTCATTCTCATCCACTCCTATTATCCGTAGGTTTGGTCTTCTCATTGTGTCCTGTATTTCCTGGATGTTTTGAGTTAGGATCTTTTTGCATTTTCCATTTTCCTTGATTGTTGTGCCCATGTTCTCTATGGAATCTTCTGCACCTGAGATTCTCTCTTCCATCTCTTGTATTCTGTTGCTGATGCTTGCATCTATGGTTCCAGATTTCTTTCCTAGGGTTTCTATCTCCAGTGTTGCCTCATTTTGGGTTTTCTTTATTGTGTCTACTTCCCTTTTTAGGTCTAGTATGGTTTTGTTCATTTCCATCATCTGATTGGATGTGTTTTCCTGTTTCTCTTTAAGGACTTCTACCAGTTTGGTTGTGTTTTCCTGTTTTTCTTTAAGGACTTGTAACTCTTTAGCCATGTTCTCCTGTAGTTCTTTAATGTCCTTCTTGATGTCCTCTACCATCATCATGAGATATGCTTTTAAATCCAGGTCTAGTTTTTCAGGTGTGTTGGGGTGCCCTGGACTGGGCGAAGTGGGAGTGCTGGGTCCTGATGATGGTGAGTGGTCTTGGTTTCTGTTAGTAAGATTCTTACCTTTACCTCTCGCCATCTGGTAATCTCTGGAGTTGTTATAGTTGTCTCTGTTCAGAGGTTGTTCTTCTGGGGATTCTGAGTATCCTCTGTCAGCAGACCTGTACAGACTAAGTTCGGCGGAGTCCCGGAGCCAAGATGGCGCTCCCTGCAGGGCAGGTCACTGTTCTCCGGCTGGGAGGGTGTCGGATGTCTGCGGCCCCAAAAGGGTGCTGCCTCAGCGGTTCTGTGGCTCCCGCCTGTCCCAGAAGCTGTCTGCCTCTGTGGTCCTCACTCTGACCTGTACAGACTAAGTTCGGCGGAGTCCCGGAGCCAAGATGGCGCTCCCTGCAGGGCAGGTCACTGTCCTCCGACTGGGAGGGTGCCGGATGTCTGCGGCCCCTAAAGGGTGCTGCCTCAGCAGCTCTGTGGCTCCCGCCTGTCCCAGAAGCCGTCTGCCCCCGTGGTCCCCACTCTGACCTGTAGAGACTAAGCTCGGCGGAGTACCGGAGCCAAGATGGTGCTCCCTGCAGGGCAGGTCACTGTCCTGCGACTGGGAGGGTGCCGGATGTCTGCGGCCCCAAAAGGGTGCTGCCTCAGCGGCTCTGTGGCTCCTGCCTGTCCCAGAAGCTGTCTGCCTCTGTGGTCCTCACTCTAACCTGTAGACTAAGTTTGGTGGAGTCCCGGAGCCAAGATGGCGCTCTCTGCAGGGCAGGTCTCTGTCCTCCGGCTGGGAGGGTGCCGGAAGTCTGCGGCCCCAAAAGGGTGCTGCCTCAGCGGCTCTGTGGCTCCTGCCTGTCCCAGAAGCTGTCTGCCTCTGTGGTCCCCACTCTGACCTGTACAGACTAAGTTCGGCGGAGTCCCGGAGCCAAGATGGCGCTCCCTGCAGGGCAGGTCACTGTCCTCCGGCTGGGAGGGTGTCGGATGTCTGCGGCCCCAAAAGGGTGCTGCCTCAGCGGTTCTGTGGCTCCCGCCTGTCCCAGAAGCTGTCTGCCTCTGTGGTCCTCACTCTGACCTGTACAGACTAAGTTCGGCGGAGTCCCGGAGCCAAGATGGCGCTCCCTGCAGGGCAGGTCACTGTCCTCCGACTGGGAGGGTGCCGGATGTCTGCGGCCCCTAAAGGGTGCTGCCTCAGCAGCTCTGTGGCTCCCGCCTGTCCCAGAAGCCGTCTGCCCCCGTGGTCCCCACTCTGACCTGTAGAGACTAAGCTCGGCGGAGTCCCGGAGCCAAGATGGCGCTCCCTGCAGGGCAGGTCACTGTCCTGCGACTGGGAGGGTGCCGGATGTCTGCGGCCCCAAAAGGGTGCTGCCTCAGCGGCTCTGTGGCTCCTGCCTGTCCCAGAAGCTGTCTGCCTCTGTAACCCATTTTTAATTGGATTATTTGGGTTGTTCATGTCTACCTTCTTGAGTTTTTTGTAAATTTTGAATATTAGTCCTCTGTCAGATGTAGGGTTGGTGAAGTTCCTTTCCTAGTCTGTAGGCTGCCATTTTGCCATAATGACAATGTCCTCAGCCTTATAGAACATTTGAAATTTCTTGAGGTCACTTTTTGTCAATTGTTGATCTTAGAGCCTGAATCATTGATGTTCTGTTCAGGAAATTGTCCCCTTTATTAATGCATTGAAGGTATTTCTCACTTTCTCTTCTAGGTGACTTAGTGCATCCAGATTTTTGTTGAGGCCTTTGATTCACTTGGAATTGAGTTTTGTGCAGGGTGATAAATATGGTTCTATTTTCATTCTACATTATATCCAGTTAGACCAGCACCATTTATTGAAATGCTTTCTTTTTTCTCTTATATGGTTTTGGCTTCTTTATAAAAAAATCAAATGTGCATAAGTCTGTGGGTATATTTCTGGGTTTTCCCTTTGATTGAATTGATCGGCATGTCTGTTTCTTTTTTTATGACTATTGCTCTGTGGCACAGCTTCAGGTTAGGGATGGTGATTCCTCCAGAAGTTCTGTAATTGTTCAGGATTGTGTGGGCTATCCTGGGTTTTGTTTTCCATGTAAAGTTGATAATTGCTCTTTCAAGGTCTAGAAAAAAATTGTGTTGGAGTTTTGATGGAGATTGCATTGAATCTGTAGATAGTTTTTTGATAAGATGACCATTTTCACTATGTTAATCCTGCCTGCCTATGAGCATGGGACATCTTTCCATCATCTGATATATTTTAAAATTTCTTTCTTCAGGGCTTTGAAATTCTTTTCATACCAATATTTCACTTGCTTGGTTACAGTTACACCAATATAGTTTATATTATTTGTGGCTATTATAAAAAGTGTTACTTTCCTAATTTCTTTCTTGGCCCATTTATCATTTGTATAAAGGAGGACTACTGATTTCTTTAAATTAATTTTGTATTCAGTCACTTGGCTGAAGCAGATTATCAACTATATGAGTTCTCTGGTAGAATTTTGGGGTCACTTATGTATACTATCATATCATCTGAGAGTAGTGATAGCTTGCCATCTTCCTTTCTAACTCTTATTCCCTTTATCGCCTTTAGTTGCCTTATAGATGGAACTTTAAGAACTATATTGAATAGATATGGAGAGAATGGGCTGCCTTTTCCTGTCCCTGATTTTAGTGTAATTGCTTCATTGCAGGGATGCAGAGATGGTCCAATATATGAGTATTCTTCAATATAATCCATCATATAAATAAATGAAAGAAAAAAATCACATGATTATCTCATAGATGCTGAAAAAGCATTTGATAAAATTCAGCACCCCTTCATGTTAAAGGTATTAGAGAAACTAGGGGTAGAGGGTACATACTTGAAGATAATCAAAACAACATACTGCAAACCAATAGCCAACATTAATTAAATTGCTGGTATGAGAATTTCTACTTTCATTCTAGAGCCATTTAGTGCTAGAAACTTTCCTCTTACCACTGCTTTCATTGTGTCCCATAAATTTGGGTATGTTGTGCTTTCATTTTCATTGAATTTTAGAAAGTCTTTAATTTCTTTCCTATTTCTTCCTTGTCCCAGTGATTATTGTGTAGAGAGTTATTCAATTTCCATGAGTATGTAGGCTCTCCAGTGTTTCTCTTGATATTGAAGTCCAGCTATAATCTATGTTGGTCTGATAAGATATAAGGCTTTATTTCTGTTCTTTTGTATCTGTTGATGCTTGCATTGTGACAGACTATATGATCAAGGAGAAGAATTCTTGAAGTGCTGAGAAGAAGGTATATTCTTTTGTGTTTGCTTGTTTGTTAGGTCCATTTGATTCATAATGTCTGCTTATTTCATTGTTTCTCTGTTTAGTTTTTGTCTGTTGACCTGCCAATTGGTGAGATGGGGTGTTGAAGTCCCCCACTATTATTGTGTGGGGTTTGATTGTGATTTAAGCTTTAGCAATGTTTCTTTTACAAATGTGAGTGCCCTGGTGTTTGAGGCATAAAAGCTCAGAGTTGAAATATCATCTTTGTAGATTTTTTTCCTTTGATAAGTATGAAGTGTCTTTTCCTGTCACTTTTGATTAATTTTGGTTGAAAGTCTCTTTTATTAGATATTATAATGGCTACTCCAGCTTGCTTTTTGGGTCCATTAGATAGAATTGACTCATACCCTTGTATACATGAGTAGCACAAATAGGAAAGCATGAATTATAAAATATACCAAAAAAACAATAAAATCCCATAAAATTGAATGGACTATGAGTATGGAAGAGAAATATGAGTGAGTATGATTAAAATATGGTATAATATTAAATATATAATTATCAAAGAATTAACAAAATATTATATTTAAACTTTTTTGAAATTCACGTTTTGAGTTGTTTTGCATGTGAGAAGCATAAGGGATTATCTCAGATCATATTATTCCCTCTACCATAACTCAAATATTATAGCTCTGGTGCTGAATCCTAAGTTACACCATGGAAATAGATCATTATACTAGGCTTTTATGAAGAAAAAAGTCTTACTTTTGGTTTCTGTTGCTGTGAAGAGACAAAATAACCATAGCAACTCTTATAAAGGAAAACAGTTAATTGGGACTGGCTTACAATTTCAAAGTTCTAATCCATTATCATGGTGACATGTAGTCAGACATTATACTAAAGAAGGAGCTGACAGTTCTACATCCAGATCAGAAGGCAGAAGGAAGAGAATGCCACACTAAACCTGGCTCAAGCATCTGAGACCTCAAAGTTCAGCCCCAGTGACCCATTTCTACCAACAAGGTCATACTTATTCCAACAAGGCCATACCTTCTGATAGTGACACTACCTATGGGAATATAGGGGCAATTTTCAATCAAATCAGCATTAAAATACTTATTGATTTGATTACAGTTATGACATAATTATTGATATAAACTATATTGTAATAGCACTTACATAGAACACCTGATATTCTAACAAATATAACAAACATGTTCTAAGATACAAGAAACATCAGTTACATAAAATACAAAAGAAACACTTTTTACTTATAGTAGAGACAAGTTGCCAAGAAATGGAATGGAAATGGGTTTCAGCTTCTCAATAGGCTACAAAGATATTGGGAGAGTCCTTTAAAAGGAAAAATTGGTAACTGATTTCTTTTTGATAACATGTCACATTTGGCCCTATAATTTAAGCATGGGCAAGTATAAAATGCGACTTGCTTTTCTCTAAGTATCTTGATGGAGAAATGATAATAGTTCTCTGAACTAGACAAATATGCAGGTATGAAAAATTCAGGAAGCTAAAGCTGGTAAAATACATGTGTAGCTCTAAATAATAGGCAGCAAACACAGGGCTTGCATGGGTCAGTTCCAGGTCCTCTACATCTGTCGTAGCTGTTATCTTGGTATTTTTATGGGATTTTTAATAGTGGGATTGGGTGTATCTCTGACTCTTTTGCCTGCTCTTTGAATTCTTCCTCCAATGGAGTTACCTTTTCCAGCCTCAATATGAGGGCTTTTGCCTTGTTTTATCCTATCTTGCTTTGTCCTGTTTGGCTGCCACGGCTTAGAGGCCTGCTCTTTTCTGAAGATGAAGCAGAAGGGATATGGGTCTGGAGGAGAAGGGAGGTATAAGGGAATAGTGGAAAAAGAAAAACTGGTGGGTATGTATTGTGTGAGATACAAATCAATTTAAAATTAAAATACCATCACCACCATCAACACATAGTAGTAGTAGTAGTAGTAGTAGTGTGAATATATTTATACATAGTTGTTTATCAAACACACAAGCACATGATAAGGCCATGTCTTGCCTTAAATATTATGAGTAATGAGATTTACCCAACATCAGTATTTCTATTTTCTTCACATTTAAAGTTTTTTCTTAGCCGGGCGTGGTGGCGCACACCTTTAATCCCAGCACTCGGGAGGCAGAGGCAGGCAGATTTCTGAGTTCAAGGCCAGCCTGGTCTACAAAGTGAGTTCCAGGACAGCCAGGGCTAAACAGAGAAACCCTGTCTCGAAAAACCAAAAAAAAAAAAAAAAAAAAAAAAAGTTTTTTCTTTTACTCCAAGAATTTATGCCTATTTAACTATTACATATGTTTACTAAGACTTAATATTATGTATCACTGGAAATAAAAGCTCTGTAAAAATAATTTTCTAAATTAAGAAATGTATCATTTAGAACACAGTAACCATAAAATAATACACAGTATAAAGAAACAGAGGTACAAACATTGATCTAAAATGAGGATAACTAATGTTAATAATAGTGTATAATCTAGGAAGTATGAGACAGAGTTATGAAGGTAAACATTCTGTAGGGGAAATGAAAAAGAATGAGTGTAACAAAGAATTACCCACATCAATAGCTTGGGAAATAGCCAACTGCTACAAAAGCTCTCTTTTGATTGTTTGGTATAGATATTTCAAAGCTTGGAACAAAAGGATAAGGTGTAAGAAATGTCATATGAATCCAGCTATGATCTTAGAATAGTAAGCTGTCAAGAATTTTATTCAAATATAAAAATTCTATAAGTAAAAACAAGGCACAAAGAGAAATAAATTGACTATGGTAAATATAAGATGTAGGTGGCAAAATGGAAGACAAAGTAGACTGCATTGTATGTCAAAAATAAATAAGATATCAAAAAGTTGAAGCAGTAATATTACATCAAATTCAAAGATAGTTCAAGAAAGAAGCTTATGAAAAAGTTGCTATGAATTACATTTAAGAAACATGGAAATAGAAAAGTCCAATAAACCCAGATATTGTGTTCTATTTTCCTAAAAAACTAACTGTGGTGCAATAGAAAAAGCATATATATATATATATATATATATATATAAACATATATATATATATATAAACAATAAACATAAGATTCTATAATTCCCCAGATACTCCTAAACATTTGAACATTTAGCTGAATTTGAAAATGTTTGGGGATAGCATAACTTGATAAAAATCACATAATGCTAATAAAAGTCCCATAATTGAAAATATATTTAATCAAAATACTATAAGTCTTTTAACAAAACAAAAGAAATACCCTACCCAGAAAAATGCACATTCTACCAAACCTATAAGGAAGCTAACAGGCCATTTTTTGGTAAAATTTCTAAGAGAAGAGAAAAGTAAAAATGCCCTCAAATTAGATCAGGAGAATACCATTATTTGGGTAACAAAATATACTTAGAAAAATTTTGATGATCAAATATTGTTATGAATATTAAGGCAAAAGCCTTAGAGAAAACACTTGAAGTTCAAGACAATAACAAGTAAACTGAAATGTAAATGATTTGATTTAATTACGGAAAGGCAAAAAAATAATCAATACAAGTGGAACAAGGAAGAATATAATATATGATCAGCACAAGGAATTCTCTGAGGCCTTTGTGAAAATTCAACATGAATTTTTAGTTTTTACAAAGTGCCTAAGGACAGATGAAAAGCAATTTTCAACACTGGACACTGTGGATAAGAATGGAAATAAAGAAGAGCCTCTAGAAAACTACGCAGGAAAAAGAGAGGAGGGTAATTAATGTATAACTAAGCACTTCTAAAAACAGAATCATAAGTAGGTGGTGAAACACTCCTGCGTGTAGCAGAATAGCTAAGTTCAGAACTAACCCATGTGTCTAGATGAAAGAACTAATATAATCAATTATATTCTTACAATGGAATATTACTCAGCCTAAAAAAGGAAATAACATGTTATGAGTCAAAATTGACCATACCATGCTAATTCAAATAAAATCTATATGGAGGAGAAACAATTGAGTGGTTCTGCATAATGAAGCACTTAGAGTAGACCAATTTCTGATGGCAGGAAAAAATAAAGAGTCAGTGATCATTGAGCATGAAGTTTCATTTTTGTCAGACTGGAACAGTTCTAAAAATGAATGTGGGAAGAACAGAACAGCACGGGTGTGTTTGACAGCAGGAACTTATGCAAAAAAAAATTCAAAATACCAAACATTATCTTACCCTTTGCCCTAGTGTACATGTAATAAATGGAAATATTTTAAGTAGACAAACATAAGAATCGGCCATACGTAAATGCAATTTCTTAGTTTCCTTAAGAGTTATAAACTATAAATTCTTAATTAAGAAAACTGCTTGGTAAAAAATGTCAAAAAATTGATTATGACTCTATGGATCACTAACAAGTATTCAAAAACAAAAAACAAAAGGAGACCATTTCAAGATCACAAAGTCTCAAACAACTAAACAAGAGTGTGCTAAAATATATAAAATATTATCACACAAAAACTATAAACCAAGGGGAAAAATTGAGCAAATTATGCTTATAGATCAAAAATCTGGTTCTGTGAAAACATATATTCTCCTGTAACTCAAGATCCAATCCTAATCATTCATCCGATAGGAGTCTATAGACTAGAATATTCACAGAGACTTTACTGAATGCTATGCTCTGCCAAATACTGTAAGCCATCATAAAATTCACTATTGCAGAAAGTATGCATTAAGAAAGAGTTAAAAAAATAGAGCAACTTCCTGAAAATGTGAATAGGGATTCTTGATGAGAGTGGAAATCATCACACAGACTTAGGAAAACTGTTTTTATCTACCTTATCTAAAAAAGATGAAGACACACAGACTGTATCTCTCTATCAGTCAAGTGGCTAGTTATATACCCAACAGAAATGTGTATAATTATATGTCATGAATTAGATATACATACCTGATTTGTTTCTATGGTACCTAAACAATAAATCCTTTGGATGGGAATCTTCAGCTTATAGGATTTGAGCATTATACATTCTTTAAAAGAACATTACACACGTATGATGACAAAAAATGACAATGGGCCTCATTGTCAACCTAAAGAACACAGCACACAACAAACCAAAGAAGACACAAGGGAGCATATACTATATAATTCTACTTATGTAAAACTCTAACATGACATCTCACAAGTCTTTCTAAAGTAATGAAATTATGAATGATATTGGGGGATATTCTTATCATCAAGATGGGGACCTAGTAATCAGGTGAAAGTGATGGAACATATGGTATCTAGGATGCTTCACTTCTTGACATTTTAATTTTGATCTTTTAATTTGTTTTTTACCTTTTGACATTATAATTATCATTTTCCTCTTTTTTCCTCCCTATGAAACATTTCATGAAGCCCTCTGCTTGGCTCTTAATCAATTTCTTGCCTTGTTGTTTTTAATTATTGGTGTGTGTGTCTCTCTGTGGGTACATATGTGTTTCTACCTTCATATTCTTAAATACATAAATATAAAACTGCTAGCATATTTAGTTGTAAATAATAATGGTTGTATGACAAATATCTGTGTGTTGACTTTAATTAATATTTCACATTGAGTTAAAAATTGTAAGAACTATGAGCTATTAAGTTATATGAATGCCAAAAGGATGCTTTAAAAGTATTTAAATAGTATGAAGGATTGTTAGCCTGCTTTATTAAAACCCTTTGCTATAATTACTTATCCTCTGGCTTTTAGGGGAGCTAAAAAACTCTAGCAGGGATTTATTGGTACCTGAAAAATGCTAAAGCTCTAAGAATGAGGTTAGATTTCACAGTATATGATAGGAGAGAGAAATTTTAATTCATTTCTTCTTACATGGCTGCCGCCTTTACATTTCCTAATTTTGGCCAAACATTACTAATTCACCCACTGTCCAGGTGGATGAGTTTGAAGATCCTCATCTCTTCCTGGTATGCTATAGCTACCGTTGCCAAAGCTACTAGCAGTAAAAGATGCCTCATTTTGTTGTGCTAGAGACTAAAAGATGTATAGTGTTGAGTATACATGTGTAACTCTTCAGACTCCACACAAAACTGACAGAGATAAGGCAAGACATGAATATTGGGAACAAGCAAAGAGTAATAGAATGTCTAACGTTTATTTAAATTGGCTTTACCATACTCATCTTCTTTGTAATATGAAAGGCTCCAGAAGCTATCAGGCATCACAATGTCACTGGCCATGTGAAGTTAGCTTTATATGTAAGACAGTTGATTGACTCCAATTCAGGACTAAAACAAACAAACAAACAAACAACACTTATGCTTTCCCTATTTGACAAAAGATAACACTGGAAAATTACAATATTTCCTTAATAAAAATAAACATAAAAAAACAGAAAGCATAAAAAAACAGAAAGTTTCCTGATGCCCATATTCAGTGTAATATGATAGGCAGACAGCCTGATGGAAACAAGTGGGTTAGAATGTTAGAAATCATTTTAGATGAAGAGGAATGATGCGTGACTTAAATTACAAACCCCCAGGTTCGCAGTGCTTTAGGAAACAATAGGAGGGTGAAGTCAAGTTAAGAAAGCCTTCATTAGTTTAACAACCAGAAATATGTTTCATTCTCCCAGGCAAACCTATGGAGGGTTAAGCTGATTTGCTGTATTGAGCAGACAGAGGGCTCCTCACCAACAGCATCTGCTGGGGACTTGGGAAAACTATTTTCTCTTAATAGATTCCATTTTCCATTTTTCCTTCTTATGGTGTGCAAACTCTTAACGAAATGATGCATTGCATAGAAATTCAGCCACAGCTGAGAGTGCAAATAAGGAAAGAAAAACAAAATCATAAAAGACATTAAAAGGTACATTTCAGAGCAAGTTTACTCAGTATCTCAGGCAATGGAGCATTCATGTTTTCAATTTTAACAGAGAGCTAGAAAAATATGAAAACAAAATGCTTCTGAGGGAAAAGATACCCTTCGTGTGCCTAAGAAAACTTGGTTATTTTTAAACCTTTCCCCTTGAGAAAGAGGTAAGTTGTGTTGGTATGGATTTTATTTCTCTCCCAAGGGTCAGCATGCTGATACTTTCTGTGTGGGAGGTAAATGTTTGCTGAACTATTTGTGGAAGATAGGATATGTGGTTGATGCTACAGGAAGCAGATGGAGCATCCCAGCTTCACAGCTGGGAGGTAGGAAAAATTTGTCCTTCAACCCATCTACAAGTTAGATTTGGTTTGGGGACCTATGATTCCAATGAATTCTTAGAATCAGAACATGCTTCTGGAAATATGCACGTCCATGAACTTCACATGCGTGCTCTGTATAGTCATACTTGGGAACACCAAACACAACAGTTCCTTTTTTATCTGGGATTCCAGATTGATACATTTTTTCAGGCATTGCAACATTTCCTCTACAAAACAAATGTATTGTGATTTGGAATTCATTGATCTTACAAAATCTACTTCAAATGGAGGAGTGTAACTAGCTCCTCAATTCTTTGGTCACAGTCTTTCAAATATACAAGGGACTTTACCAACCAGAAACTCTTTAAAGACAGACCTTTATGCCATCCAGTGTAAAGTAGAAGCCTGATTTTGCTTGTAAAAAACTTTAGCATCTGGAAATATAGGGCCAGACAATCAGCTTTAAACTTTATTTTTTAAAGTTCATTTTCTAGGTAAGTAAGTTCCAAACACAGTAAAGGCAATACACAGCAAGCCAATAGCCAGCATCGGATTAAATGGAGAGAAACTTAAAGCATTTTCCACTAAAATCAGGGACAATACAAGGCTGTCCACTCTGCCCATATCTTTTCAATATAGTAATTAAAATTCTAGCCAGAGCAATAAAAAAAGAAGTAAAAGAAGTCCAAGGGAACAAAAATTGGGGATGAAGAAGTCAAAATATCACTATTCCTAGATGATGTGACAGTATATATAAGTGACCTCAAAAAAATTTACTAGAGAACTCCTACAGATGCTAAACACACACAGCAAAGTGGCAAGATGAAAAATTAACTTTAAAAAGTCAGTAGCCTTCCTCTACACAAGCAATAAACTGTCTGAGAAAGAAATTAGGGAAACAGTACCCTTTACACTAGCCACAAATAACATAAAATACCTTGATGTAACTCTAACCAAGCAAATGAAAAACATGTATGAAAAGAACCCCAAGTCTGAAGAAACAAGTTGAGGAAGATATCAAAAAATGGAAAGGCCTCCCTTGTTCATGAATTACTAGGAAGGAGACCCCAGAGGAGGACTAGCAGTCTCAACCAACTAAGACCCCCAAGATTCCTCAGACACTGAGCCAACACCAGACAGCATGCACAAGGTTCCCAACACATATACAGCAGAGGACTGCCTTGTCTGGCCACAATGGGGGAGACTTGAGACTCCAGGGTTTGGGGAGGTCTAGTGGGGTAGTGGTGTGGACATCCTCTTGGAGACTGGGGAGGAAGAATGGGATGAGGAACTGTGGAAGGGCTGACTTGGAGGGGGATAATGACTGGACTTATCTGTACTGTAAAAATAAATTAAAGATGATTTTTAAAAATAGAAAAAGAAAAAAGAAAATGGCCATTTTATCAAAATTACCAAAAGAACAATTCTCAACTTCATATGAAAAACAAAAAACCCAGGATACCTATAACAATTCTGAACAACAAAAGAACATCTGGAGTAAAACTCTCCCTGACTTCTGGCTGTACTGGAGAAAAATAGTAGTAAAAACTTCATGGTATTGGTATAGAAACAGACAGGTGAATAAATGGAGTCAAATCAAAGATTCAGAAATAAATCCACATACCTACAGACACTTGATTTTTTACAAAGAAGTCAAAAATATGTAATGAAAAGGGAAGAGACTTTCAACAAATATTCAACCAAAATTTTCAACAACTGGATGCATGCATGTAGAAAAATGCAAATAGATCCATATTTATCACCTTAAACAAAACTCAAGTCCAAATAGATCAAAGAGCTCAACATAAAACCAGATACACAAAATCTAATAGAACTGAAAGTGGGGAATAGCTGGAAACTTATCGGTACAGGAGACAACTTTCTTAACAGAACACCAATGACTCAGGCAAAGCTCAAGAATTAACAAATGAGACCTTGTGACTGCAAGCTTCTGTAACTTAAAGGATACCAATATTAAGATAAATTAACAGTCTACAGTTTAGGAAAAGATCTTCACTATCCCTACATCTGACCGAGGGCTAATATCCAAAATATATGAAGATCTCTTAGACTCCAACAATGTTAACAACCCAATTTGATAAGTAGCAGAGGATTACCTTATCAGACATCAGTGGGAGAGGAGCCCCTTGGACCTGGAAAGCTTGATGACCCAGGATAGGGGAATGAGGTAGGAGTGGGAGAGAGAGTGGGGGAACACCCTCACAGAGGCAGGGACATAGGGAGGTGGAGACAGAGAGAGAAGGGGATAGGAGGCTTGTGGAGGGGAAACTGGGAAGGGGAGTAACATTTGAAATGTAAATAAATAAAATAACCAGTAAAAAATGAAAAGAAATTGTTACACAGAGTTAAACAGAAAATTCTCAACAGGGGAATCTTGAATGGTCAAGCAGAACCTGAAGAAATGTTCAGCTTCCTTAGTCAACAATAAAATGCAAACAAAAATTACTTTGAGATTTCACCTTACACCCATCAAAATGGATAAGATTATCAAAAATTCAAAGGACAGTACATGCTGCCAAGGTTGTGGAGAAAAGGGAACACACCTCCACTGCTAGTGTGAGTGAAAACATATACCACTCTGGAAGTCAATTTTATGTTTTCTCAGAAGATTGGGAATAATTCCACCTCAAGATCCAGCTATACCTAAAAGATTCTATACTATTCCACAAGGACACTTGCTCAAGTATGTATATAACTGCTTTATGAATAATACTTAGAAACAGGAAACAGCTTAGATGTCTCTCAACTGAAACATAGATACAGAAATGTGGTATATCTACACAATGTAATACTACTCAGCCATTAAAATCAAGGACACCATGAATTTCACTATCAAATAGATGGAACTAGAAAATAGCATCCTGAGTGAACTAACCCAGTCCCAAAAGGACATGCGTGGTATGCACTCATTTATAAGTGAACACTAGCAATAAAATACAGGATAACCACACTATAATCAACAGACCCAAAGAAGCCAAACAACAAGGGCCCAGGGGAGGACGGTTGAACCTTTCTCAGAAACAGAAACAAAATAGAGATTGGAGGTTGACAAAAGGAGAGCATTGGGTGGAAGAGGGGATTGAAGGGACGTACGATGTGAGGGGGGCATCATGTGTAGAACAAGCAGGGGAAAGAGAAGGCAGGTCAGTCAAGGTTTATGGGGGACAATCTCTACGACAATGCTAGAGATCTGGGATAGGGAGAGGGCCCAGAACATCTATGGAGGCTACTGTAGCTGAGACTCCTACAAGTGGGGGATATGGATCTTGAAATGGCCACTTCCTATAGCCAGCCAGGACTCCCAGTGGAGGGCAACAACCTGCCCACAAAAACATTTGACCCAAAATGTGTCTTGCCTACAAAATGTGCAGGGTCAAAAATAGATGCTCTGTTATGCGTGCAGATAGGAACCTAGCATGACTATCTTATGAGAGGCTTCACCCATTCCCTAATGGAAAGAGATGCAGAGACTCACACCCAAACATTAAATGGAGGTAGGGGAGTCTTGCAGAAGAGTTGGAAAGACTGGGGAACCAGTAGAGGATAGGAAATCCACAGGAAGACCAACAGGGTAAAATAAGCTGAATCCTTGAGGGTTTCCAGAGGTTTAATCACCAACCACAGAGCAAGCTGGAGCTGGACCTGATCCCACCTGTGTGCACATATGTAGCAGAAAAGGAACTTGGTCTGCATGCAGGACCACCAACAAGTGGAGCAGGGGCTGTCCCTGAGCCTGTTGCATGCATGCCTGTGCACCCCCCCCCCAAATGGATTGCCTTGTGTGGCCTCATTTGAAGAGGATACACTAAGTTCCACAGGGACTTGTGTATATTGTGTAGGGGAGATGACACCCAGACAGGGGCTTGCCTTTGTCTTTTGAAGATGGGATAGGGGGAGGACTTGTATGAAGAGGTACTAGGAAGAGAGAAAAGGCTGAAATGGGGTTGTAAAATGAAGAAATAATTGAATCTAATTTTAAAGAAGAAACTGCATCATTTATATGAATAATTAGTAATATAATTTGAGCACATTTAAGCAATTTGTGTACATATTTTGGACAAGTGTGTTGATATGGTTTTCATTTGTTCCACATGTGAACCAAATGTATTCAGTAATAACATATTTATTTAAAATGTCAGCTGAGGTCCCTGGAATTTTATTACATGGAAAAAACTGTGTCAGGTATTTCCTAGACATCACCTCAGCACATGTGCACAGGAGCACAAGGAAACCATCTCAATTAAAAAGTGGACTTTACCAAGATCAAATGATACTAGACCTGGGATTTGAACCTAGATTGGTTTAATTCTAGAATGGGTATTTATCAACTACATTTGATATGAATAAATAAGAGAGTAAAGCCTTTCAGGGCAACAACTTTCCCAGCCATTGGAACAACCATACATTTTGTTGAGAGATAAAGGGAAAAAAAAGCACCAGTTGAGTAAATTTAACCTTCTGGTTTTCATATAATCAAAAATCACTGAGGGTGTCTTCTGCTCTTAAAGAAGAATATAGAAACATTTCAACGGTGAGCATATAGTTACTGGTGATGAACAACTATTGCTTTGATAAAGGACATTGAAGATTTTCTTTTTGATCCAGCAGCAAGAATAAATGCAAAGAATGAGAGAGTGTTTGTGGCATATCAATGGAAAATCTGCATCTCTGTTGAAGATCATCATATTAAAACATGTATCATATGTAACACATAAATCAACATCATATGCTGAAAACCATTACTATAGTAAGAGCAGGGACAATGATAGGTGGATGTAAGAGCAGAGGCAAGTGCATATTGGGTTTGACTAACAGCTTGGCTAAACAGCAACTCTAGAAATTTGCCCATTTTACACAAATGCTCTACTAGTGAGCTAGGGTCCCAGAAAAGCACATTCTACCTCTATAGTCTATTCTTAAAAAATACAAAAGGCAAAGTGATATTATAACTTCTTTAATTTAAATTTCGTTTTTAAAGCATGACATGAAAATCTTTATTAGCAGCTACTAAGCTACTAATTACAAACAAATCAAATCATTGAAGTTGCTTGAAACAGTTATATACAGAAACATTACATATAAGCAAAAATTTCATCTGCCAGTCCCAAACTAACTGGACTAACTCTTGGGCAAGGATGGTCTTGCCTAGGCACAAAGAAGCACATAAGTCACTATAAGAGCCTCATTCACCCAGAAAAAAAAAAAAAAAACAGTGAACTGCAGCCATACAGCACTAAAACTTAAGATATCCATTTGTAAATATTCCCTTAATCATATTTATTTCAAATGAAAACATGTACTTGCTCATAATGTGGACTTCAAAATCTCTACTCAAGAGACTTGAGTACTTCTATTAAGGTAATTGGAAGCCCACCTAGGCTTATAGAGAGATATGTTCTTCCCTCCTCACATGCTATGGGGAAAACATTTATTTAATACTGCTGTTCTCTCCTAAAAGAGAAACATGGCATTAAAAATAAAACAAAATACCATAGAGGTCTCAATCAGAGTTCAGTAGAACTAAGAGATCACCTTTCCAAATACACTTTACAACTGGATCCAGGTGGAACAATGTCCTGTAAAAAGAAGTAGTTTATATGCCAGTGAGAGGGTCCGGCCTCCAAAAACCATGACAGTGGCTTCCTGAGCTATCTTCTAACTCATCTGAGAAACACATGGTGGTCTTGAATCTTTTTAAAATCAGCCTCATGCAGAGGGATGTATTTACAAATAAAGGTTGAGACACATCATAAGGTGTCTTCCATGGTCCAGTTATCTTTGGCAAGTCTACCCACAATACTTCTCCTCTCAGTCCCTGGGAATAAAATGACTGAGAGAGAAAGACCCATGTGACATGAAGACAGATAAACACAGCCACCAGGACCCAATTATTTCAGCCAGAGTCTCTAGCTGTTAGTCTCTCAGGACCGCTAGAGATCTGGAAAACAACACAATTGGTAGGGCAGAAAAAGAACCCCAAGAAAGAGTACTAAGTGATGGTGAACAGAGGAAACAGACTCTCGTGCAGCTTCACTGTTACAGGGAAGAACTGTTTACTATCAACTTCTAGAATTGGATATTGCCTAGTTTAAAAGACCCATGTTTTCCTTTTTAGTTCCTCATATCTCTGGGAAAGATCATCAAAGTCTTGGTCTTAGGATGCTGAGGTACAGGATTCAGCAGATGTAATTGGGACTGTATCTGGAACAGATGTCAAATCAGGCTGTTGTAATGTTTGTGGATCTGGAAGTCGACTTTGCAGGAGTTTCTGAATTGGGTCCAACAATTGACATCCCTTTTATTGAATATGTCATAAGAAATATCCAAACTCATATTTTTCTACAAAATCATATTTTCTTCCATATGATGTATGTTTGTGAAGACATATATGTTATATAGAGACAGTCTTTTGGAAGCATATCCCTAAGCCTGACCTATATTTACCATCTGAAGTTAGTTCTCCCATGGGTTAATTCACTTGATCTGTGTTTTGAACAAAATAAGAACCTTTGGTGAAATTATCTTGCATATTTCTTAGGAGTTTCTCTGTTAAGAATGGTATAATCTGCTATATATTTGTATAATTAGAGGCACTTGAATTTTTACGAAGAAGGCAAAACCATACAGTGGAAAAAGGAAAGCATCTTCACCAAATGGTACAACCTGGTCTAATTAGATCTGCTTGTAAAAGAATGTAAACAGAGCCATTTTTATCACCCTACAAAAAAACTCAAGTATAAATAGATCAAAGTCCTTCAAAGTAAACTTAGATACAGAAAGTTGTAATAGCTTTGAACACATTGGTATAGGAGGCAACTTGCAGAAGAGAACACCAATGACTCAGGCTCTAAGATCAACAATTGATAAAAGTGACCTCATGAAATTGCAAATCTTCTGTATGGCAAAGAACAGTGTCAATAGGACAAAATGCAAGCCTACAGACTGGGAAAGGATCTCCCCAAACCTACATCATACAAGGGGGCTAATATCCAAATTTTATAAAGAACACAAGAAGATGGAAACCAACAACCCAAATAACCAAATTAAAAATGAGTACGGAGAAAAACAGAATTCTCAACATGAAAATCACAAATTGCCAAGAAATATTTTAGAGAAATATTCCAAGCCTGACTTATTACTTAGGTTTAATTCTTCTGCAAAGCAATTGTAAATCATAGTACTTTAGACATCCAAAGTCTGTGCAACCAGAACTCTTCAATTTGCAAATAATAAAACAATGGAAGACAAGGGATCGAGAATATAGTAATAATTTAGTTATAAACAGATAACGGCAATTCTATGCTTCTAGATGCTCACTTGATTTAATAGACTGCTGTTACAATACAAGAAAAGTGATAGGATTGGTTCAACAAGAGCTCTCAGCTTCAAAGGTATCAAGGTAACATGTCCATTCCATCAATGTGATTTTCATAGATGACAGCTTAAAAAGATTTATGAAACTTGCAATAGTAGTGCTGGGGTATGGTACACAATGCAATCTCATTGGAGATGATAAAATTCAAATTATAAATGGGTGGATCCATTCATAATTCGTGTTATTAACAAGAACAGGTCAGGAAATTGATCCTTCCTCTATTTTGGCACCCTAGCATATTTGATACACCCTATTTTCCCTTTGTAGTAGTAGTAGGAGGAGGAGAAGAAGAAAAAGAAAAAGAAGAAGAAGAAGAAGAAGAAGAAGAAGAAGAAGAAGAAGAAGAAGAAGAAGAAGAAGAAGAAGAAGAAGAAGAAGAGGAAGGAGGAGGAGGAGGAGGAGGAGAAGGGGCTGGGAAGGGGAAGGGGAAGGGAAAATATAAGAACCTCTAGACTGCCGAGGTGTTTACAAGTCTCTAATATTTTTCCAAAATTCTTTATTTGCCTAGCACCTAGAAAATTATGTTTTGCCTAAGACAAACCAACATATTTAGGTCTGTTTTATAATTCTGTACACATGAATCCCAAGCAGCTAAAAACTGTCAAAACATATCCTTACATAGCTGCTTTTTGACAAATAAAGATTCAAATAACCAATGGTGGGATTTATGCTTTGCATAAATGTAGACTGGGGAGAAAATAAGCCAATAGGAAGAGGTTTCTTTTTCCTCAGTATACGTATACCTATTTCTGAATAAAACTTATTTTTCTCTAACCATTATGTTATTTTTGCAATACTTATTATATTATATTATATATATATATATTATATATATATATTACATGGAAATAAACCAAACAAGTACCATGATATTGGATCAGATATAGTCTGTGAAGTCTGAAATCGACTTGTCACATTTTTGGAAGGTGATTAAGCAATCCATTCACATAGGTATAGCATAGGAAATATATTGGTGTGGAATCACAAATAAGTTATGGCAGGAAAAGCAGTGCGCAGGGAGCATGAAAAGAAGTTGGCTAAAATAAAGTTAAGGTTATATAAATAAAGACTGATATCCTTTATCAAAGTAGGTGACAGTAGTTGAACAAATATCCTTCAACAGAAGAATGAATACAGAAAATGTGGTACCTTTACATTATAGAGTTCTACTCAGTTATTAAAAACAATGACTTCATGAAACTCTTAGGCAAATGGAAGGAACTAGAAAATATAATCCTGAGTGAGGTAACCCAGTCACAAAAGATCACACATGATATGTACTCACTGATAAGTGGTTATTAGCCCAAAAGCTTAGAATACTCAAGATATAGTTCACAGAGCATATGAAGCTCACAAAGAAGGAAGCCCACAGTGTGGATTCATTGGTCCATCTTACAAGAGGGAACAAAATACTCACAGGAGTTAGAGGGTGGGAGGGGCTTGGGAGGAAAAGAGGAAGGGGAGGGAAAAGAGGGCAGGATAGAGTATGGGAGGAGAAGGGGGTGATATACAGAGAGTTAGGAATTTGAACAGAGTTGTGTAGCAATGGAAGATGGTGAACTGGGTATAGCCAACAGCAAGTCTCAGATGCTAGGAAGGCAAGAGGATCCCAGGACCCAACAGGAATGACATTAGCTGAAATGTTGAACAAACGGGAGGAAGAACCCGTAGAGATCATATCCAGAGGTTAGGCCTGGCCCCTTGTTAGGGGATGGGGCCACCCACTCATCTCCAAAAGTTTAACCCAGAATTGCTCCTGTCTAAAGGAAATATGGGGACAAAGTGTGGAGCGAAGACTGAAGGAAAGACCATCTAGAGACCGCCCCACCTAGGGATCCATCCCATATACAGTCACCAAACCCAGACACTATTGTAGATGCCAAGAAGTGCATGCTGACAGGAGCCTGATGAAGCTGTCTACTGAGAGGCTCTGCCATACAAATACAGAGGCAGATTCTTGCAGTCAACCATTGGACTGAGCACAGGGACCCCAATGGAGGAGTTAGAGAAAGGACTGAAGGAGCTGAAGAGGTTTGCAACCCCATAGGAAGAACAAGAATATCAACCAACCAGACCCCTTAGAGCTCTGAGGGACAAAACCACCAAACAAAGAGTACACATGGAGAGCCATGGTTCCAGCCACATGTGTAGCAAAAGATGGCCTTGTCTGGCATCAATGGGAGGAGAGGTCCTTGGTCCTGTTAAGGCTTGGTGCCCCAGTGTAGTGGAATCCCAGGCCTGTGAGGTGGGAGTGGGTGGGTGAATGAGAGTAACACCCTCATAGAAGCAGAGGCAGGGGGATGGGATAGGAGTGACCAGAGGAGAAACAAGGAAAGGGGATAGCATTTGAAATGTAAATAAATAAAATGTCCAATAAAAAATATACAATAGGCCTAAGGTCCCTTAATATGTTTATAAGTGGGTGATATCAACCCCTGTTCACTGCTATATATGATTATATGCTGCAATTAGCCAGTTTCAAGTTTTCATTTTTTTAACAGTTGGGGCCTCTCCAGATAGTTAATAAAACATTCTTTAATTAAAACAAAACTTGAAAAAATATATTGAGATCATCTTTATCAAACAGGAGCAAAGTGGTTATATTAGAAAACAACAATAAAAATAACACATCCTATTTCAAAGAGTACCAAGAAAGGCTTTCATGTTTACCCCAGACATGCTTTCTAGCATTGTCTGTATGTGAGTATTATCATTCTGCCTCTTCAGCAGTGTCCATGAATGACAGTATGATTTATAGAGGAATTATGTTTGATTCTGACACTCAGTTTCCTGTTTCCTAGAGAAAAATGTATTTCACTTGATAACTGCGCTTGATTTTGGTAAATATGGACATACATAGTAAATGCACAAATGAATGTATGAAACAAGACTACAGTAGCATGAAAAGTACTTATTTGGCAATTAATGACCCTATTTTTTATTGATGCCTTGGGCACCGGAAAAAAACTGATAGGAACAAATTGAGGCAATTTATTTAGAAAATACAGAAATGTGCACTTGGAGGGCATTTGTTAGCTATTAATTTTTGCAGTAACCTCTCAATATAATTCAAAATAATGAAGTAGACAAAATTTGTAAACTGAAAACGTTGGAATAAACAGTTTCATGTAAAAAGTATTTGACCTAAATCCAAAACCTGGAAGTTGACATGTGTGGTGTGCTGAAATTTATAAGACACAGAAGAATCCTGTCTGTGGTGATAAAAGTTGAAAGTTAGGTGGAGGTGGCAGAAATTGGAGAGTGGGAATTACAAACATAAATTGAAATGTAATCTTACTTGATGAGTGAGAACATAGATGGAGAGATAGTTCAGCAACTGAGAGTGTTTCCTACTTTTCCAAAGGAACAGAGGTTTTGTTTTGTTTTGTTTTGTTTTTCTACATGAGGAATTACAAAATCTCTTCTAGTTCCAGCTCCAAGAGCATACAACACTTTCACAGCATCTATGGTTACCTGCATACACATGTACCCATGCTAATATGTGCATAGGTGTAAGTAAAATTAAATAAAATATTTTTGAATAAAATGAACAATAAATACAGTGAAAGTATAACTGTCCATGAATATTGAATATGTCAAATAAGTCACAGCTAATAAAACTGTTACTTTGAAATTTCTTTAATAATACACTCATTTTACACATGTAGCTTAAAATTGAATTGATTTTTATTTTTAGGAAATCAAATGCTTCCTAGGAATT
Source organism: Mus caroli (assembly GCF_978045245.1). NCBI lineage: Eukaryota > Metazoa > Chordata > Mammalia > Rodentia > Muridae > Mus > Mus caroli. Next base: position 63,466,730 of record NW_028227261.1, read on the forward strand.
GTCAAGAGACACTTAATTAATATGGTTCAGTTTCAATCTATAGATCCAGAAATAGATTCTATAGGTTGCCTTTCTGGGTGAGTACTTGGTATGTATGGGTTTTGTTTGTTTGTATGTCTGATACTTTTTATAGTAGAGATCTCTTCTTGACATATAACTCAATTATGGCACTTGATGCTCTCTTATAAGCTTCACAGTATTAGTGATACAATTTTACTGGCTACACAGGAAGAAAGGGTAAATTCCCAGATATTAGTAATGCATTCTCAAAAATTCATGTCAACATTATTTTCTACAATATCACAAATAGTACATCAATAAATAGGACAATGAAGTAAACAGATAGCTGTCCAAAGACAAAATATAAATATCCAAATAGTACTCTTAAGATTTTCAATATCATTGTCTAGCAGGGCAGGGGGAGGGTATACAGGGTTTTCGGGATAGTACTTGAAATGTAAAGGAAGAAAATATCTTAAAAAATGAAATAAAAAAAATGAAAATTTTAGGTGCTATTTTATCCAAGTCATAATGGCTACCACTAACCAAACAAACTCTGCTGAGGTTTCAGGGAGGAGCAAAACTCTAAATTACTGATAAGCGCAAGTTGTATGGTAACTACATAAATTAATATAGGAAATTCCTCAGTAAACTCAAAACAGAATTAACATAGGGTTCAATTATTCCCCCTCAGGTATATATAAAAGGACTTGACATAAATATACTTCAGAGGTAGAAGTGAACTCATGTATATTGATTCAGCAGTCACATACACCAGGAAATAAAACTGCCTAGAAACTATCAACAAGTAAATGAGAAAAGAAAACCTGATACATATAAAGGGTGCAATTAAATTCAACCATACGGAGCAATGAAATTATAACTTTTTCAGAATATGAGTGTGGGTAGAAGCCATTACAAATGTTGGCTGACATTTTCTTTTATATACAAAATCTTGTGTGTGTGTGTGTGTGGGGGGGGTTATGTCATGAAACATGAGAATAGCTAAGAAATCATGAGGAATAGGAAAGAGAATAAGTCTCGAAAAACAAAAACAAAAACAAAATACTCTAGTGCCCCCCCCAAAAGGAAAGAGGATAAGAAAGTAATTATATACACAAAAGTGGAAGAAGGGTCTCATTTTGAGGACCAAATATTCCTTCAAAAATATGAGAACAGTGGATGAGAGATTGCATTGCAAATCAAGGGAACAATTAAGAACAAAGCCAATTGATATAGAAGCATAAAATATTATCATTCATTGCATTACTCTTCATAATAAAAGTTAAAATCCACATTAAAAATTCAACATAAAGATACTCATTAAGCTTCTCGCTGTCGTGTGCTTTGCAGCATTGTCGGAGTTCTAGAAAACTAAACAGAAAACAATTACATCTCCACAGGCAAAGTGGAGACGGGTCTTTACAACTTGAAACACTGGATAGAATCTATTAACTTTCCTGCATCTGCTTCTCAGATGGACTTGTTCTAAGATGTGTTACCAACCAACCAGCATGGCTTGGTTTGAAACACAAGAGATGGATCAACAAAGAAATCTTAAATTAGAGAGCTTTATTAGGCAGAGAGTTAAGATAATGATACTGAACTAGCACTGACAGATACATGTCCACTTGTTATGTCTAGAGTTTAAGCAATTCCTAGAATCTAGTTATCAAATAGTATCAGTAAGACACTGTTAAAATGGTTTATCTATGAATTTAGTGTAGCAGGCCACATGTAAACATTTAAAGAATAATAACTCATAGTATAAAAGGGATTCTTTCACACTTGTTGACCAAACCCTGAAACACTCAGTCCCTACATGATTCTTAGCTGAAAATGGCTCAGTGGTCTTTACTTTATTGTAAGAGAATGGGAAAGAATACAAAATTTTTTTTTTCTTAAGCTGGCTTGTACAATTCATCCCTAATTGCTTGATGCTAAAATATTAAGTGTATATTTTGTGGATCCTAAGCACATGCAACTTTGAATGGACTGTTCAACCTGAAGCTCCAAAATCACTGGAAATTTCTCCTTCCTCTCAGAAAAATGATAAATCTAGCAAAATATTGTTATGTATACAGAAGTGAGTTGATCAACTAATGAGAGCAACCAGGCCAGGAATTTCTGCTTAACTTACTGTGTGCCATTTTCTTGTTCTTGATTTGTTATCACAGGATGCAGTAGCAGTCATAAACACAACATTAAAAATGCAGACATATTTTACTACAGTGTGTAGGAGCAATATTTTATGGTGACATTAACAGATATGTCCATGGGCAAATATTTAAATACATATTGCTATAAAATGTCAAGAATGGTGAATCATATGAAAATATTAATTTTATAAAATATTGTGGGTCTGTGTACCGGGGAGGCTTTCCACGGAGATCTCTGGTCAGGCTGGGTGCAAGAGTTCTTGCAAAGGGGAGCAAGTGTAAGCCTCTGGGTTCAGAGCCTGTGCTTGATAGGGGACCAGACTGCTTTTGCACAGCTCAATGCCCCACAAAATACAAAGTTACATTTGTAGTGGTTTCACTTTCATTTCTGTTGTTGTGACAAAACACTCTGACCAAAACCAGATAGGGGAAAGAAAGAATTTATTTGGCTGACATTGACAGGCCACTGCCCATCACTGAGGAAGTGATGGGAGGAACTTGAGCAGAAAGGTAAAACAGAAACAAGAGAGGAATTCTGTTTGCTGGCTGGACAGTTTCATGCTCAGTTAGGGGTCTTATGCAGCCTACGCAACTCCGTTAATAATCAGCTAATCCCCAATAGATGGCATATAGGTCAATCTTTTCTATAGAGTCTCTCATCTGAAATTTTCTTCTCAGGTGACTCTAGCCCATGCCAAATCAACAATTAATGCTAACTTGCTGGCAAAAATTCAGTGGTCCATCAATGCTATATATAAACAGTGTAACCTTTAAAGGATCAGGCTTGTCTGTGGGGAGCAGGTGTGGCAGCAGTCTCAAGAAGGCTCCAGGGACTGCAGCTAAGTCGTATGACTTGCACCTGACTTCCTCATATAAACCACAAACATTGTGAGAGCTGCGCAGGTGTACCAGGTTACTGGCTAAGCCATTTTGGTGGAGATATGCCCCTGCTGCCCTGATTAGCTGAAGCTGCGTACCTGGTGAGGTGATGTGGCCTGCTGTGAGTGGATGAGAACTGATAGTATGTAAGAGTGAGAGGCCCAGGGCTCGAGGTCTTTTGCCTACACAGTCAATGCGCAGCCCAATAAACGTGTGCAAAAGGATCCTATTGTGGTGTCTTTCTTGCTGGCTAGACGGGAGCTCACAAATGGTGCCGAAACCCGGGAAGTAACATCTTCAGGCATGAGCGAAGACCCCCTGTTACAGGGAGGATTCAGAACTGCATCACGGGGAAGAAGTGGTTAATGAAGTGTTCCCGAAACACAGACTGTTGAGAAGGATTCAACTGCGTGGATTCAGAACTCTTCAGCTGGGGAACAGTGGTACCAGTAAGTAAAAAGAAATTAATGTGAGTCTCTGAGAGGTATGCTTTCTTACGCAGTAGGTCCGGTAATTGTCGCTTGCCTTGATAAGGGTAGCAACTTTTGCAGGAGCACCAGGGAAGCATATCAGAAACAGAGAGAAATGCAAAAGAAGGCATGCGCAGAAATATAAGTAAAGTAAGAAATATAAGAAGAGAAAAATTAAAATAAGCCATTTCAGAGCTCTCCTAGGGACAGAAGGAAAACGGGAGACATCCTGTTTCCTCTCTGGCTCCTATGGAGATATTCTTAGCTCTGGTTAGGATACCTGGGTCCCTTTGAGACACCAAGTTCTATTCCCTGCCTGTCTATTATCTGTTTTTGGTGCACCAAATTGTCCATATGTCTGTCAATTCGTGTTTGTTTTTGTTTTGTTGTTTTAGAGGCAAATATAAAGTTGCCAGGAAGCAGGCACAAAGTAATGTTAAGGTTCCTGGTTCTGGAACAAGTTAAGGTTCACGGTTTTGGAACAAATTAAGATTCATGGTTTTGGGACAAGTTAAGGAACTGATAACCTCAGTGTAGTGATCAGTAGATCCTCACTGTGTAGTTATGCTTTTTTCTCCCATTGACCCTTTGTGGGTAGGTCTGATAATATTGGTCTTGTTTGTTCTGATATATGGACTCTGTTACTGTTTGAATTGTCAGGCAGTCAAGACAGGTCAGAAAATCCTTACAGAGCAACAAGAGAGTATGTCAGAAGAGGAGAAGGGCTTAAAAAGAAAAAGGAAAAAGAAAGGAGACACAGTGTTATCAGGTGGACAGAAAGGACAAAACAAAAGAGCCGAGGTGGAGGAGGAAGGCAAATTAGCTTCTGTGCCCCCTCCCTATGCCTCCTTGGCAGCCACCTATAAGCAGGTGTTGAAGGTCTTGTAGAACTCCAGAGAGTCAATGAGGCGCTGAATCAGGTGAGAGAGGAGCGCTCTCAATTGGTTTGGGAGAGAGGGTCTGTTTGTGTTTCCTCAGGATCATCGACAACAGCTGCAGGTCCCAGAGTGGCTGACCAGGGCAGGTGGAGCTGTGAGGACGTGGATGTTCCTGTGGTTGGAGGTGCTCCGGCTAGTGAGAACTGAAGAGCTACGTTGGGGCTGTGTTCCTGAAACCCATGTCATTGATGCATTCAAGTGTTTCCTCAATTCTTTACATCTAATGCTTCACTACAATTGCCTTTTTTCTATGCTGCTTCAGCTAAAGGGATTGTTGTATTTTCAGATGATTCAAAATATTTCACAGATGAGTGATTGTGTTCAGCTGTATCTACTAAAGCTAATGTTACCTGAATTTGAGGGGTGTGGCCTGCCGAAATATCCAAGGGCAATAGCACTATACCCTCTCAACCTAGATGGGCCCCCCTTTCCTTTTTGTAGGAGTGTTCCTGATTCCCTTCCACCTTGGGCAGTGCCCCTTATATGTATGGTTGTTATGTGGGGTGAATGGTAGTTGCACTGATCTTTCCCCCCTAAGCATGGTGGCGGGAGGGGCCTGGGATAATGCAAATGTTATTTGAATGGTTCTAATGTGTTTGAAACTTCTGTATTTCAATTTGCTGGAGGAAGGAATGTTTCTTTTCTGACTATGCCTGTTTGTATGTGATCTCCTTTTGTGTTTATTGTTTAGAAGAATAATGTTAATTGTAGTAGTGATATTCGTTATATCATTTGGCTGTTGTGACTAGGATGCCTTGCTTTGTACCTTTGCCTGTTCAAGTTACTTTGTTTACAAACTGTCTATCCCTTGCTTCAGGGCTGATGAGCAGGGATGGGAGTCCTGGGATGTATGCTTGTAATAGTGTGTGTGTTGTGTGTTTGGCACATGTGTTAGGTGCAGCGTGTGCAGGCCTGCACTTTCGCCATGGTGGCGTAGGCTTTTGCTGCAGTGGAGGCAGGACAATCTCCTCAGATTCGGTTTGCCATAAGAAATTATGCTGCATTATGCCATGGGTTGCGAGGCTAAGCACTGCACAGAAGATAGCTTGCTGTTGGCATCCTGTGGAAGGCATGTCTGATTGCATGAAGTTTCAGTGTCCTAGTTCCCTTCCCCCAGGAAAAATGACACGGGAGCTGGCCAAGACCTCTCTGGGTGATGAGCCCAAGGGATGGTTTGGGTAAGGCCCCTATGCTTGCACACTGGGGATCAGACCTCTACCTTCACCCATGAGGCTTGCTTGCAGCAATTAAGATCTGGCCATAGATTAATCAACATCCTGGCCTTTTGATGCACCTGCCGAAAGCAAAACACAATCTCCCCAAGTGTGGCTTGGCATGACAGAGAAGTAGTCAGTGACGGATAAGACTCCCTGGGCATGTCACCAACCTAACACAGGGATCAAACCAATGCTGTTTGTCTCCCAAGGACCGGTAAGGGACATTGCAGCAGGGGGCAATCTAAGACAGACATTCTCTCTGCCAAAAAAGAAAAAAGGGGGAGATGTGGGTAGCAGGTGGGGCAGCAGTCTCAAGAAGGCTCCAGGGACTCCAGCTAAGTCGTATGACTTGCACCTGACTTCCTCATATAAACCACAAACATCGTGAGAGCTGCGCAGGTGTACCAGGTTACTGGCAAAGCCATTTTGGTGGAGATATGCCCCTGCTGCCCTGATTAGCTGAAGCTGCATACCTGGTGAGGTGATGTGGCCTGCTGTGAGTGGATGAGAACTGATAGTATATAAGAGTGAGAGGCCCAGGGCTCGGGGTCTTTCGCCTACACAGTCAATGTGCAGCCCAATAAACGTGTGCAGAAGGATCCTATTGTGGTGTCTTTCTTGCTGGCGAGACGGGCCCTCACACTTGTCCAACCTCATTTGTAAAAATTATTTCTGTTTATATTTTACTCAGATTTCAAAACAGTTGGAAATATGTGGATTTCTACCATTCATGAGCTAAAACAAAGTATATTTCAAGTCTGTCTCTATTCATTTTTGTCTCTAAAATCTGATATAAACACTTTATCCTGGGTGATGCTTTTTGAATCATCTGTAATAATAGCCTGCTCCTGGAAAATCATCAAAATGCATGATTACTATAGCAGGAAGCATTTTTTCATTCAACATAAAGTTTATCTTTAAAATCTCTCCAAAATTGATATAGCAGGATCTATTTTCTGGTCACAGAGGTAAGTCCTCATAAGGACATTTAGAAGCATTGATTCAATTCCCAACAATTAATTGTAATTAAAATCCAAGTTAGGAACCCGTACGTTTCTATTCTACTGTAACAGTTTGGCTGTGATAGAAACTGTTTTCAAGAATCCCTTTAATTTACCAATGTATCTAAAAAAAATTCTGTGAAGATACGCTGTTTAACACACACTAAAACAGGTTTACTCTATTCTTCCTCCTGTAGTTAGAGCATTTGTTCTTTAAAATATCCTTTCATTTTTGGTAGCATTTTGTCTTCAAGTTCTTCTTTAGGATTTTTCTGAAAGCTGATGTCCTAGCTACCAATGTCATGGAGAAGACTAGACATCTTCTATTTGAACAGCTGTTCGAGAAAGCATTTGCTTTGTTACTCACACTCTCTCCCGCAATACTAAACAAAGCATTAGATATTTCAAGTGAACAACCACTATCATGGAAAAAAGAGAGAAAGTTATAGAAGTTAGGGTTTTACTTACAAATCTATCTACACTTCAAAGTTAGAAACCATGATCTCATGTGATCTGTCCATCTCTGAATATCTATGAAACACTCAAATTGAGTGTCGACATGGAATCTAAATTTCATTAATAGCTGTGAGCATTCATCACAAGCATGAAGTAGTGAAACTGACTTTTATACATATCTAGTTTTATCATACTCAATAAAAAACATTGACATATTGAACACATATTAAGTAAATAAAGGCAAAATTCTAAGAAATTATGTATTTTTCCAGACAGGGTTATATGTGGCCCATGTTGAATTGCTCACCATCCAATCTCTGATTGCTGAGTGTTGGATGTGATCTATAAATATTTTCTACATACTCGGCAAGGACATTTTACCTGATTCTATTATTTGGGTAACTTTAACCACATGACAGAACTCATTTATTAGAATATAGTTTCATGGTAAAGTGTTTAATATACCTCAAGAAATCTTGAATTGATGGTGATTTAAACAACCACTGGTGTTTATAAGGGAGAAATTCTTATTAATAAAATATTGATACTTCTTTCACACTATTATTAATACAATCTCCAAAATTAAATTTTCTCTATATTCAGAATAACAATGTTCTATCAGCTGCCAACACAAATAACTCTTGTTATGCTTAAGTTTATGTTAATGCTCCTATATAAGTTACAAAAATTATGAGAATGGTTAAGAATTTATCAAGCTTCCCTGCATTTCTATAGAATAGGTAGTAAGTAATTTAACTACTTACCCTCTAATTGATCTAGTCATTTCCCAAAATGATTTTTCCAGATATTATGAGTGAAGATATAATTTCTTTCTTTGAAGGTACTACATGTAAACAACAGCCATTAAATTTCTAGATAGATAGATAGAGATATTTTAGGAAGCTTCTAGAGTAGTAGATTTCCATATGGATTGATCAAAAGGTTTTAGAGTTAGTTATCACTTTTTATATTTCTTCTCTAAAAGGGATATTCATATTACACCCCTCAAAGGCTCAGGGACTCTACAGAAGCAAAGAGGAAAGATTTAAGAACCAGAAAAGTTGGGTAACTAAGTAAGCAATTATTTCCAGATACAGCAGGGCTGGTGCATTTGTACACTTGCTACAATTGAGACAGCATATAAAACACCTATACAAGCTTTAGCCAGAAACACATCCACACTACTATCACTAGATACTACTACCACACATCCGCATTTGATAGCTTCCAAGACAGGGAGTGTCAGGTTTGGAGGGGGAGTGGTTTCGGATGTTTATTTTTATTTTTAACTTTTATTCCTCTCTCATCTGTACATCTTGGCCACAGTTTCTTTCCTTCAACTCCTCTCAGTCCTGAAACAACCCTCTCACCCAGATGGATTCCTCCTCTGTTTCCCTTCAAAAAGAACCCAGGGTTAAAGGAAAAGAAATGAAAAAACAAACAAACAAAAAAGTAGGCCTCCTAAAGATACAATAAGATTGAGCACAAGCCCTTATCTCAAGGTTGGATAAAGCAACCCAGTAGGAGGAAAAAAGTCCTAAGCATAATCAGTTCTTGTTAATGATGTGCACCCTGGAGCACTGACCACAAAGGACAACAGACCCTGATTCCAAGACTAGCCAAACAAAACAAAGAGGACTCAACAGGGAAAGGACACTAACAACAGAAATGAAGTAATTTCAAGGTTAAGTGGAAGACATGAAAGAGCTGAGAAGGAAGTAATGAGAGGAGAGAATATATTCAGAATATACTGCATGAAGTTCTCAAAGAATTAATAAAAATATTAAAAACAAGAAAAACAATTAGTAATGTTTCTGACTGTAGAGGACTTTAATTCCTCTGACTGGTATACAGCCTTTAATCCCAAACAATGACATCTAATTTTGGGGGCAGACAAATTGATGAATCAGAGAAAGATTTGACAGAATGAGTCACAGCTAGGATACATCAGGAGAATGGACAGGAGAGAGAACCTTAAAGAGCAGTTCAGTTCAGCTTAGTTCAGTTTGGAGTAGTAATTTCAGCTCAGTCAGTTTGGTCAGTAGGTTGGGAAGTGAGTGCAGTGACTGCAGTGCAGTAGATTGAAGTTCCTTTGTGAGTTCATGCAATTCCCTGGAGGTCAGTAGAGGCGGTATAAGCCCGAGACTGAGAAGGAGTGAGAAGATTAGAACAAATCTCCAAAGTTTGTTTGAGGACAAATAGGGCAACTCTGTGGGAAGCTGAGAGAAGCCAGATGGAATCAGTCAGCTTGTAGAGGAGTTTCAGCCAAAAGAGCTCAGTTTAACTCAGAAAGAATTAGAAAGGATGAGCTTATTCAGCATTAAGGCTCTGATAAGACAGATATCTCAGGTGAATAAAAGTTACATTTATATGACAATGTGCTGATTTCATATGCAAATAAAGCAGAAATCACTTTGACTGTAGCACAGCCAAAATTTTAAGATAAAATTTAAGAAAATTTTCTAAAATTATGGTTGTAAACTGAGATAAAGAGGACGTGTAACCCAGCACTAAGTATCATTTGATTTTATATAAAAGATTATAAAGAAATCAATTCTAAATTAGATGGGTTTTTATCCTTGACTTTTTACTACCCAAAGACATAAAGAGTTTGCAGGCCATTCTCTATCTCAGCAGGTTCTTTCTGAAAGAAATGCATATAAATGTGTAAATATATTCATTAATCAAATAATCTAAAGGTTTTGCTTTGGCTCAGTCTTGAATGACAAAAATGAAGAGTTTTCTAAACTTACACTGAGGCTGAGTAGAACTGTCAAAGCTATAATTCTCAGGCATTTGGAAATCTTCCACAATTCAAGGCTTGTTATGAGTCAGCATGGCTGTTCTTCGTGCTGTGTGGTAGGCCACCTGTACTGCTGATATAGGCCGTAGCCTAAGCCCATCAGGAGACTCAGTCACTGAATCAGCCATATGACTAATCCCAGCACCTGACAAATGTTCCAAAGAACTGAGAAATAATTAATAATCACCCAGGATAAAATGCTTGCTAGAATCACAGAAGCAGACCTGTAAGGCTAATTCCTTACCAGGTACCTATCCGTAGTAGATACAACTCTAAAAGTGTTTGACCATATATAGATTTATTGATTTTTAGCATTATAAAATTGTTACTTTCTTTTCCTCAAAATAAGTTTCTGTCAAAAATGGATTTTGCTTCGATTTAATATGTCTTTTTGGTTGCAGTGGTGTGATTTTTATTCATAACTGTAAGCAGATCCTTTGATAGTCTCTTAACATAAATGGTAGGATCTCAACAAATATTATTGAACAAATAAATAATACCCTTGACATGAGTATAACATGTTGGATTATACATATCCTCTTCAAACTACAGAAAATTTTTGCTAAACACTCATAGCTATTTTCTGCAGCCACTGTCTGGACAAAGAAATACCCTGTTCATAGTGAATAAAAGTTAATTTCAGTAGTTTAAGCTCAATGTGGAAATAGGACATTATGTCAATAGAGTCTGACTTACTTCAAAGAGGAGGATGCAATTGTTTTATCTGCAAGAAAAATGAATGGAACTGGAAATCATCATGTTAAGTGAAATAAGCCAGACTCAGTAAGATAAATAATGCATTTTATTTCTGATATGAAAAATTCAGACATGTGTGTCTATCTTTTTAGGTAAATAACATAAAAATAAACATGTAAAATATACATGAAATAATGCATTAAAATAAAAACAACTTAATATACAAATGAACATGAGAAAACTAGAGTAAATACAAAAATTAAAATATTTGGAAATAATTAAATACTCTAAAACAGGAACACAGTTCAAAAGGATATAGTGTATTTACAAATAGAAGACTTCAACACCCAAAGTAACTTTATAGATTTACAGTTGTTCTTAGAAGATATATAGAATATATTTAATTATGAGAATATTACCCAATTTATTAGGGGGAAAGAATATATGCTCAGGACAATAAGACTAACAAAAGCCTGAAAAGTATATAGACCAAAATGTTGTATATAACTTTAAGATTATTTATGTAACAATTATGAAAGGGAGCTTGTCTGTATTACTTTAATTTTATGTAGCTATATCACCTTGCAATGGAAACAATAAACTTTATCAAACTTAAATGCAAAAGAAAAAATAAAAAGAAAATCATAATGAATCTTATATTTTGTGATAGATATATGCTAATTGTAACAAAGAAAATGTCTAAGGTGATGTTTCTTGACAAAATCAGGTATTTGATTGGAATATAAGAGCAAATCATGTGTTATGTTAACTAGTGTTAATTTCCACACACTATAAAATTATCTTTATCAATATTTTAATTTCAGTAAGTCTAAATGAGAGAATATTGTGGCTACTTAAGCAGATGGCTTTCACAGCCTGTATTCCATGATTAAGAATTATTTCATAGCCTAATTCAGACTGATGCATTGCAGTCAGGTGGTGAGTATCATTGTTACATACACATAGCTTTAAAGAAGGCAAGTCTAGTGGGGGAAATAACAAGTTACTCATCGCCAATGGCCACCTGAAAAAATTGTCCAAATAAATCATTGTGTAGATTCTAAGTAAGAGGGAAATGCTTTTGTTTACTCTGATTTCAAGTTCTTCCCATCTGTGCTGCCTGCACTGTCACTGGCTATATAACAGAGTGGGGGCCCCTGAGGGTTGCCAAATGTTCCAGCGTATGCAGTAATTGAAATATCCAAGGAAGGGCATTCCATTGACACAGCAAGGGTTCTAGTCAAACAGACAAATTGTGGATAGGATACTGGAAGTAAAAGTGTCACCTAAGGGAAGTCCACATCACCTGGGTCACAGTTCTTCATGCTGCCTTCCCTAAAGGTTAAGACTTTTGTAATCCTCTGTATCCTTCTTCAGCCAACCTGGTTTCACAAAAATATCTGGCCTCAGACATGGGAAAAATCTCAGACACTCTTAAACAAGCCAGAGATCTTTGTTTTAAGCCTTTCCCTGATGTACTAGAGGAAGATTTTAAGCTCACAGTAAGGTTAATAAGAACAGTAGAAACAAGATTTCTCATACCCCTAAATCAAATCATTGCATTTAATTGTCTGGAATAAGCCCTGAATTTATTGAATAATTCTCCTAAAGTTTAAAATTAAAACTATGCTTTAATAATTCCATATTCCTTTGGGATGAGATTCACAAATAAATATCTGAATAAACCACTGAATGCGTAATGACATGTGATTTAAAAACTGTGTTCATTTAAAAAAAAGTTTATCTATAACCTTCATCTACTTGAGAGTTGGAGGCTTGAAACATTTAGAGGGTCAGTTTACACTCCAAAAAAATGGAAATAAAAGCACCAATGCTGGTTATTCTAAAAAGTGGTGCAATAATGCTCCAACACAGTGAACTTATAAATCAGGAAAGGGATACATTGCTCTATCACATGAAATAAAATAAATAACCATGGTATCTCTCTAAGGAAGAAATGAAAATTCACATTTAAAGTTGGGCATGGTGGCCCACACCTTTAATCCCAACACTGGGGAGGCAGAGGCAAGAGGATTTCTGAGTTCGAGGCCAGCCTGGTCTACAGAGTGAGTTCCTGGACAGCCAGGGCTACACAGAGAAACCCTGTCTCAAAAAAAAAAAAAAAATAGCCCTGTTTATCCTCTCACCTCTATATTTCTCCAACTCCTTTTTTTTTAATTCAATGGAAGGGTTTTTGCCTCTTTTCTCCTTTTTAAATGATATCTATACTTTGTGGAAAAGAATATATGCTTCTTTTTAGGACCCTATGCCTTTAAGTTTATATCAGTACATAACGGCCAGCTAGGAAAAGAGAGATATGGTAGCATTCCTCTGGTCCTGAACATTCCTGTCTCTGTTGCAAAAATGAATATTAGCAGCTATCCCTACTGCTTGTGGCAATTTTAACCCTGTTATGATCTGAGCAAGTGTGGTTTATGCCCATGACAGAAGAGGAGATGGAAGGTAAACTACTGCTAAGGAAGTTATCTACAGAAATGGGGGAAATGGAGATGTTGAGATTCGAAGCCGAAAAGATGTATAGTAATGTTCAGACATGGAGGCCTTTGGTCTCTGCACCAGAAATTCTAGGGGAACTCTGGGATTGAAATTTAGAATGTTTGCAAAAAGAGAAAAAATATATAACATGCAGTCAGCAGACTTGGCTGGAAGGATTCTTACATTTAGTTTATAAAATGAATTCATATTAAAATAAGCTAAATCATCCCGAGTTAAATAGAAAGGTTGGGGATTGAAAAGAAATAATCTCACTCTGTCATAAAACATGAGTTCTAACCAGGTAATCACTTGTTCAAACCTCTCTCTGCAGGAGATGCCATTGACAGAGCTGCCCTGCTCTCTCTACAAATTCTCTGATAGACAAGCATTACCATTGTTATTTAGCATATATATTGCTCTTCACAATCATATATTGCCTAATCTTAGCAGTACATTCTCAGTGAGCATTGCCATCTCTATTTGCAGATGAAAAGAATACAATACACAAAGGTTAAATGACTTACCCATCAAGAAACAAGCATTTAGTGCTGAACAAGAAATGGAGCTTTGATCTGGACGGTAAAACAACAGGCTCCCATCTACTAAATTATAAACCCCGGGCTTACTTTTTTGGACATATGAGGAAAGGCTAAAGTTCACTTCTTAAAACGCTTTTCCTCAAAGGGAGAATTAAATCATGAAATCTTGGCTTATCCTTCCCTCCTTTTCAAGATACACCATTTTATCTCTTTTTATCCCGAGGAGCAGTGTAGCAGTAATGCTTTCAAATCTGCCACATGTAGGCACCTGCAGATTTAGATCAGACCTGCTTCTAATGGAAAAGAATTTCAGCATCTCCTGTAAAACTCATCATTCATTCCCTTCCAGCAAGGCATGATATTCTTCTTCTAGTCCTTAGTGCATTAAGTTATAACTGATTAATATAAATCATTTCTACAGATGCAGAGCGCAAACACCCTAGTGAATGATGGTTTCCATGAATGCAGTTTCATGTATGTATTTGAGATTGTGTGTCCATGTGTTGTTTATTGGGGGAGATGGAGTAATTTTGTTTGTTCTCTTACCTCTCTCATACGACTACACAATTAGCAAAATAAGGCATATTGCAGTTAGTCTTAGGCCTTGGGTTGCTGTATTCCATTTCAATAATCCCTAGTGACATCAGTAACCAAGATACAACTAAGGAGCTATATTAGGACAAGGTAAAATTCTAGAGCTTTAACTTTGTTTTAAAAACTGATTCTCTGTGATCTTGAGGTTGAAAGGAAATTTGGGTTCTATCTATTCTATCAGACAAAAAACAATACAACGATTGAGCTCCATTAACTTTTGTTTATTTCTGTTCTAACATAAATTTAACACTGGTAACAAATAAAATCTAATCTTCTTTCAAAATCTCTGTAAAAGGCAAAAATCCTTTGAGCATGTCTAGACAGTATGCATGTCAATATATCTCACACACATTTGTGGTTTACATTTTCACATTCCAGCCGTTAGTTGTCATGATATATTATATTATCTCTCTGAGAGTTTTTCCACAATGCTATGGATTTCCTGTTTTCCAGCAGATGATCCTGGTGATACAGATACACTCTTGTCAGAAAGCCTTATTCTAAATCTTCGACTACATAGACTTTCCGTTAAGTGGGCCCATTAGATGGGTATTACTTCCTTAGATAAATGGCTGTTTCAATGCCTTTAACAGGAAGACAATGCAGAATTTGAGAAACACACATTGGTTTGGGCTTTATGCTTTTGGTATTTTTTTTTCTTTTTGGAATAAGAGGATCTTATTGTTTTTGGTCTGTTGGCGGATTCAAAAATCAAGAGGAAATTAAAGTAAACCTATTAGAGCCTCCAACTAGCATAACAAGGCCACACAAGTATATATCAATGTGAAAAAATGTTTGACTGCATCTTTCTTCCTTAGTCTATCATATTACTAAGATCTGATGTGGCTGGTTTTGACATTTCAGTTTATTCTGGATGAGCTTTCGAGGTAGTTTTGTGAAGGGTCATCATCCTTAGGGAAATTACAGACATGTGCAAAACAGACTCACCAGCATGAAAATGATCTGTTAAGTCTTATGAGCAATGCTGCTTAATTTCATAAAGGTCAGAGGTACAACTTTAAACAGAGGCCTATTAAAATTCTACAGAATGCAGCCTGCCACTCTTCAATATCATGGTGGTAGGAGAGGGAGGGGAAAGGAGGAAAAATAAGCCCTCCCACTACTCTGTATAAGGTTAGTTTAGGTCCTGTGTACATATAGCTATCTGAGGGGAGGATCAAGCCCTAAAGATTTTAATTTCAGTGAAGTCATACAGAGCTAATGGAGCCACTGACGATCAATAGCTCCCACTCTTCGGTGAGGAGAGATTTATTGAGCTCTCCCCACTGGTCGTGCATCCAGTACAGCCAGCAGCTCTGATCACTCTGCTCCCTAATTCCTGCACTATATAAACGGCTGACTCCATCCATTGTAGCAGCTCAGCTTTCATAGGCAGCTGAGAGTTTCCTGATAATCTCTTAATATGTCTACTGGAAAATATATTTATGACACTGAAGCTGAGGGATAAGGAAACCAATAAATCATTTAGCGTTCTTCCTCCAAGTTCAGCCTCAATTTAGGGAAAGATACAGGAGTTTGGATGAAGGCAGTCAGGCAGCAGCTTTCCTGCTGATACTCTGAACCTTCAAGTTCAGTTAAGTGATGGTAAGAAGGTGTTTCCAGCACACTTACTCAGTATTCACTCATACTCAGAGCTGTAGAGCCATAGTGTCATGTCAAATATGAGGCAAAAACATTTTCACTAAGCAAGACAGGGAAGGATAAAAAGCCAGATGTCTTTCTTAATCACTACCTCTCTAAATAAAGAAATGTCTGGATAGTACAGGTTTTTGGTTTAGTTTAGTTTGGATTGGGTTGGATGTTGTTGTTGTTGTTTTGTTTCGTTTGCTTTTTAAATTTTGTTACTTTTTTTTCCTAGCTACTGAACTCAATCCTCTGAGTTTGGTTTTGCTTAGCTCTTTTAGAGACACATTTTCAATTAATTATCTACTTATAATGCAAGCACTAGGAAAAGAGTAAGGCTGCTTTCCAATCAGTTCCGTCAAAAGTGATTATTTAAAAAATACACCACACATAATGTAGAAGGAATATCTTCAGAGTTGTTATTATATACTACTGCTACGTTTCCCATTGGCACCCACAACCAAGAATTCCCTGATGCTCCAATGGGAGATGAGTCACATTCCTGTAGCACATACACTGTGCTGGTTAGGGGTCACTACATATAAATCATAAGAAACTAGGGGAGTTTGAGCACATTGCACCGGAAAGGTGTTTGGGCACTTTTCACTCAAATCTGACTACCGAGTGAAACTGAAATGAGACAGCGATGACTTCGAATGCTGTTGCTGCTCTGTAAACTTATGGAGCTGCCACAGAAGGGCCCTGGAAGCCCCAGGCACTAGCTGATGCTCCTACACCCAGATACAGTTGACTTGGTTTTCTTCCCAGATTCATAACATTCTCACATTTTCTCTAGCTGTACATGTACGTACGCTATGTAGGCAATTAAACGATGCTTTCAAAACACTTCTACTTATTGGCAAATTCCAATTCGATTCCTATTTATCTAGAGTGTTTATTTAATTTGAACTGACAGCAAACTTGGTAAATTTCATGTCTCTAATTTTCTCAGAGTGAGAGATCTCTGAAAAAAGTAAAGTAAAATGTGCAACTCACATGAACACTCTGACTTCTTTGGAGATTTATTTAAAGTTTTGTATTGATCATATTTGAAACATCAAACTGGCAATATGGCAGGGTCAAAAGAGAGCATAGTTACTAAGTCACTGTCTGCTGTTAACAGTAATTAAAGCTAGCAAGCTCTGATATCTATCTTGAAATGCAATATAGAATTAAAGGGCAGAATCCAGAGGAGAAGATCAAATGCTGAGTCTGACAGCACACAAGGATCCTGAAAACAAGAATGTTAACAGCATGCTTTTTAAAAACAAAGACATTTTACTTATGTTCAGGGGTTATACATGACGTAGTATACACGTGTAAGGAACAGGACAACAGTGGAATGTACATCGCTCCTACCATATGGATCCTGGGGCTCAAACTCAGGTCACCAGGTTTTAGGGCAAGTGTCTTTACCTATTAAAACATCTCATCAAACAAATGATGTTTTTATTGCTTCATGATATGCCATACTTAACATCAGTGTGCTAGAGAAAAATAAAGAAACATGAAGAACAGACTTAATTCCTGACACTCTGACAGAATATTATTTTTTATTCTTTTTTTCTTTTACTTATTATTATTTATTCTTTCATTCCTTTTATTCCTTTGTCAGCCTGACTATGGAATCAGCATGGACACTCTCATGGTTTTGGATCTGTGCATTTATGCAAGTGGGAGAAAAGCAACTCGAAAAAAGGAGGATTGTTATTTCTCAAGAAGAAAATTCTTTTGTGAGACTCAGAAATAAATTTCAACATAGGGCTATGAAAGAGAAAAAAAGAACACAATCTACTTCTACGTGGCAAGAGAAGATCCCAGCAGTTATTAATGAGACCCTTGCCTTTCAATTTTGGCAAAAAATATTTTCTCCCTTGCTAAGATAAGCTTTACCTGCACCAAGTGTGCTCTGAGAAGTAAAACTGGAGAGGAACTTCTCATTAAAAATGATTGTTGTGGATGAGGATCTGGCTCAGGTAATACAATGCTTACCACACACATATGAGGCCCTAAATTTGACTCCTCACTACCCATGTTAAATGCCTGGTGGGGAGGTAAGTGCCTGTAATCTCAATGTTTGAAACAAGCAGAGAAAATAGTCACTGAATCAGCTAATTTAATTGAATCCAGGAGGCTAAGGTTCAGCTCAAAAAACAAGAGGAGACAGATAAAGGGAAACACATTGGTCTTTGACTTCCACACAGAAACACATGTGAAAAGGTAGGGCCACAGATAAATTACTACTAATGTATGCCATTCATTGGTTGCTCAATTACTATTATACCTAAACACCTGTTTGGAAAGACAGAAAATGAACTCAAAGACACCATAAAATCTGTCATTATAATAAATAAATAGTAATGTCAAGATTTACTAAAAAAATCCTGGATTTTCCAACCCACCCTACAATGTCAAATGTTGAAAATTAAATATTATCTGGTTGTTCAATGGCTTAAGAAGTCTGATACTTGCTTTTGGGTATCCCTAGTACATATTTAATACTTCTAAAAAGTTTATAAATCTTGAGGCTTATACATAGTTTATATTTGTGGAAGTGTCTTTTTATGTCTATTTAAGATAATAATTTATAGAAAAAATATCTTTGCTGTAATTGTAAAGATCAAGGAAGCTACTTTTGCAGGGTTACTGAAAACTACAGACTCACAGTTGAGAAAGAGGTACATTCAAGACTTCTGTGACAATCCATACCTACTCCATCCCATCCCCTAAAGAGTAATGGCCTAGACCAAAATGTTTGATTGAA
This sequence comes from Mus caroli, assembly GCF_978045245.1. Taxonomy (NCBI): domain Eukaryota; kingdom Metazoa; phylum Chordata; class Mammalia; order Rodentia; family Muridae; genus Mus; species Mus caroli. The sequence continues at coordinate 63,485,386 of NW_028227261.1, forward strand.
GAGAACTCTTTAATTTTGTGATATGGATATTAAGTGTAGCTTACTACAGTTGGTGGTTTCTGGCAAGAGTACAGGTGGGGAAAGACCCTGTTTTCTTTAAAGGCATGGCCAAAGGAGTATGACAATGTTCTAAAGTATATGGGAAACACTATTTTTTCTTTTGGGGGGGTTGGGGGAGTGGATGGGATGAATGTTACGAGGGATGGAGAGTTGGACCTAGGAGGACTTATAACTGAGTATAATCAGATTTCATGATGTGAAATGTGTCAGGTGACAACACATGTTAGTGAGTATGTGGAGAAAGAGGAATACTCCCTCATTGCTGATAGAATTGGAAGCTGGTATAATCACTATGGAAATCAGTCTGAAGGTTCCTCAGAAAATTGAAAATAGATTTCACTGAAGATCCAGCAATACTATTGATGAGAATATACCTAACAGATGCCTCACCATGCCACAGGGGCACACTTTCCACTATGGTAATAGTGCCTTGTTTGTGATAGCCAGAAGCTGGAAATAACCCTACGACAGAAATGGATACAGAAAATGTGGTTCATTTACACAATGGAATACTACTCAGCTATTAAGAACAAGAGTTTTGCAGGCAAATGGATGGAACTAGAAAATATCATCCTGAATGAGGTAACTCAGACCCATAGTGAGTATGTCCTTACTAATAAGTAAATGTTAGGCAAAAAAAAAAAAAAAGAAAGAAAGAAAGAAAGAAAGTATAGAATACCCAAGATACAGTCTACAGAACTCAAAAAGATTAACAAGCTGAAGGGGACAAGTGAAGATGCCTCAGTCCCACCTGGGAGAGAGAAGAAAGCTGCAAGTGGGAAAGGATGGAGAGACCTGGGAGGGGAAATGGACAGGGGCTGGGGGACTGGGGAACCTGATCTGGTATTGGGTGAAGGAAAAGGACAGAAGGTCTGAGGTCCAGCAGAAAGAATGGAAACAGGCAACTTCAGGAGGTAGGAGGTTGGGAAAACTCACCAGAATGCACCAGTGACCTGGGAGGGACCTTAAATAAAATGCCAACAGTAGAGAAAGGGAACTTGTAGAGCTTCCCTCCATTAGGAAGACAGGGCATCAAATGAGGGAGGGGGTTGCCATCCCACAGTTAAAAGTCTCACCTATAATTATTCCTGTCTGAAAGAACTACAGGGCTGGAAATGGAGAGGAGCCTGAGGAAAAGAAGGTCCAGTGACAGGTCCAAAGTGGGAAACCACTTAAGGGGAGGTGCCAAGGCCTGACACTATTACTGAGGCTGTGGAGCGCTCACAAAAAGGGACCTAGCATGAATGCACTCCAAAAGACCCAACAAGCAGCTGAAGGAGTCAGATGCAGATATTTGTACCCAACCAATGGACAGGGGTGGTGCGTGGAATAAAATCTCTAGTGTAAATAAATAAATATATAAATTTATAAAAAAAGTAATGTCCATGCAATCAATAAAAATGTTATGTATAAAAAAAGAAAAAGAATAATGGTTTTCTACTAGAGATGTATTAGATTACCTAGCTTTCTGTCAAGAAGAGATGTGTTTAAATAGAAATTATCATTTATTGAAGAACATTATATCAGTTCATTCTCAGAAACTTCATGGTACAAAGCACTGTAATCCTTATTAAACAGAAGCAAGAAATGAGGTCATAAATTATTAAATGCCTTGACTAAATCAACAAAATGAGGGACAGAAATGATTTTGAAATCCAGCTGTTGACTCTACCTCTAAGCTCCCCTCATACCAACACAGCAGTACTTAGTAAACACCAAGTGAAACACCCTCTAGAATAGATGTGCTCGTTCCTTCATCGTGTCCTTAAACAAAGGGAGATGAAGTGAAAGGAGAAGGGGAGAAGGGAGGAAAAAGGAATGGAGGGAGGGAGGGACGGAGGGAGAGAGAGAGAGAGAGAGAGAGAGACTATGGCAAGCAGCCAGCTTACAAATTGCCTGTTATAACTGAAATATCAGAATTCTTTTTTGCTGAATGACACGTTTAATGATACAAATGAGATACAAAAAAGCTATAATGTAACATCTCTGTCATTTCAAAGGAAAGAAATAAGGCAGATAACAATTACATCTCATTTCAAAATTGTAGCTACCTGCCATAGCACTATAACAAGACTTGACAGGATCTGATTAATTATTAATGTATAGCATAGACCTGCATTTCCTTTATGATGGTAAATATGCATGTTGTGGCAGTAGAAAATTACTCTCCATAGCACAAATTAAATGAAGCTTTTAAAGAATTGTATGTTAAGTATATGGTTAATATTCTAATCATTGTCATTGATACTGACTTTCCTTTCAACGATAGTATTTGCTTCCTATTCAGAATACTATCTAACAGTGTCAACCACAACTAAAAAAAATGCAGTAATCACTTATAACTGGAAATTCTATGTATACATAATCTTTCTGTATACCAAATGACACATATATAACATATTCATCAAAGTATTATCTTTAATATTCATATGAAATAGCTAACAGTTGAAAGCTTAGATAAAATGATTAGAAAAAAACCAACGACCTGTTAATGAGAGTTGGGTATTGAAGTTACTGATTATTATTGTGGTCTGGGGCAATCAGTCTGTCTTTAAGAGGAACAGGGCTTACCTTGGGTTTAGGTGGGCTTGGTTTCAGAGTCCAGGGTCATGGAAACCCTATAGCAGTCAAACCCATGAAGAGTGAATGGCTTTTGGATTCTTACCTCATGAATTTGAAGAATTAAATTCATAGAAAACATAGAATTTGATTATAGAAAGACAAGTTTTATTTTAGGGACTGTAAGGTAAAGAAAGAAGCCAACAAGGAAGAGTCCCTGGAAGTGGGGTTCCATTGAGAATCCTGCCTTGGAATTAAAAAGGACTTGCTGGATGAAGTCCTGTGGGAGGGAAGGGCAGTCCAGTTTCCAGAAGTCTAGTTTCATTTACATTCTTGCATAGTTTCCTGGGAAAGAATGTTCCTTTAAGGAAAGGAGATGAATGAAGGGTTAATACCCGAACAGCCTCAGGAAGACTGAGACTATCTGGACAGGAAAGCTAAATTGACTGATGGCACCTGTAGGAGCTTCTGACCCTTCCCACTCCTCCACGCACCCCCACCCCCACAACACACACACACATACCAAACCTGGTGTCTACCACTTTGTCTGCAGGGAACTCACCAGAGATGGATTTTTACATCCCTAAAGTTCACTCATTTCATCTTATAAAACTCCCAAATACCCCATGTTACATGCATAGAGTTTCCACTTCCATGGAGAGACTGTGGCACTTAAAAGGGATTTTTTTTTAAGTGAAGGATAAATTCTGATAAACATGAAAACAAACAATGAAAATGACTTCCTGAGACATGTAGATCAGTCTTATCAATACTAATAGCAAGAAGCACATGACATATTACATAGAGGTACAAAAAGTAGTGAAGTAATCATGCCAGTAAACCAAGACTGGTAGGATGATAGCAAATGGTCAGCCCTGAAAACATACATACAAGTAAAATTATAAAGACCAAGTTGCATGTGTTTATGTATTTAGAAGTGTTTGTGTGTGTGTGTGTGTGTGTGTGTGTGTGTGTGTGTGTGTGTGTGTAAAACAACAAAGAAAATTTTTGGTGGTCATGAATTTGAAAGAGAAGTGGGTGTATCTATCTAAGGGTTTCAGATGAGTAAAAGTGAAGAACACTTTTATGTAGTTATACAATAATCTAAAAAAAAGATGAAGTCAAGATATAGCTAAGAAGAAGGCTCAGTGGGTCAAAGCACTTGCTACACAAGCTGGATGACCCAAGTCCAGTTTTGAGAAGTCATAATTAAATCAATGGAACTGATTCCCAAGTGCTGTCTCTTGTCCTCCACATGAGGATTGGGGCATACATGCGCCTGAACTCACACACAGAATGTTAATGTTAGAAGGAATGATTGGATAACTCAGAAATATGAGAATGAATAGAGAGAAAGTTTGGAGCTCTTACATGTACAAAACAGTGGATACTTAAAATATCAAAGGGAAAGCCTGGCGTGGTGGCGCACACCTTTAATCCCAGCACTCGGGAGGCAGAGGCAGGCAGTTCACTGAGTTCAAGGCCAGCCTGGTGTACAGAGTGAGTTCCAGGACAGCCAGGGCTACACAGAAAAACCCTGTATTGTAAAATCAAAAAAAAAAAAATTGAAGTGATATGAACAAATGTGGTAAAGGCCAAATTAGTTGAATGGAGGAGTGCTTACCTAGCAGACTCAAGAACACCTGCCTATTATTGTCATGCCTCTGCTTGTACAATCATCCTGTGTATGTGCAATACAGAAGTATCTTAAGAACCACAATGTAACAAAATTATAATTATCATTTAATAATTATCTAATTTAAAATTTACAGTTTATTTTGCCTTTCTTGCATTCATTAAATGAAATCTATCATCAAGTTCTTTATGCTTGTTTTTATTCTTTTTGAGAAAGACAGAAGGAGAGAAAAAGGGAGAAAGGGAGAAAAACATCAAGGAGGAGTTGGGGAAGGGGAAAGAATCTGGTCACATTGACTGTATAAAAAAATCTGTTTCATCTTTTTACTTTTTTAAAATCCTAATTGAATTTTTAATGCAATATGTTCTAATCACACTTTTTTTCTGTGTAATCCCTTTGATATTCCTCACCTCCCTACCCACCCAAGCTCATGCATTTTCTTTTTTGTTTCAAAACAAAAACTAGAAACACAAACAATGACAGCAAGATAAAACCCACAAAAATATAAAGCAAAGTATACAATTTTGCCTAGATCTAGTCTAATGCAATTCAAAAACAGTAACTTATTTTGTAGAAATAAGCAAATTGATTCAAACTATACAAAAAAAGCAAGAATCTGAATTAACATAAATAATCTTGCTTCCTAAAAAAAGAAAGCTAGGAGATTCACAACTCCTGGTACCTACTATAAGTATACTGTCATTGAGGCAATTTACTGTCTTAAAAATAAAAATCTGAGTCAATGACAAAGAGTTTACAGGAAAACTCACAAAATAGTCAACTAATTGTCAACAAATTCTCTGGAGCTATTCAGAGAAAAAAAATAATTCTCCTATAATGATGCTGTGCTAATATGATATATAGGAATAATTAATGTACAGTAATAACAGTATAACTAATGTAAGTACACAAAATAAGCTGTCTAAGACAAGAAGCAAATATTAATCCAAGATGAATCATAGTGTTAAATTCAAGAATCTAAAGAATAAATATTTATAATACATAGATGAGAGACTCTCAGGACTCAAAGGGAGCCTATCATGATGGTTCTCTGAAAGGCCCAACAAGCAACTGAAAGAACCACATGCAGATATTTACAACCAACCATTGAACAGAAGCTGGTGACCTCTTTGGTTGAATTAGGGAAAAGCTGGAAGAAGCTGAGGAGGAGGGCAACTCTATAGGAAGACCAGCAGCCTCAACTAACATGGATCCCCAAGATCTCTTAAACACTGAGCCACCAACCAGGCAGCACACACTTGATGATATGAGGCCCCCAAAACATATTCAGTAGAGCACTTTTGGGTCTGGACTCAGTCAGAGAAGATGCACCTAACCCTCCAGAGACTGGAGGCTCCAGGGAGTTTAGAGGTTTGGTGGGGTTGGGGGGTGGAATCATCCTCTTGGAGACAGTGGGGGTGAGGGAGGTATGGGATGTGGAACAGTCAGAGAGTGGACTGGGAGGAGAATAAAATCTGAATTGTAAAAAAAATAAAAGATTAAATAATTTAAAAGAAAAGAGAAAAAAGGAAAGGAAAAAGTACATAATGAGGCTGAGGCTCAGTCTCTAAAATGATTTCCTGCAAGTACAAAACCTGACTACATCCTCAGAACTCATCTTAAAATGGAAGGCATGGATATGCACAGATGTAGCACTGGTGATAAGATGCAAGAGACAGAAAGGTCCCTCAAGGCTCACTGGCCAACCAGAGTAACCTAACTGGCAAGGTTCATGGCAGAAGGAAGCCCCATTTCAAACAAACAAAACACATTAGTAATCATTGTGGAATAACATTTGCAGTTTTCCTCTGGCTTCCATATTCATGCATATATTTTTACACAAACACACACACACTCAAATACGCATGTCTTTATACAAAAGATGTTATTAAACATGCACACAAAAATACACAAGAAAGGACAAAAAAATATTTTTTACAACCACTTGTTAGGCAGAGATTTTTTTGAAAAATATCCAAAATTAAAGAACATGAAATATAAAATAAAATGAAATGAACTATACAATATTAAATTGAACTTCTAAAATTTAAATCTTTGTCTTGGAGACACTACTAGGGAAATCTACAGATGAAAAATAAAGGTCATTTTAGCAAAATCTTGCTGGCATATGCAATAGTGTCTGAGTTTGGTGGCTGATTATGGGATGGATCCCTGGGTGGGGCAGTCTCTGGATGATCCATCCTTTCGTTTCAGCTCCAAACTTTTTCTCTATAACTCCTTCCCTGGGTATTCTGTTCCCTATTCTACGTGTTGGTCCTATATGCCAGCAAGATTTTGCTGAAAGGACCCTGATATAGCTGTCTCTTGTGAGGCTATGCCAGTGTCTGGTAAATACAGATAGTGGATGCTCACAGTCATCTATCAGATGCAACACAGGGCCCCCAATGGAGGAGCCAGAGAAAGTACCCAAGGAGCTGAAGGGGTCTGCAACCCTATAGGTGGAACAACAATATGAACTAACCAGTATCCCCAGAGCTCATGTCTCTAGCTACATATGTAGCAGAAGATGGCCCAGTTGGCCATCATTGGGAAGAGAGACGCCTTGGTATTGCAAACTTTATATATGCCCCAGTACAGGGGAACACCAGGGCCAAGAAGTGGAAGTGGGTGAGTAGGGGAGCAGGGCAGGGAGAGGGTATAGGGGACTTTCAGGATAGCATTTGAAATGTAAATGAAGAGAATATCTAATAAAAAATTGAAAAAAATAAAGGTATCCTCAATATATATAAGAAAATGTTAATATCTAGCAAATAGTTTTTCCTAGAAATAAACATTACAAAAATGCACACTCAATTTAAAATAAAATTTTTGACTAAACTTTTACCAAGATTTCATCAATTTCTCATGAAAAGGATTCCAGAGGAACTAACAACTAAAACATAAAACTATTTTAATTACAAGAATGCTTATGATAATTTAGAATTACAAGAAAAACTATTGACAAGGGAATGTAGCAACTAAGTTTTCAAAGATAATTGATGAGGTTTGAGAAATGGCTCCCTCAAATAGGTAGATGGTTTCCATGAATATGATAACTGAAGTTGTTCTTTGACCTCCTTGCACACATGTGCACACCACACACAAGTGTGAATTTGAGCCCACACATTTATTTTAGACTCCTACATAGATGAACAAATAAAATGACAGACATTTACCATTTAGCAGAGTTAAAATATGATAATATAAAACAAATCAAAGCAAGACAAATAAACAATAACAAAAGAGAACTCAAACAAGATAAAACAATTTTAAAGTTTCTGCCAACAATGAAATCTAATGATGAGATGTGTTAACTGATACATTCTTCTAAAATAATGAACATTCCATAAATGCAAGGATAGATCAACATACCAAATCCATAAACAAATTATTATATTGACTCTAATAGGAAGATCACAAAACTACCTCATTAAGGTCAGTAAATGAAAGCTCATGACAAAATATGGCTTCCTTCATGGTAAAAGGTATGAAGACAGTAGTAATAGAAGATCCATACAACATCAAGAGTTCCTATTTCAAACAAAAAAAGAACAAAAAAAATCTAATCAATGAATGGAAAACAGAAATTTTTCAAGTGAAGAAGTATGGATAGTTAATACAATGTGAAAAAATGCTAAGTATTTTAACCATTAGGGAATAAAAATTCAAATTATACTAAGATCAGATCTCATACTGATTAGAATAGTTATCACCAAGAAGACAAATGACAACCACTGCTAAAGAGGAACCCTTTTCCACTATTATAGGAGATGCTTATTATTTCTGCTATTATTGAAATCATCATGAAGTTTCCTCAAAATATTTAAACTGGAACATTCATATCATGCTAATATCTTCACTTCTGAGTACCTGGTCAAAAAGTTAAAAAGGCAGCGAATTACAGAGATAATAGCATGGCCATGATTTCTGTAGTATCACTCAGAAAAGCCAAGTTGCAAAGTCAGTGCATGACTATTCATGCCTATGAGCTGATGAATGGACAAAGGAATTTTGCGTGTATCCTCAGTGGAGTTGTAGTCAGTCACAAATAAAAATTGAAATGTTATTTTTAAGAAAATGAATTGGCTTGTATTAGGTGAGGGAAAAGGAGTGAAGCCCTGAGGATCAGCAGAAAGAATGTAAACAGGTAACCTCTGGAAATAGGAGGTTGGGGGTGGACCCCTCAGAATGCACCAGAGACCTGGGAGGTGAGTGACTCCCAGGACTCAAAGGAAGGGACCTTAGATGAAATGCCCAACACTAGGGAGAGGGAACTTATAGAGCCCACCTCCATCAGGAAGACAGGACATCAAGTGAGGGATGGGGTTGCCATGCCACAGTCACACCTCTGACCCATAGCTGTTCCAGTCTGAAAGAGCTACAGTGATGGAAATGGAGAGGAACCTGAGAAAAAAAAGGTCCAGTGACAGGCCCAAAGTGGGATCCAGATCAAGGGGAGGTCCCAAGGCCTGACACTATTACTGAGGCTATGGGGTACTCACAAATAGGGATCTATCATGACTGCCCTCCAAAATTCCCAACAAGCAGCTAAAAGAGTCAGATGCATATATTTGCAGCCAACCAATAGACAGAAGCAGCTGACCCTGTTGATGAATTAGGGAAGGCTGAAAGAAGCTGGAGAGAAGGGCGATCCTGTAGGAGGACCAGTAGTCTTAATTAATCTGAACCCCTGAGATTTTTCAAACACTCGACAACAAAAGCCAGCTGATATAAGGACCCACCAACACACATACAGCAGAGGACTTCAGTGTCTGCGTTCATTCAGAGATGATGCACCTAACCCTGATGTGACTGGATGCCCCAGGGAATTTAGAGGTCATGTGGGGTGGGGGCATTCACATGGAGACAGGATGAAGTAGGGAGGAGGTGTGGGACATGGAGCAGTCCCAGGGTGAATTGAGGGGGAGGGGCAGAGAATGAAACATGGAGTTCAAAAAATGAAGTAAAAATAAAATAATATTTAAAAAAGAAAAGTTAACAAAACAAAATGAATGGGACTTGAGATTATGATAATAAATCTAGATTAAACTAGATTCAGAAACAGTCAATACTTGTACTTTCTTGGATATTGTTGATATGGGAAATAAGAAAAATACTTGAAACTAAAGGAATGCAGAGGGGAATGATAATGTAGGAAACGGGCAAAAAATTCCTACCAGAAAGAGGTGGATATTGTCAAAATAAGCTGTCTTCATCTCTTAAATATTACTTTGTAAAATTAGTGTACCCTAATAAAAATTTTCATTACAAAATGTCTCATGTTAAGAATTAAAATAGTGGTGATCCTTGAAAAATAATAACTATGTGAGCTGTATGGATCTTCTTTTTTTTTCTTGATCATTGATCATTTAATAATTGATACCCAAGGAATGAACTTATCCATTCTGTACAAACATAATGTGAGGGCACATATAAATCAGTATGTCCATGCTTTCATAACTGTAAAGCTAGATATAGTTGCATTATCATGTTACATTCAGGGATTTCATGTAATTGTGCTTTAGATGATTGGTGTCATGTGTGACCACAAGGGGCTCTTCAAATTAGTATTGTGCTGTTTTGTCATTGGGTTCACATTATAGACATCCATTGAGTTGTGAAAATTCAATAAGATATGCACAGATATTTCATGCATTTTCTATGTGTGACTTTTCAATCAAATGTTTAATTAGAAAACAGAAGCTATGTGGTAAAGAAGAGAAGTACATTCCATAATTTGTTCAGAAGAGAACACTCATGCCTGTCATTAAAAAGGTTGGCAGGAATTTACCTGCCTCCTGGCAGATACTAGATGAAAGAATAGGTGTGAGCTTAAAATCTTGTTTGCCAGGCATTTTAGAAATAAGTTTACTTTTATTTGAGCATCTGGCCATTGCAGGTACCCCTGGAGCAAGACCAGAATTTATAGTTCTGTAGTTATATAGGCCACTTGTTTATATAGAGAATTTTATGGCTTAGATCCCCAGGCTTATGTCAGTAATGCTGTTGGAGATTTCTCTGTTAATTATCCTCTGGGACTTCAGCATGCACACAGATGTCAATTCAGATGGACCAGCATGTATCTTCCTGGGAGCAATGGACTCTGAGTTTTAACCAGATGGTTGAGGTAAGTTCCCTTAAGGCCAAGCACATTCTAAGCTGTCTATGTACTTTATTGTAAAGAGACTTCCATTTTCAATGTGGGGTCTGATTTGTCAAGTCATTCCCTCTCTTAATTCCATTCTTATAATATTATTTTTAATTTTTTAGTAAATACCTTGACAAGGCACATTCTTAAATTCTTTTCATACATTTTAATCTATCTTAATTCTGAAGTAAGCTATATATGTATTTTAAAATTGATCACACATATAATAAGAAAAAGGAAGTAAAAATCCTTTTCACCATAGTTTTTCAAAAGACCAATAAAGAGACTCCAAGTCTTTCAATTCATGGATTTGCTCTATGCTTGATTGTTCTCAATGCAAGTAATAAGACTGTAAATATGTAGAATATACCCTCAGCTATCAGCCTTCATTATTTCTTTTTGTACAACTGATTATTTGTAAATTTCAGATTCTTAAATTTACTTACAATTGAATGTCTGAGTAGTAGCAACAGTTCAAGAATAATAGAAAATATGCCATAAATTAAGAAAGAGGACATAAGAATGCATGGCTATAATCCCAGTACAAGGCTGAGGCAAGTGCATCTCAAAACCAGAGCCATCTAGGGCAATACAGTGGATAGAAAAAGAACCTGGGCAACTTTGTGAGAACATTTAAGGAACAACAACAATAAAACAAAAAAGGAGCAAAATGTGGGCTGAAGAGAAAAAGAGTGGTACTTTCCTGAATTGGTACACACAAGACCATAAATTTAACTTGTACTATGTACATCAGTTATTAAACAGAAACAAAAGCTTTGGGTATTGAACTGTTGCACTGTACTATACTAAAAGTTTCACCATATTAATGTTTTTGGAACAGCTAGATATGAATGTGAGCATTGACATGACAAAATGCCCTGTGCTGTGAATTATCACATCAGTCTTCTTCAATCAAGCTTCTGATTTCAACCTTCAGCATTACTAAGAGGACTTAAGGAAACTTTATTTCTGAAAACTACACCATCCAGCCACAGGTACCCGACACCAATTTTTTGCAGATATATGAAAAAATAAATAAATTGCAAAACTTGAGGGTCATGAACATTTTTCCAGAGTTTATCTTTCAATTCTTATAATTTTACTTTGTTCTGGTAGTTTGGAATTTTTTAAAACAGTAACAGAAGTTAAAACCAAATAACATTTTCAATCAAAACTTAAATTCTACTTTCTACAGAAATATAATACAGCATATACATTTCTAGGTACATAAGATATTCTGAATCTTACTTTCTTTAACCCTTCATTAAAGCTTGAACACAAATAATGTTCTCTTAGAATCAAAGGAAAATGACCTCAGGTGCTCACTTTAGTAGATGAAAATGATGTACTCTGGGAAAGTCCCCAACCAATATCATGGATAACACTAATGGGACCAATAGTAACCCTGATAGGCTGCTCAAGAGTCTCCTAGGCTTGAGCTATGTGCACCACCTCTCAAAGCATTATGGCAATGGTACCAAGAGTTGCCATTTTTATTTTGCTGTCTTTCATTTCCTGCCCCTTAAGTGTCACCGAAGATTGAAATGCTCTCTTAAAAACAGTTTTAAGAATGCCAAATGTATTTTCTCTCTCATGGCTAGAATAAATAAGCATCCTCTGTCAAAGATACTGAGAATCTTATTAATCAGCAATTGATATATTAATTTTTCCTGAAAATATTTAATATGATAGCTTCATACACTTTTCAGAGGTGTTCTTCACAATAATTATAATAGGTAATCAACATTAAAAATTTTGAGGTTGACAAACAGCAAAGTCTCATAGCAAACTCATAAGTTAGAAGAAAATTGAAAAACTATTTTCCATCATGAAACATGTACGTTAGATTAAAGCTAGTGAAACACATTTTTATCTGAATTCTATTTGGGTCTTTCAGACATTATGAGTTCTATATAGCATTTGTCACAACTACTCATTACTTGGGTGTTTTCAAAATCAAGAAATCTCAGTTTTGTTTTGTTTGTTTGTTTTATGTGAGTAATACTATAGAATGTGAGTATAGTTTCAGATTATTGTCAGTCTTTAAACAACAATATGCTAAGTCTAACCTTAAACTCACTTCTACTTATATTACAAAGATTAAGAATATTACTAGAACGTAATCTACTAGAGAACAGTTTGTTTCCTGTCCTTAAGGCTCTTGCTATTTGCTTCTCCTTCTTTTTACCCTCCATTGTGTCATTGAAAACACTCCAAGAGGAAATGTCTTAACAGATGCATCTTTGAGAGTTTTGACAAAATTTAACTCCTTGATAAACGAACTGTAGTGAGGGTTGGAAACTCTGAACCTGTATGAATATATTTTCAATAATAAGACATGGGGTGAGTGTGTTTTGAAAATAAATTGAAACAAGAAATATTTGGAAAGGTACATGAATAATCTCAGGTTACAGAGTAGTAGAAAAGGAGATGAGAAATTAACTTAGTTCTCCCTGATATCCAAACCAAAAAAAAAAAAAAAAGAAAAGAAAAAAGCGAAGAGAAAAGGAAAGGAAGGAGAGGAGAGGAGAGGAGAGGAGAGGAGAGGAGAGGAGAGGAGAGGAGAGGAGAGGAGAGGAGAGGAGAGGAGAGGAGAGGAAAGGAGAGGAAAGGAGAGGAAAGGAGAGGAAAGGAGAGGAAAGGAGAGGAAAGGAGAGGGAAGGAGAGGAAAGAAGAGGAGAAAGTAAGCTTTCCCATGCACTGACATTTTTGCATTAGAATCAAGTGATCTTAATTCCAACTATTATAAGAAATAGACTCTTGTATTTTCTGTCCTGATCCACTGTCATTATTGTACATGTGCAATCTTATGCCTACATTTGGCCCTGGAGAGGATTATCATGCTTGCATGCCAAAGTATCATTATAGTAGCCATGAATTCTGGGATTCTCTGCTAGACTTTCTGTTAGTAGAATTACTATGTATTGTTATTCCATATGTTATAATTTACAAAGCTTGTGACAAAACCTCATCTTTCAAGTTATACCTCTAACTACTTGTGATAATTTCTTTTCCTTATAGCTTAAATTGCTAAGTATAGTGCAGTATGCATCCCAGGGTTGGCTGAATTACAATACAATTAGCACACACTGACTCACAGGTTTCTGTTGTTAATGTGAAAAACAAAATACCTTCAATACTGTAAGTTGGGAGAGTGACAATGTTTCTGTGACAACACAGGAGTCATTGGACATCTACTTGCTGATGAGTCTTCTTTACCAAGAATGTCTCTCCTTGGCTAGAGGTCTCTTTAACACAATCAGAAGGGCCTTCCCAACCCTTAGGGGCAATGCATACTCATTCCCATTACTACCAGTGTTTCCATGCACAGTAGCACTGTTTCTTTCATCTCTGTCTGAAGAAATTACTCTAATATTTATTACATGAATCCTTGAGGAAGCTGCAACACAAAACAAACCTTCCTCCCTCTGAACTCACCCTCATGACCCTCCCTTAGATTACTGCAAGCCCTTAAAGTGAGATACAAAAGCAACCCATAAAAGATGAGTTAGCTTTTAAAAAGATACTCCAGCTTTGTAAGTTATAGTACTGGAAATCAGGTATGAAACGTATGGAATAAAAGGAAAAGGAAAAGGGCAACTTTTATTAAATTGTCTCATTATGGAAAGATTTAGGATTTAATTCCAAGGTTTATGGAGCTAGAGAGGGTTCTTACCACCTGACTGGACAATTGAAATGGACCAAAAGGTAGCTGCTATGAAAAAGAAAATATAAATGTAGGACATGCTTTATTGTTTTACTACATTTTTATTTTTAAAGAAAAATAGTGAGAATAATTTGATTGGTTTTAATAAAACTAATATGACTTTCAGATCAATAAGGAACAATAGCAAGAGTGGCTAGAGAATACTAGTCCCTGTTTGCAGCCTGACAGACTTTAGATTAAACAAAAGGCATCTCATTTGACAAAGGTAAGCCATCAATGAACCATGGCTGGCTGTTTAAAAGTTCATCCTAAAGGAAAACAATTTTTTAAGTAAAATTTTATTACTGTGAGGCCAATTCCTTTAAATTTAGTTCAACTAAAGAAATCTCTCACAGCTTTCCAGGACTGCTTTAATCTGTAAAATGAAGAATATTTGGACAAGTGCACCAAGATTGAGCTTCACTCCTTTGGACAGCAAAGTCTTGCGTAATTTTCTACAATAGTAGCATGAAGCCACATCCTAACAGCAATAAAAGTCTTTTTTTCCTCACACTGGAAGTTTTCAATGAAAAAATATGTTTACTTTCTTTATTCTGGACCAGCAGGGTTCATTATCATTTTTGTGACTCTAAGCATATGAGTGCCTAGAATTCTACTTGAGGCCTTTCTATTTTTAGAAGCAGTAATTCTCATCATGAACATCTTCTCTGTTAAGATTTTTCCAGGTACAATTGGTCAAATGAGCATAGTGGTAATTTTGTGAGACAGAATAGATTGCATAAACTACTGAATGCTTTCTCATGAAAAGTAGAGCTCTTTTCTAGCTCAGTGGAGCAATACTAGGACAGGAGATGCCACAGCAACATCAGTCAAAACAATCTGTTGTCATCTGGCTGGTAAGAATTACTTAGATATCAAAACGAGAGCAGAGAGTATGAGTGTCTTTAGTAGATGTATGTGCCACCACAGCAACCTTAGAGTGTGCATTCCTGTGTAAGAATATGTACTTTTCTGGTATGAGATATGCTCAGTGGAACAACTTGCCCATTAGCAATATTTTTTGCATGTAATTCAATGGTATGACAAAGGCATAAAATGGGCAATGATGATGCTGGTCTTGAAGAATGAGAACTAACTTAGTTCTCATTTCTTAGGTAAGATTGCTTACATTTTCTAGGTACAAAGATGTGAGGGTTGGAAATGTTAGAAAAGTTTTCAATGGTTGGTTCTATGGCTCTCTGGCCTTCATCTCACTAGCCCAGTTGAACATGAAGCAAAAGGTGATACCTGATGCCCGGGGCCTGTCTTCTCTTTACCTTGGCTTCTTATACTTCAGCTTTCTAGCCCTCACCTGCGAAATCCCAAGTGATATCTAATATTAAAATTATGGTTGAAGCAACATAAACATGTGTTACTAAGGATTCCAAGAGAGTCAGTTTAAGAACTCTTAAGTACAAAAAGAGAGAATGTAAAAAAAAAGCAGGTAGGGATGCTTATATTACCATTAATCCCAGCACTTGGGAGGCAGAGGCAGGGAGATTTCTGAGTTTGAGGCCAGCCTGGTCTACAGAGTGAGTTCCAGGACAGGCAGGGCTATACAGAGAAACTCTGTCTTGGAAAAAAAAAGAAAAAGAAAGAAAGAAAGAAAGAAAGAAAGAAAGAAAGAAAGAAAGAAAGAAAGAAAGAAAGAAAGAAAAAGAAAGGAAGGAAGAAAGAAAGAAAAAGAAAGGAAGGAAGGAAGGAAGGAAGGAAGGAAGGAAGGAAGGAAGGAAGGAAGGAAGGAAGGAAGGAAGAAAAGAATAAAAAGAAAAAGGAAAAAGAATTGTTGCTTGACTTAATACACTGGAAGAAAGAAAATTTAAAGACTGTAATGGTCAGGAAGACTTGCCACTTAAAACAGATTCAGTGGAGTTTTTATATGGTTTTGTGCATGCTACCACAGCCTTTGGGAAAACTTATATGCAACATCCCTAGAAATTACTACAATATTTTATTATTAATAAATTTATTATTAATAAATTTATTAATCTGATTACTACAATATTTCTGCTTCCTCTTCAACATAGACCCCTGATCTTTTAATGAAGGAGTGTTATATCTCATTTAGGATGGAATACTCTAGAATCTATCACTCTCTGCACATTGTCCAATTGTGGTTATCTTTTTAAAAATCCTATCTACTGTAAGAAGGGGCTCAGTGATGGGGACTGAGTGATACACTAATGTTTAGGTATAGCACTGTATTACTAGGAGTCATTTTATTACAGTGTTTACTGAGTAGAATAATTGAAAAATAGTAAGAAGCTCCACCCACAACCAAGAATCTATTTGTAAATGACAGCTCTGGCAGAGGTTAAATCAATTTAGTTTTCTTCAGTAGATAACACTCAATATATCAACTGTGTTATTTGGTAGGCCTCATGCTTAGGAATAATTGTCCAATATAAAACCTGTTCTATATTTTTGTTTATTTTGTTTTGGTGTATTTGTGTTTTACATTTTGCTTTGTTTTGGCTTGAGTTTGGCTTTAAGATAGAGAACATGAATGTGGGGTGTATGGTGGACATCTCAAGCAGCCAGAGGTGAAGAAAGAATACAATGAGAATATGTGAGGACAAGTGGACCTGGTTAGCTACTAAAGGAAAAGTAAGCATAGTTTCTTTGTGGACAAGAGTGAACACAGAAATTGCAGTGATTTAGAGCAATGATTCAGGCCTATGCCGTTAGTTAATATCTCAGTTTATGTTATATTATGAAGACCACAAGTTTAGGTTAGTCAGCAAAATGGTAGGTAGTTCTGAAAAAGGCTACTGGATTATTATTTGATCTATAAAACTAGACAGACAAATTCTAGGTCAAGTAAAGAAAATTGAATGATTAATGACAATAGCTAAAGAATCTCAGTTGCCTCCCAATCTTAAACCAGTTTGTAGAAGCAGAATTTCTTGAAGGAAGAGGAAGCTAATTCCATTTGAGAAAGGACCATGTTAGAATAATTCCATTCCCTTCCCCTGGTTCTCTTCAAATGAGCATTTAAGAAGGAGTTTTTATTCCAGGATAGCTATGTAATAACTTAACTGAAATAATCATGCACCACTCATAAACTACTGAAACTGACTCTGAATTTCTATGAATCGAAGGAGTGAATCACTGTGGTCAACTTATCAGAGCAAGACTTAGGAAAATCAGATGATCAGGAACTGTGGCCCCTCTCACAGAGAGTGTGAAAGCCAAACATTCATTTATGTACTCTTCATTTATGTTAACCAAACCCCTGCTTTGTCCTCTTCACCCCACCACAAACCTACAAGCCACACTTAAGCCTTTATCTCCAGGTATTTCCCTCCTCTCTTTTTATCTTTGTAAACTATAAATCACTTTCCCATCTCCCAAGACATAATGAAGATACATTACATTAGGTTCATTATTCAGTTCTTTCCTAGTTGACAAGGACATAGCTACTGCTCTAGATTTACTGATAAGAAATCTGTGTAGCCATTGCATACACTAGCAAGATTTTGCTGAAAGGACTCTGATATAGCTGTCTCTTGTGAGACTATGTCGGGGCCTAGCAAACACAGAAGTGGATGCTCACAGTTAGCTAGTGGATGGATCACAGGGCTCCCAATGGAGGAGCTGGAGAAAGTTCCCAAGGAGCTAAAGGGACCTGCAACCCTATAGGTGGTACAACATTATGAACTAACCAGTACCCCGGAGCTCTTGACTCTAGCTGCATATGTATCAAAAGATGGCTTAGTTGACCATCACTGGAAAGAGAGGCCCATTGGACACACAAACTTTATATGGCCCAGTACAGGGGAATGCCAGGGCCAAAAAAAAAAAAAAAAAAATGGGAATGGGTGGGTAGGGAAATGGGGGAGAGGGGGGGTATGGGGGACTTTTGGGATAGCATTGGAAATGTAATTGAGGAAAATACATAATAAAATATATTAAAAAAAAATCTGTGTAGCAAATTGTTGTGAACAAATCCTAAAATGCAGGTGACTCCTATTTTAGTAGAGCTCCTGTAGTTTTAAGTATACAAGACAACATTTTGAATATCTCATCCACCTTACTCTTTCGAAGCAATGCTTGAATGTTTTCCCAAGGATTTCAGATGCATCATTAAGTTATTAAATTGAGATATCTCATTAGTTTTTAATGAGCACACTTTTTTATTACAAACTTCCCTCTTTGGACTATCTTCACTGTGTTGCATAGACTTTGATATGCCATATTTTCATTTTCATGACATTCCATACATTTTTTAACTTCTGTCTTGATTTCCTCCTTGACACAATTGTCAGTCACTATGACATTGTTGTTTATTTTCCATGTGCTTCTGCACTTCCTGCACTTTTTAATGTCATCGGTAACTATCTTTATCCCACTGTTGTCAGAGAGAGTCAGCATGGAATTTAGATTTACTATATTTTTGAGTCTTGTTCTCTATCTTTATATCTAGTCAGTTTTAGTGAAAATTTATGAGCTGCTGAGAACAATAAGTATTCTTTAGTTTTTGGCTGGAATAGTTCATAGATGCATGTTAGGTCCTTTTAATTTATATTATCATTTAACTCAAATGTTTGCTTATTTTTCCCTCAGATTTTAACCTCTTTATTGGTTAAAATAAACTATTTCAATCAATTACTGTGGGAAGCCATTCCAGACTCCCTGGCCGGCCAGCCATCCAGCCAGCCAGAAATCTATTCCAGGTAGTAAACAAGCCCATATTTGGTGGATGGCCCGCCCTTAATCCCTGATTGGCTGAGCAAGCCTGCCTGGTGAGGTGATGTGACCTGTGGTGTTTGGTGGGGGCGTGGTTGGGGCTGGAGTGGAAAAAAAAAACACTTGTAACCAGAGAGGCTGGGGGATTTGGAAGAGAGAAGCTGCCTGAGTAAACTGCTTTAAGAAGTACCGGTGGTTGTGTTTTCCTTGCTGGTCGAGTTGGACGCAACAAATTACTATAACTGTGCTGGGTCAATCTGTGGCTTTAAACCTAACAGTAATTTTTAATGAACTTGAGAGCACCTTTTTTGGTGTGTATATATTCAGAATTATTCTCTGAATGGATTGTTTCTTTAATGAATATCAAACAACTCTATTTGTGCTTTCAAACTAGTTGTGTTAAATGTCTATATCTCCAGACATCAGAATATCTATACCTCCTTATATTTTAGTTCCATTTTCTTAGCATAGCCTGTCCCACTCTTTTATGCAAAGGGAGTATCTATTGTTGATAGTGAACTATGTTTACTGCAGACAGCACAAAGATGGATCTGGTGTTATAACCTAAATTACTAAACTGTGTCTTAGTAGTAGTAATTAATAGCATATATATATAATTTACATATATGTATATAATTTTGTGCTTATTTGTTAGACCTCTTTTGGTTAACTTTCTCTAGAACTATTTAGTTATTTCGTTTCTGTGGCCTCCTTAATGTGTTTATCCTTCTTTTCATATTAAAGTATTCCTTCTGGTATCTTTTGTAGCATTAGCTTAGCATTAGCATTAACTTTTAATCTGGTTTTAGTGTGGAATATTTTTATTTCATTTCTCCTTAAAATTTAAAATATAATTTTTTTAGGTAAGAGTCTGAATTGTAGTTTGTGGTTTTACAGAATCTAGAATTCATATTATTTGGCCCCTCTTGCTTTATAAAGGTACAAAGGTTGATCTTGTTAGCTTTTTGAAGGTTAATTACATTGAGTCACTTCCATCAATAAAGGGGAATATTTAAACGTTAGTGAATAGACACTTCTCTGTATATATACTTTTCCATCCGTATAGTTAGAGGATACTATATCTACCATCATCTGCCATAAAAGTACTCCACACATTGCTGCTTCCTACCAACCAACTCATATATACTCTTCTTTTGTACATGCAGAGCTTAAAGCACTTGACTTATAGAAGAGAAAAATGACCTTTACAGTTTCAGTTATAGGACCAGGTAGGTGGAGTATCTTACTAATATGTGCAAGAGTTTCTATAGAGCTGCAAGTTCTCTAACTTGTTATTAAATGTACAGTTATTAAATGTTATTAAATGTACAGTTACTTCAATAGTAAGAATTTAGGGATAAAGAAATTATTGGTGAAAACAAGAGTGTTACTCAATACTATCCCTGGTCATCCCTTTAATAAATGTTGTTATTGGCACATTATGCTCTTTTGACTTGCATGAAGAAGGGCATTCTTTATGAGAACCAATCAATATTTCCTCTGATGTGGAAGGTAATACTACACATAAGACAATTGGAGCTCTGTATACCTGACTCAAGAAGTTTGGTGATTGGCCTGTATTCTAGCTTTCTTACTTGTCTGTTCCTATGATAAATGCATAACCAAAACTACTTGAGGAAGAAATGATTTATTTGGCTCTCAATACACGATATAACTCATAATTACGTGAAATCATGGCAGGAACTCAAACAGGCTAGGTAATAAAATAAGTAGGAACTCACACAGAAAATGTGAAGGACACTTTTCACAGGTTTCATCTCTGGGTCAGGCTCAACTAGCTTTGTGAAACAACCTCCATCCACCCAGAGGTAGCCCTGTTCATAGTAGGTGATCCCATCACACATCAATCATTAATCTTACAGGAGTGACTATAGGTCAATCTGCTAGAGGGAAATCTTCAGTCAAGGTTACCTCTTCTCAGAAGGCTCTAGGTTGTGTTAAGTAATCAAAAAAATTAGCAAGCATAGTGTAAATATCTAGTGGAAAATGGAATTAATATTCTATAATGGAAATAGTGAAGAGTTATATCTGCAAATTATAGGTTCCCTTGGGTATATCTTAACTATATTAAGGTTTGTGAAATTAAAAATTAAAAAAAAAAACTTTAATTGAGCAAGGATTAGAAGTGTCCCAGAACCTTTGAGATCCATAATAAGACCAATGAAATATAGACACCTGATATAACCACATGACCAGTTACAGAAACAGGAATTGCCATTGCTGTCCATGACCATGTCTTCCTTTTTTTCTGTTATGAATATTTCTCTCTGTAGGCATGTTTTCTCCTTATTAATTTATCACGTAGGAAAATTTACTGATTTTATGCCACCATATTTAGATATTAGAAATTTAAATTATGTGTTGAGAGATATTAGGCAGAAGGATACATAACTCTCAGAACTTGACCTGTGCTCTGAGGAAGGAATTAGTATCATATTTATTACTTCTACAATAGCTATGTCTTTTTTCTTTGTTTTGTTTTGTTTTGTTTTTGAGACATTGTTTCCCTGTGTAGCCTTGGCTGTCCTGGAACTAACTCTGTAGACCAGGCTTGCCTTGAACTCAGAAATCCACCTGTCTCTGCCTCGCAAGTGCTGGGATTAAAGGCATGCACCACCATTGCCTGGCCTAGAATAGCTGTTTCATAACATTGCTTTTAACTGTAGATTAAATGCATTTCAAAAAATATGAGAGTAAATCTAATGAAATTTGTGGTGGGGGATTGTGTTATTCTGACTGGACATGTGTCCAGATGAAATACACAGATATTTCTGGATATATAATATCAATTAAACCTGAGTGATCTTCTCAGTAGGTGGGCATCTTGCAACAAGAGCTTGGGGAAAACAAAAACAAAAACAAAAGTCAGAAGGGGATATTTGCCCACCTTCGTTTCCTGCTTTCTTTCCTGAGCTGGAATACATCACCCCATCTCCATCAGCCCTAAAGTTGGGTTATCAAACCTTTGAAATGGGACTGCCAAGTTTCCTGGATATCTGGCTTACACGTTTCTCGACCACCATTATCATGTCAACTAACATCTCAGAACAAATTGCCTTCAAATGGTTCCATATCTCTAGAGAACCCTGATACTCTGCTCAAATTTCACTCTTTACCTCTAAATCCAACACTGATAAAAATGCATCATGAATTCAGAATCAAACTCCATCACAGCCTTTCTATTGCTCCATATCCTCATCCTTTTAGGAATCTCCCTTTGTCCTCCTATAATGAAAGTCTCACACTAATCACCTGGCATAGTGACTCCAAGTCTGCCGTGTTTCAAGCACAAGAATTACCCGCTTCCACTCCATTTTGTTTTAAGATTTATCATAGTGCCTTAAGCATACCAGATGCTATAAAAATGTTAGTCAGACAAGCTGCTCTAAAAAGGTGTATTTGAATACACAGAATGAGAGTTGTCACTTGCTAAAACTATATGAATTTGAAAGGTAAAGGAAAGGTAAAAAAGTATAACTGAATATTTGATATTTGTATAAGTTTAACTGTGATGTTATAAAATCAGGAATTTGTGAATGTAAGTATGTTGAGTAGAAAAGTGTAGGATAGTGAGCTCTCAGTACAGAGTAAGTGAATTTCAAACAGTTTGAGTTTACAGCTAATGAGATTGTGGGGGTTAATTTTATGTGTTATTCTGCCTGATCCTGGGATGCACAGACTGTACATCTACCTTACATTATCATTTGAAACAGTGCATTTAGTGAAGATTGAATGGTATGCTGATTTTGAGGATCTAGTAGAATAGTTGGGGAGAAGGTAGCAGAATTAGTAAATGCAGGGAAAATTGAATTTGTTTTCATTTTCTCTTAGAGATTAGGATGTAGATCGTACTACTCAGAGAGAAGGACAGTAAAACAGGTGAAGGACAGAAAAGGTAAAATGAAAAACAAAAATCTAAGTATTTTTTCACCTGTTATAATATGCTTTTATAAATGAGGCTTTAAAAAAATTCATCCCACAGGGGAACGCCAGGGCCAAAAAAATGGGAATGGGTGGGTAGGGAAGTGGGGGGAAGGGTATGGGGGACTTTTGGGATAGCATTGGAAATGAAATTGAGGAAAATACGTAATAAAAAATATTAAAAATTAAAAAAATTCATCCCAAGAATGAGGTAAAAGAATATGTAAGCATTAATTATTAATGGTAGAATTTTGAATATCAGTGAACAGCTCATTACTCTTCAAATCATAGTCAGCTTGCCATATAGTTCATTAAGTTTCTGCCAGTTAAATACCTATCTTCTTTTTGTGTGCAGAAATATTTCTCATCATGTGATCAGTTATATAGTTCAGTTAATTTTTACCCTGTATCTCCTAATTGGTAAACTAAGACAAAAATTAATTTTTCAGTATTGCTGAATGCTTTAGGGGTCTGCAACCCTATAGATGGAACAACAATATGAACTAATCAGTACCCCCCAGAGCTCATGTCTCTAGCTGCACATGTAGCAGAAGATGGCCTAGTCGGCCATTATTGTGAAGAAAGACCCCTTGGTCTTCTAAACTTTATATGCCCCATAAAACACCAGGGCCAAGAAGTGGGAGTGAGTGGGTAGGGGGTCAGGGGCAGGGGAGGGTATAGGGGACTTTTGGGATAGCATTTGAAATGTAAATGAACAAAATATCTATTAAAAAATTTAAAAATATCTAAAATATTATAGGTGTTCAAGAAATATTTGTTTTAAAAAAAAACAAAGGGGGAAAATTTGGAAATGAATTCCCCGTCTAGCCCTGAGTACCAAGAAATACTGAGATGCTGTGTTAGGCTTAGAAAAACTGTTTTGTTTTGTTTTTTCTAACTCATTTCAAACAGAGTATTAGGAGAAAGAGAAAAACTTTTAGAAGCAGTTAAACAGCTTCTTATTAACACTGAAACATACAGTCAAAAGTCATTCTATTCCATAGTTTCTTTATTCAAATAGAGAAGCTATTGGAACATAGAGAGAATTAGCTGGCTTGTAATTAGACTTTTGGGACACTAAAGGATAACTGTTTCTGTTTCTACAGCCTACACTGAATGCATTAAATATACTGTATTACATTGACAAAATGAAAAAAAGTGGCATTAGCATGCACTTAAGCAGTACATGTTTGTTAAGAATTTCCCTGTTCAGTAGTGGTACAAGCTGTTTACAAAGTAGTTCTACAAAGTGCTCTATCACAATGCACAGCACGGATAGGAGACATTCCTTGAAGGAATTGGCATTCATGAAGCAATGTAACTAATTGGTGATTATCCATGATATTGACCCATGCACTGAAATGATTAGAAACTGTTCCAGGTAATTCTAATATACTGATTTGCTGATCCTGTCTTTTGGTTCAATATGCTTTGCTTGAAATGAGACTGGATATGAGAAGATCAGTCAGTATTCTTGGACATCTCATTAGGCAGGCTTCATTCTCCAATTTTATTTCCAACTTAAGAGCATTAGGAACATTTTTTCCAGACGTTTTGTCCCATGGTAAATAGCATTTCCAGATAAATGGCATTAATACTCACAAAGAACTCCAAACTAAAGGATATTTTCAGCTGGCAGAGAAGTCACAGGGTGGGGCGGGGTGGGGGGGTGTCAGTGATTTTACACCTCCAATACTCCTACTGCAACCACCCCTGTTCAAGTGTTCAGGAACTCTTTCCTGGGATTCTGTGGTCTCCATGCTACATTTTGAACCCTCTCTCTCTCTTTTATTTTCTACCCATAGAGAATCAAACTATGTCACAATGGTTCAGAAACAGATTATACATTAAAGTGTTCAAATTCTTTCTCTATCATGTTTCTCCTACAAGTTGACACAAAGCACCTCTGCCTTACTTGCTCATGCTGGAACATAGAACTCATGTTCCCTTCAGAGTCCTAGATTTGTTTTACCTTCTCCCTGAATAAACAAGATTTTCAAAACTGGTCATCTCACGGAGCACTTCAAAATCACTATCATGGACTTTGCCTTCTATACCTTATGCCACTATCATCCAATCATAGGGTATATGTTATTTATGGCCCTCCAGGAAGGAAGGTGATAACAGAAATACAGAGAAAGATATTGTTGGATAGGAAAGAGATAGAAACCGAGTATAGGAACAATGCTTCATTCAATTGCCCACCCCCCTCCATCTTACCATAATTTTTTTCTGCATCAAAGACCAACTGCTCTGAATTCTAGATAGTTTTGGAGTCATAATTTCAGCTGTCATCATATTGCAGCTTCATCATGCATACTGCCCCTAGTAATGTGTCTTCTGAAGTTTACAACTTAATTTCCTCTGACTCCCTGATATTTGATCCTGTCTAACGTGTTTTAAAAATGAAAAATATATTCACATCTAGGACCAAGAAAAACTGTCAAATTTTTGTTTGTTTCTCTTCTTTGTCCTTAATAATAATTTAAGTACCCAAGGAGCTGAAGGGTCTGCAACCCTATAAGTGGAACAACAATATGAACTAACCAGTGCCTCCAGAGCTCATGTCTCTAGCTGCATATGTATCAGAATATGGCCTAGTCGGCCATCAGTGGGAAGAGAGGCCCCTTGGTCTTGCAAACTTTATATGCCCCAGTACAGGGGAACGCCAGGGCCAAGAAGTGCGAGTTGGGGGGAGAGGAGCAGGGTCAGGGGAGGGTATAGGGGACTTTCAGGATAGCATTGGAAATGTAAATGAAGAAAATGCCTAATAAAAATTGGAAAAAATAATAATTTTATGGAGTTTTTACATATAGTATTATTATCACAGGCATCAGAAACAGTACTCACTTATTGCATCATATTTTTTTTCTTTTGAAAAGTCCAGACTGGATTCTCTGCTCATGGTTACACTGAGGTAAAATCTTCATGGACCCTGGGGCTGGTATTTGATCTGGGTCTTGGTCCTTAGATGCTGGCTGAATTATCTTGCTTATAACTATAAACCTGAAGCTCCTTATTGCCACAAAAGCTGTCAATGGGCCCCATCTTTCTCAGATTCCTTAGATTCTTCCATATCTACTTCATCTCAGAAGCGCAGCCTCTTTCCTTAGCCCTCCACCTATGGTAAGGGCTTTAAGAAAAAATGATTTAGCTTCAAGGCCTTATGTTATTAGTTCAAGTCCTCCAGGATAGAATCTGACTCTTAATGAAACTAATCCATATAAAAATTTAAATAGAAGAGTAAAGGTGCTTATAACTAAAATCTTTAATATTGTATATGGAAACTTTTGGAATGTCTTCAAACTCTGTGCCATCCAATGGTGTGACAAGAAGTGCCAAATACCCTTTGACTGTTTCTCTTTATTACATTTTCTGAGACTCCTGACAGTCAAAATCAAAATACATTCTCAAAGATTATATTTTTTTCTCATACCTCTCTGAAAACTGAGTCTAGCTAAGATGATACAAACATCACTACCCTCCAAAATTTAAATGCTACAATTATACCATTTTTACACCATCTTCCTAATTCTCTAATAGCTTAGATTTAATGATATTTTCTTCTGGGACTTGGGAGGTTGAGGCTGATTAATCATCGAGCTCAGGGTGTGAGAGGTTCTTAAGCAAAAGTGAACAGGAGTAGAACCACAGGCCAAATTCTACACAAGTAACTACAGGCCCATAAGCAACACTCAGACGAGGAGAAATAGTCTTGCCCAGGAAAGACTACATCAATTAGTTATCTAACAGCAAAAAATCAATTCTGAAAACATACATACAAGTGACATTATGAGGAGGTTATATTTATAAATTATGTATATTATGACATACTGAGGAGGTTATATTTATAAATATATATTTATACAAATATGTATATAACAATATTTAATGTCAAAAGAGACCATGAATTTAAAAGAGAGTAAGAATTGGTATATAGAAGATGAAATATAGAGGGAGAAAAATGCAGGGTGAAATGTAATTATATTATAATCTTTGAAAATACTTTTTTTCCTTTCTTTTTTTGAGGGGGTGTTGTTGTTGTTGTTGTTTTTTGTTTTGTTTTTGTTTTTTGTTTTTTTTTTTCGAGACAGGGTTTCTCTGTATAGCCCTGGCTGTCCTGGAACTCACTTTGTAGACCAGGCTGGCCTCGAACTCAGAAATCTGCCTAACTCTGCCTCCTGAGTACTGGGATTAAAGGTGTATGCCACCATGCCCGGCTCCAAAAATACTTTTAAAAGAAAAATAAAAGCATTTCATTAACATCTTTTGCCTCAGCTATGTCAGAAAAGCATCTACAATTAGTTCTTCAAAGCCAATGCTTCTATAGAACTTAGGCTGAAAACTGCCATGGTCTCTGTTCTATATATGTATGAGTGGCTCCATTTGAGAAACCAAGTGATAAAGGACCTTTGAATGATTGTTCCTACCTATTTCACTGTATTTGTTAGCCTGTATGGACTAAACCAACAATATTCCCAAAACAAGTAATGAGAGATTCAAGCTACTTTTTTTCTGGTCTAACGTCTTGCTATAACTGTATTTTTTAAAATACTGCTGAACTGTTAATTCCATTTAAACTCTTCAAGTCATTGTCCTTCTTAGAATTGTAGCATGCTGATTTTAATCAATATACCATATTTTATGAAGTTATCAAAGTTTTTTATGCTGCAATTCACAGAAATAAGTGCAACAATGTGTTTAATTTTTCTAGAAATAAGATAGATAGATAGAGGGGGAGGGAGATTTTTTCCAACAACTTTTCTATCTAAGGTATACATCAAGTGTGCTGTGCTGAAGGCATACTTAAAGTATCTCATTAATAGCATAACTTACATTGGTAATAAGCATAAAAACCTAGTTTTATGCTACTATGAATACATTTTAACTTTTACAGTTTTTACTCTAAATGTTTTTACTTTGATTATTTCTAATTAAATAGTTTCTCAGTTTATTTTTGTTGGTTATTTTATTTATTTACATTTCAAATGTTATCTCCCTTCCGAGTTTACCCTGCACAATCCCCCTATTCCATCCTCCCCCCTACCTGCCTCTATGAAGGTGCTCCACCACCCACCTACCCACGCCCACCACGGCCTAGCATTCCCTTATGCTGTGTCATCAAGTTTCCACAGGACCAATGGGATCCCCTCCCAGTGATGCCAGATAAGACAATCCTCTGCTACATATCCAGGTGGAGCTATGGGTACCCCCTGTGTACTCTTTGGTTAGTGGTTTAGTCCCTGGGGGCCGGGGGAACTTTGGAGCAATCTGTTTGATTGATAGTGTTCTTATGTATGTATGTATGTATGTATGTATGTATGTATGTATGTATGTATTATTTTTTATATTGTTCTTCTTATGAGGTTGCAAACCCCTTCTGCTCTACAGTCTTTGCCCTAACTTCCCCATTGGGGTCCCTGTGCTCAGTCCAATGTTTGGCTGTGTATATCCGCATCTGTATTGGTCTGGCTCTGGCAAAGCATATCGGGGGACAGCCATACTGGGATCCTGTCAGTAAGCACTTCTTGGCATCAGCAAAAGTGTCTCAGTTTGGTGTCAACATATGGGATATATCCCTCGGCAATCTTTGAATGGCCTTTCCTTCAGTTTCTGCTCCACTCTTTGTGTCTGCATTTCCTTTTATCAGAAGGGATTCTGGATTAATATTTTTGAGGTAGGTGGGTGACCCCATCACTCAATAGAGGGCTGTGCCTAGCCACTGGATATGGTCTCTTCATGTTCTATCTCCCCTTTGTTGGCTATTTCAGCTGTTTATTTTTATGTGTTTTTTAGTAAACAATATTTAACATTGAGAAACATTGTGGCATCAACTACCTTAGTATTTTTTAAATTGTATTTAATCTTTTTTTACAATCCAGATTTTATCCCACTCCTGGCCACCCTCTGACTCTTCCACATCCCATACCTCCTTCCCACCTCCCTGTCTCCATGAGGATGTCCCACTCCCCACTCCCAATCCTCCCACTCCCAGCCCCACCCTCACCCCCAAACCTTCCCACTCCCTGGGGCCTCTAGTCTCTAGAGGGTTAGGGCATCTTCTCTGACTGAGTCCAGACCTGGCAGTCCTCTGCACTATATGTGTTGGGGGACTCAGATCAGCTGATGTATGCTGTCTGGTTGGTGGCCCAGTGTCTGAGAGATCTCAGGGTCCAGGTTAGTTGAGACTGCAAGTCCTCCTACAGGTTCACCCTCCTCTTCCTCTAATTATAGGGGCTGATGCTCTGGGATAATTATTTGCTACATTCTGTTTCCATAGCTAAGTAGACTTGAGCCATTTGTTTGGGAACCTATTGTAGAAAGTACAGAGGAAAATATGAGAGGGACTTGAAGCATAATTTTTATAGTTCAAAGAGTCAGATAAGTACAAGAAATATCTTTGAGTCAGATAAATGTAGAAATATCTCAAACACTAATGCTGTTTCTGAGAATCCTCTGAGAAGCACAATAAAGAAGCCTAATAAGTGTTGTATTGGTGAAATAGAGAGGGTAGGAATTGATTCTTCTACTCTCAGTCCTCCGCAGATAAGAATTATATCTCATATTCCTTGGAATTCATAGGATATCTTGAATAGGCTGAGAAAGTTCCTATGGTTTTAAGGAAAGATAAAACACAAAACCCAACAAAGGTGAGACATAGTGTCACAGTGCCAGGAAACTGTCAACATGCATAGGAACTGTACACTATAGGAACTGAGAGGGCTCAACAGAGATGTCTCCTTTCCCCCCACACAAACATGCATATCTCATTTTTAATTTAAAAAATTAGCATTGATTTTTAAATATTGGCAATAGGAAATAATTTTATAATATTCATCACAATATGAAACAAACCTTAGATTAAAAAAATTAAGAAAAACACATATGGGTCATATCTGAACCCTGTCTACCTGGATGTTAACCTCACTCACTTTGTTAGAGATGTGGACGAATATATCCTGGAACTTTAGGCCATTTACTAACCCAAACAATTATGTTATATTATATAAATTCCATTTCCATAATTATTTGTAATATATTTTCCCGCTATAAAAGCCATAATTTCAACAATTCAAATAATTTATTGGTCTATACTTTGATTTAGGTAAGTGGTTATCAACCTGTGTGTCGGGCTCTTTTGGGGTTGAACCACCCTTTCTCAGGGGTCACCTACGACTTTCAAAAACACAGATGGTTTCATAGCAATTTGTAACAGTATCAGAATTAGAGTTATGAAGTAGCAACAAAAGTAATTTTATGGTTGGGGGGGTCATCACAACATGAGGAACCATTAAAGGGCTGCAGAATTAGGAAGTTTGAGAACCAATGAGTTACATTTAAAGAAGATGGTATGTCTTTTAACCATTTATTTTAAAGAATGTATCTTAGCTGATCTGTGAGTGTCCCCCTATGCTCTAGTACCTAAATTAAACTCTATGTTTTCATGTTGTTCATAGAACTATTTGTTTGCATATTACTCCTTACCTGAAGTGTGTTGAAATGGTTGTTAGACCAAATCTGTATATTGGTGTGTCTCTGGAGAGATGATATTTTTTTCATGAAGAGATAGGTATTGTGGATACTTTTAAACTCAGAAATCAAGTATTAAATAAAATAAATCAGTATGTAAGCGTCTTTGAGAATCTGTTTTCTACATGGTACTACTTACCATATCATAAGCTACTGAGACTCAGAATCAGGTGTTTTTATGTATATATTTGTTTCTATTTCTGTGTCTATGTCTATATATGTAAATGGTATGTTTATGTATATAAGTATTGTTCATTTTAATATATAGAATTTTTCTTTTAGCATATTTTTATATCATTTACTCTTCTTTGTTACTTTTGTTTTGAAAAGCACTATTGATATTTTAAGAATTTTTTTTATCGTCCTTTCCATAGTCTCCCCTGCTATGTAATCCTTTTCTTCCTATACCTTCCATGGAAGACTAAATGTTTTCACACATGACTCTAGCTTTCTTTTCCTTGTTGTTTGTTTCATTGTTCTATTTTCCTACTGCCTTATTCAAATGTTACTGTTTAGATTTCTCCCTCAGCAGACTGTAGTTTTTACTTACTGTGTTCAGGAGCCTCATTTAATTAATTAATTAATTAATTAATTAATTAATTAGTTAGTTAGTTTGTTTGTTTATTTATTTTGGTTTTTCGAGACAGGATTTCTCTGTATAGTCCTGGCTGTCCTGGAACTCACTTTGTAGACCAGGCTGGCCTCGAACTCAAAAATCCACCTACCTCTGCCTCCGAATGCTGGGATTAAAGGCATGTGCCACCACGACCGGCCCTCGTTTATTTTATAGTTCATGTTTTGAGCTATATTTCAAGCATAGTATAAAAATTTCTTTAAAATATTTCAGTTCAGGAACAACTTTCGAAGACCCATGTTCTCAAACTAAAAACTGGATGATGGCATGTCTATGTTATTCTTTTCAGTTTATTTGCATTCCAAATTCAGAGTCATCTTGGTCCCATAGCTGTGCACTATTAGTGAATTTTTTATGATATTCATATCATATATATGAATATAGCTTCTAAAAACCCTATTCTTGGTTCTGTTTATTTTCCACATAGAATGACTAGCTTTCTTGGGTATTCTGTCTTGCACTATTACTGCTTCTCATCTCAAAACACCTATACTTATTTCTGTCTGAAACTGACATGCTTAGCTGTGTTTGTCCTAAGGAAGATCAACCTAACCTTAGATGATGCTTAACAGGAAGGAATTTCAGATGTCATTCTTTCCTGATGCCCCACCATGTGTTTTCAGCAATTCATCATTGTCAAAGAAATATTTAGTTCTACTCGTGGGCATCATGTTTATCTCTGTCTTAGTTATTCCTCTATTGGTATGATGAAACACCATTATCAAGGCAATTAAAACAGAAAGTATTTAATTGGGTGCTTGATTGGAGTTTCAGAGGGTTAGCATAACAGGAAACATGGGCCTCAGAGAGAGACATGATGATGGACGGAACCTAATAGCTTACACTGTGATCCACAGGCAGAGAGACAGGGACATGGCATGGCATGGCCTCAAAGCCCACCCCCAGTGACACATCTCCTACAAAACCACAGCTGCCAACCATTCCCAAGCAGAGTTACTAAATGGGGATTGAGCATTCAAATACATGAACCTATGAGGGGTCATTGTCACTGAAGCCAACACAAGCTCCTATAGTCTTTCTCTCTCTCTTTTTTTCTCTAGAAAGAGATTGTAAGGGATTTCCCAGTGCCTTCATGTAATATTGTTCTATCCTTGATGTTTCTGGCAGATGGATGGCATTCTCCCATAATTTCCATAAAAAAATTACTGAATTCCCCGTCTGTTTTTGTATTTTTTTTTACATTTGATCGTATTTGGAAAAGAGAAAGAAGATTTACATACTGATGCTCAAGTTTCTTCTCATCCATGACTCCTGTCTACTCCATATTTTAGATGTCACGACACAGATGTCTTCTTAAGTCTCCATCTGTTTCTCATAAAAAGTCATTTTCAGATATTTGCCTTTTTTCCACTAAGTCTTCAGGGAAATATTCTGTTTATCTTTTGTTCATCTATTTCCCACTCATTTTCTTAAGACTATATATACTCTTTTTAACAATCAAAGTCCATATTAGTTCTGGGTTTAAAATGGTATGAGTGAAGTGTCTCTTGCTTCCACTGCTCCCCATATAGGAGAAATGCTGAAACTATCTAGATTTTACCCAATCAATTGAGCATTAGCTAGCTTTGTATACAGTCTAATATAATTTATGACTGTAGTAGAGTGGTCTGATGCTGCTGGAATTGCAAAGCTAAATGTTGGTCCCTAAGGACTGATTGCCCCCTGAGAGAGTCCATATGTAGACCCAAGTAACACTATGTGATCTTGCCCCACAAGTTATTTCTGATCAACAAATAAAGATGCAAACAGCCTATACCTAGTTAGAATTGAGATAAACAGATCTTGAGGTGCCCAGACTTCAGGTCAAAGGAGAAATACAACAAGAAACCCCATATTGGGTGCCAATGTGTTGTTGAAATATTTAAGTGCAATTAAGGGGCTTCTATCCCTCTTTACATTATTCAGTTCCCAGATAAAAGGCACATACAACTTTTATACTTACAATAAACCTTAGTAAGCACAAGAACCAGGCTTATATCTACCCCTTTCACTATTATATCTATTTCCCTGTCAATAACCTCCAATATGACTAGCCATGTTCTGTCCAATTAGCCAGCCCTTACGTCCATTATTTCAAGATTCTTACCCCATGGAATTTTTTCTCTCTCCACCTTCTTTTCCATCCTCATTGGTCTCCTCACACCCTAATTCCGGGCACTTCAAGCCCCACTTATCTCAATTCTCCTCAGCTGCAGACTATAGACATCTTTATTCACCAATCAGAAATAATTTAGGGTGAGCGAAAGGTCACATAGCATTCCTTGAGACTATGTATGGACTTTCTCCTATCTGAGGGCAATTGGGACATAAGGGCCAATATTTAGCATTACAATACAAGCAGTGTCAGACCAACCCACTACAGATGATACTTAAAGAGCATTCTTCAATTCTGAGTCTGCAAGGCTATAGTTGGATCTGCAATGGTGATTTATCTAAGAGTATAACATGAAACTTCTCCTTCTCTTAGTCATATCTCCTTTGAAAGACCTTTTAGGAACAGAAAATTCCACCACTCCTCTGCTTCAAAAGCTTTCTGAAAACATGTGGTTAAGTACATAAGTATATGGTTCATTTGTATACCCTCCCCACCCCGCTTCATCTTTCTGGTGATGAAAAAACAGTCTTTGGATGAACATTTTCAGAGAAGAACTCATGAAGATAAAGGACCAGACATATTGCTTCTTCTAAAGTTACTGTCCAGTAAAGTAAACATACACATCACTTAGGTTAACCTTCATGTTCTTTTCAGAACTCTAGTCATACTAATGAAAAAGCATGTTTTTTTCAATTTTCATTTTCAATGAGTTTCAATTTATTTCAGTAGTCTGTTATTCTTTTTGCTCAACTGCCAATTTTTTCCAATCATATCTAGTTTTATCTGTGCATCCCAGGATTACACAGCTTACTATTTCTTTAGTTTTTCAGAAGTACACTTATATAGTCAATATTTCAATTACTTTAAATTTTAACTGAATAGCAACTATATAAGATGCATGTGATTTATTGTGAACACACTGAAACACACTTCCTTTCTGAGCCATTGCATAGTGCGAAGAAAGAGCCTGTTCACATGGAAGCCCCGTGCAGTTACTGGATTTTCCTCATTGTGTAAAGCTCTCAAAGAAAAATGTGATCACTCTCCAAGTAAGAGTACGAAAACAAAAGTAAAGCATAAGCTTTCAGAGATAATTACTAACAAAAAGACACTGAAGGCAGTGTGTTTGAGATTATAAAGGCTCTGCAAAGTGTTAAGAAAAAGTAACATGAAAATATTAAGTGTATTGGAGGAACTAGGTGTAGAGCACTTAGATAATCTGAGAAACACACAGCCACTGAAAGGTTGCAAAAGGAAATGGTCAACTCAAACTGTGAGTATATCTGTCAATCCAGTATAATCTGATTACAATATGTGCTTGCAGTTATCAATACTGTTTTACATTTTCTTTCTAAAGATTATCATCTCTATCTCCATTTCATCATTTAGTACATATTTGCAAGATAATTCATGAAATGAAATACTCTTACAGTCATGGTTTTTTATTTGAGTAATTAAAACATATTTTTCTGTTCTTCTCTAGAAACATTAAAACAGCCTAGATGATTTTATTTTAGGTAAAATAGATCACAAATGTCAGGGTTGAATGCATAATTATATATTTTCTATACCCCAAATGACAGAGAGATGGCTCAGTAGGTGATTTGCTTGTCAAGCATGAGTAGTCATGTTGAGTCATGTGAGTCATGTGAATCATGTGAGTTCAACAGAACTCACACAGAAGGCCAAGCAGGTGTCAAGAGGCACGGAGAGAAGAACACCAAGACCTTACTAGCCAGCCAATCTACTCTAATCAATGAACTCTAGATTTAGTGAAGTAAAATAAATGATATCTCAAACATAACTTAGATAATGATTTACAAAGGAATTCAGTGTTGAAATCTGACTTCTACATGCATGCATGTGTACACAATAGAGTCAGGGAGACAGAGACAGAGAGACAGACCAAGAGAGACAGAGACAGAGAGAGACAGAGAGAGACAGAGACAGAAAGAACAGAAAAACAAAGCATATTTCTGGCTGTGAGAGATAGTGTTCCCTGAGTGGAGTGACAAGTAGAAATACATGGCATGTGACATGAAGTTGAGAAATTTAACAGTAGACACGGGAAACAAAGGGCATAAGCTATTGGACAAAGCCAGATCCCAGAAGGTTGATACCATTACAGGAATGCCAGGCAAGGGAATGACAGGAGAACAAATTGTATATCAATAGTATTTACAGTAACAGAGAGATACAGGAAAAAGAGAATGCAGAGCACTTTGGCTAATAATAAGAGGAATGAAAAAATAGAGTAAAATGATGATGCCATTCTGCAGGAGACTCTAAGTAGGAAATGTGACTTACAGTGAAGTGTTGTATGAACACAAGGAATATTCTCAAAAGCTCTGTCTCATCAAAGGGGATTTCCAAGTCATATTTTATGATGGCTGTAGATAATAGATAGTGACAAACAAGAAATATCAAAGCATTTCTAAATTATGTAACAGGCAGCTCTATGACTCATAAAGCAAAAGATCATAGGTAAAAAAAAAAAATGACCTTATATACCAGAAAAATGCCTGGGAATTAATAGGTTGAGAATGACTGTGGTAAAATCTTCATGGCACTGTTTATAAAGTGCCTGCTATGGGTCAGGCACCATCCTATGAACTTTGCATAACCCAATGTTCAAAAGACAAAATGTAGATGGGAAAAATTATTCAGTACCAAGCATGATGACCTGAGGTTGATCCCTGGGACCTACATAGTGGAAGAAGAGAACAAACTTCTGCTGTTGTCTTCTTACCTCCATACACATGCTGTGGAATATATGCATAAACACACACACATACAATACACATGCACATACTGCACATTAATATACACAATTGACATACATACTAAATACATCCAGGGCAAAAGCATATAAATAATCTATTCAACTGAAACTTAATTCTTAAATGATATATACAAAAATTAAAACATGTATGTATTGGATAAATAAGTCACATGCTAGTAGTAATTGATACATATTTCTTAAGCTTAGACTAACTTGAGGTCTAGTAAGTATATATAACTAAGGTGCAAAGACTTTTTATAATATTAGGTTCACCTCAATCCAGTTTTATAGTAAATATTGGATCTGGGTAAATACTAGATAGTGAGTGAACGAATTATCCAAGTTCATATTGGTAGAATACTCACCATCAGTGAAGTCAAAGGTCAAATGATACCTGGTTAAGGAAAAGGAAAGGAAGTCTTCTAGGAATATGGGGAAGAAGGAGAGCAAAGGGACACAGACCTCAGTTTATTTAGTTTCTTGTGAGTCAATGGAAGAATTTCAGCTTTGTTTTTAATGTAAATAGAGAATTTGAGCATAAGAATTTAAACATAAGAATTATCATTCTTTTTTTAATTAGGTATTTATTTCATTTACATTTCCAATGCTATCCCTTATTCTTTATATCATAAAAAAAACTGGATAGCTGAATCATCTGCAATGAACATAGGAAAGAAAATTTGGAAGCCAAGACATTTATCTGAAGGGAAATATACTAAATTTAGTTTAAATGAAGGCAATCAAATATGACAAGCTTTGGAATCCATGCTGGATTCTAGACATAACTTTGCAAAATGTGATCAACACAGTTTGCTCGTCATTTAAAATGTAAGGTAAGACAGGAGGCTACCTGAACATGTTTAAAAAGAATAACACAGAAAATGAAGTTATCTTACATTTTACAGGGAAGGTACAGGTGATGCCCACTGGGAGGTCAGAGTATCATCAGACATGTTAAGAAAGAATTAAAGGTTGGGAAAAGCAAATGTTAACAAGGCTATCATGGAGTTATAAGCACAAAGGAAATTAATCATATAGGGTAATATATGGTCAGGAAGTTATGATAATTCTCCATTAATCTATTAATATTAGAACAAATTGTAGAAAGAGTTTATGTTTGTTTATTATCAATGAAGATTCAATCATGAAAGTCAAATCATTGCCAGAATTATAAGAAAAGCAACTTTACAGCTGAGATTACGTCTTTAAAGAAGATGGTGGGACAATAACACAGAGGGAGCTGTAAAGAAAAATGGTATTACTAACTAACCTTCCTGAAACATTGGGGTAAGACAAATAGAGCTTGCAGAGTGATGTGGAACCCTCTGTAGAAGTGTAGCCATAATGAGAAAAGAACCTTGGCTTCTTCATCTTGTATAGGTTTGGATTTAATGATAATGATACAGGAGTTGCCACGAAGAACATAAAAGAGAGGGAGCACGCTGTACCAGACCATAGCATGTGCATACATCTAATTCTACAGAAGGAAGCAAAGGAACACTGGTGCTTAATGATATCTACCTATGGGCCACTACATTCATTCTGAATAACCTTGAGAGAGACATGATTGGGCTGGACTGTAACCTTCAAAATCTCACATAAATTTCTCTTTTTTGCAACTTTAATCTAGAGCCAGATGAAAGAGTTTGTGTTTATTTAAAATTAAAATCTTAGTTATGTTTACACAAATTGATCCAGTGGAAAAAAATCATATATATGCTGACTCAGTGAAGAAGAGTATTGGTGATTTCCATAAGAGCAGAGCATATGTATCAGCTGTGATGTCCTTGGGGAGAGGAGAGGGCAGAACAGATAATAAACAAACAGAAGAGGTGCATTTAGAACACAGCAAAGGTGTTTTGCGTTTATGAAAACTTAATTCCCCGAAATGGCAATCATGTCTCTGAATGAATTGATAATAACGCATAAAGATAAAGCATCAAAATCATCAGGGTAGAAACATCGCCACATTTTAGGAGATAATTACAATTTAGCTAAATATATATCTTCATAGAAGCGGGTTAGTCTCTCATAGCAAGAAATGCTGTTTTGTAGTGTAGCTCAGTAATGTGGCATATTAAATGAAGGCACAAAATAAATAAAAGTACATATATACTTAATCCTCAAGGTGAAATGATATTTTGTGTGGTGCTAACATCTGTGATAGCATGAATTCTATTTATTTTATTCATTTGTTATTCATGTGTGTGTGTGCATGTACGTGTGTGTGTGTGTGTGTGTGTGTGTACTACATATACTCGTATGTAAGGATGTGCTCACACATGTATACCTGTGTGGAGATAGTGAGTCACTCACTATCAGGTCTTTTGTCAATAACTCTTTACCTTAGTTTTTGAGACACAATTGTCTCTTACACTACAACTTGCCACTTGACAGTAAGCCCCTAGATCCCACTTTCTCTGCTACCCCACTTCTCCAAGTTTTGGGGCTACATTGTAATACTCTCCCTTTTATGTGGGTGCTAAGTTTCAAACTCAGGTCCTCATGCTGGCTCAGCAAGCGTTTAACTCCTCATTTGCTCCCTGGTGAATATTTTTCTAATCAGTTATCTGACTGCAATTTGATAAACTGAAATTTATATTTTCCAAGGCAACTTTGGTTCAGGCAGTACACAGTTTAAGACATGGTTTTATCATGTGATAGCCCCCCAAATCCTGGTGTTTTTTATTTTAATACTTTTAGAGCACATACAAGGTAGAATGCTCATCTTTACCTATGCATAACTCAATCGTCACAAAATTGTGCTGCTTACATACAGTGCTGCATTTTTTAAAGTTAGGTCAATGTCTATCAAAATGCCACACTTCACCATTCAACCTAAACGTTCTCATGAATCATCACAGCAGGCGTATTGTTGACCTCGTCTTACTAGAGACACCTTAATTTTTTCCTAAAGAATTCTCCTTACTGTCTCTGATAAGATTTGTTTAGTTCTTTAGTTCTAACTAAAGGAATTTTCGGGATAGCATTTAAAATGTATATAAAGAAAATATCTAATTAAAAAAAGAAAAAAGAAAAAAATAGTATATTCTCACAATTATATATTATAAAAGTGGGGGAAACTTTAAATTTGAAGATCATTATTTGATATAATACAAAACAAAATACAAGATTGAGAAAACAATTTTCATGAAAGCGAGATGTTACCAAAATGATCAAGAATAATCTGAGCTCTTGTGGTTTTCAATTTCACATGTCAAGGAAAATGAAAATATATAAGGCCCCGATAAAGAGACATATAGACATTGCAAAATTCTTTTGGTAATAGCCAAATTGGTCAGATGGTCATCGAGGACAGTCTGATTATTTCAGTTCAAATAAATTCTTCAGTACAATTGCCAATTCTGTGATTCATAATCTAAGATGAAGAAAATTTGTTTTCCATAATTTACAAAAGATATATGAACAGATTTCTGTATTTCTTTTAAAAATTATCCATTCACAATTCCCTCTGATTGCTGTCATAAAATACAAATAGCAATACAATAGCATTCAACAATTCCCTATTTTCTGCATAATAATGTTCTATTGCTGACCACTTAAGTCATAATGTAGAAAATTTATTTTTAAAAAATCCATCTTCCAAAGACTACAAAGGCATGTTCTTTAGTTTTCAATTGATTGAGACAAATCCTTAAGTGTATACAAAAGAAAAGTTTGTGACATAATTCATCCATGCTAGGTACAACAGGCCTGAAATTCTAAACTGTCACTGGGACTAAATTCCCAAGAATGAGTGCTTATTTTATTCTACCATGCTCTAACAAATTTTCTAAATGCATAAGTGTTCTAGGATTGTTCCATCACAGACAGCACAGTAAACTCATTAAATACAATGGACACAGCTGTTCCTGATATTTAAGAAGTTATATCTTTATATGATGATTTCACATTTATATGTGGAGAAAAAATTGGTTTGGGGTAATTCTTTTCCATGAGTACATTCTCAGGAGAGGGAACTGATTGGTGATAGAGGAAAAAAATAGGAAGTTTAACTCAAGATTAGAGAGCATAGTACAGAGTATATCCTCATGTGTTTTACCAATCATGTTTTGTGTTGTCTAGTTTTATGTCAACTTGCCACAAGCATTTACACAATGGAGTACTACTCAGCTATTAAAAAGAATGAATTTATGAAATTCCTAGCCAAATGGATGGACCTGGAGGGCATCATCTTGAGTGAAATAACACAATCACAAAAGAACTCACACAATATGTATTCACTGATAAGTGGATATTAGCCCAAAACTTAGGATACCCAAGATATGAGATACAATTTGCTAAACGCATGAAACTCAAGAAGAATGAAGACCAAAGTGTGGACACTGTGCCCCTTCTTAGAATTGGGAACAAAACACCCAGGGAAGGAGTTACAGAGACAAAGTTTGGAGCTGTGATGAAAGGATGGACCATTTAGAGACTGCCGTATCCAGGGATCCATCCCATAATCAGCTTCTAAATGCTGACACCATTGCATACACTAGCAAGATTTTGCTGAAAGGACCCAAATATAGCTGTCTCTTGTGAGACGATGCCGGGGCCTAGCAAACACAGGAGTGGATGTTCACAGTCAGCTATTGGATGTATCACAGGGCTCCCAATGGAGAAGCTAGAGAAAGTACCCAAGGAGCTAAAGGGATCTGCAACCCTATTGTTGGAACAACATGATGTACTAACCAGAACCCCGGAGCTCTTGTCTCTAGCTGCATATGTATCGAAAGATGGTCTAGTCGGCCATCAATGGAAAGAGAGGCCCATTGGACTTGCAAACTTTATATGCCCCAATATAGGGGAATGCCAGGGCCAAAAGAATGGGAATGGGTGGGTAGGGAAGTGGGAGGCGCTATGGGGGACTTTTGGGATAACATTGGAAATGTAATTGAGGAAAATATGTAATAAAAATATTAAAAATTAAAAAAAATAAAGGCTAAAAATAGCAATGATATCAAAAAAAAAAAAAAAAAGAAGAGGATACTTTGAGAAAATGTCGCCACCACTCTGGTCTGTGTATAATTCTGTAGCACTTTTTCTTTCGTTCTTTCTTTCTTTTCTTTTTTAAATTATTTTTCTTTTTTTTATTTTACACTCCAGATTTTATTCCCTTCCCAGTCCACTATCCAACTGTTCCACATCCCATACCTCCTCCCCACACCCTGTCTCCATGAGATCTCTCAGACATTGGATCACCAACCAAGCAGCATACACCAGCTGATATGAGGCCCCTAACACATATACAGCAAAGAACTGCTGGGTTTGGCTTCAGTCCAAGGAGATGCATCTAACCCTCCAGAGACTGGAGGTATGTTTTCTTAGTTAGTGATTCATGTGGGAGAGTTCACACCATCATTGGAGGTGTCAACTACTAGGCTGGTGGTTCTGGATGCAATAAGAACACAGTCTAAGCAAGCCATAGGGAGAAAGCCACTAAGCAGTCCATGTCCATGGAGTGTGTACGTGCTCCTACTACAGGTTCCTGCACTGTGTTCTTGCTATGACTCTACACAGTATCTGACTGTGCTGTGGAAGTTCAAGCTCAAATAAATCCTTAATTCCCCAAATTGATTTTGGTCAATGACATTTTATCGCAATAGAACCTCTAACATGTTTCTCATGGAAGTGTTAATGAAATATAATAATACCTAGAAAGTGGACCACCTGCATTTATCCTGATTGACTTCACAAAGGGCTTTATTTTTACTTCCAGTCAAATAGTGAGAAAAGGAAGGGTAGGAGGTAATGGGCTGTATAACCTGATAACTTAGAACTAGGTCCGTGTAACTGAGTGTTGGTGGTACGTGGCACAAAAAGAACCACTGGTTATTATTCATTCAGACTTAAAAGGAACTCTTCTTCTGATATCAAACCATCACAAAAACTGAGCCTAAAAGGCATTGGTAATTTATGACTATAGCTTTCAGTGACCCATCCAAGGACTAATGTTATCTAATCATTAATATTAGAGAGGGGCATATAATGGGCACAAAGAACTCTCCTAAAGGCAGGTCTACAGCAGACAAGAAAGTAGAAATAGATATCATTGATTGACATTAAACATAAAACACTAGCCATTTAGAGAGTGACAGAGAGACAGAGACAGACACAGAGACAGAGGCAGAGACAAAGACAAAGAATCCATTTTTTACAATATGCCATGCTTCAAAATGCATTTGTTTGGGAAAATACAAAATATATTTCTACATTTGGTATTTTTAAATGTCAGAATGTAAAAAAGAACATTCAAATATTCATAGGAGTAAACAATTAATTTGAAAAAATACCTGCAGTAATAATACTTTCTAATATATTTAGCATAACAGTATGTATCCAAGTGCTAAAGCTTACAATCTTGTTTAGTGTGAAATAGGACCATAAGGAGAAAAATTTTCTCTACCTACTTAAAATATTTTCTGTATATGTGCTATGTGTCAGTCATTCTACAATCTATATGGATACCAAAAAGAAATAATCTCTTACACCAATGCAGTTATTGTGTGATACAAAACTGACAGACAGGCAGGCAGGCAGGCAGGCAGGCAGGCAGGCAGGCAGGCAGATACACAGCTGCACAAAAAGGTAGCAAATACTTCAGATCTCCTCCTACATGTGTTTTCTTTATTTGCATGTTCTATGTAGATAGCTGGAGATATATTTTTCTATAGATATATAAAGATTAAAACTTACAGTTACACATATTAAGATGAATTTGTGGTCTGTGCACCAAGTGCTTACCAAAATTTTTATTGGGACCTACAACTTATTTTGTTATATCCAGAGAAGAGTTTGTATGGCCAGTACTGGCAATTTGTCTGCAATTCTTGAGGAAGCAAAAAACTTATGTATAGTAGTCATATAACAGGTATTTTATAACTTATTTCACAAACAATTATCCTGAACTGTGTTGAAGGCCATAACTTCAGCAAGATGAAACTCATTACTGAAATATGGACTTATTTATGAATTTGTCAAAATATCCAAAAGACAAAATACCACAGCATTTCACCAACTAAATTCTCACACTCAAATCTTCACTGTTGACTTCTGATCTCCTCATGCATTACCAATAGATTACAATTACCTGTATCTTTCTGTGTTTCCTCTTCTTCTTTCTTCCTCTTCTTCTTTCTTCCTTCCTTCCTTCCTTCCTTCCTTCCTTCCTTCCTTCCTTCCTTCCTTCCTTCCTTCCTTCCTTCCTTCCTTTCTTTCTTTCTTTCTTCTTCTTCTTCTTCTTCTTCTTCTTCTTCTTCTTCTTCTTCTTCTTCTTCTTCTTCTTCTTCTTCTTCTTCTTCTTCTTCATCTTTCTTCATCGTGAAAAACACGAAAGTCACACATCATCTGAAATTACAGAAAAAAGATGACAGGTCACAGTAACATTTCTGCACTGTAGGAAATCTTTCACAGGGACAACTGAGTATATAAATCCATTGTCTGAAAATAGATATGAGAGACTACTACTTATATCCTGATACACATGGAAAATCACAGACTCATAACTAGAGAAGAATGCCTTAGGGGACAAAAATAAATCAGGAAAGGTAACTGATTAGCTTTGAATTCTAAATTTTAATAATTCAATTTACCACAGAATTTTGCACATCTTTCTATACCAAATATTATTGAATAGAACAAAAATTAA
Organism: Mus caroli; assembly: GCF_978045245.1. Taxonomy (NCBI): domain Eukaryota; kingdom Metazoa; phylum Chordata; class Mammalia; order Rodentia; family Muridae; genus Mus; species Mus caroli. The sequence goes on from NW_028227261.1 coordinate 63,528,842, forward strand.
GAAATTCTTCAGCCGGGCAGTGGTGGCACATGCCTTTAATCCCAGCACTTGGGAGGCAGTGGCAGGCAGATTTCTGAGTTCATGGCCAGCCTGGTCTACAGAGTGAGTTCCAGGACCACCAAGGATACACAGACAAATCCTGTCTTGAAAAACCAAAAAAGAAAGAAAGAAAGAAAGAAAGAAAGAAAGAAAGAAAGAAAGAAAGAAAGAAAGAAAGAAAGAAAGAAAGAAAAATTCTTTGATTCTTGTATGGTTATTTAAAGCACATTAAATTTGAGTTAATATTTAATTTAAATTTCATTTTCTCACTAGACAGCCAATGTATACGTATTTATTGCTTGTCATATATTTTAATGGAGATAAGATTCTGAGAATCACAGATTTAGCCCTTGCTCTTTTGCCTAATATTGCTTTGTGCACAGAATAAGAGAAATACAGAATTTTAGAGAGGATAATTACAACGATTTGAAAAGTCAACTTCATGAGGGCCTGTGTGGCAATATTATTGAATTACATCTTAAAGGAAAAACACTCACACCTTGAAGAGAGAAATTGAACTTTGATGTTTTGTAAGGCCATTCAGTCTTCCAAGAAGAATCTATATTATCAAGAATTAAGAGTAGCACTAGAGAACCCAACCTATCAGGAGACTAATTAATACTCTATGGAAATTATGATGGGGTCCTTATAGTGATGTGGAGAAAGGTAGGTGAGACTAAGCATTGTTAATAACAAATACAGAGGGTGCTTGATAATATTTTGAATATGAGAGAAAGGAAGTGAGATTTTGGTTTTAGAAAAAGATATAAGGTAAGAGGATAGATAAAATTTGGTGGGGGGTGTTTATACTTTAGTGAGCAGGCAGACAAATAATTATCATTATCAGTTATTGACTGAAACTAAAGTTCATTATGCAGAACAAAAACCAGACATAGTTAGAGGAATATTAACCCTGGAGAGAATAACAGCAAATGTAATGAGAATGAACAGTATATTTCAGTTTAAGATTATAAACAGTAAAATAAAGAAATACTAATTGGGAAAGGATCTTTATAGTGACTTACTCAAGTACAAGTACCAATGAGATAGAAGAAAGATAGAATGTGGCCTAGAAAAGAACAAACAGTATATGAAGAAAAACAGACCAATCTGCTGTGCCACCAATTGCTGAAAGTTCAAATGAGGAGACTGAGTCATCATAACCTCTGGATAGCACAGAAGTCTCTCATGCCTTAGAATTTGCCACTGGGACTTTTTTAGTCAGAAATTCAACTGCATAGGGTAATTTGAATTAAGATTCAAGCTTTTGCTTCCTCTGTATTTCCCATTGTTTCATACCAAATGATGGTTGGATTTTTAGTATGATATCTATTCCATAGCCAATTTATAATGAGTTATTTGAGCTATGAAATGTATGGAGAGCTTTGGGGAACACTTCTAGGAATTTGGCAGGAATTTGACATTGGGCTAGGACAAGGAAATAGGCTCAAGATGAATACAGCTGAGAAATGTGTTCTTTGTATCTTGGTGGGTTATGGTAAGACCCTGAATATAGTGACCTTTGTTTATGCTTTGTTTGTTCCCCCGCACTATGTATGCCTTTATTGTTCCTTGACTACTTTGTTTATGCCTTAGGACTGACCACATTATTTGCATGTACCTAGAATGGTATAGAAGCAGACTGGAGAAAAATAAACCCGCTTTAGCTTCAGTACTGGCTGGGGCCATGTTATAGTGTTGTTTCAATGTCTTTTTCTTTTCAGTCCTCACTCCCTCCCTTCAGACCCTGTTGACTGACTGAACTGGATTGGTCAGAAGTATAAATAACTGTGTTACAAAAGAACAAACACATACCTTCATCATCAGTGAATTATGGAAAATTATGCTGGAATCTAATTATACACATACAGTACAAGAGTATGCGATCTACAAGGCCAATAAAGTCATTTAGTTTAACTATTATATGTCCTGGCTCTAAATGTTGTGAGTGACACAAATTTGGCCTCAGACTAATATCCAGACTGAAGAATGCGTGAAACACCTGAGAAAGCACAGAACTATAAAAATGGAGATTGGTAGACTTTATGGAAATCATGTAGTAAAATAAACATTAGTCAATCTGTTAAAAAGTGAAAATTATTACAGAATAATTACTGAAATAGAGATCCTTCTTTCCAACTTTTAGAGGCATTCACACATGTATTATCTAACAAAGGCACCTACCTAAGTGACTAAACTCTATTAAGAAACACAAAGTGTAGCAAAAATAACCAAACAATCACTACTGTGGCAAGAAACAAAACCAACCCAAGAGCAACATAGTGCAATGTGAAAGCAACAGTTCATAGTGATTCATTTATGACAACACAGTGTGAACTAATGGCAAATCCTTAGGAACATGCCACTAATTCCAATTTACTTAAATAACTAGCCAGGATCTACCCTAGAAAAATGCACATAAGCACTCTGTTTTTCTTTGGTACTCTATTAACGAAATAACACTATTGCTACAAATACAATAATTTACTTTAGTTGGTTATTATGGTATATTGTATTCAGCAACAAGCCACATGAGTATCAGAGTGGATAGAATACTATGCTATGCTACAACAGATCAAAACTTAGAACTAAAGTTTAGTGAATTATTATCATTAGGGCTGTAGAATTAGAAAGGCAAGAAGATTAAAAACATACCTAGACTGGAAACAAGATGCTATAAGTAAGCATGTAGACAGATGAACAATATTATTAAACCTCTTAAGACATAAGCAGCAAGTTTCAATGGAAACAGACAATACAAATTTTGATCCACTCTAATCTAAATGGTGCCAGTCTGATAACTCTATACTATCATCAGAATAGATCACTCTTCAGTCCTTGATTTGTGTCTATTATATTATAAAAATGTTGACACAATTTTAGAATTTTTATGTAAAGAAAATACATCCTAAGAAAGAATTTTTCCTCTGTTCCTTCTGATATGCTTTTTCATTGTCTCCTCTGTTCCTTTTTTCACCCTTGCAATGGAGAGTTACTCACTTCTTCATAAAGACACTCAGAACCTTTAGCTCATATTTGAATATTGAAGGGGTAAGGCATTGGCCCATTGGTCTCCTGAGTTGACAGAGAGCAGAGAGACAAGAGGTAGGGGAAAAACAATATCAGTCTTTCCTTTTCTTTTTTTAATTTTTCTTTTATTATTATTAATCATTCCATTTCTTTACATCTCAGATGATAGCCCAATTCCCAGTTATCCTCCTCCACCAACCCCCAACCCCATGACATCTCACTTCCTGCTTACCCCTCTGCCACCCCCATTCCACATCTGCCCTCCCCACTCCCTTTTCCTTGTATGAGAGTGCTTCCCCACCCATCCATACTCTCCTGCCCCACCACTCCAGCATTTCCCTACTCTGGGGCATTCAACATCCCCAGGACCAAGGGCTTCCCCTCCCATTGCTGTTGGGCAAGGCCATCCTCTGCTACATAAGTATCTGGAGCCAAAGATCGATCCCTTTAGGTACACTCCTTCGTTGGTGGGCTAGACTTTGGGAGAACTGGGTGGTCAGGCCAGTCTATGCTGTTCTTCTAATGGGGTTGCAATGCCCCTCCATTCCTCCAGTCCTTCTATCAACTCCCCCAACAGGTTCTCTGAGTTCACCCTAATGGTTGGCTCCAAGCATCTGCCTCTGCTTTGGTCAGTTGCTGGCCAGACCTCCCCAGGAACTGTCACACTTGGTTCCTGTCTGCAACTGCCTCTTGACCATGGCAGCAGTGTTGGGTTTGGCGTCTGCAGACATGATGTATCCCCAGATGGGGCCATTCCCAGTTGGCCTTTCCTTGAGTCTTTGTTCCATTTTTTTGTCCCTGTTCTTCCTTTGGACGGGAACATTTCTGGGTTAACTAAAAATTTTGAGATGTGTGGGTGGCTCCAGGGGTCATGTTTATCTATTGGAGGTGGTCTCCACAAGTTCTACCATGCCACGGACCTGCCTCAGTCAGCCCCCCTTAATCTGGGGGAGAAATCAGGGTTCCAGTATCAGCTAAAAGGGTAACAAATGGACACAGACACAAGGGAGTGTGGTATCTGAATGTAATTTCTTGAAGCAAGCACCAGACTTTTAATACAGAAGAAAATAGGAAAATTAGGTGACACATTGGAAAAGTACAGTGAGGTTACAGGATGCTTAATGACTCTTATACAAAACAGAGGAATGCAAACCTAAAGACTGGCAGGAACTGGGCAATAGAACGACTGAGACAAAGTCAGCTCTATCGAAGGTCAGCTATATTTTTAGAATCCAGGTGTGAGGTCTTTACACTCCTGGGGCAAGGGCTTTCACACCCAAGCCATAGTTCTAATTAAGGAGTTCCACTCTAGCTAACTTTCTCATGAGTACTTCAGTACTCTAGTTCCTCCTCAAACCACAGCCCTATCTACTTCCTAAACCACTGTAAATTCCTGTATATGGGAGTGACTTGACTTTATTCTAAGTGATTGTGTGGGGGAACTTTCTACTAATAAGTAATGTAGTCTGCCATACATAACTATAATAAGGATTCTAAACTTCCTTTGCTAAGCTTGCTCTGAGATTTCTAACTCTATGTATTAGAGAGTAATGCCTGATTTCTTTCACTATCTCTCTTACAATACTAGAGGCAATTCTGAATGTTACTGAATAGGTAATATTCTTACTGAATTCCAAGCCCGGGTCAGGTCAAGGACTACATAGGGCATTGGTGAAGGCCAGGAAGCAAAGTTCAATTTTGCTTAGGTATTTGACAAGTCATTGCTTGGAGGCACCTATAACAAAACAATACTGAAAGAAACCACCCAGATCCATTCCCAAGGAAAGTTTGGAGCATTCGTTATATGGGATGCCAGGGTTCCAGGAGACTAAGTTTCCGTGAACTTTTCGCCTTGGGACTGCATCCAAGCATTTGGGCCTGTCATGCAAATCACTACTGGAGTGGGTATGGCACTACTGCTACCTTCTCTGTGCATTCCCGTTAAAGTCATCCCTGTTGGGTCCTGAGAGCCTCACGTTCCTCTGGACCCTCCAGTGGCTATTTCCAGTTCCTCATCACCCCCTACTATTTTTATTCGATTTCCTGACCCTCTGTACCTCTCTGAATTCTCCTCCAGAAGAAGTCCTTACCTTCTGCCACCCTTATTTCCTCCTCCTCCTTTCTTCCTCCCTTATCACCTTCCTTCCATTTCCCACAATTGTCCTGTCTGCCATCCCCTCCCCCATGCAGGCCTGAAGCATCCACCCCCTGATCTTCCTTCCTCCTATGCTCCATATGTTCTGTTGATAGGTTGTATCGTAGACATTTTGAGCTTTTGGGTTAGTATCCACTTATTAGTGAGTACATACCATGTGTATTCTTTTGTGTCTGGGTTACCTTACTCATGATGATATTTTCTAATTCCATCCATTTGCCTGTAAATTTCACACTGAAATGATCATAGATATTATGCTCAAAATTTACCTTCCTTAAGCTTATTTTTTTCATCTTAGGCTTTTTAAATTTGCTTTATTAAATTTATATAGACTTAATAAATCTGAAATTGTTCTCATGTTTTCATGTATGAATAGAAATGAGAAGTCCCTGAGGAAATACACCAGCTTAAGTAGTTCAGGATTTAATTGGCAACATTCACTAATAATGTATTAATTTAAAAAGTTCCATTTTTCAGGCAAGAGAGTTGAAGGAAAGCTACCATTTATTATAATGATTGATTTGATTGATTTGATGTCTAACTGGACCTTAAAATTTTTTCATTATTCTAAGACATTTTATTTAGCAAATATTTATTGTTGGTAAACAAAATAAAATCAGAATAGATTTGAATTTATAAAACAAAAAATATAGATCGCTATTTTTAAAGAATAACAAAATTTGCTTCTGTAGTGTTTAAATTAAGCATTATACCAGTTTGCTAGTATAAATACCTCTACTTATTTCAGAAAGGTTGCTCTACAGAATGATTTTGTAAAAACAGAGAAAACATGATACTAAACAAGCTGAATATTTACATAATTTCACAATATGCACATAACTCCTTGTGTGAAGACTCACTTCACAAACAGGAAAATGGACATGTACAATGTATAAGGAAAAAACTACAACTTCAGGAAGTTCTCACCTGAGATTTCTATTCTATTATTGTTATCATTATTTTCATTATCATTACTGGTAGCACCTACTATACTAGGGAAAGTAAGTTCTAAAATCACATAAAATAACCTATGATGTCTGTGAATTCAGGCAAATGTTAGCCACATATTCATCAGAATGTTGTTTTCTGTTGAGGAATGTTCTTTAGTTCCTTAAATGATAGTTAAAGTATTAGACAAATATTTTTAGACATTTTCTTATATATTACTGATGTGGGAGCACCTTACACCTTTACAATGAACATCTTTTATGACTTTAATACAAATTTTGAGATTAAAAGTTTGAAAAGATTTTAAGCTCCCAGCCTTAGATTATTTCTAGACAGTAATGGCTAAAGTAGTCTTACATTATTGTGCTATTATACTTCTAAAAGTGAGCCATGAGCTTTCTCTTCAGACATGCATGCTATCAATAAGGTGAATTGAAATAAGGTGTTATCAATAAGGTGACTTGAAAGAGGAAAATATTCTGATCAGAAATCTAGTCTGTGCTTCTCCATTGGGAGCCCTGTGATACATCCAATAGCTGACTGTGAACATCCACTCCTGTGTTTGCTAGGCCCCAGCATCGTCTCACAAGAGACAGCTATATTTGGGTCCTTTCAGCAAAATCTTGCTAGTGTATGCAATGGTGTCAGCGTTTAGAAGCTGATTATGGGACAGATCCCTGGATACAGCAGTCACTAAATGGTCCATCCTTTCATCACAGCTACGAACTTTGTCTCTGTAACTCCTTCCCTGGGTGTTTTGTTCCCAATTCTAAGAAGGTGCACAGTGTCCACACTTTGGTCTTCATTCTTCTTGAGTTTCATGCGTTTATCAAATTGTATCTTATATCTTGGGTATCCTAAGTTTTGGGCTAATATCCACTTATCAATGAATACATATTGTGTGAGTTCTTTTGTGATTGTGTTACTTCACTCAAGATGATGCCCTCCAGGTCCATCCATTTGGCTAGGAATTTCATAAATTCATTCTTTTTAATAGCTGAGTAGTACTCCATTGTGTAAATGTACCATAATTTCTGTATCCATTCCTCTGTTGAGGGACATCTGGGTTCTTTCCAGCTTCTGGCTATTATAAATAGGGCTGCTATGAACATAGTGGAGCATGTGTCCTTTTTACCGGTTGGGACATCTTCTGGATATATGCCCAGGAGAGGTATTGCTGGATCCTCCGGTAGTACTATGTCCAATTTTCTGAGGAACCGCCAGACTGATTTCCAGAGTGGTTGTACAAGCTTGCAATCCCACCAACAATGGAGGAGTGTTCCTCTTTCTCCACATCCTCGCCAGCATCTGCTGTCACCTGAATTTTTGATCTTAGCCATTCTGACTGGTGTGAGGTGGAATCTCAGGGTTGTTTTGATTTGCATTTCCCTGATGATTAAGGATGTTGAACATTTTTTCAGGTGCTTCTCTGCCATTCGGTATTCCTCAGGTGAGAATTCTTTGTTCAGTTCTGAGCCCCATTTTTTAATGGGGTTATTTGACTTTCTGGAGTCCACCTTCTTGAGTTCTTTATATATATTGGATATTAGTCCCTTATCTGATTTAGGATAGGTGAAGATCCTTTCCCAATCTGTTGGTGGTTTTTTTGTCTTATTGATGGTGTCTTTAGCCTTGCAGAAGCTTTGTAGTTTCATGAGGTCCCACTTGTCAATTCTCGATCTTACAGCACAAGCCATTACTGTTCTATTCAGGAATTTTTCCCCTGTGCCCATATCTTCAAGGCTTTTCCCCACTTTCTCCTCTATAAGTTTCAGTGTCTCTGGTTTTATGTGAAGTTCCTTGATCCACTTAGACTTGACCTTAGTACAAGGAGATAGGAATGGATCGATTCGCATTCTTCTACATGTTAACAACCAGTTGTGCCAGCACCATTTGTTGAAAATGCTGTCTTTCTTCCACTGGATGTTTTTAGCTCCCTTGTCGAAGATCAAGTGACCATAGGTGTGTGGGTTCATTTCTGGGTCTTCAATTCTATTCCATTGGTCTATTTGTCTGTCACTATACCAGTACCATGCAGTTTTTATCACAATTGCTCTGTAGTAGAGCTTTAGGTCAGGCATGGTGATTCCACCAGAGGTTCTTTTATCCTTGAGAAGAGTTTTTGCTATCCTAGGTTTTTTGTTATTCCTGATGAATTTGCAGATTGCACTTTCTAATTCGTTGAAGAATTGATTTGGAATTTTGATGGGGATTGCATTGAATCTGTAGATTGCTTTTGGCAAGATAGCCATTTTTACAATGTTGATCCTGCCAATCCATGAGCATGGGAGATCTTTCCATCTTCTGAGATCTTCTATAATTTCTTTCTTCAGAGACTTGAAGTTTTTATTATACAGATCTTTCACTTCCTTAGTTAGAGTCACGCCAAGATATTTTATATTATTTGTGACTATTGAGAAGGGTGTTGTTTCCCTAATTTCTTTCTCAGCCTGTTTATTCTTTGTGTAGAGAAAGGCCATTGATTTGTTTGAGTTAATTTTATATCCAGCTACTTCACCGAAGCTGTTTATCAGGCTTAGGAGTTCTCTGGTGGAATTTTTAGGGTCACTTATATATACTATCATATCATCTGCAAAAAGTGATATTTTGACTTCATCTTTTCCAATTTGTATCCCTTTGATCTCCTTTTGTTGTCCAATTGCTCTGGCTAGGACTTCAAGTACAATGTTGAATAGGTATGGAGAAAGTGGACAGCCTTGTCTAGTCCCTGATTTTAGAGGGATTGCTTCAAGCTTCTGACCATTTACTTTGATGTTGGCTACTGGTTTGCTGTAGATTGCTTTTATCATGTTTAGGTATGGGCCTTGAATTCCTGATCTTTCCAAGACTTTTATCATGAATGGGTGTTGGATCTTGTCAAATGCTTTTTCCGCATCTAACGAGATGACCATGTGGTTTTTGTCTTTGAGTTTGTTTATATACTGGATTACGTTGATGGATTTCCGTATATTGAACCATCCCTGCATCCCTGGGATGAAACCTACTTGGTCAGGATGGATGTTTGTTTTGATGTGTTCTTGGATTCGGTTAGCAAGAACTTTATTGAGGATTTTTGCATCAATATTCATAAGGGATATTGGTCTGAAGTTTTCTATCTTTGTTGGGTCTTTTTGTGGTTTAGGTATCAGAGTAATTGTGGCTTCATAGAATGAGTTGGGTAGAGTACCTTCTGTTTCTATTTTGTGGAATAGTTTGTGAAGAACTGGGATTAGATCTTCTTTGAAGGTCTGATAGAACTCTGCACTAAACCCATCTGGTCCTGGGCTCTTTTTAGTTGGGAGACTATTAATGACTGCTTCTATTTCTTTGGGGGATATAGGGCTGTTTAGATCATTAACCTGATCTTGATTCAACTTTGGTACCTGGTATCTGTCTAGGAACTTCTCCATTTCATCCAGGTTCTCCAGTTTTGTTGAGTATAGCCTTTGGTAGAAGGATCTGATGGTGTTTTGGATGTCTTCAGGATCTGTTGTTATGTCTCCTTTTTCATTTCTGATTTTGTTAATTAGGATGCTTTCCCTGTGCCCTCTAGTGAGTCTGGCTAAGGGTTTATCTATCTTGTTGATTTTCTCAAAGAACCAGCTCCTTGATTGGTTGATTCTTTGAATAGTTTTTCTTGTTTCCACTTGGTTGATTTCACCCCTGAGTTTGATTATTTCCTGCCGTCTACTCCTCTTGGGTGAATTTGCTTCCTTTTGTTCTAGTGCTTTTAGGTGTGTTGTCAAGTGCTAATGTGTACTCTCTCTAGTTTCCTTTTGGAGGCACTCATAGCTATGAGTTTTCCTCTTAGAAATGCTTTCATTGCGTCCCATAAGTTTGGGTATGTTGTGGCTTCATTTTCATTGAACTCTAAAAAGTCCTTAATTTCTTTCTTTATTCCTTCCTTGACCAAGGTATCATTGAGAAGAGTGTTGTTCAGTTTCTACGTGAAGGTTGGCTTTCTATTATTTATTTTGTTATTGAAGATCAGCCTTAGTCCATGGTGGTCTGATAGGATGCATGGGACAATTTCAATATTTTTATATCTGTTGAGGCCTGCTTTGTGACCAATTATGTGGTCAATTTTGGAGAAGGTACCATGAGGTGCTGAGAAGAAGGTATATCCTTTTGTTTTAGGATAGAATGTTCTGTAGATATCTGCCAGATCCATTTGATTCATAATTTCTCTTAGTTTCACTGTGTCCCTGTTTAGTTTCTGTTTCCATGATCTGTCCATTGGTGAAAGTGGTGTGTTGAAGTCTCCCACTATTATTGTATGAGGTGCAATGTGTGCTTTGAGCTTTACTAAAGTTTCTTTAATGAATGTGGCTGCCTTTGTATTTGGAGCATAGATATTCAGGATTGATAGTTCCTCTTGGAGGATTTTACCTTTGATGAGTATGAAGTGTGCCTCCCTGTCTTTTTTAATGACTTTGGGTTGGAAGTCAATCTTATCAGATATTAGAATGGCTACTCCAGCTTGTTTCTTCATGCCATTTGCTTGGAAAATTGTTTTCCAGCCTTTCATTCTGAGGTAGTGTCTATCCTTTTCTCTGAGATGAGTTTCCTGTAAGCAGCAAAATGTTGGGTCTTGTTTGTGTAGCCAGTTTGTTAGTCTATGTCTTTTTATCGGGGAGTTGAGTCCATTGATATTAAGAGATATTAAGGAAAAGTAATTGTTGTTTCCTGTTATTTTTGTTGTTAAAGTTGGCATTTTGTTCTTGTGGCTGTCTTCTTTTAGGTTTGTTGAGGGATTACCTTCTTGTTGATCTAGGGCGTGGTTCCTGTCCTTGTATTGGTTTTTTTCTGTTATTATCCTTTGAAGGGCTGGATTCGTGGAGAGATAATGTGTGAATTTGGTTTTGTCGTGGAATACTTTGGTTTCTCCATCTATGTTAATTGAGAGTTTGGCTGGGTATAGTAGCCTGGGCTGGAATTTGTGTTCTTTTAGTGTCTGTATAACATCCGTCCAGGATCTTCTGGCTTTCATAGTCTCTGGTGAAAAATCTGGTGTAATTCTGATAGGCTTGCCTTTATATGTTACTTGGCCTTTTTCTCTTACTGCTTTTAGTATTCTATCTTTATTTAGAGCATTTGTTGTTCTGATTATTATGTGTCGGGAGGTATTTCTTTTCTGGTCCAGTCTATTTGGAGTTCTGTAGGCTTCTTGTATGTTCATGGGCATCTCTTTCTTTAGATTTGGGAAGTTTTCTTCTATAATTTTGTTGAAGATGTTTGCTGGTCCTTTGAGTTGAAAATCTTCATTCTCATCCACTCCTATTATCCGTAGGTTTGGTCTTCTCATTGTGTCCTGTATTTCTTGGATGTTTTGAGTTAGGATCTTTTTGCATTTTACATTTTCCTTGATTGTTGTGCCGATGTTCTCTATGGAATCTTCTGCACCTGAGATTCTCTCTTCCATCTCTTGTATTCTGTTGCTGATGCTCGTATCTATGGTTCCAGATTTCTTTCCTAGGGTTTCTATCTCCAGTGTTGCCTCATTTTGGGTTTTCTTTATTGTGTCTACTTCCCTTTTTAGGTCTAGTATGGTTTTGTTCATTTCCATCATCTGTTTGGATGTGTTTTCCTGTTTTTCTGTAAGGACTTCTACCTGTTTGATTATGTTATCGTGTTTTTCTTTAAGGATTTGTAACTCTTTAGCAGTGTTCTCCTGCCATTCTTTAAGGGATTTTTGTGCTTTCTCTTTATTGTCTTCTGCCTGTTTAGCAGTGTTCTCCTGCATTTCTTTAAGTGTGTTATTAAAGTCCTTCTTGAAGTTCTCTATCATCATCAGGAGATATGCTTTTAAATCCGTGTCTAGCTTTTCCGGTGTGTTGGGGTGCCCTGGACTGGGCGAAGTGGGGGTGCTGGGTTCTGATGATGGTGAGTGGTCTTGGTTTCTGTTAGTAAGATTATTACGTTTACCTTTCGCCATCTGGTAATCTCTGGGGTTAGTTGTTATCGTTGTCACTGTTTAAAGATTGGAGCAGAAGCTGTGTTCCACTCACCAGCAGTCTCTAAATCCTGCGGCGGGGGTCGTGGGTAGCTGACGGTACCCCGGTGCTGGTCCAGCCGGAAGAGGCCTGTGGTCCTACACAGGCCGTTTTTCTGCTTCCCTAACTAATGCAGTCTCTGGTCCCACGTGCAATTGGATTGGAGCAGAAGCTGTTTCCACTCTCCAGAAGTCTTAAGATCCTGTGGTGTGTGTTGTGGGTAGCTGGTGAGTGTCAGCCGACCCTGCGCCCCAGCTGCCCCGGTGCTTTTCTGACCGGAAGAGGGTTGTGGCCCTATGTAGGCCGGATTTCTCTCTCCCCAACCAGAGCAGTCTCAGGTCCCGCGTGATTGGACTGGAACAGAAGCTGTGTTCCACTCACCAGCAGTCCCAAAATCCTGCGGCGGGGGTCGTGGGTAGCTGGCGGGTGTCAGGCAACCCTGTGCTCCCGCTACCCCGGCGCTGATCCGGCCGGATGAGGCCTGTGGCCCTACTCAGGCCGGTTTCTGCTTCCCTAACTAATGCAGTCTCAGGTCCCGCGCAATTGGATTGGAGCTGAAGCTGTGTTCCACTCACCAGCAGTCCCAAAATCCTGCGGCGGGGGTCGTGGGTAGCTGGCGGGTGTCAGGCAACCCTGCGCTCCCGCTACCCCGGCGCTGATCCAGCCGGATGAGGCCTGTGTTCCTACTCAGGCCGGTTTCTTCTTCCCTAACTAATGCAGTCTCAGGGAGAAATGGTTGTCTTATAAGAAATGATATTGAGGAGTTTGGGAGATGACTGAGAAATTAAAAGCAACTGCTGTTCTTGCAAAAGACCAGAGTTTGATTACTACTCACATTAAGTGTTTCACAATTGTCTAGAACTTGAGGTCTAGGCATTCAATACACTCTTCTTGTCTCTGCAGGTGCCTGCCCATATGTGGCACACACATACTATGCACCCGGAGAGACATACACATAAAAATAAAATAAAATAAAATAAAATAAAATAAAATAAAATAAAATAAATCATTAAGTATGAGATCAATAAGAGATATTTGAGGATATGAAGTTTTAGTTGATAGTTTCCTATTCTATAATCTGTGGATTCAAGACTTGTGTTAATAGAGTATATCAGGAGTGTCGCGATAAGAGCACAAATGGCCTATTAGATTTCCTACCTTAAATTTAACCAGCCAGGGCACTTCTCTAAAATTGGAGCAATTATTCTTATATACAAACACTAGCTGCTTTTCTAGAGGTCCTGAGTTGAATTCCCAGGAACCACATGGTGGCTCACAACTATCTGTAATAGAATCTGACTCCCTCTTCTGGTGTTCATGAAAAGAGGACTCTTATAAATAAATTGTTGTTTTTAAAATAGTATTTGTTACTAATAAGCTTGGGACCAACATAGGGGGCAGTTAGAAGTGGCTCCCCCTTTCCCTTCACGTGCTCTGAGTGACATGTCACAAGCAGTGCAACTGCCTTTGCTATTCTTTACTATCTCAGGAAAGAGACTTAGAAAAGGAAAGAAAAAATATCAGGAGCATAGCAGTTTTATTTGCTTCTGTCAATAATGCCTCCTGGTGCTGTTCTTTCCCCTGAGAGGGGAAAGTTGGCTGTCTTGTTCATTTAATCTGATGCAACCACTTTCACTGTGTTTCAAGCCATTTCCTCAAACATATGCCCTTCCAGGCTGTGTTGCTCTAACAAGATAGCAGAAAAAAAATGCTTTAATCATTTATATGGACTTTGTGGGGTGTCTTGTGTATGTAAATACGTTGAGCTTGCTCAGAGGCTTTCGTATTTTAATATTCTATTTTATCTTAGGAACATTTTTTTTCTTGTGGTCTTACAGCTAAAATGAAATTCCAAAACCAAAAAACCCAGTGGCTTCCACTCCTCATCAGAATTCAGGCTGAGCAGCTAGTCCATTTGTAAGGTTTAATTCAACAGAATCCCACAACCACAAGTTTTGTACCAAGTTCCAGTCTGTCTTTAGGTAATATTCTCATTAAGAGAATAAACAGTAGAAACCAACTTTGACTAAACTAAAACAACAGCAACAAAACCCATGTATTAAAAGATACTATTAGTAAAACTATGACCTAGCTGGTAAAAAGAAAGAAAGAGCAAAAGAAGTTGGCATCAGGTCAGAAAGGATCATCAATAGTTCCAGCCAGTTCCCCCAAAGAGATCATTTTGAATTTGACATGGCTTCTCTTCGGATACCCATGCTGAAAGAATTCCCATCACTTTGTGGAGTTTCTAAGTCCAATGATGGATTTACCAGTAATTGACTATTAAATGGGTCAAGTTATTGATACTTGATATTAGAAAAAATATGTTATGGTGAAGGTGTTGGACAAAAAGGGACAAAACCAAGAACTGATGCTGTTAAGAGCGAGAATATACTCCACATGCCAGAAGAAGGTAGGAGTTAAACTTAGAACCACCACAGAATTTTTTCTAGAGAAAAGGAAAATAAAACATAATTACTCCTTCCTTTCAGATAATATTCAGTACCACCATGTGCAATAACATCCAGCAGAATTTGTCTATCCACTTCTAATTACCATTAAAGCTAGAACATAGAGAGAGAGAGAGAGAGAGAGAGAGAGAGAGAGAGAGAGAGAGAGAGAGAGAGAGAGAGAGAGAGTTGGGGCAGTTATCTAGTACAGGATAAGCTACACAAGAGAAATGTCCACTTTAGAATAATTAATTATTTTATTTCCCACAAAAGAATGATGTCCCATAAAAAAATAATAGAGGTTTAGACTAAATTTTTATTCTCACAGTTAAACAAGGACCTAAATGTTTATTTTACTAGCAAAGACTAATGATAACACTGATGATAACTTCTTTTAAAAATCGCTTAAATTTTAGACTGATTGACTATCCAGGTACCAAATCACCTATATTTATTAACTCATATAATTCATATTAATTTGATGTTTGACATCTCATCAGTTTTGCCATTTAATTAATGAAAAGGACAAAATACAGTGATTTCTGAATGATTACTATTGAGGTTTTATAGGCAAGGAAATTAAAACCATATAGCCTCTAACAGGAAAGGTGCACTGGACCAGACAACAGATTTCAGCCTACCAAATGTTCTAAGTGCCTGTTTAGAATCAACTGAAGTTATTCAAAAAATCCTGCTATCACTTCCTCTATAGGAATTTATTTGACTGAGAATGATAAATTTCAGCCTGTTTATTTTGGAAATTGTTTCAACTCATGAATATTTACGGTCTGACCTAATACAGCAATATGCTTTAGCTACTTCCACTTAAATCACCAACCCCATACAAGCCAAAGCTATGATAGGTCACAAAGTGCACTACCACAGACTTATGCCCTAAAACAAAGGCATAATCTTACCAACATTTTTTTCCAGTTAACATACAGAATTCCTTTAAATACCTTTGAGTCATAATGTAAGAGAGAGTTTCACATTAAGTCCTCATTGATAATTCACAAAATACTAATCAGAAGTTTGAATTCAGTCTAAGGTCTCTGGCAATTTGGGTACTAGCAGGACTGAGAAAACAGGTGAGGACTGTCATTGACTGGAGTTGATGAAAGTTGAATAAGAAAGAAGTCATCTCCTCTGGCAAATACTGAAAGAATAAATATTATAGAATGCATTTGCACAGTGTGTGTTTCTTGAGGTAACACTTGAAAGTTGTAGCACTTGATAATCCCCAAACTGCTTCACACAATAGTACCTTCCCGTGGGGTCTTCACAGCCATTAGTTTATGCACTTACTACGGAGCTTGTTTGCACTGTTACTGGCTCTGCTGATAGGACAGGAGAGGTGGTTCATTCCAGAAATGGCCCATCTTGTTTCTCAAGTGTTTTCAGTTTTTTAACTTGACAGGCTAAATTTTATAACTATAGAGGACAATGACCAAGTTACATATGTGAAGTGCTAAGCCAGTTCATGGGATATCTAAATTAGTCCTTGTTTTACATTTTCTACTTGACAATTTCTGCCAGCAGTAAATAACAAATGGAAAATATTAAGAACTATTTGTTGAGACAATTACTTTTCTTAGATATAATAGCTAGGTCTGAAATTTCAAAGTGTAAATGATTGTGTTTATAAAAACAATTTATCATTCACATAACGAAGATTGTCACCAGTGAAAGAAAACATTTCCCAAGTATTTCTAGCCAACTTGTAAATAAAATCTTTATAAGACAAAAGGTGCTTTTCTTGAAGAAGTGTTTCAATAAATAACATGTGGTACAATTTCTCTATTTGCCAAAAGCCTAAATACCTCTCTTCTTTTCCACTGCTTTTTTCCCCTTCAAAGGTTCTCGACCTTCCTAATGCTGTGACCCTTTAATAGTTCCTCATAGGTAACACCTAACCATAAAATTATGTTTGTTACTTCCTCATAACTATAATTTCACTACTGTTATGAATCATAATGTAAATATAAGACCTGTGGTATATTTTATATACAACCCCTGAGAAAAGGTCACTTGTCCCCAAAGTGATCTCAACACATAGGTTGAGAACCGCTGTCTTATATTCTCTTTTTTTCTCTTCATATTTTTTTTTACTCACATTACATCTCAATCACAGATGCCCCCTTCCTTCCTCTCTTTCCAGTAATGTCCTCACAAATCCTTTTCCTCATTACTTTGTTACCTTCTCCTTAATAAAGGGGAAGCTCACCTTTGACACTATCTCATACAGGGTATGCCGTCCTAGCTGACTAAGCACATCCTCTCACACTGAGGCCCAATCAGGCAGTCCAGGTAAGGGGAGGGGATCCAATAGCAGGTAACAGAGTCAGAGACAGCCCCTGTTCCAATTGTTAGAGGATTCACATGAAGACCATGCTGCATATCTGTTACAAATGGGGGACAGGGCTAGATCCAGACCCCGTATGTTCTCTGGTTAGTGATTCAGACTCTGTGAACCCCCATGGGCTCAAGTTAGTTGACTCTATAAGTCTTTTTGTGGTGTCCTTGATCCTTTTTAGCTATCTCTATTCTATTCCTGATTCTTCTACAATGATCCTTGAACAATGCCTGATTTTTAGCTATGGGTCTCTGCATCTGTTTCATCTGCTGCTATATGAATCCACTCAGGCAACAGTTATTCTAGGCTCCTATCTGTAACCACAGCCAGAATATCATTATTGGTGTCAGGGGTTGTCTCTCTGCCTTGGAATGGGTTTAAAGTTTGACCAGTCGTTGTTTGGCCATTCCCTCAATCACTGCGCCATCTTTATCCTTGCACATCTTGTGGCAGGACAAATTTGAGGTTGAAGGTTTTGTGGGTGAGTTTTTATCTTAGCCATTCTGAAGGATATAAGGTGGAATTAAGAGTCATTTTCATTTTCATTTCCATGATGAGTAATGACATTGAATATTATAAAAGTACTTCTTGGCCATTAAAGATTTTTCTGTTGAGAATTCTCTGTTTAGCTCTGTACTTAATTTTTAATTCTGTTATTTGATTTGTTGTCTAATTCCTTAAATTCTTTATATTTTTGGATATTGGTCCTCTGTCAGATGTAGGGCTGTTGAAGATCTTTTACCATTCTTTAGGATGCTATTGTGTTGTATTTATGGTGTCTTTAGATTTGCAAAAGGTTTTCAGTTTCTTGAGGTTTCATGTAATAATTGTTGATCTTTGTGCCTGAACTATTGCAATTCTGTTGAGAAATTTATCTCCTGTGCCAATGAGTTCACGGCAGGTCCCCCCCCCCTTTGTCTTCTATTAGATTTAGTGTGTCTGGTTTTTGTTGACATATTTAATCTACTTGGACTTGAGTTTTGTGCAGCATAACAAATATGGATCTATTTGCATTCTTCTACATGTACATATGTAGAAAGCCCAACATCATTTGTTGAAGATCCCTTCTTATTTCCTTTGTACGGTTTGGTTTTGTTATCAAATGTCAAGTTACCAGTGGTGTGTGTTCATTTATTTCTGGTTCTTCCATTCTATTGATCAACATGTCTGTTTTTAAAGCAATGCTATGTGGATTTAATTACTATTGCTCTGTGGTATAGCATAAAATTAGGGATTGTGTTAGCCATCCTGTTTATTGGGATTTTTTTGTTTGTTTGTTTTTTTTGGTTTTCCCATATGAAGATGAGAATTGCTGTCTCAAGGTCTATAAAAATTGTTGAAATTTTGATGGAGATTGCATTGGATCTGTAGATTCCTTTTGGTAAGATGGCCTTTTTGACTGTATTAATCCTACCAATCCATGAGCATGGGTGATCTTTCCATCTTCAGAGGTCTTCTTCAATTTCTTTCTTCAGAGACTTAAGTTCTTGTTATATAGGCCTTTCAGGTACAGTTAATCTTGATTAGAGTCACACCAATATATTTAATATTATTTGTGTCTACTGCAAAGGGTATTGTTTCCTAATTTAATTCTTAGCCTGTTTATAATTTGTATAAAGGAGGGCTTCAGAAATTTTTGAGTTGATTTTCTATATTATATATCAAGCCTCATTCTTGAAACAGTTTATCAGCTATAAGCATTTGTTGGTAGAATCTTGGGAGTTACAAATATAAACTATAATATCATAAGCAAATACAATATGAAATAATATGCAAAATACAATACTTTGATTTCTTCCTTTTAAATTTGTGTTCCCTTGATTTCCTTGGGTTGCTTTATTGCTCTAGCTAGAACATCAAGTTCTATGTTGAATAGATAGAGTGGACAGCCTTGCCTTTCCCTGATTTTAGTGGAATTGCTTTAAGTTTCTCTCCAGTTAATTTAATATTGTCTATTGGCTTTATGTACATTGGTTTTATTATATTTAAGTATGCATCTTGTATCCCTAAACTTTTCAAAAATTTTAACATGAAAGTTTTTGGATTTTGTCAAAGGCTTTTTTTTTTAATGTAGTGAGATGATCATGTGATTTTTTTCCTTTCAATTCCGTTATATTATTAATCCACAATTAGTAAAATCCTATTAATGGATTTTTATATATTGAACCATTTCTATATCACTGGGATGAAACCTACTGGGTCATGGTGGATAATGATTTTAATGTGTTCTTTGTTTCATTTCTGAGAACTCTATTGAGTATTTTTGCATCAATGTTCATAAAATAAATCATTCTGAAGTTCTTTTTCTTTGTTGAGTCTTTGTGTGGTTTAGGTATCAGATGATGCGTTTGCCAATGTACATTCTGTTTCCATTTTGTGTAATAGTTTAAGGAGTATTAGTATTAACTATCTTTGAAAGTTTGTAAGAATTCTTTTCTAAAACTATCTGGCCCTGGGTGTTGTTTTTGTTTTGTTTTTGTTTTTAAGTCAGGAGACTTTTAATGAATATTTCTATTTCCTTAGGAGTTATTGGACTATTTAGATAGTTTACTAGAATTTGATTTAACTTTATTAAGGGGTATTTGTCTAGAAAATTATGCATTTCTTTTAAATTTTCCAATTTTGTGGAGTGTAAGTTTGTCAAACAAGACCTAATAAGTCTTTCAATTTCTTCAGTGTCTGTTGCGGTCTTCCTTTTCATTTCTGATTATGTTAACTTGGGTACTTACTGTCTCTCTGGCTTTAAGTTAGTGTGGCTAAGTTGAACGAGCTATTGGTTGCATTGATTCTTTTTATTGTTCTCCTTGTTTCTAGTTGATTGATTTCAGCCCCTAGTTTGATTATTTCCTACTGAATATTCTTCTTAGATGTGATTGTTTTGTTCTTTGTTTTTCTAGAGCTTTCATGTGCACTTTAAATTGTTAGTATAAGAACTCTTCCATTTCCTTATGAAGGCACCTATTGTTATGAACTTTCCTCTTAGCACTGCTTTCACTGTACCCTCTAAGTTTGGATTTGTTGTGCCTTCATTTTCATTGAATTCTTGAAAGTCTTTAATTTTTTTCTTTATTTCTTCCCTCACCCAGTAATCATTAAGTAGAGAGTTGTTCAATTGTAGTCTTTGGTTGTTTCTATTGTTGAAGTTCATCTTTAATCCATGGTGGTCTGATAAGATACAAGGAGTTACTTCAACTTTCTTGTAACTGTGAGGCTTGCCTTGTGATTGACTCTATGGTCAATTTTGAGGAAGGCATAATGAGGTACTAAGAAGAAGGTATATTATTTTGTGTTTGAGTAAACTGTGCTATAGTTATCAGGTAGGTCCATTTGAGTCGAAGACTCTGTTAATTTCATTATTTCCCTGTTTAGTTTTTGTCTTGATGACCTGTTCATTGGTGAGAAGTGAATATTGAAGTCTCCCACTGTTAATAAGTGAGATTTGATGTGCACTTTAAGCTTTAGTAATGTTTCTTTTATTAATGTGAATTTCCTTTCATTTAGGGCATATATGTTCACAGTTAAGATGTCATCTTGGTGGATTTTTTCCTTTGATTAATATGGTTAGTCTTCCTCCATCTCTTTTGATTAATAATTGAAAGTCTATTTTATTTGATACTAGAATGGCTACTTCAGCTTTCTATTTGGGCCCATTAGATAGAAACCTTTTCCAGCTCTCTATTCTAAGGTACTGTTGAACTTTGTTTCTGAGGTGTGTTTCTTTATGTTCCAGAATTAAGGATTCTGTTTTTATATCCATTCTGTTAGCTTGTGTCTTTTTATTTGGGGCTTGAATCCATTGATATTGAGAGGTATTAGTGACCAACAATCGTAAATTCCTGTTATTTTGATTTTAGTGGTGTTAGTTTGTGTGTGTGTGTGTGTGTGTGTGTGTAAGAACAAAAAGGGTTGCTAATTCATTTTGAATTTATGGCTTTTAAAAAACAATAAAAAAGACAAATATAATTGAGCAAGAATAGACAGAAGAATAGTATTGAAATTAATTTTAAAAAATAAATAAATGTAGCTCTGTGTGGTGATACATAACTGTGAATTCACTACTTTAGTGGTGGAAAGAGGAGGCTCACAAATACCAGACAAGCCTGAGCTCCACAGCACGACTCTGCCTTAACAAAAAACAAACAAGTAAGATGAAAAATAATAATACATATTAAATAAAATCTTGGAGGAAATAGCACACAGTCAATGAATATTAAGTGGCACTTCACTACTCTAATATTTTGTGAAGAAAAAATTGGTGGTTCTTACCATACAACAAATGAAATGTACGGAAAAAAATAGCATACTGCTAAGAATGGACCAGAAAAAAAATCAGAAAGATGTTTTTAGGACATTTTTTAATGTGGGAAAGAATGTTGTTAAATAACAAGAATTATACATCATAAGGAATAACACTTGGAGATTTTATATCATAATTCAGTGCAAGCATCTGCATGGGGGAAGTTCTTGAGGGAACTCTGCCATGGTATTTCTCAGGCTGAAGTCTTAGTTCATTTCCCATTCATGGCAGAAAGACTGAACAGCTTGGAACCCTGGGAAATGAGTGTGTGCCTGTGGAGAAAACCTTCAAGATCTGGAGCCAGAAAAGGCTACACCACAATGCAGCCCAGAGCCACCTTCCCAGAGTGAACAAAAGTAATAGAGGAGACCCAGTACAGTACAGAAGGACATTGGGGCCCATCTAAATGCCTAAAACTGCCCAGTGTCCATCAGAACAGAGAAAGGAGAACCAGAACCTGGTTTCTGCCAAGCCTCATTGGGGCTTAGCTAGCACTGCCTATCACATAGGTTGCTGGCTTCTGGTTCTCCATGAGTACAGTGGGAAAAACGCCAAAGTCAAAAGACTTGGAAAAACTACATGGAAGTCCTTAAGGAAAAAGTTAGAGATAAGGAAGAAAAGTATATTCTGTGTTAAAAAATAGAAAATGCCATGACCCAATGTATCTGGACCCCATATGGTTTTATTTCACTTGTCCAAATACAATTAATTGTTTTTCAGTAACAATTGAAATTTTATATATTGTCTTAAAGAATGATCAGAAGAAAGCAGACTTAGAGAAATGACTGAAAACTCCTTGATTGACTACATATAATAGAACAAAATTTAGACAATCCTTTGAATCATGAAGGAAAATCAGATGTATTCAAACTAAAGCCTATATTACCACCTTGTAACTGGCAAACTGACAAACGTGTGTAGGTAGAACAATGCCCTGTGACTAAAGGAAAGTTACAAGCACTAGAACCAGTAGTCCAAGAGCTGCTGGAGGCTCAACATATAAAAGAGTGCACCAGTCCTTGGAATTCTATTTTTAATGAAAACGAAATCTGGAAATTGGAGCTGTTAACAGATCTGAGAACCATCAATAAAAGCATTCTGCCAGTGGGCTCATTACAACCTAGAAACTCATGGCCTTCCTTGTTACCTAAATAATGGCCTATTATAATGATTCATTTAAATATTGCTTTTTTTCCCACAATTCCTTTAAAATAGCATGATAGAGAAAGGCTTGCTTTCTCAGCACCTATTTAAAATAATAGTTCTGTAATAAAAAGTTACCAAAGGAGAATCTTGCTGCAAGAAATGTTAAAAAGGTCTACCTTATGCCAATATGTCATACAACAATGGTTACTCACTAGCAATTTCCTCAGTCTATAATTTACCAACATATGGATGGTATCTTACTGGCAGATTTAGATATAAATGCCCTGTTTGATGAAGTTAAAAGAACTTTGTTTTCCTAGGGATTACATTTTACTCCTGAAAAAATTCAAAGAGGAGATTGTGTTAATTACCTAGGATATATGATAGGTCTGAGACAGGCTCAGACATGAATGTCGCTGCATAGACAATAAATCTTTTTGGCTACAGAGTCTTTGGGATTTATCGTGTCATCCTATCAAATGGCATGCATGGAAATTTGTATTGCAGTTTGAATATATAGTCCAGACAGATTTATAAAACTTGATGACATTTTCTTGCTTGAATATAGAGAAAAAATGATTTTTAACTGAATTTTGCACCCTGTACATCCTATGTATATGCTAATGCCGAAATGTATAGTGCCTTTGAAAGTTTACTTGTTTGCAGAATAAAAAGACAAGACACCAAAGAAGAGAAGACAAGTAGCCCAGGTGATACAACCACAGACTGCTTTGTTTCCTTAAAAAATCTGCTACCCAAAAACTTCTGTATGGCTAGATAGATAGTCCAGCATCATAAACTGTTCTCAAGACTTCAGTGTTGGCGTGCACTTTCATAAAAAGACTAGACCACAAATGTTATGGCTAGCATTCCTAGGACATAACTGATAGATCAGTTTTCTTATGGCTTCTAAAAGAGAATGTCTTCCCCAGACAATAGGAAGCAATTTTTAAAGAATGATGCCTCATTCCCCCAAAAATGGGGAGGGTGATTTTTTTTGTCATTTGATAGGTGATGGATATTTGTCTCTGTTTTAAAGGGGTTAGTCACAAGTTGTTACTGGTCCTGATCAGAGAGAAAACAAAATAAAAGAGGTTAGATTCAGGGATTTCTTTTTTTCCTTTTCCCTCATTGTTTCTCTCCTACCTAGTGTTAAAGGAAAAATGTAGGACGAAAAGTAAAAAAAAAAAAAAAAAAAAAAAAACCCAGAGGCAAAGATTATTGAATTACTTTTAGAAAAGAACATCAGCAAGTCAAATATTATTAGATTGGTATGGGATTTGTATATTAATACAAATTTAAGTTTATTTTGCTGCAATATTATATAAATTTTAACTCTTGTATAAGGTATTGTATGTTTACAACTCTTTAAAATTGCAGTGTGAAATTCTAGTCTTTTGAAAGCTGTTATTCCAAACTGTTTATGATGATTAAGAACTATAAGTTAGTGTTCAATCAAACTCATGTTCTTGGTAGTCTAATGTAGTCACATATGGAAATATGTTTTGTAGGTTAAACAGATAATAAATAGCTAGAAACAAGCAATGTTTGCTGATTAAGATATACTATAATAAATAAATGGTCTTTGTTGCGGCCTGCCAGCAGTCCACAACACGAACGGTTCAACTGAGAATGGCAGTTCGAACTGAAAAGAGAGGAATCTAGACAGGGCGGAAGAATGAATGGAGCCAAGACAACATACATTCTGTTCAAGGCTCAATTTTACTATTTTCAGACACTCAGTTATAAAGGAAGGGGGAGGGAACCCAACTTCCCGCCAAGTAACTCAGGGTCCAGTAGCAGGACGAACACGTGTGTGCCTCCAGGCAGCAAAGGCAGGTTCCAGCAGTGGGCGTGGCAGGACGAATGAGCCAGTAGCTCCACCCTTGAGCAAGCAGGTTCCAGGCTGGGGGAAGGGAGGCCACATTTCCTCCCATTAGTTAACAAAACAAAAATAAAAAAGGGGGTGGCCTGAGGCAGAAAAATTATCTATGTTCAATAGTTCTGCCTGAGTTCTTAGGGCTAAAGAAAAAACCTGTTTCCGTGGGATTCCCTAACTTTTCTAATGGTAAACTGTATTTGGCTAAGACTGTCTTTATTATCCTAGTAAACCACTTAACAGAATAGGCTCTGACTTTATAATGCTAATTAGTGCTGAATAGGTAGCTACCTGTTTGCATTTTAAGTAGGGCGTTGGAACCCTGGCTGAGTTTAACTAAACAAATTTAGAATAACACTGAGCTGATAATCCTCCGCAATTTTGGGTGACAGGCAGGGGAAACAGTGAGAAGGGGGTAAGACCAGCTCTTTAGTACAAGGCCAGTTGGCTTTTTTATTTGGGTGGGAGGCAGTGAAGGGCCTGCCCTTATGACAGCAAGGTCTCCAACCTCTCTCCCCCCTATTAATTAAGTTTAAATAGGCAATGCTTAACAGAGGTGATCAAATGATTCTTTTCATCCATAGATGAGTGGGCCTTTAACCTTGACTTGGGTGGACATTGACCTGATTCCTCCCGTGAGCATTATAACAACTCACATCTGTGGCTCTTGGTATCTTTTGGGGAGGGGAGGCAGAGCCTTAAGTATTTTTGGTTTTTAGCTGGAGTCAGATACCAACCTCTTTCAAATCAGGTGTGTCGCACAGGGAACTCAGAAACGGTCAAGCTGGACCTTCCCTCTGCAGTAATCTCCTGCGCCAAGCGGTACCCATACTGTATTCATATGATTATGAATCAGTAGCGCAATTCTGAGTTATGCGCGGTCTTTATATGAGACTTGTCAACCTCAGATTTAGCAAGGCCTAGACAAGAATTATGTCAGTATTAACACCATTAATTTTGGTTAAAATAGGAGCTGAAAGTCTTTCCTCCTCATACCTGTTATTTCCAATAGCCTGAGGAACTAAGGACACCTTGCAGTAACAGCAAGGGTGAAAAGCCAGAGGCCAGTTAAGGGACTAAGCCCATCTCTATCAAAATAAGTACTAATCTCTGTAAATATATATGAAATTTCTACTTCCCTAGCTCTCCTGGTAAATCTAAATCTTATCTTAGACTGAAAAGCCACATGCTGGGATGTCCTTGGAAGGGAGATTAGCAGTAACACCTGTTTGCTCTTAGGGGCGGAGAACCCGAGAATGTAGATTGACCTGCTTGAGAAAAGGAAGAATTCTAAACAATGAGAGTGTAGCAATGTAAATTTTCTGTTTGGAGAAGTCAAGGTACTTTATTTAGATGCAAATTGTAAAACTAAAGCTAATCTCAAATTAGAAGTAACTGGGTGCCAGTGGCGTTCTGCTGCAGACTGACCTTTAATGTCAGTTTGCAAAAAGTTTAGGACAAATAAGGTGAAGGCAAGATGAGCCTTTGGTGACCTTGGGGGATATAGATGCCCCTCTTTTGTTTTAAAAAGCCAATTCTTTAAGGTGCTATGAGCACGTTCAACTATTCCTTGTCCCATGGGGTTGTAAGGAATTCCAGTTTTATGTTTGATACCGAATTCTTTACAGAATGCAATAAAGTTTTTACTAGAATAAGATGGCCCGTTATCTGTCTTAATAAGCTTAGGCAACCCCATGGTATTAAAGGCTTGTAGGCAATGATCAATTACGTTTTTTGAAGCCTCCCCTGTATGCAGAGAAGCAAAGAGAAATCCTGAACAGGTATCAATGCAAACATGTATATATTTTAGTTTTCCAAATTCTGCATAATGGGTTATATCCATTTGCCAAATATGATTAGGCATAAGGCCTCTAGGATTGACTCCTAGATGTGGCACTGGAGATAATGTAATACATTTAGGACATTGTTTTACAATCATTCTTGCTTGCTCCTTAGTGATCTTATGGCGGAGCCTTAGGGTGTGGCTAGAGAGGTGAAACCTTTCATGATCACGTTGGGCCAGAGCAACAGGATTTGAAACTAAAGCTTCTCCTATTAGAGCCCTGTCAATGCGATCATTACCCTCAGCCAGAGGCCCAGGAAGACCAGAGTGAGACCGTATGTGGCCAATATAAAACGGATTTTTCCGGGCAAGAATGATGTTTTGCAATTCTGAAAATAAGGATCCTGATGGCGTATTGAAGTTAAACGTGCCACAGGTTTCTAATAAGGGTACTGATTGAGCAACATATAAACTGTCAGTAAAGATATTAAAAGCCTCATGTACAGACTGAAAGACCTTTAGCACTGCTGTTAATTCGGCTAGCTTAGCCGAGAGACCAGGAGTCTCTACCATAACCTGTTGATTATTAATAAGTTATCCAGCTCACCCTTTAGAGGAGCCATCAGTAAAAATCAATAGAGAATTATTTAAAGGCTGTAAAGAAGTCATCTTAGGAAATATCATATCATGTACATTTAAAAATTTTATTAACCTATCTTGAGGGTAGTGGTTGTCTATAATTCCACTAAACTCTATTTGTGCAAGCAACCAATCTGTACTATGCTGTTTCAGCCAAGTGTCTTGACTTACACTGTAAGGCTGAACAATGATATCTGGTTCTTTTCCGAAATAAGTCAATGCCTGCCTTCTTCCAGTGATAATCATCTGAGCCACTGCTTCGTGATATGGCAAGATATTACATTTGGGAGAAATCCTCGAATGTATCCACATTATAGGAAATTTTTGCCATAGCAGTCCCGTAGGCACATGAGTCATATTAAAAATTAACAGGTGCAGCGGCAGGGAGTAATCTATATAGGTAACGAATTGCTCTTCAATAGACTTTTCCACTAGTTGTAAGGCCAGCAATCCTTCTGAGGTTAGGGATCTAGGGGAAGTGGGATCAGAACTCCCTTTAAGAATATCAAATAAAGGTTTTAACTCCCCTGTAGTAAGCTTTAAATAGGGGCGAAGCCAGTTAATATCACCTAACAATTTTTGAAAATCATTTAAGGTCTTTAAGTTATCTCTACAAATAACGATCTTTTGGGGAAAAACAGCTTGATCAGTGAGTCTAAAACCCAAATAATTATAAGGATCCTGAGTTTGTACCTTTTCAGAAGCAATTTGCAATCCCTTATCAGCTAGGGCTTTTTGTAAACCTTTATAACACAAAAGCAATTCTTGGGGGTCCTTTCCTGCCATCAAGACATCATCTGTGAAATGAACGATGTAAATATTTGGCCATTGTTGTCTAACAGGCTGAATTGCTTTCGCCACAAACCTTTGACATAATGTGGGACTATTAGCCATCCTGCGGGAGGACTGTCCATTGATATCTTTTCATGGGTTCCTTGAAATTTACAGAAGGAACACTAAAAGCAAATCTCTCACAATACTTTGGATGCAAAGGGATGGTAAAGAAACAATCTTTCAAATCTATAACAATCTTATAATATCCCTTAGGAATGGCCACTGGGGAGGGGAGCCCCGGTTGTAAGGTTCCCATAAGTACCATGGTCTCATTAACTTTTCTTAAATCTTGTAACAGTCTCCATTTTCCAGATTTCTTCCTGATAATGAAAATGGGTGTATTCCAGGGAGAGTGAGACTCCACCAAATGTCCTGCTTCTAACTGCTCCTGCACTAGCAAAGAAGCGGCCTCTATTTTCTCTTTAGGTAAAGACCACTGATCTACCCACACCGGAATATCATTACGCCATTGAATTTTTTCCGCGTGGGATACAGGCAAGATAGTGGTCGCTATTGAAAATACTTTAAACCTCTCATGTTAGAGTGGGGTTTAAGATCCTCAAAGGTCTTAATTCCCTGTCCTTTTTTTACTAGTTCACGACCAGGCAGGAGTCCCTGCCTGAATGTCTGCTCAGTCACCATCTCCTTAGAACTGCACAGAATAACACCCATCTGTGACAACAGATCTCTTCCCCACAGGGTCACAGGCAAATTTGACATAACATACGGCTGAATCTTTCCTGATTTCCCTTCCTCATCTCTCCAGGTTAGCAATTTGGAACTACGTTTTGGGTTACTGGCGTACCCAATTCCTTGAAGGTGAGTCAAGGAAGCAGTCAAGGGCCAGTTTGAGGGCCAGTCCTGCCCTCTTATAATTGTTACGTCGGCCCCGGTATCTATTAATCCTTCAAAGCCTTTTCCATCAAGAGTCAATTTAAGGTTAGGTCTCTGATTTGTGATAGATTTCACCCAATTTACGCCCGAGGAGTCAAAATTATTTTGTCCTTCCTCACTTTCAAAGAATCTATACAGTGACTGGCATAAAGGGATCAAAGTAAGTTGAGCAATTTTTTGATTAGCAGGTATAGTTATAACACCACGAGGGCAAGCGGCTATGATTTTAAGTTCTCCCTCATAATCATTATTTATAACACCTGGATAAATCTGCAGGCCTTCTACAATAGAACTGCTTCGTCCCAAGAGAAAGCCACAGGTTTCTGTGGGCAGTGGTCCGAAGACTCCAGTAGGCAGAGTTTGGACTCCCATTTCTGGGGTTAATACTGCATGGACAGTGGAACAGAGGTCCAGTCTTGCATTTCCTGGGTTTGACCTGACAAGCTCAAGAACTGATCTTGTTGGCTGGGCAGCAGATTTATAGCCCCATAAGCTGTCCTCTTTGAGTAACTCGGGGCCTGGGGCTGACCCCTTTCCTCGTTTCCCGGCACCGGGCGGCTCAAAACCCTTGGTTTATGCTTACAATCTTTTGCCCAGTGGCGGCCCTTCCCACACTGGGGACATATTCCTGGGGTACGGCCTGTTTGTCTACCCTTGGCGCCCTTGTTCTTAGGACAATTACTTCTAAAATGATCCAAACTTCCACAATTAAAGCATGCATTATTTCCTCGTTTCCTCGAGAACATTGCTTGCGTGTGGGTTCCCTGCGAGAACTCGCAGGAAGGCCCGATGTCTGCGCAAAGACGGACATATCCCGCCAAATCTGTCTGTCCCTTATGCGGTTGAATTGCAGCTCGGCAAGTTGCGTTAGCATTCTCATAAGCCAGCTGCATAACAAAGGGACTACCTGTGTCTGGACTTCCAAGGATTCTACTAGCGGAAATCAACAGCCTGTCCACAAAGTCCTGATATGGTTCATCAGAACCCTGCCGAATGCTAGCTAAACTTCCACTAGTATCTCCTTTAACTGGCAACCTTCCCCAAGCACGGCGTGCGGCTGTCGCAACTTGCGCAACGGGAAAATCAATCTGATTTGTCTGTCCCTCATATGGACCCTCTCCTAAAAGCATGTTGCTATCCCAGTCTGGGTTACCAGCCTGAGCATTAGAAGCAGCAGTTTTCTTACTGGCGTCTCGCCATTCAGAATCCCAAAGCAAAAAATCTCCTCCTGACAGGGTAGCCTTGGACAGAGTCTTCCAATCTGAGGGGGTTAAGTTTGACTCCGCAACTGTGTCCAGTAATGCTGGAGTGAATGGGGCTGAAGGACCATATTGCACAACAGCCGCCTTTAACTCTTTTAACAACTTGAAATCCAAGGTCTGGTAATGTCTGGTCCTAGCATCTTGCTGATCAACTACCTCGACCACAGGAAAGGCCAGCGTATTAGACGAATTCTGTCCTTTCCCATGAGTCTGACTCACAACTCTTTCTAGGGGCACCTGGTGAACTACAGAAGAGTTACTCTTCTCCGCTTCTGAGATCTTTTTTAGTTTCTGAAGCTCATTAGTCAGCCTCTGAAGCTTAATCTCAAATTCTAACTCGCTTAGCCGTGTGTCCCTATGCGTAGCACCTCCCGAAGTGGTGACTATAGGTGAAGCGGGAGATTCGCAAGAGGACCAATTCTCATTAAGGTAATGGGCAATTCCTCTATCTGAGTGATTTTTGTTAAAATTCAGTCCATCATCAGAGTTTCCACATTTATCAATTTTTGAGGTAAGATCATCTTTTTCTGAGGAGGCCTTCTCTGATAGGCACTCCTCCTGAGATATCACAAGCTCTGCCTGAGGGCGATTTAGCTCTGGAAAAGTTGCATCTTTTATAGCATCATTTACAAGCGCCCAGAGACCTAGGGTAAAATTATCTGTCTGAGCGATATTCAGGGCCTCACCAACTTTCTCCCAGGTTCCACAATCTATCGTTTCTTCTTCTTTGAACCATGGACAACAGCTATCTATCTTATCTAAAAAATTTCTTACTAATTGTACTTCAAGCCTTACTCCTTTGGCCCGAAGCAACTCCTGGAAACTAAAAATAACCGCCTGATCCATGACTTTAAACCCTTCCTTCTTCCACCTAAGCAGTTTTCTAAAAAACTGTGGCACACCGCCTGTCTCCGTATCTAGTTCCGATTAATGAACTACTGACCCCAAGCAGAACCAGTGTTGGGTCAGCACTGATTCAAACTTGATTCGTATCCTACCGCATCCTCAGCAACACTTTACAAAAAGGAAATTTTAGGCTAGCGCTAGCATGTGTACCTGTCCGTTGCTCCGATGCTCCTCCGATACGAAGATCCTTTCCTTTCTTGTGAAGCTCCACACAGCAGTTGTTTCTCTTAGAATCCCTCTGCCATTCTTCAGGTCCCAGTTCTGGCGCCAACTGTTGCGGCCTGCCCGCAGTCCACAACACGAACGGTTCAACTGAGAATGGCAGTTCGAACTGAAAAGAGAGGAATCTAGACGGGGCGGAAGATTGAATGGAGCCAAGACAACATACATTCTGTTCAAGGCTCAATTTTACTATTTTCAGACACTCAGTTATAAAGGAAGGGGGAGGGAACCCAACTTCCCGCCAAGTAACTCAGGGTCCAGTAGCAGGACGAACACGTGTGTGCCTCCAGGCAGCAAAGGCAGGTTCCAGCAATGGGCATGGCAGGACAAATGAGCCGGTAGCTCCACCCTTGAGCAAGCAGGTTCCAGGCTGGGGGAAGGGAGGCCACAGGTCTTTAAAAACCTAAGAAATCTACAGAATAAGGCATTTAAAGATTTGTTTTTAACATAGGCTTTACATGACAGTGCAATATGCCTGCTCTAGGAAACAACCCTATTCTACTTCAAATAAAATAATGAGTATTGAAGAAACTTCTATGAAGTTTGCCTCAAATGTGGCAAGCTGTCACTCAGTAAGGAACTGTCCCTTGCTTCAACTGCTGATATGCTATACAAACTGGACAAACAGGACACAGGGAAGTCAAGTTTTGCCAAGACAGGGTAGGTAGTCCTTGGTTAACAGAAATGTCTGTCAGATATTGGCTCTAATTGAGCCAAAAGGCCAAAGATGATGTTCCAATGTTGCAGAGGAGCCTTGGGTTAACCTTGGGTTAGCTAGCAGCCTTGGTCATTTCTATAGTTTTTAAACCTGCTTGCTCTATGCACTTCCTGTTTACTCGAGTAATATTTATCCTACTTAGATCACTAATGGGAAGGAGACTAGGTAATTATACTCTCATAATTAGAGTTAAATTGATTAGAATTTAAAAAAACTGTTTTAAAGTTTAAAAAGATGTCTTTAGGTTTTAATGAGTGCTATGGTAGAAAGTGACTTAGGTACATAACTTTGGACTCACCAAGATAGATTAGATTACGGAATACTTTCTGCATGTTTGCCACAGATGGACTGGACATTATTCTTTTTTTAAATTTTTTTTTATTTTTTATTTTTTTAAATTTATTTATTTTTATTGGGTATTTTCTTCATTGACACTTCCAATGCTATCCCAAAAATTCCCCATACCCTCCCTGCCACTCCCCTACCCATCTACTCCCATTTCTTGGCCCTGGCATTCTCCTGTACTGAGGCTTTTAAAGTTTGCAAGACCAATGGGCCTCTCTTTCCACTGATGGCCTACTAGGCCAGCTTCTGATACATATGCAGCTAGAGACACGAGATCCGGGAGGGTACTGGTTAGTTCATATTGTTGTTCCACCTGTAGGGTTGCAGACCCCTTTAGCTACTTGGGTACTTTCTCTAGCTCCTCTATTGGGGGCCCTGTGATCCATCCAATAGCTGACTGTGAGCATCCACTTCTGTGTTTGCTAGGCCCCGGCATAGCCTCACAAGACACAGCTATATCTAGGTCCTTTCTTATTGTAAATGTTACATTGATGTTAAAGAAAGAGCCTTCTATTGGACTGAAAGGAGGAGATGTATGGATAATAGTTTGTGTCCTATGTGGAAGAATCACCTGTCAATAAAAACGTTGAGGCATAATAGTAAATGGCGGGAAGTAGAAGGCAGCAGTTCTAGTAGAGAGGTTGGAACTCTGTGGGATAGTCAGAAACATAAATTTATCACCAGGACTCTTAGGAAGTCGAATGTATGAAACTAAGAAGAGGTAGCCAGCCGGGAGACAGAATAGTTTAAGCAGCATAACTGAGTTACAAGCTAGTATGAGAGCAAACCTAGCAAAATCCATAAGTATTGTCAATAAATAATAAGCCTCTAAGTACTTATTTGGGAACTGGAGCACAGGTGGAAAAGCCTGTGGTTATAGAAGTCACAGACTGAGGAGCACTGGTTGATGAGTATTTGTGACACTCTGCTAGTAGAATTTTGAATGCTACACACATGAAGGAACATGATTTGTTAGGTATTAGGCAACATTCCCTAGATCAAAAGTACCAGAGAAACACAGTGGCACCAAAGGTGTTGACAAGTATGCTGCATATACAAACTAAAAAACAGCAAGGTCATTAATGGAAATTAACTACAACTATTGTTTTTATATTACACTTCTTATGTTAAATTAGTGAGGTGAAATAGTGCATTGACTACGTGATTATATGAACTAAGGTAACTATTATAGTAACTTTTACATAAGAATTACATAAAAATACAAGCATCAATGCATTAAAATAAATTATAATTAAGAATGTTACCAAGTAACCATAAGAAGGTTGCACATAAAATATGAGTATAAAGTGATCATTTACATCTATGCACAGAAAAGGTAACATAATTCTTTATAATACTACTGAAAGCAATTAATAATTTAAAATTTGAATTATTTCTGGAATTTCCCATTTAATATTAGGGGAGCATGGTAGCTTTTGGAGAATGAAAACACAAATGATTAATTTATTGATATGTTAAGGCCACTATTCTTATAATTACACAGAATAAAAAATGACATGATTTCTACAAAGTTTATCATAAATCATTGTTTAGAAAAGGAGTGAAAATTAACTAACTTTAATGGAAAAATATGAAGTATATAGGACTCAAAATACCTTTGTCTGACATCTAAATCAGAAGCAGACAATGTTTTTCCAAAATTTCTTGTTATGATGCCAAGTGAGCAAAGGCCATAGGTATACATGCAGAGAAAGATTAAAGAACAAGATAAAGATAGATGGTCCTTTGTGCTGAAAACAGGTTTCACATATTGGAATGCTCAGGTTGATTATGGAGAAACATGTTACAATTACATTTTGAAACATTATCAGCAATTTAAGTGCAAAAACTGGGTTTCGTGAGTCTTTTAAAAACACTTAACTGAGATAAGAGTTCATGTGCAAGTAAACTTGCTAAGGGGATGTACTCAAAAGTGCCAGAGTTAGAAACAAGAATGAGACAGGGAATTAAATGGAGAAAGCCAATAAAGTGTATTGTTCACTATCATGGGAACCTGGGCATTCTGTCCTTCAACAATCCTCTGAGAGCCTTAGGAAATTGTCTCCCAGTTATCAGGCCACTGGAAGAAAGGAGAGATGGCTTCTGGTCTGCTTCTACACCCTACACTTCTATCTTGTGAATATACTGTCATCAGTTTTGTGCTATCAGAGAAAGCCAACACCTAGTAGGTGAAGACATTCACTTCATATATGATGCAATAGCAAGGTGCCCATGAGGTTGTGTGAGTTGTTGGACAGATGGACAGAATATGCTGTATAGTTACATAGAAAATATGAAGAATGGTCATAGGATTTAAAATGCTGCACAGTGTCCACTAACGTTAGACTCCATAGAGGACACTAATGACTCGTCCATGTGTTGTACAATAAATATAAATATCTTCTTGTGGTGTTTTGAATATGTTTGATTGGGGGAGTGGAACTATTTGGAAGTGTGGCCTTGTTGAAGAAGGTGTGGCACTGTTGGCCTACAAGTAGGTGTGTCACTGTGGGCATGGGCTTTAAGATCCTTGTCCTAGCTGTCTGGAAGATAGTCTTCTCCTGCTTGCCTTTGTATGAAAATGTAGAACTCTCAACTCTTCCAGCCCCATGTCTGCCTGGATGGTATACCATGCTTCTGCCTTGATGATAATGGACTGAGCTTCTGAACCTGTAAGCCAGCCCCAGTTAAATGATGTCCTTTAAGAGTTTCTCTGGTTATGTTTTCTGTGCATAGCAGTAAAACCCTAACCAATACATTCCTATATGTTGATACTTGAACACCTTGTCCCCAGCTGTTGACATTGTTTGGGGAGATTATGCACCTTTTAAACATGTTGTTTTGCTTTCAGAGGACGCTTTTTGAGGGTTATAGGTTAGTTCTCTTTCTTCTGGTCCTGCTGGCTCTTCCTTTGCTCTGTTACTTCAATGAGAGCAGTCACTGTATCACTGCTTAGCTCCTGCATCATCCCTCTTCCGGGGACAAGCTGCTCCAGTTACCACGCCTTCTCTACAATGAACTATAGTAAGCAAAAATAAAATCTCTCTTCAAGTTGCCAGGTATGTACTTACAATAATAAGAATAGAAACTAAAGCATCACAAAAGATAAATAACTTTCAAGTTTTTCAAATTGCTGGAAGAATAGTTAGTCTTCAGGTACACAGTCTGAAAACTCCTACACTGGAGGTGAAAGGCAAAGACAGGGAGCATGGGGAAGGGGCATGGGTCAGAACAGAACAAAAACAAGTGCTAGTGGGACTTAGGCATTGATACCCAGTGAGATCAATAGTTGTTTTTATTAACAGCTTGTTATGTTGGTTGATATCCCTGAGAAACCTGATTTTTATTGAGAGGATGTGGGGCGGGTGAGGAAGGGGATATGAGAGATAGGGGAAGAGGGGTGGAGACACTGAGAGGGGGGGAAACTGCAGTCTGGATATAATACATGAGAGAGGAAAAAAACACACAATGTCAAGAAACTACTAAACCATATTTTAACCTGCTTGTTACAAATGCTAATTCATTAAATGACATTACATTTTCATTGAAACCTTCCACGCTGTTAATTCATATCAGCATATTTGATATTGAGTAGTCAATGTCAATTTCATTTCTGAACAACTCAGCAACTTGGAGCAAAGTAATAATCAACACCTACCAAGAGGAAAAATTAAATGTGTAAAAAGAAAAACAAACACAAATAGTAATCCCAAGGGCAGCAATTTCATAATTAATCCAAACAAAAGCATGTTTAATCTGCTATCAACTGTAAATAACACTAACAACATATTCATAACACACAAATAAAATTTGAGAATAACTCTACAACAATATAGGATGGAAACAAGTTTAGCATAAAATGCCTCATATTTCAAAAAAGAATACTTTCCTTTAAGTTTAAGAAATACCTAGTCAGGAGACTTCATTTATAGTGGGACGTATGTGATCAGTTCAGCAATCCATGTAAAATTAAAAATCCCTTTATTATATTTTTATGGTGGCTTTTTAAAATCTAAATGAATTCTAACCAAACGTATTCCCATTCTTCTTCAGTTATATGTATATATAGAATATATGTTCATATTAATTTGATACAACTATGAATAGGATTTATTAATATAACAATTGTTACCATTATTTGTAGCTGGCAATTTCATAACTAACACCTACTTCTAATTGAAAGTAAACCACTGAAATATAATCTTGGCTTTCTTAATACTGGTGGGGTACATTTGGACTAGAAGCAACTTAAGCCAGCCGAGCAGTAGATGGTCAACACATTAAAAACAAACAAACAAACAAAAAACCTGGCAGCTCAGTGCTATTTTTAAGAGGACGTTGGTTGGTTGGTTGGTTGGTTGGTTGGTTGGTTGGTTGGTTGGTTGGTTAGTGACTTTAGTATTTGTTTGTTTTTCCCATATTTTAACCTTACAGATCTTTTATACTACGGCTTCTGATTTTGATTGCATGGATTTTCTGTGTGTGTCAGCATCTGTACGTGTTTCTAGAGGTTTTAATTTACCTCTGTTTTGCTACTTGATTTATTTATTATCATTATATACACATTTAGCACAGAATGAAGAGTTGACTTTCAGTAAGTTAAGAGATGATCATCATTAAGTAAAGAGAACTACAAATTATTTAGCTCTACTTAGGCTGAGAAAGAAGCTTAATTTTCCTTTATTCTAAATCTAGGCTGGCTTGTGATGGTTTTCACAAACAGTGAACAGAAAAAGTTCAAGACAACCATTTAAAATGACTTCAGTGTATGAAAGCTGACTCCACAAAGAGACAATTCTGCTGCTGTTAAGTCCTTTGGAATTCCAAGGTGACTGAGATGGTAGAGATAAAGGTGGCTCAACAGTTGGACCAAGATGCCAGCCATATGAGAGAAGCCACTTTATTATCATAGGGGAGCCTATTCTCCACTTAAATATTACCAAGAACTCCTTGAAAATGTCAGGTGACCCAGAAGAATCATCTAGGAGAGATTTTATACTTGAATTTATAACCCACAAAGTCATGAAATTAAATTAAAGTTGTGAAAAACAGACTGTTTAAATTGACATTGAGCAAGAACGGTCATCTAACCCTTGTCTTCACCAATTTGCTCTATTTCAGTATTGCTTGGAGAGTGATTTTTACCATTATTATTGGTCTGTTTTAAATTTGTAAGTGTGTGTGTGTGTGTGTGTGTGTGTGTGTGTGTGTGTGTGACCATATGTCTGCCTGTCAGTTTGGTTTCATTTATGTGGAAGTCAGGAAAATTCCCAGAAGTCAGATCTCTTACTTTACTGTAGGGCTTCAGATTTGTATTACAAGTGATTGAAACTGCTAAGCCTTCTCTCTACAATCATTACTATTATTTTACATGTTAATTACTTGAATCCACTATTAGTTTTTTTTGTTTGTTTGTTTATTGGCTCCAAATAAGATCCAAAATACCCATATGCATCACTTTTCTAACATTAAGTTTTCATTGAAGAAATCTCTAAGAGAACACTGATAATTATCTACTTGAAAATCCAGATAATCACTAGCTCTGTCTTATAAAATAAACCCAGTGTTAAGTATTGAAATAAATTGCTGACTGTAAAAGATATTAATTGGACAAATGTCTTTGAAACACTGGATTTTAGGATACAATGAGCCAGTAAGGGTGTGCTGTTGAAATGATTCACCTGCCTTTGGTAAAAACTTGAACTGAGAACTCTAGTTGAAAAATCTTTAGAAAGAATCTACTGACAAGAAATCTATCCATTTCTATGGTAAGCTCTTTCTCCTAGGCTTTCACATCTCAATATCTTGGAATGAGTTTTTTATAAAGCAACCAATTCTAGTTGGTAGTGGTAATACTGTAGGTCATGGGATGCAGAAGATCATTGGGTATTGTATAAGAGGAGACAATCTTCAAAGAGAAGATATAAAGAGAACAACATTTTGAAAAATAGCTACTGATATATATGTGTATATATATATATATATATCACACATATATATATATCATACTGATATATATGTATGTATATATATATATATCACACACTTAAATGATGTAAAAGACCTACCAATATCTATATCTGCCAATATTTTATAGTATCTTAACCCATGGATATAGCTAACAGAATATCAAAATTATGTAATTTTCACAATAGAGAAAATGTAATGAAATGAATTGTTATATGGGAATTAGACAACAAAGGCAAAAGAGAACATTATTACCTTCTAGAGGAAAGAACAGCAGCTACTACCCTAAGGCTCAGCACCCAAGGAAGACAATAGAATTATAGAAATTTACTTTTTGTGAGAGTAGCTGGAACTTAGACTATAAAGAAACAAATAAAATTTTATGTGGAAAAATGGCAGGCTCTCTAGAATAAAACATGTGCTTTTGGCCAGGAGGTACTTTTTTTTTTCAACATTAATAAAACAAAACTAAGTAGAATTAGAAAAAACAGAACTAATACCATTGTGAAATTTTCCATTAGTGTAATGAAATGACTGAACCTAAATAATTTCTTAGGGCAACCCTCCACTGTCTTCCACTAGTCTCTCTCACTTAAAGGTTAACCATCACCTAACACTACCACAGTAAACACCAAACTTCTAAGAGATAAATTCTTTGGACCCAAACCATAGCAATCAATCAACCAATCAATAACATAAAACTAAAAAAAAAGTATCTTTCACACAATAAATTTCTCACTAACTGAATCCAAGAACACATCAAAACAATCATCCAACCTGACCAAGTAGGTTTCATTCCAGGGATGCCGGGATGGTTTAATATACAGAAATCCATCAATATAATCCACTATATAAACAAACTCAAAGTCAAAAACCACATGATCATCTTGTTAGATGCGAAGAAAGCATTTGACAAAATCCAACACCCATTCATGATAAAAATCTTGGAAAGATCAGGAATTCAAGGCCAATGCCTAAACATGATAAAAGCAGTCTACAGCAAACCAGTAGCCAACGTCAAAGTAAATGGTGAGAAGCTGGAAGCAATCCCACAAAAATCAGGGACTGGTCAAGGCTGCCCACTTTCTCCATACCTATTCAACATAGTATTTGAAGTCCTAGCCAGAGCAATTTGACAACAAAAGGAGACCAAAGGGATACAAATTTGAAAGGAGGAAGTCAAAATATCACTTTTTGCAGATGATATGATAGTATATATAAGAGACCCTAAAAATTCCACCAGAGAACTCCTAAACCTGATAAACACCTTCAGTGAAGAGGCTGGAGATGAAATTAACTCAAACAAGTCAATGGCATTTCTCTACACAAAGGATAAACAGGCTGAGAAAGAAATTAGGGAAACAACACCCTTCACAATAGTCACAAATAATATAAAATACGTTGGCATGACTCTAACTAAGGAAGTGAAAGATCTGTATGATAAGAACTACAAGTCTCTGAAGAAAGAAATTAAAGATCTCAGAAGTTTATTGAGTATATTTGCATCGATATTCATAAGGGAAATTGAAGTTCTCTATCTTCATTGGGTGTTTCTGTGGTTTAGGTATCAGAGTAATTGTGGCTTCATAGAATGAATTGGGTAGAATACCTTGTGCTTCTATTTGGTAGATTAGTTTGTGAAGAACTGGAATTAGATCTTCTTTGAAAGTCTGATAGAACTCTGCACTAAACTCATCTTTTCCTGGGATTTTTTTGGTTGGGAGACTATTAATGACTGCTTCTTTCTTTAGGTGATATAACAGAGTGGGGGCCCCTGAGGGTTGCCAAATGTTCCAGCATATGCAGTAATTGAAATATCCAAGGAAGGGCATTCCATTGACACAGCAAGGGTTCAAGTCAAATGGACAAATTGTGCATAGGATACTGTTTAGATCATTAACCTGATCCTGATTTAACTTTGTTACCTGGTATCTGTCTAGAAATTTGACCATTTCATCCAGGTTTTCCAGTTTTGAGTATAACCTTTTGTAGAAGGATCTGATGGTGTTTTGGAATTCTTCAGGATCTGTTGTTATGTCTCCCTTTTCATTTCTGATTTTGTTAATTAGGATGCTGTCCCTGTGCCCTCTAGTGAGTCTGTCTAAGGGTTTATCTATCTTGTCGATTTTCTCAAAGAACCAGCTCCTCCTTTGGTTGATTCTTTGAATAGTTCTTCTTGTTTCCACTTGGTTGATTTCACCCCTGAGTTTGATTATTTCCTGCTGTATGCTCCTCTTGGGTGAATTTTCTTCCCTTTTTTCTAGAGCATTTAGATGTGTTGTCAAGCTGCTAGTGTGTGCTCTCTCTAGTTTCTTTTTGAAGGCACTCAGAACTATGAGGTTTTTTCTTAGAAATGTTTTCATTATGTCCCATAAGTTTGGGTATGTTGTAGCTTCATTTCCATTAAACTCTAAAAAGTCTTTAATTTCTTTCTTTATTCCTTCCTTGACCAAGATATCATTGAGAAGAGTGTTGTTCAGTTTCCACGTGAATGCTGGATTTTTATTATTTATTTTGTTATTGAAGATCAGCCTTAGTACATGGTGATCTGATTGGATGCTTGGAACAATTTCAATATTTTTGTATCTGTTGACGCCTGTTTTGTGACCAATTATATGTTCAATTTTGGAGAAGGTACCATGAGGTGCTGAGAAGAAGGTATATCCTTTTGTTTTAGGATAAAATGTTCTGTAGATATATGTTAAATCCATTTGTTTCATAACTTCTGTTAGTTTCACTGTGTCCCTGTTTAGTTTCTGTTTACATGATCTGTTCATTGATGAAAGTGGAGTGTTGAAGTCTCCCAGTATTAATGTGGGGGGTCCAATGTGTGCTTTAAGCTTTATTAAAGTTTTTTTTAATGAATGTGGCTTCCCTTGCATTTGAAGCATAGATATTCAGAATTGAGAGTTCCTCTTGGAAGATTTTACCATTGATTAGTATGAAGTGCCCCTCCTTGTCTTTTTTGGTAACTTTGGGTTGGAAGTCGATTTTATTCGATATAAGAATGGCTACTCCAGCTTGTTTCTTCAGACCATTTGCTTGGAAAATTGTTTTCCAGACTTTCACTAAAGTAGTGTCTGTCTTTTCCCCTGAGATGGGTTTCCTGTAAGCAGCAAAATGTTGGGTCTTTTTTGTGTAGCCAGCCTGTTAGTCTATGTCTTTGGAGGGGGGTGGGGGAATTGGGTCCATTGATTATAAGAGATATTAAGGACAAGTAATTTTTGCTTCCTATTATATTTGTTGTTAGAGTTGGCATTCTGTTCTTGTGACTCTCTTCTTTTAGATTTGTTGAAGGATTACTTTCTTGATTTTTCTAGGATGTGGTTTCCATCCTTGATATTGTTTTGTTGTTGTTGTTGTTGTTTTTTCTGTTATTATCCTTTGAAGGGCTGGATTCGTGGAAAGATAATGTGTGAATTTGATTTTGTCGTGGAATACTTTGGTTTCTCCATCTATGGTAATTGAGAGTTTGGCTGGATATAGTAGCCTGGGCTGGCATTTGTGTTCTCTTAGTGACTGTATAACATCTGTCCAGGATCTTCTGGCTTTCATAGTCTCTGGTGAAAAGTGTGGTATAATTCGGATAGGTCTGCCTTTATATGTTACTTGACCTTTTTCCCTTACTGCTTTTAATATTCTCTCTTTATTTGGTGCATTTCTTGTTCTGTTAATTATGTGTCCGGAGGAATTTCTTTTCTGGTCCAGTCTATTTGGAGTTCTGTAGGCTTCTTGTATGTTCATGGGCATCTCTTTCTTTAGGATTGGGAAGTTTTCTTCTATTATTTTGTTGAAGATATTTACTGTCCCTTTAAGTTGAAAATCTTCATTCTCGTCTACTCCTATTATCTGTAGGTTTGGTCTTCTTATTGTGTCCTGGATTTCCTGGATGTTTTGAGTTAGGATCTTTTTGCATTTTGCATTTTCTTTGATTGTTGTGCCAATGTTCTCTATGGAATCTTTTGCACCTGAGATTCTCTCTTCCATCTCTTATATTCTGCTGCTGATACTGGCATCTATGGTTCCAGATTTCTTTCCTCAGGTTTCTATCTCCAGTGTTGCCTCACTTTTGGTTTTCCTTATTGTGTCTACTTCCCCTTTTAGGTCTAGTATGGTTTTGTTCATTTCCATCACCTGTTTGGATGTGTTTTCCTGTTTTTCTTTATGGACTTCTACCTGTTTGATTGTGTTGTCCTGTTTTTCTTTAAAGACTTGTACCTCTTTAGCAGTGTTCTCCTGTATTCTTTAAGTGAGTTATTAATGTCCTCTACCTTCTTGATGTCCTCTACCATCATCATGAGATATGCTTTTAAGTCTGTGTCTAGCTTTTTTGGTGTGTTGGGGTGCACAGGGCTGGCTGAGGTGGGAGTGCTGGGTTCTGATGATGGTGAGTGGTCTTAATTTCTGTTAGTAATATTCTTAAGTCTGCCTTTCACCATCTGGTAATCTCTGGAGTTCGTTGTTATAGTTGTCTCTAGTTAGAGCTTGTTCCTCTCATGATTCTGTTAGCCTCTATCAGCAGACCTGAGAGACTCGCTCTCTCCTGAGTTTCAGTGGTTAGAGCACTCTTTGCAGGCAAGCTCTCCTCTTGTAAGGAAGGTGGACAGATATCTGGTGTTCAGATATGCCTCCTGGCAGAAGATGAAGGCCCAAATCAGGGCTTGTCCCAGAATCTGTGTAGCTTCTGTATTCCACACTCTCAACTGTGCAGACTAGTCTTGGCAGAATCCTGGAACCAAAATTGCTCACCCAGATGAAGTGGCAATGCCCTCTGTATGTGTGTGTGTGTGGGGGGGGGGGGGGGGGCAGATATCTCTCCTCTGGCAGGGAAAGTGCCCTGATGTCTGGAGCCCGAAATACGGTCTGCGTCTGAAGCTCTGTGGCTTCCACCTGTCCCAGAAGCTGTTAGTTTCTGTAGTCCACACACTCACCTGCGCAGACTAGTCTCGGCGGAATCCTGGAGCCAAGATGGCTCCCCCAGATGCTGTGGCAAAGCCCTCCCCTGTCTTTCTTAAAATAGACACAATGACAAGCATGCCATACTAGAACTTATATTGATCTTCAGTTACGTCTTGGGCCTAGCAACATGCAACTAATTAGGGGACTCATCCTTGAAGAAAACAGATTATGCCTCTCACACTTATTAATACATGATTGCCCTCATCCCCACTGGGATGTCAACTGCTTTTGCAGATATTCAGGTCTTGTTTAGGCAAACATTATTATTTAGAGTTTATGGGAGAAGCATCCCTACCATATATAGATGACATAGTATTGGAACAGTTATTTAAGTACTCTGGCCCTTTAACTATTCTCCCCCTGTAACATGATATTTCCTGAACTTTAAATGGAGAGATTGTATTTTAGAATATAGATCATGGATATTCCCCATAGTCAATGGAAAGAACTACAAATGAGAGAACTTATCAGCACTTGTCTTCCTTCCTGTCTTTTTTCCTTCCTTCCTTCCTTCTTTCCTTCCTTCCTTCCTTCCTTCCTTCCTTCCTTCCTTCCTTCCTTCCTTCCTTCCTTCCTTCCTTCCTTCCACAAAAGTGTCTGGGTTTGCTAACTGAATATGGGATGAATGCCTAGGTGGGACAGTCTCTGGATTGCCTTTCCTTCAGTCTCTGCTCTACACGTTATCTCCATATTTCCTCCCATGAGTATTTTGTTCCCCCTTATACAAAGGACCAAAGCACTCATACTTTGGTCTTCCTTCTTGAGTTTCATGAGTTGTGTGATTTGTATCTTGGGTATTTGGAGATTTTGAGTTAATATCCACTTATCAGTGAGAACATACGATGTTTGTTGCTTTGTGACCAAGGTACCTTACTCAGGATTATATTCTCCAGTTCCATCCACTTGCGAATTTCATGAACTCTTTATTTTTAATAGCTGAGTTGTATTCCATAATGTAAATTTACCACATTTTCTATATCCATTCATCTGTTGAGGGACATCTGGGTTCTTTCCAGCTTCTG
Organism: Mus caroli; assembly: GCF_978045245.1. NCBI lineage: Eukaryota > Metazoa > Chordata > Mammalia > Rodentia > Muridae > Mus > Mus caroli. The sequence goes on from NW_028227261.1 coordinate 63,572,683, forward strand.
GCTATTATAAGTAAGGCAACTATGAACATAGTGGAGCATGTGTCCTAATTACATGTTGAAGTATCTCCTGGGTATATGTCCAGGAGTGGTATACCTCTATCCTCAGGTAGTATATGTCCAATTTTCTAGGAACCGCTAAAATGATTTCCTGAGTGGTTGTACCAGCTTGCAATCCCACCAGCAAAGGAGGAGTGTTCCTCTTTCTCCACATCCTCCCCAGCAGCTGCTGTCATCTGATTTTTGGATTTTAGCCATTCTGACTGGTGTGAGGTGGAAACTCAGAGTTGTTTTGATTTGCATTCCCTGATGACTAAGGATGTTGAATGTTTCTTTAGGTGCTTCTCAACCATTTGATATTCCACAGTTGAAAATTCTTTGTTTAGGTCTGTACACCATTTTAATAGGGTTATTTGATTCCCAGGAGTCTAACTTCTTGATTTCTTTGTATATATTGGATAATAGCTCCCTATCAGATGTAGGATTGGGAAAGATCTCTTCCAATCTGTTGTTTGCTATTTTGTCATATGGACAGTGTCCTTTGCCTTACAGAAGCTTTGCAATTTTACGAGGTCCCCTTTGTTGGTTGTTGGCCTTAGAGCATAGTCTGTTGGTGTTCTGTTCAGGAAATTTTCCCCTGTGTCAATGTGTTCAAGGCACTTCCCTATTTTCTCCTCTATACATTTCAGAGTATCTGGTTTTATGTGGCGGTCCATTATCCACTTTGACTTGAGATTTGTACAAGGAGATAAGAATGGATAGATTTGCATTTTCCTATATGCTGACCTCCATTTGAACCAGCACCATTTGTTAAAAAAATTCTGTCTCTTTTCCACTGGATGGTTTTAGCTCCTATGCCAAAGATCAAGTGATCATATGTGTGTGGGTTCATTTCCGGGTTTTCAATTCTAGTCCATTGATGTTCCTGCCTTTCTCTGTATGAATACCACACAGTTTTTACCACCATTCCTCTGTAATACAGCTTGAGGTCAAGGATGGTGATTTCCCCAGAACTTCTTTTATTGTTATGAATAGTTTTTGCTATTCTGGGTTTTTAGTTTATCAAATGAATTTGCAAATTGCTCTTTTTAACTCCATGAAGAATTGAGTTGGAATTTTCATGGGGATTCCATTGAAGCTGTAGATTGCTTTGGGCAAAATGACCTTTTTTATTATATTAATCCTGCCAATACATAAGCATATGAGATCTTTCCATTTTCTGAGATCTTATAATATTTCTTTCTTCAGAGACTTGAAGTTCTTGTCATATAGAATTTTCACTTGCTTAATTAGGGTCATACCAAGGTACTTTAAATTATTTGTGACTATTGAGAAGGGTGTTGTTTCAGTAATTTCTTTCTCAACCTGTTTATTCTTTGAATAGATGAAGGCTAGTGATTTGTTTGAGTTAATTTTATATCCAGCCACTTTGCTGAAGTCATTTATCAGCTTTATGAGTTCTCTAGTGGAATTTTTGGGATCACTTAATTATACGATAATATCATCTGCAAATAGTGATATTTTGTCTTCTTCCTTTCCAATTTCTATCCCTTTGATCTCCTTTTGTTTTCTAATTGCTCTAGCTAGAAATTCAAGTACTATGTTGAATAGATAGGGAGAGAGTGGGCAGCCTTACCTAGTTCCTGATTTTAGTGGGATTGCTTCAAGTTTCTCTTCATTTAGTTTGATGTTGGCCACTGGTTTGCTGTATATTGCTTTTACTATGTTTAGGTATGGGCCTTGAATTCCTAATCTTTCCAAGACTTTTAACATGAAGGGATGCTAAATTTGGTCAAATGCTTTTTAAGTATATAATGAAATGATTATGTGGTGTTTTTTCTTTGAATTTGTTTATATAGTGGATTATATTGATACATTTCCATATATTGAGCCATCCCTGTATCACTGGGATGAACCCTACTTGATCATGGTGAGTGATTGTTTGATGTTTTCTTGAATTAGGTTGGCAAGAATTTTATCGAGTATTTTTGCATCTGTGTTCATAAGGGAGATTAGTCTGAAGTTCTCTTTCTTTGTTGGGTCTTTGTGTGGTTTAAGTATAAGCATTATTGTGGATTAATAAGTGGTAGTGGTAGTGGTGGTGGTAGATGGTTGCTATTGTTTGTTGTTGTAGTGGTGTTAGATTTGTGTGTGAAAGCTATTTGGAAGTGTCCATGAAGTTTGTTAAATAGTAAATTCTGGTGTGTGTGTGTGTGTGTGTGAGTATGTGTTTGTGTGTGTGTATATATATATATAGATAGATAGATAGATAGATAGATAGATAGATAGATAGATAGATAGACATAGAGAGAATACAACAGCCAAGTGACTCTAACATGTACCTCCACTGAAAAGCCAGAATTTCAGTGACTTAGAATACCTTTCCACAGAAATCACCTTTTCAATAGGTAATTTCAGAAACTCTTTAGTCAAACCACCCATTTTAAATCAAGTATCATCAAGTATCATAAGAATATACAAGTGAATATTTTTGTCTTAAATAGTAACAACATTTAGCCTGTTGTACAAAGATTGAGAGTAGCAGTATTCTTGTTACTGACATCATGGTACTTGTGCTTCATGTTTGCTTTGATAGTTGGAAAACAGATGAATGTCTATTTTTCTTTGGCACTAGACATGAAAATAATTTGAGGATTATTTGTTCATCTGTAAAAAATGAATATTGAAAACACTTCTCATGATTTGAGTTTTAAATGAGAAATATAGAGATTGATGCATGGTAAATAGTAATTCATTGGCTTCTAAATATGTATGATTTAACAGAATTTGAATATGCTTTTGGCAACGTAGAATTTTCATTTTGACTACTTATCAATATGACCGTTTAGTGAGTTGAAGGCCCTGTGGTACATCTCAGTGACAGATGATCAGGATGTGATTTTCTGCTCTTGCAGAATATCCCAGCAGTCATGAGGAAAATGGAAGGCAAACTGTTTATCTTTTACATTTAGCTCATGACAGAATATACCATGTTACAGGATGGAAATGGAAGACAAGCCCTTTCTCTTAGTCATGATCTGAGAAATTCTAGAATCCTTTACTCTAGAATTTGATTAATAGTACCTATCCACAAAATCTAATCACAATCCACATACCACCTTACAAATTACTTGCCCTGGGATTCCTGAGGTCCTATTGACCACAACTGCTCTCATTGAAATCTCTGTTGAAATATTTTCATGTCCCTGAGATAGGTAGCCACCTAAACACACAAATTAGAAGTCTTGGAAATACCTCACAGATGTCTATGAGATGTCTTACAGATTAAAAAAGAATATACTAAATATTTCTTTACCACATTTTTCCTAAATGGTGATAGACAAAATACAGTAACAAAACTAGGCAAGGTAGTATTTTAGGTTTATTTCTCTGATGATTGTTACAGTCTTTCAACCCTCATGAAAATCTTGCTGAGAAAATTTAAAATGGTAAACTGATTTTGTAATACATCTTGGCAGTTTCTCAAAATGTTAAATATACTGTTACCATATGAATATAAAATTACTTCATGGAGCAATTTTTCCCTTAGCTTGCTACTCAAGAGAAATGAAAGCATATGCCCACATAAAAAAACGTACACACAAATGTGCATAGTAGCACTATTTGGTAATAGTCAAAAGTCGAAGCTATCCAAACGCCAGTCCACTGGTGAATGGATGAACAAAGTGTTGCATAACCATATGCACAGCGTGGAGGGACTTTAAGAAAACTAAGCTAAGTCAAAGACACAGACCACAGGCTGGGAATATAGGTTAGTGTGTTAAAGTGCTTGCTGCACAGGCCCTACAACCTACACCCTGTATAAATATCTTTCATTTCCTCAGATAAAGTGATGAAAATAATCATACCCAAGCTGTGTGAATACACAGCTTATGCTGAGCCCAGAGTGTTTCTTTCTGTGTTCTGTCTATAGGCCTAGGACTGCAAGCTTCTAGCCTCTGTACAATTTAATCTTCCAAGATGAGTGATTCAGTCTGGCTCCTCTCGGTTTCTCACTGAATTGCTCTGTTTGACCCCAAACTAGCCCTAGCAATTTGTTCTAATCTTCTGGTTCCTTTTTATTCTCTGGCTTCAACTGTCTCTGCTGGCCTGCACTGCATTTACTGCATTAACTCGCAAGCTCAACGTGACTGCACTACACTCTCTACACTGACTCCCAACTGACCAACTCTTTCTCTGTGCAGCTGCTTTTAGTTTCTCTTCCCTGTGCTGTTCTCAGGAGGGTTGGGTTTATCTCATCTCTGACTCATTCTATCCATTAATTCTGTAATTCATCATTGTGTCTTTCGCTCAATTAGATGTCACTTGCAAGCATCACCGCTTCCTTCTACAAACTAATTTTATGTAAAGGTATACTCTAAGGGTGTGTCTATATTCCAGCTAGAAGGATTAAAAGTTTGTAGCTTGACTACATCCTAGCTGGATCACACAGACTTAGGACTTTGGATGTGTTCCCTTGCCAAAACATCCATGTTGCTGAATTAAAGTTCCTCTACAATACTGGAACCCCTAAAAAACACATAAAAGCTGAATCATGACTACAATATGTAGTCATTCGTTAGTCTCCTTGTATGCCTTATGCAAAGATGAAGAGATCTTGTCTCCAGTGGATAAATTGGAGAAACATAAACAAAATGATCTAAAATTAGATTCTGGTAGCCCTTGTACAAGAGTATAAAGTACTACAGACTATTAACTTTTATACTTTAAGGGAAAATACTACATGAGTCTTGCTTGTTTTTATAAATATATCATAGAAGAAAAAAATTCATTGCTGAGCTAGGTGATATTCTAATGATCATATAAATTATCACAGATTATGAGTATTATCAAAGTTCAAGTACTTGTATTCACCAGAACAGGACTCAATCTCTGGGTCATATCTATATTAACTCACAGGTTATGGAGTTTCCCTGAGACACAAAACTAAAATATGTTTGGAAAAACTGTTAGGATACTGAAAGAACTACAAGTCTTTACCGTGACAAAAATTTAAAGGTGCAAACTTTATATGCCCCAATATAGGGGAATGCCAGGGCCAAAAGAATGGGAATGGATGGGTAGGGAAGTGGGGGGCGCTATGGGGGACTTTTGGGATAGCATTGGAAATGTAATTGAGGAAAATATGTAATAAAAAATATTAAAAATAAAAAAAAATAAAAAAAATAAAATGTTAAAAAAAATTTAAAGGTACTGAAGATTATGTTAATCAGAATTATCTGCAACTGTAAGAAATAACAGAAAAAAATCAATTTAACAGTGAAAGAGTTTACTTGGTCTAGCAGTTTTAGAGATTTCAATAAATGGCGCTTGATTCCATTTTTTGAGACCTATCAGATGAGACAGAACATCATGGCTGAAGTGCATTGTGATGATTCAAATGAAGTAAGGCTGTTTACCTCAAGACACCCAGAGTATAAAACATGGAGTTATCTAGGAAACCAAGAGAGAAGAGTGGGGGAAGAAAAGGAGCTCTAGAAAAGAGAACAATGGGATACACGTACTATAAAGGAGAAAATTGGAAAATGGGGAAGGGATTTATTTGGGAAGTGGTTAGGGAAGGTAGTATAGATGAAAACAAATGAGGAAGGGATAAATGACACTAATGATATTTTAAGAAGATATATATATATATATATATATATATATATATATATATATACTTTTATACATTATATGTAACTTAAGTATGTGCAAATACTATGAGATAAATCAATACCCCTGCTAGCTGTGATTCTGAATACTGTAAATAAAATAGGTGGGAAATTAGGCTTAGTACCGTAAAGGGAGCCAATTACCCATAGCTGTATGAATATAGAGAAGCATTGATCAAGGGTATCCTTCTATAACATAATCTTACATCAAAGTACTAGAAAACAGCACACAAGTGACTGTAGAAACATTGTAAGAACCAAGTAATCAGGACATCTGCTGAGAGGTGGTGTCATCTATACATGACAGGCACATTGATAAAATGTCACAAATATGATCAACTAAACAGGTCTATGCAATGACCGCACCAGTTGGGATCCACTGTGGATAGGGGGTAATCTCATAATGTTGAAGGGGAAATCTTCACCCTTATATGAAGAGCTACCATTAGTTAATTAAGGTCTGTTGAGGCAATGAGAATCAGTCTTCTTTGGGGATGAGACCATTGATATGTTATCTAATATGAATAGCTCAGCCATAAACACACACAAGAGCAACAATAAATGGACATATTTATTCATTCTTATAGATGTTATATATGTAACACTAAATAATGTAAAGGTAAAAATTTGAGGTGGAGAGGAGGGTATAGGAGGAGTTTAGAAGGGTAGGAATTATATAAATATAGTACTCATACATGGAATTCTCAAAAATTTTTCATTTAATTTTTAAAAAAGGATTTCATTTCCAAATTTGACATAATTCATCTGCCTTAGGATTCAAGTTTGTTGCTAACACTAACTGATGTTTCTAAACCCATCTTATTATCAAAAATATCAACTTGAACATCACTAGACCTATCTGCCTTTATTACACTCTTCATGTCTAAATGATACTCTCACTTCAGCCCCTCCACTCTATATGATACCTGTCTCCTATTATCCACTTCTATTGACATAATCTTATCTCTTGAAGCAGTTTTATGCTCCTTCCTGTCAAAAGTATACTATATTTTCCACAGTAATATATATTTTACAGTGTTAGACTGAGTTTTGTGGCTCATATCATAATAGTATTATTAATAGTAGTAGTAACAAAATTATTTGAAGTATATTGGAAGGTATGTGTCTGCCAACACTCTGAATGTCTTATGTATGTTAACTTATCTAATCCTCACCCTTATTTTGCAACTTAAACCCGTGACACAGAGAAAAATAACTAATATGAAAATGTATTCTTGAGAAGATTCAACCTGGAAAAATTTGCCAACATAATCTATGATGTTCAGCACAAGTTCAAACACATAACACAGAATGGGATGTTTGTACGCCCATAAAAAGTTCATCTTTTGGTATTATTTGTTCTTGTAACCCAATGACTAGAACTTTGTCTGTTCTATCATGGCTATGCTAGACTTAAAGGACAGCCTGAAAGAATTTGCATTAAATTTCAAATTATTTTATGGTTAAATTTGTTATATATATATATATATATATGATTAAATTAAAATGTGCTTTATATAAATGTGTGTATGTTGACACTTTCTAAAAATAAAATAATTTGTAGATTCAAACACACACACACATATTACATATAATCTATGTAAGTATGTGAATGATTATTAGTCATCAGATATCAACACATTAGGTGTAAGCACAAAATATGTGACAACTCTGAATGGTCATATATTTATTGATTATACAAACTTGAAACAGAAATTTTGTTCCACAGTTGGCCTTCGTGGACATTAAATAGGAATTTGAGCCTGAAGCTCTTCTGAATAAACACTGTGATATATGGCACTTTTTTAGTAGCAAGAAGGTACAATCTAGAAACTTTGTCCTAAATCACTGCTGGGTCTTTCCTGTCCTTCCTATCCTCTTTTTTTCCATTCTCTGGTTAAAATTTCAGAAATAATAAACTCCTTCTGAGAATACAATATAAAATAGGGGTTACTCTTTCAGGAAGCAGCAAATCTAATCTGGATAAAGAAAATAGTGTTACCACCTTTACAGAAAAGCCAGAAGTAGATTGTCAGTCCAAGAATCATTTCTTTGAATTATAAGACATTTTATGTTCTATTATGTAGAAGAATTAATCGTTGTGTAAATTCCATCTTGTTATATTCTAAGTCATTCTCTCAAGGGCTGTTTGAAGTCAACAAGTGATAAGCATTAATTCTTGAGAGAGAATGAACACATACAAATTTACACTCAGGTATCTTTCTTCTTTCTTCTATAGATCAGACTCTCCTCCCTAGGGAATGATTTCACCCACAGGACTTCCCACCTTAACTAATGTATTCAAGAGAATGCTCCACAATACCTACAGAGGACCTTCCCCCCTTGTGAATCTAATTTGTGTGATGGTGACAATAAAAAATAGTCACCATGGACTATAAAAATTCCGAAAATGAATTTTCAGATTTTTACAATATTTGTCGTTTGTTTCCCCCACCATTTTAATACATCCGTTTTCATTTTGAACATGAAACCTTTTTTTCCTTGTGAGTGGATCAGAAGATTTTTGAGATGCCTTCGAAAGGTTTCCTTTGTTCTTAATATGTTGTTCCCATCAGCCTTCAGTGCTAAAGACTGATACACTTGAGATAATAAAAATAATAACGGTCATAAAAATGGAATTAAGCATGAATTAGCATCTGGTGAGGAAAAAGAAATGTGTGGTAAAAGTTTCAAGTGCAGAAGCTCACCCTACATCAGCTCCCAGGCACTGACCATAAGATTGGCTCCAGCGTGAGAAGCGTAGAGCCCAAAACCCTTCAAGCTTTCTTTTTTTTAAATTCACTTAATTCACATGCAAGCCTGGAGCCCATAACCCTTCTATTTTTTCTTTATTTGTCCATTTAAATCACACAGAGACATAAATAAGTGAGTCTTAACTTGCAGTAGCCTCTGCATTTTATTGTGGATTATTATTTAAAGTCCTGTGCTAACAATCTGAAGATCTTTGTGTTAGCAGTATAAAGACAAGTAAAAGTGAGGCATCAGAGAAAGCCACTCACTATCATATTCAAAAGTCACTCTACATGCAAAACTGTCACATACATATCCCAGAACAATTTTTTATCAGATATTACTATAGAAACAATACCTGTTCCACCACGATCTTCTTTCCCCCATGACTGGAAATATTAAATGGGCATCTAAGGATCTAAGGTCTACACACAGTTTACAAGTTCCAGAGAAATAAAATTACAAAATATCCATTAGGGAACTGTAGCATGAAACAGATAACAAAGATAATGTAAGAAAAAATGAAGGTAAATCTGGATACTTAAGATGAATGAAAGGCATAAAGAATTATGAATAATAAAATCAATGAACTATGGGAGATTCGGAGCTTACAAAGTAGTCAATAATCACTTGTAATTAAAAGTACTCTTGATAATCTCATAAAAAATAACTTTGTAGAGAAGATCCCATAATCCTTCCATATGCCTTTAAAATTTTTGCTTTGTTTTTTGCCCGACTGCATTAACAAAAATCAGTGCTTCCTTGATTTGTGTTTGATGGAATGGTTCGCTGATGAGCTGATGAAAGGACAACATCAACCTCATTTGTCTCTATTTAAGGACCAGGCCTGATTTCAAAAAAAGGCTGTAGGCACCAGTTTCAGGAATAGACCATTCATAGGTCCCAGAAACTAAGTCGTAAGACATCAGCTCTAGGAACAGACAGTAAAATCCAGAGCAAGATAATAAAACACCCTCCCAAAGAACAGCCTGGGGACAACCACAAAAATGGGGAAATTCCTTATCTCAGAATGGGCCATCTAAGCTGGATAGCCTTATTTCATCCTATGGTTAAATGCTCATGACATAGGAATGCAGACCACTGACAACCTACGGCCCCCTAGTACCCACCAATGAAATGTTAGATTACCTAATCCTTATAGAGAATTCCCCCTGGCTCCCTGTGGTCACCATTATAGAGAATGGTTCACCCCTGCATGCTGGTTGTTTCTGCAGAGTAAATGCTCTTTGTTTTTGCATAAAATCTGATTCCAAGATTTTCTTTCAGTGAATTTTGGACATTTATACTGTCTCATTGTTTTAAAGCTGAAGTTCTGCAAACATCAAGATCTTAGTTTGAACCCCCAGCACCCAAAACATACACTTAAAAACCCATGCATGTCTGTAACTCTAGAATATGGAAGCAGAACCACGTAGTTATTTAAACATTGCTGACTAGACATTCTGAGCAAAATGGCATGCCTCCAACTCAGTGAGAGATCCTGTCTCCAGAAAATAAGATAGAGAGTTTTAAAGATACCTTTACACCTTGGCTTGGGCACCACATGGCTGAACACATTTACACGGTCAGATGCATACACAAAACACACCTTGCATGCCACCCCATTCCCAGACATACCAGTTTAAATGTCACTAAAACATTTAGAGCACACATTGTGTGACATTTGCAAAATGAGTTGAGGCAAACAACAGTTACAGCAGTAGTGCCCCTCGTTGGTATTCTGTCTAAACTCCCCCACAGTTCCTGGCAGCAGCCAGATAGGCTTGGCTCACTATAAAAGGGGCTGCTTGGCCCCTCCTCTCTCTCTTATTCTCTTGTCTCCCTTACTCTGTTTTGTTTTGTTTTGTTTTGTTTTGTTTGTTTTTAATGGTCAGGTCTTAATTAGATTTTATTTTTTATTAGATATTTTCTTTATTTACATTTCAAAAATGTTATCCCCTTTCCTAGTCTCCTTTACTCTTGCTTCCTGCTTGCCCCCTCTCTCCACATGGTCATGGCCAGCCTCTACTTCTCTACTCTCTCCTTCTCTCTGCCTTTCTCTGTCTCTGCTACTCTTTTAACTCCCCTCCACATGCCCTGAATAAACTCTATTCTAGACTCTACCAGAACATATTCTTTTTTTTTTTTTTTTTTTTTAGATTTATTTATTTATTATATGTAAGTACACTGTAGCTGTCTGTCTTCGGACGCACCAGAAGAGGGCATCAGATCTCATTACGGGTGGTTGTGAGCCACCATGTGGTTGCTGGGATTTGAACTTCGGACCTTTGGAAGAGCAGTTGGGTGCTCTTAACCACTGAGCCATCTCACCAGCCAGAACATATTCTTATAGCTCTTTATCTTTTTATGATCACAACACTCCTTGAATATGAAGGCATGTGTTCTTAGTGCCACTATTTAAATTCTTTGAGCAACTTATTTACTCTCTATCCATTTGTCTTCTCTTTTCTTCCATGCCACTGTGTATTTGGCAGCTGAATTTATATAATTTAAAATCCCTCACAAAAAAAGCTTATTACATATAAGAAAAACATAGAAAGAGAAAAGCAATCAGACAATCAAAATGTGTCAAGTCCTCCAAAATTATTAGAATACTTAGGTCCAGCTTCCCCAGGAACTGTTTTAGTCCTCTCACCACATTTACTAAATGTTTTACTCATTTTTTTGTATTTATTATATTCATGATCCTAAGGAAGGCTCTGAGAATAATCACTTATTAAAAGATTAGTCTCTTTTGGCACACTCAGTACATTTAATTACATCATGGTGCATAATTCTCCTTTTTTCATATAGGAAAAACTCTGATATATAGGAAATATGGTCCAGGTTAGACAAGAAGCAAAGCCCAAATCAGAATCCTAATCTGCTTACACATTCCTTTCACTCTGTACAGCGAATAGGATGAGTCACCAACGTATGCTCACATCTAAGGAACATCTAAGGAAACATCTAAGGAACACAGAATTCCTTTCCTTATCACATGTTTTTAAATAAAGATCCTTTAAGAGTGAATCTAATAAAGTACAAAAGATGAGAACTGTAGGCCAGGTCAGATCTGTGAGGGGGATATCATTCATTTCGGTGCCTTCCCAGGTCTAGGGACATCATAAACACTTGTTTAAAAACTGAATAAACTGCTAAAACTGAAGAAGAGAAAAACAAGTTTGGGCATACAAATGGAATGTAAAGTAACAATGCATACCAATAGAAAGGAAGTCTTTGTTCATTTTCTGTGCATTGGGATTTGCATGAAATGAATAACCTGAATAGATGGGCAAACTCTGATTTCTAGCAGAGGTTTGCCTATTCACAACAGAAACACAATGAATATTTCAAATTCAAGCTCACTACATTTACTTGGAAAAATGCTTCCTCTTCGATCCTGTCACTTTCATGCTAAAAAATGGAAAGGTCAGAATATTTCTAGAAACATTTTCCTCTATGGAGACAGCATGACTTAAAATGACAGCCCAGCAAGACAATGTAACAATACAAAAGTTTGGTGTAACCTCTAAGTCTCTTTAAAGAAAAGGATCACTGTGATTTGATACAAATGAGCTCTAAATTTACTCATAGAGTAAGGATAAGTCTCTCTAACAACTGTATGACTATAAAGCCTAAGCAAGATGTTTCAACCTAAGTAAACGCTGGATCAATCATTTGTGATTAATACCAAAAATACCGAGGATAGCAATATTGAAGAAGACGTAGTATTTAATTAATAGCAACAATTGTCAAGTCACCAGAAATTTATTGTTATGCCATTCGTATAATGAACAATTGCACCCTTGGGGTTCAGGCTCAGTATAACATGAGGCATGCATTTTTCCAAGTAAATGTAGTGAGCTTGAATTTGAAATATTCATTGTGTTTCTGTTGTGAATAGGCAAACACCAGAACAGAGAGTATAAAATATTTCTTTTCTTCCATCAAGTTTAATTTGTTAAATAATTCCAGGAAAAAAAATGTATACTTTTCCCTGTATCAATTAAAATCCATTAGACCAACCAGTTGTTACAATACATACTTTAGGAGAGCTCTGCTTAAAGTCATATGCAGATGTAGAAGAAAGACAAATGTGTGCGGTTTATGCAGTCTCTCGAAATGTTCAAAACAGTAACCTATTTGAATCTGCAATTAACCTATAACTGGTTGTGTTTGATGGTTAGATAATCACTCTTCACTGTAGTTATTATCTCAAGGAAAGGGTGGAGGGAAGAAACAGAGAGAGTTGTTTGCTACTCCCTCCTCATTGTCTCAGTAGTCACATTCACATTTGCAAACTACTACTTTGCTTTATTCCTTTATTACACCCCTGCCAAGTGCAAGAAAGACTTTGTTCTGGCCCCCATTGGGAACCAGTGGACATATATATCACTGATTGGTGAGACATTAAGTATCTGTAAGCCATCTGGGAATGAAAATAGTAGACAAAAGCAAGTAATGGCACCCAGGAATCTGAGGAAGGGAGATCACAAGGTCAAGGTTACCATAGGTGATCTGGTCAAACGTTGTCTCCAAAACAAGTTTCCATTGTAGGTATTACAAGAAGTCTCCTAGGGTTTATATGATTTAGTCCTGCAAAATTTCCTCAAAGTTTATTTCTACTCTAGATCTTCAGGACAAGAGGAAGAACAAAGTGACAGCTCTATGTGTTGTTCTTCTGGTGTCTGGCTAGGGACAGAAGAGCCAAGCAACAGGAGGATAAGCTGAGGTCTTCCTCTTTTCCATCACTTTCTGTGTTTGGACACTGACACGCTGCCAAGTTGGACAGCTATCACAGAATAGGTAAACACATCACTGAAGTTGGCAGTCTCTGTTCAGGAGCTGTGGTCCAGCAATCATGGCCATGCTAATCATTTCTGCTTACACCCATGCTGTACTGACAGAGAATGCAAACTCCAAGCATCTACCAAACAACTCCCTCACCTTTTCACTGTCTACTATTCAACTACTAAAGGGACAACATAGAATCTTAAGCTTAGTTGCTAGAAATAGAAAGAAAGAAAGAAAGAAAGAAAGAAAGAAAGAGAGAGAGAGAGAGAGAGAGAGAGAGAAAGAAAGAAAGAAAGAAAGAAAGAAAGAAAGAAAGAAAGAAAGAAAGAGAGAGAGAGAGAAAGAGAGAAAGAGAGAAAGAGAGAAAGAGAGAAAGAGAGAAAGAAAGGAAGAAAGGAAGAAAGAAATGAAAATATTTTGCTATCAAATCTCTTTAGAAAACAAAGCAGAACATTTCCAGGGATCAGTCCCCAGACATGAATATTCTATATTCACAACATCACAGAGACAATCATTCTACTCCCCTATACGACGTTATGTTTCTGGGGGGTCTGGGGGATACTTCTGTCCTCATGGCCTCATGTTTTTTCTTAACACCGAATGATTATAAAACCTGAGTAAGATCTCTATAGATATGGGAAGCAATTCTGCCCTGTCAGTTTTTTATGTACATGCTGACTCAATGTCACAGAATAACTGAGCTGCTCCTGCCTTTCCTGACAGTCCAAAGAAAGAGCAATGCATACAAATCATTTTACTGCTTAAAAGTTTTGAATAAAACATGTTAACCTTGTCATACTAAGTGACAGACAGAAATGTCACCATTGTTTGCCAGGGACAAATAATCCATATACTTCATGTATAATTCATCTGATCTTTAAGAATGTTTAACAATATTGAATTTAGATAAATTTCAATGCTATGCTGCATCAAACTTCCTTTATCAATTTCCACATGTGCCTCATCAATTTACGTCTCCATTTATATTACTCTGGGTTGTATTAACTGTGACACATCTAAGGGAGATTCATGTTTCCTGGAAAAAAATTTACAGGTCCACTGTCTATAAGCAAAATGCTTCTTTGTCAACTCTTAACTGAAGGCCTCAAATTACCCAAGTTTCGTAAATCTGCCAGACACCCCACTTCCAAACACTGACATCTTCAAGCCTTGTAAAGACAGACGTTTGGTTTCTGATAAGAGCCTGAAGAACAAACATAAACACACACATTTCAATCCTTTCTCACCTGAAGTTTCAGTGACTTCCTGTTCATTTCTTTTAATTATAGCTAATGAAAGGTATGTCTGAGAATGAGTCATGAGGCAAAATGGAAAAGAATGTGTTGTGCAGATTTCAAGGTGAAGGAAGCCCCTGTGTTATGGGTAAGAAGAGCTCGTTTCATGTGCAGTGTGCTCTCCATAGCACCTACCCAGGGAATCCCAGTTGGTGGTTTGTCTGAATATCAACACTGAAAACTTCTCACCTAGAACCATCATCTGTCTAGTCTATTGCTCCTCTTATGGTTCTTATTCTCTACACCTTGGAGGGATCTTTCCATGATTGGATAGCATTTTACTCTGATTAAGACAATGTGATAAAATTAAAATTTTCATTATGAACAAGATAAGATGTCTGGGCATCACCTTCAAGCCCTAAAAGGAAATAAAGAAAAGAAAAACATGGACATGTGGATCCTGTTTCAAAAATTAACTTTTGAGCAGGGTATGGTGCCACAGCATTTGGAGGGGCAGAGGTAGGGCCATCTCTTGCGAGTTTAAGAGCAGCTTTGTTTGCCCAATGGGTTCCAGGACAATCAGAGCTATATCTCAAAAACGCAAAAACCAAAATTGACATTATGTTACCCGAAATTATTCTTTCCTCTCTTCAATCATCATATAAGATGTACATCTCTGAATTATACCTAGATATACATGTAGGTACATATGAATATACATCTATATGCATGTTATATATATGTATGTATGTATATATATATATATATATATATATATATATATATATATATATATATACACACACACACACACACATGAAATTCATTCTTTCCTAGTGCTCTGGAAAAGCAGAACACTTTTTACTAACTGATTTTTCTCCTTTGTGGCCTGCTCATAGAGTAGTAGAAAATTATATGAGAAGTTCACTTTTTCTTCAAAGATAAAAATGTCCGAAATGCAGAGTTGAGTAAATGAACCTATGGGAAATTAAAATTATGTATTGGACTTAAAACAGGCCTTTCTCTTCAGAAATGTGTATACTGTTTAAAAGTTTATAAATCTCCTCTTCCAAACTCCTATGAGCAAAAGATGTTTAATTGCTGAAGCTGTTTCTAGATCATTGTATGCCATTGCTTTATTCAAGGTTAGATGCTTTCTTTGACTTGATGTTTCAGAAAGAGCATGAAACTCCTCAGATAGTTTTTAATATCCCTGTTTGGCAAGTGTAGGGACTTGTATCTTTATGGGGTGACTTTATTTCTAAAAGGAGGTAGGAAATTGCTTGAGCTGTAATAAGAAAAGTTCAGAATGAGCCAGAGAAAGGACAGGTGTGGAAAAGACAGCAAAGTGTGGAGAGCGGGTATAATTCAACTACATTATATGCATATATGAAAAAAGCACACTTAACCCATCATTGGTATAATTCAAATACACAAATAACAAATGACAAGCAAAAGAAAAATTCAAAGATTTCCTGATCTAAAAAATCTTAACATTGGCCATTAAATAAATGATTAATAACAATATCTCTAAAAATATTTGTATTTCATCTACAGTATATATGTGCCTGTAGATGTCCATTATTTTTTCAACAGTTCTAATTTCATTGTGCAACATTCAGCAAATGGAAAGTGGCCATTCTAGGGGCTTTTGGCATATAGAGTGAAGTTGGTTTTGCTAAATGAAAATCTCTTATTTGATGAGCCTATGTAATTGGCAATAATTGACATTTGAACAGAGAATTTTAAAACTGTCTTTTATTTGCAACCAGAGATTCCTTTGAAGAGATTTTGTTAACTCTTTAAGCTTTTATTTTACTTTTAAATTTGGGCCTTTGATTAGCATTTAAGGTTTATTTAGTGAATGTGTTTACTAATTCTCATAATTAGTATTATTCTTATAGATTCTTGCAGATAGTGGGATGTAAGAATTAAAATCATTCACTGGTGCTGGAGAATAGGTGAATGTTCTTCTAATCTCCTTCTCTGAGAAACTTTGCAGGCATACATATGAGGTAAATATTTTTAAGGTGCTTAATTCCTACTTAATAGGAAATACTTATTCCTTCAAAACACTTCTATTAATTATTATATTCATGTTAGAAAAACAAAATATTTAGCAAATGTAATTTAAGGAAGAATTTATTTTGTTTTACAGTTTGAAGTACATGCTATAATTTTGCGGAAGTTGAGCTGGTCACGTAGCAGCGGTAGTCAGGAAGAAGATACTGTTTTTTTGTTTGTTTGTTTGTTTGTTTGTTTTTGTGGTTTTTTCGAGACAGGGTTTCTCTGTGTAGCTCTGGCTGTCCTGGAACTCACTTTGTAGACCAGGCTGGCCTCGAACTCAGAAATCCGCCTGCCTCTGCCTCCCGAGTGCTGGGATTAAAGGCGTGCACCACCACTGCCCGGCGAAGATACCGGTTTTAATTCAGTCTAGTATCCAAATCTCGAGAAGAGTACTATGCACAGTTTAATGGGCCTTGCCACCTCAATGAACCTGATCAAGAAAATCTCCTACAAGCATGCCTAAAGGCCTGTCTTCCATTAAGTTGAGAACTGTGATTGTCCATCACACCTCTATTTAGCTTTGTGAGTTGTGATTATTCTTGATTGTCAAATTGACTTGGTTAAGAACAGATGTTCAGTGTTCTTCCCATGAATCTGTGAGGACTTAGACAAAGAGATTACTTAGTAGAGAGAAGCACTTTGATGTGCGTGACACCAAAAATATAAGAGAGACGAAATAAGGAAGAAGTAGAAGCAGCAACCCTAGGCAGGCATGCTCTCTCCCTGCTTCCTGACCTTGGTAAGGTGAAATACTTGGTATTACCAGGACTTCCTAGCCATGGTTGACTAGATCCTTGGAATCCAGGAGGCACAATATATCTTTCTTCCTATGAGTATTTCATTTAGTATATCTGAGGAAGTCTTAATTATACAAATGTATTTTTGAAATTCTGGTGCTATAAACTACCTCTTTCTTTATTGTCATTTAATTTGGGATAGTTAGCAAAAATATTTAGCATATAATTGGAGCAGATTGTAATTAGAACAAAAATTGGTGTATGACCTCTGGGGGGCCTCAACTTCACTGTTTTCTACTTATACTTCTGTTTATTTTTTCCAGCTAGATATTGACAGTAAATAAATAAATAAATAAATAAATAAATAAATAAATAAATAAACTAATAAACAAACGATGTGAGCTCTACAGAAATGAAGTGAGTTTGCTAAACTAATGCCAACACAGTCCAGCAGAACAGTGGATATCTTTGACTATGGTATCCTTGGAAGCTCTTTGTGTTGTGACTATGACAACTATAAACAAGTTTATTATTTCCAGAAACTCAAAAACCATGAGGATGAAAAAAATCATTTCTACTAACAAAATTTTAAGATGAATGTTCAAAGGAGTCATTATACTGAGATCATTCTGCCAACATCATTTAAAACATATCTTAAAATACTTTAAGAAGCTTCATATATTTCTATAAAATATATCTTAATGACATTTCATTACTTAAAACCTGACATTTCATGTTTTCCCAACATTGTTATAAAATTCATACACTTCATAAAATTCAAAATATAATAACTATAGAGATGCCTCATCAATTAACAACACTTGCGGATCTTCCAAAGGAGAGGACCTGGGTTTGTTCCAAACACCCACATGGAGATTTATCATCATATGTACCCCAATCCCAGGCCTTTTATGGCCTTTATGGTCACTTGCACATACATAATGTACAAATATAAATGCAGGCAAAACACCCCCACACATAAAATGTTGAAATTACTAATTAAAAATAAAGAAAACTTTAGAAAATAACTCAAAATCATTTAGTGTGTAGTAACCAGCTTTGGCTGTCTGCTTCAGTCCATTTTAGTAGTTCAAAGGATGAAGCTACATTCTGTGTTTTTATCTTTTAGAGAGGGACTGAAGTAGTACAGTGGCTTTCAGAAAACCCCAAGAGTATTCTAAACATTCACTTGAGAATGGTTAACCAGGGTAAGGTTTAGTAAAAAATAAGTAAAAGAAGAATAATAAAAAGAAAAATAGTGGAGATTATAATATAAAAAGAAAAAGATACTAAGAGATTACAGTTTCTAATGCAATCTTCAGTGGTATATATTATTATCTTATAGCATTATAGCATGAAGCAATTAAATCATTTACAGAAGAAAATTGTAAGATGAATCAAATGTTTCATAATTTACTTTTGTCTCACAAAACATCCTGATAGGTCCTTTTAGACTGGAAAAAAAAAAAAAACCTCTTCCAGATTGTATAATTGATCAATTTCTTTCACAAAACGTGGAAAGTAGATGTAGAACTTTGTGAAACAGGTTTTGTAGCAACAGCGTTTTGAGCTGGGTGGTACCACTCATATTAGTGATCTCAGCACACTGGTGACTGAATCTGGAGGACAGCAATGATTTGGGGATGACCTGCTTTATGAGTCACTTCCAGACACCACTAGACTAAAGAATTAGATAATGTTTCAACAAGAGAGGTGTGTGTGCGGGGTTGGAAATTCAAAGGAAAACACTTTAACAAAGATTAAGGAATGCTACCTTTAAAGATGTGCACCAATCTGTTAGTAATATTTTTTTTTACTCTTGGTTCCAAAAGTTAGCTGTGAAGACCTCTGCTTACTTGTTTAAGAAATATAGGTAGAAGGTGCTTACACTATAGCCAAGGGCAATGCAGACAATCTTCCCCGCTAGAAAATTAGTTATATTCTCTTTCTTTTGACCAGGACAATTGTACAGAGTCACTTTCAATAATAATTCTTCATGTATCTAAGGGGAGAGGCTTGTTCCTACCACTATTTAAAAGGAAGAACTCAGCAGGAATCATCTGAACCATTTCTGATAAGCTACCACGTTACGTAAGCACTGTTATGGCTCCTCAGATTTCTAATATTTTTCTCTGTTGCAACATAAATTACTGGTCTCTTGGAGGCAGAGAATCCTGGGCTATGAGGCTCCATGAGTATTAATTATAATACATTAAATTTATCCTGGGAATAAGTAGGAGAGGTAGGTGTCTAGAAATGGCCAAATCTTGCTTTTCCAAGAATTTTCAAATAGGACCTGTTAAAAAGAAGGAGTAAATTGAGTGGTTGGGGGCCTATGACACAAAATGGAAAAACAAAGCAAAACAAAACAAACAAACAAAAAACATAGCAGTATCCTGTTAAGAGAGGAGAGTATTGCAGCCCTAGACAAAGACATAATCATCAGCCAATCTCAATGACTGTTACGCCTGTGTGGCATAGAAGCATCGTCCGTGTATGCTGTTAAGAGAAACAAAACCAACCTCTAATGACTCTAAATTTGAAATAAAAATGTGAAATATCAAAATGAGTTTTGAAAATTATTTGGGGAAAAGTGTAAGGATAGTCTATGCAGAAACAAAGAAAAGTTTCAGGACATAATATACATGGAAGAAATCAATATGTCAGAGGAAACAAGCAAAATGAAAACTAAACCAAATAAGCAAATGAACAAACAAACAAACTTAATTCTTCCAGGACTTCTCAGGTTGGAAGAGGAAGATGAGATTTCAATCCCTTAAACTATACAAGGGATAGATATTTTATGACAAAGGTGATGAAATCTTTATTGATAACTAAATAAACTTGCATGTATATAGCACTAAAAGGCACTGGGAACATAATGGACTGAAGTTCAGTAAAGAATATAAACAAATCTTTGATCATGATAACAATACACAGTGGCACAGACCCATGAGCAAATCAAAGATATTAAACATAAATATATTGTGTGCCACCAAGGAGTCAAGATCTCTTCTTTTAACATTATGTTGACTAGAGATAACACAAAATCCCTTTTTGTCATTGAATGACCTTTTATATTTTCTCTCAAGTTAAAACAAGTGAAAAATCATGAGGCACGGAGAAGATGAACAAGAAATCCAACTCTGTAGATGTGAGATGTGTTACAGTTCTGATGAATTACCTAAAAGACTGTGCTTGATTTAAGTCAATAACCTCACATGCAGTGCCATGTGCTGTTTGTGCTCATTGAGAAACTCAATCTGGAACAGTCCCAAAATAAAACATTGTGCCACAAAATCAGAATATAGACCAATGGCATAAAATAAAAGAGGAAAGCATGAGTATTAGTAATAACAGACATCTGATATTTGACAAAGAGGCAAAAAATCTATACTAAAGATAGCGCAGCATCATCAAATGTTACTGGAAAAACTGGATGTCCACATGCGGAAAAATGAAGATAAATCCATTCCTATCACCCTGTACAAAAACTATATTAAAGTGTAACAATGACCTCAGTTTGAAACCTGGTACACTAAAACTTCTTGAAGACTAATATTATGAAGAAAGATAGATATAGGGCAGGACTTTCTGAACAGGTCTCAATTTGGCAAGAAATAAAGCTCAAGAACTGGCAGCTCTGATCTCCTAAAATTAAATAGCTTCTATACAGCTAAGGAAACAATCAAGAGAAGAAGAAACTCAAATTGAGAAAGAATCTTTGCCAGCTATTCATATAATGGAGAATGGCTTAGATCAACATAACAGCTGACAAATGAAGGGAAGGTTTGAGAAAAGATGAATTCTCATTCATTGTTGATGGGAATAGCAATTTGGTATAGCCATTCTGGAAATCAGTATGGATAAACCTCAAAAGCCTAAAAATATGATCCATATGATACAGTATACCACTCCGTGGCATATATCCAAAGAACCTGACATTCTGTTCTGCCAATTCATGTTCAATTATGTTCATTACCATCATATTCATATACCCAGGAAACGGCAACAACCTAAAGTGTCATTCAACAGATGAAGAAGAAATGGACATATACATAGAAGATTACTTTATATTCAGTTACAAAAAAAACAAGGAAATTATGAACTATAAAGGTAAGTAGATAAAACTAAAAAGATGATATTGAGGTAGTCCAGACCCTGCAAGACAAATGATGTTCTTTCTCATTTGTGATTCCTAGAGTCAAATCCTCAGTTGTGAGTATAAAACATGGAGTAACCAGAGGAATTAAGAGCTAAGAACATATGAAGGGACCATATTGGGTGGAAGTTTTGGAAGGAAGCAGGTAAGTCACTTGGAGTGACAATGTTCACCATAAGAACCACAGACTAACAAAAGTCATAGTACTACATACAAGAAACCTAATTATAAATGGTTGGTCATAGTAATACAAGTAATTCCCAAAACAATATAGGTAAAAGCAGTTAAAGCAGGAGATGGCTCTGGAAAGCCAGTATCTGAAAGCGGAATCAATCCCTGTCTAACACTGTGACACCAAAGCAAGTCAGTTAACATATGCTTCTCAGGTGTTTCACATGCAGATATTGTATCCTATGGTATTTACCTTAGGATAATTTTGTAATCATTCAATGAGTCAATACATAGAAGTACTTAAAAATATGATTCTTGATTCATAATGTACAGGACCATGGTGTTATTGCTACAATTGTAACTCACAGTGGTGCACACAGCAACAAAATATCAAGGTCACAACAGACATTTAGTATAAAGTGAGATTCATCTATTTTTTCCCCCACAAGTCTACTGCCATCTGATTTCAAACAAATGCAGACATAGGCATGCCTTGATTTTCTTGTCCATCTGCAAAGTGCCTGGCACCTCTTGGCACCTCTGAAAACTAATACTGGAAATCAAACATGAATTGTAGCTCAATGAAGAAAGGTGTGAAGTGAGAGGTTTTGCAAGATTAATGGTCTCAGTTGAACTTAAAGCTGTGGTCCGCAACCTTTATAATACTGCAACACTTTGATACCTCATGTTGTGATGACTCCAACCAAAAACTATTTTCATTGCTACTTCATAACTATATTTTGTTGTTATGAATTTGTAATATAACTATCTGAAATACAGGATATCATATATGCAATCCCTATGAAAGAATCATTCCACACATTGGTTGAGACCAACTGACTGACTTAACACCTCAGTTCTATAAATGAAAAGGCATCATACATTAGTAGCTTTAACTCTGCTACAGTTTCTCTAATATCTATATATGCCTCCTTGGCTTAGCCCAGTACTCTATCCTACTCTACATTTAATCGCTCCCATTTAATTTCCAAACTTCTAAAACAGTACTTCTCATTCCCAGGTGCAAAATAAACTCACATGAAACGTTACAAATGCCAAGATAATAAGAATAATGGTTTTTAAATGTCTCTGACACTTAAAATTATCCGAAAAGCTCTCCAAAAATTGTGTATTCCACCCACTGGCGAAAGAGTCAGCTTGAACCCACAGGGATGGGGCCTTGTGTGATTTTCATTACTCATTTTAGTCTGTATACCACTGACTCATTACAGAGCTTCATGATTCTGTTCTAAATATCCATCATTCAGCAGTATCAAGTACATGAGCTTGAGATAAGGGGAAAAACAACACCATTATATTGAGGTAAAATAAACATATATTGAGGTAAAATAAACATAATATATTCTATTCATGTCTTGTGATGCATGAAATAATTAGTTACAGGTTTTACTATCTGCAGAATGGCCTCTGACCTTCAGAGACAAACTGAGTTTGGGTATCCTTGTGATTTCTTTACTTCTGTTCCTCGGTTATTGCCAAGTTTTCTGACACCATGAAACTACTCTCATTGTATTAAAAACAACTATATCCCTAACGGTTAAGTATGGAAATTGGTTTCAATACATGTAGAGTTATTTAAATAAACAAACAAACTATAAAAAGGAAAAAACATGTATGATTATTATCAAAAGATGTCTATATACTAAACAATATATTTTTGTTTGCTTTGTCACTTTTCATCTCTCACTTGCTCCTTTAAAATTTATTGTCATACTCACAATCAGCTATTCTGCCAAAACATGTCCTTTTTAGACAATTAATGGCAAAAACACTTTGCTGTTTGCAATTTTATGTTAAGGTAGACTTGATAAGTTCTTGGACTATGTGTCTTTTGTGCATATTTGTCTCCCTGATATCTTGAGAATGACGAAAATGAGGTTGTTTAGGAAGTCCTCACCTGTACCATTGAATCCTATTATATATCTCTGTGGACACAACTGTTTCCTCAATTCATTTTTAAAAAATCATTAATGAACCAAATTTCTCTGCCTATTCATTTCTTCTGGGCATAAAATATATTTCTCACTAGAAATCTAAATACTAAATTTCAAAACTGCATTCTCTAGAGTTTTTTTTTTTTTAATCACAGATGACAGTTTATGGTGTAGAGTATTTCATTTGAAAATATCACAGAGCTAAAATACAAAGGTAAAAATATAAGTGAAGCCTAGAGACAT
Source organism: Mus caroli (assembly GCF_978045245.1). NCBI lineage: Eukaryota > Metazoa > Chordata > Mammalia > Rodentia > Muridae > Mus > Mus caroli. The sequence continues at coordinate 63,596,473 of NW_028227261.1, forward strand.
TGTAAAGCATAGATTAGAACCTTATGCCTCATATCAAGACTTATCAAAAGCATGGAATATTTCAGCATCCACAACAGAAAGGAATTCTTTAATATAATTATCTGTTCAAAACAAGATCTCAATCAACTATGTTGTGACTCTTATTGTGACAGAACCTACCTCATTCTTACCTACCTACCTCATCCATAGTAATCCCACATGGAACAAACTTCATTAGCAAACAACTACCCCTGATTAGATTTTAGGCATACTCTACAGAATAGAACTCACTCCTTGCACTATTAATTCAGCCAATAGCCCATGCTTACATAGGTCATAGGCCCTATGGAAAAACTCATTATTGTTGTTCTCCCAAATGTTCACAGTATTTAGCTGCCTCTTAAGTTCTATCTTTATGTTAATTTAGAAATGCATCTCTCAAACTTCATCACAAAAGCTTCTTTGCGTTATATATGTCAATAAACACAGAGACCCACAGCTGGAAAGTGTGCAGAAAATAAGAGATTGAGAAGTACTGAGGCCTATGAAGGCACTATGTAAGATATTTTCCTTCAAAGTCTCAGGGGTCATCACAGGAGATGGTGTAAAAATATCATAAGATCCAGAGGTGTTGGATTACTGTAGTGAAATGGTGTCTAAACACAACAAAGTTACACATATAAACTCCCAGTGGCTGTGAAAATATGTACAAGACCTACAAAAGAGCTCTGCAGTCCAACAAAATCCCAGCATTTCCAACTGAGAAGCTGTAAACAATTTCTGGCTGCATGGAGAGGAATAGTCAGTTTTATCCAAGATGAGTCCCTTAAGAGGTTTCCTATGCTCCAGTAAATGGCCTTCCACCCATGAGCATACTGGTAGTTCTATGTGGATTCTCTAGTTTGGAAAACCAAAAACCCATAAAATTGAGGAAGGTAATAAAATAATGTCAGGTGATGTGGAGTTGAAGTTGAGGGGATGGGATGTCTGATGGAGATGATTCATACATGATTAATATACATGTATGAAGTTCTCAAAAACAACAAAAACAAAAAAGAAAAGACGATTTCGCCATATGTAAAAGATAGATGACAATATCTCATGGTGTGTTGGCAGGATAAACATTAAATGACATAACATTTGTAACTGGATTTGAAAGCTGTACCATATGCTATGTTTTAAATACAGCAATAGCAATGCTCTGGAAATATTTTTACTGAGTAAAAGTGGGTAAATTGCTCAGGATTATATCCCTGATAAGAGTCTTTGAAAAATTTACCATTTTTCTTGCCTCTAATCCCAAAGTTTGTCTTCTTTCTGTCATCACGTGCTCTTACTGTACTTGTATGAGAGTCACCGTCTTTCTTTGGAATGAGTGATGAGAGCCAAAGTAAGAGATGGGAAAATGAGATCAGAGAGTTTTTAAATGAATCCAGAATTAGAAAGATAGTTTGCTTTGTCCTAAATGGAAATGCACATCATTTCTTATATAGACTGTTTATAACCAATATAATATTCAATATTTAAGTTATACACACTGGCTGAGGTTATGAAGGCCTCACAAAAAGGAATCTATCATGACTGCCCTCCAAATGACTCAACGAGCAGCAGAAAGACTCAGATGCAGATATCTATACTCAACCAATGGACAGAAGCTACTGAACCCTGTGGTTGAATTAGGAAAAAGCTAGAAGAAGCTAAGGAAGAGGGCAAACCTCTCTGAGGACCAGCAGTCTCAGCTAATCAGGAATCCCGAGAGCTCTCAGGCACTGGACCACCAACCAGGCAGCATACACCAGCTGATATGAGACCCCCAATACATATACAGCAGAGGACTGCCAGGTCTGGATTTAGTCACAGAAGATGCAACTAACCCTCAAGAGACTGGAAACCCCAGGGAGTTTAGAGGTCTGGTGGGGTTGAGGGTGCAGATGGGCACATCCTCTTGGAGACAAGGGTGAGGGGAAGAGGTATGGGATGGAGGACAGCCAGAGGGTGGACCAGGACAGGGAATAAAATGTGGAGTGTAAAAAATAAAAAATAAAGAAGATAAGAAAAATAAGTTATGCGAACTGGGATAATTAAAAGAATATACTGCTGAATATATGATTATCCAGTAAACATTTTATGAAACACAGAACAACGTAAGGGATGCTTTAATAGCCCGAGATTTTTTTATTTCATTTTCCTGTTTTAAACAAGAATCACTTTATTATAAATAACTTACAAATAAAAAGCATCACATAGTCTGGTTAGTGATATCAAAAATCTATACCCATCAGTGAACTTCTATACATTTAGGATAGCCATTCAACTTAAATGTTCATTATTCAGCAGCTTCCTTGGTTTGGTTTGGTTTGGTTTGGTTTGGTTTGGTTTGGTTTGGTTTGGTTTGGTTTGGTTTGGTTTGGTTTGGTTTGGTTTGGTTTGGTTTGTTTCCTCCAAGTAGATTGACAAGGAGTAATAGACAAGTTTTTTGACTTTTTAATTCAAAGTGTTTTCAAAATGTTACCAAAATATTAAAACTGTTCTTTAGGTTTTGAAAGAGGAACAGCCTTCCTTACTGGCTGAAATGACTTCTGGAATTTTCTTTTTCCAGACATGCACTATTCAATCAGATTAATTTTTAATTTTCTAATTTTTTTAAAGGGCAAACCTTAAAACTAGATTTTCCCCCTTGCAATACTGAAAACATAAAAATGTCAGGATCATCAATCAAATAACTATGATTACTGAAGGATACAATGTCCGTGCTAAGCCTAAATCACTTCAGTCTTTGCAATTCCTACTTAAATGCTATAACACAGCAAACCTTTTAGACCACAGAAGCAAAGAGCAACTAGGGTTTTAGGCAATTCTAAATAAAGGACAGATTTCCCTACTATGGCCAATTTTGTCTCATTTCCATGTGAATGCTTAAAACAGCAATAGCTGGCAGAAGCAACAAACTAAGGTTTGACTATCAGCCATACACAAAAGGTTGCACAAGAGCTGGTGAGGAAGCACACCATGTATTTTGATCTGCCACCGAGTACATGAACAAAGAACAAACTGCATTTGTGAATGCAAGAGGGAAATCACTACCTTCCCTCAGATGACAAAATTGTCAAATAAGAACAGAAAAAATTCCACTCCCACAAATAAAACATCCAGTCCTATCTGATGACAATGGATGTCAATAAGAATAGAGCAAAAGCAAGCCAAGGGTTTTCTTCTTAGAAATAACTGAGGCATGTTTACTAAGACATGCTCATTTACACCACTAGCATAATTAATTTTTAAATTTTTAAACAGGAATTGAGACTGACCTTGTATCAGAAGCACTATGGAAATCTTTTTGCCCATCTACCTTATTCTCTATTCCCATTCCCTTGGATGTCTACAGATTAATAAAACAGGAGCCTCTTAATTCCAAGGATGGTGGGGGAAGGGCAAACTGCTTTAACCAACACCAGTAAGTGACAAGTTAATACTGAGCAAGGTGGGAGGCATCCTTTTAGGAGACTAAAGAAGTAAATCCAAGCGTTTACAGCATGAGCAGTAATACAGAGCTGTGGGATGCCATTTCAGCAGATGTCTTAACATTTGAGCTGAAGTTCAAAATAGTTTTGGTAAAAACTTTCCATGTTTAAATGTGTAAACTTTTCTTTCAATGATAAAAACTACATTGTGATAGTCGCCATACCTTTCTCCCAAACAAAAGATATAATTTGTTTCCACTGTAGTTCCCTAAAAGCAGCTTATTGTCCATACAGATTATAAATGAAATAATTGCTTTTGTGGATGTTGAGTCTTAAAAATAGTCCTATTGTAAATAACACAATATTAAAACCATTATATTTACTACTATTGAAACTTGATATACTCACTCCCTTAACTTCATATATTTCTCAATGGTACACCCTTACTTGTTGCTCTAGAACCAGGGATTTTTGGCAATTATACAAATGGCCAATCTGAAGAAGATGTAAGCAGAGGTTTGGCTGCTCTACCAAGACAAGCAGGGCATGAGAAAGAATGCTAGGAAAAGACAGCAGCAAACTAAAGTCAGACAAGCAGGAAAAGAAGGAAGTTCAACTCGATACATTTAAACTATTCAAGGTGTCCAGAAAACCTTGCAGATGGAGAGCCCTGAACCTGAAGGGTATTTATTTACTACTAGGTGACAGTCCTGCACGCAATAGGCAACAATCAAATAACACCAACAGCTGGGACTAGCTGGCAGAGCCTTTGTGAGGAAGATTCACCCACTCAGGTAACGCTCATTCCAAGACCCGACTGCATAAAACAAGATTAGCCACAGGGGCAGAACTGAATCAAGACTGAATCCTTGGGCTCTGCTACAAAGCATCTAATAGTTTCACCATCCAGTGAGATTTTTCTCCTTAACCAAGGGTAGGGACAGCAAATAACAAGACAGGATAAGATTGTAACCTGCTGTCAGTGATGAAAAATAAGAAGGCAATTTGTTTGAGAAGACAACTTGAGCCCCTTGTTTTTCTTTGCAAAATGTCATCAAACTAAAATACAGTACCAACAAACATTATTTGGTAACTGTGTGTGCTTTGTCCATCTTCCTTACTTTCTTATTAAGTGACTATGCCAGTGTCATTAGCAATTAGTCAAGACATTTCTATTTTTATATAAAAAAGGCAATGTTAATATTGTACATAAATAGATATCTCTAGAGTTTGGGGATACAGTTTGGTAACTTTTCTAATAAATTTTCTTGAGGAATAAATAAAAATATGTTTTAATAAACTCAGAACTGCCGGGCAGTGGTGGCACACGCCATTAATCCCAGCACTTTGGGAGGCAGAGGCAGGCAGATTTCTGAGTTCGTGGCCAGCATGGTCTACACAATGAGTTCCAGGACAGCCAGGGCTACACAGAGAAACCCTGTCTTGAAAAAGAAAAATAAATAAATAAATATATAAACAAACTCAGAACCATTAGGGCAATAAAGTAGTAACCACTGTTTATATCCTAAATGGGGCTTCTCTTTCAGAAGATAGGAAATAATAGACAGGCAAGACCTTATCTTGTTACAAATATTAATGCCATCAAGTGGACTATGCCTGTCTGACAGACAAAATAAAGAACTCAGACTAAAGTAAGAAAAATATATTGCAGCAATCCAACATGGTTTAGAAAGGGGGTTCTTCCAGTGGCAATGGTCTCTGTTCAGTATGCTGTTTCTCCAGAGCCATTTCCTGATGCTTCTATTTAAAGTATTTGAAACAATAGAGCAGAAATTACAGTCTTATCCTGAGTTTTATCTAAATTGCAGTGTAAAACACGCTACTATATGACTTTTGAAATGTCATCTAAGGGAATGGAACAAGACAGAGAACTACCTAGACAAGAAGAAAAGCTAATACAAAAACATCAAGTTGAATTGGACAGTTAGGCTCAGAAGGGACTCTGTGAGGCATAAAATGCATTCCAGAAGCACCTGTGCTGGAGACAAGCATTGAAATATCTCTAGACTGATATTCTTATTTAGAGCAGACCCCAGTTTGTGATTTGCATAAGCTTTAAAATCATGAAGTTTAAATATCCTATGTGGTGTTATCACAGAAACTGGAGCCCGGGAATGCTGAATGAGAAGCAAGGAGCTTCAAGAAGAACCCTTGTGAGACTTGAGGAGACTGCCTAGCATTGGCTGCTGAAGAAGCTGACAAGATGGTGAATGTCAGCAAGAGAAGCCCTAAAGTGTCCAAAGGGAAATCTCTCAGCAGAAATTAATTAAAATGCACCAACACATTTGAACAAATAAAATGGGAGAATTAAACAATTAAAGTCAGATACAATGGCACATACTTGTAGTAATCACAGCATATGGGAGACTAAGACAGGAGACTCCTGAGTACATGGTTATGAGATCAGCCTGTACAACATAATAAGACCTAGTGTCAAATAATTAATATGATAATAGATAGATAGATAGATAGATAGATAGATAGATAGATAGATAGATAGATAGATAGATAAATGATAACACACACTAAACTATAAGTAATATAGTATGTTGGCTCTTTAGGAGAATTCTGACCTTCAACCATTAGCAGCCAGGAAGTTTTACAAAGATGTGTTGACTATATCTGCTGTTCAGAAAATAGACTACAACTAACAGTCAGTGGTACAGGCATAGGACTAATGAGCAGCCCTCCATGGAAACTAAAGTACAGAGGTACTTTAGGAAACTAAAGTACAGATCAACATGGGTTGATCTTAGCAGTTCTAGGGACTCAGTATCAGAGGTTTCATCTAAAATCTCCTTAAACATAACAAAACAAGCTCACTTATCACTTATCAGATAAATTTACTATAATACTTTAAGCATTGAATAAAATTTCATTTGATTACTTAGTCACTATACACACACATACACACACACACGCATATATATATATATATATAAAGATATATATATGCAGAGTCCTTCATGTATTTTAAATGTGAATGCTATACAAATTGAATTATCCCTTCCCAGCTTCAGGTATCTGTTACCTGTTATATGGGCTCTAGGCCTGGCGAAGTTTTGTTGTTTGCTTTGTTTCACTTTTCTAAGTAACAGTCTTTGGTAATGGCTTAACAGTATATTGAATTTAATAAAATGAATGGAATTTTATAGATTAAAATGAACTCGGTTACTGACAAGTAAGCTTGGTAGAATCACAGTAAAGAGCTTAGATGAAGCAGGTGACAGAGTGTACTGGAAGACTGTGTATACATATGAGACTGAATTCCTATGCAGTGTGCAGTCACTTCACTCTTGGTAGACTCAGAGTGCTGGAAATAGGAATGTAACAGGAACTACAAAGGACATAGTTTTTTTTTTAACTATGAATTTTCAACTTAGCTACCTAAATATCATAAATTTATGGTCTATAGTTTAATTTGCATTCAATATACCTACATGTCCATTATATCTGCAGACTTGACATTCTCTTGATGAAACAGCATGCATTCAATTTGAGAAACAGTGGAGGTAGCATTTAAAATGTGCAGGCATAGCTTTTGTGCATTTTAGCAGCACTGTAAAAACCACCTTCGTGCTTTTGGAAACTCCATATCGTATATCTCTGAACAGCATCACTGTGCTAGAATTTGGGTTTCATTTCTATTCACCTCATGTACCCTTATGGGAAACACTTTCAATGTTCCTGTATTCATCTCTAAAGAATATGTAATACGGATACCCATATTGTGGGGCTTATTTTTTATAGATGATGACTAACAATGTACATGAAGGACTCTGCATATCTATATAAATACTCAGTACATTACTCAGTCATTACTACTGCTGCTGTCTTATTTTCATAGATAAAGATGATTCTTCTAGTTCCAGAGAAATAGGAAAGGTGATGGAAATGGCATTACAAACTGTGCACATGAATGACACTTTTCCAAATCATCATGAAAGCTCAAAGCACTTTCTTTCTGAAACTATATTACTCTTCAAGTAGAAGAATGTTGTTAATCTCAAGTCCTCAAAACCAAGAAGGGTTAATACCACTCTAAATTTCTTTTACGAAAAAAGCAAAATATCTTTGGATAAAACTATTCATTACAAAAATATTTAAAATGCTTCAGAGTTTAAAACAGTCTGAATGTCCAATAATAGGAGGTGTTTTTGGGCAGATTATGGTCTTCATAATATAATACTGATACTTCAAAAACTCTTCTGTATAAAACATGTATTTATGAAACAGCATAAAGGGAAGTGAATATTTCCCTTTATTTATTATAATACTATTTTATTATAATACTAATTTATTATAATACTAAGATTCGCAAGAAAATAAAACTTAAAGGGGCTACATCAATATGGTGCTATGTATTGCAGAATGGAGTCATAGTGAAAATTTAATTTCTCTCCTCCCCTGTCATTTTGCAATGTTCCTAAAACTTTCACACTTAAGAAAATAACATCAATGGTGTCAACATTTGGAAGCTGATTCTGGGATGGATCCCCGGATATGGCAGTTTCTAGATGGTCCATCCTTTCGTCTCAGTTCCATTGCTGAAAGGACCCAGATATAGCTGTCTCTTGTGAGAATATGCCGGGGCCTAGCAAACACAGAAGTGGATACTCACAGTCAGCTATTGGATGGATCACAGGGCCCCCAATGGACGAGCTAGAGAAAGTAACCAAGGAGCTTAAGGGATATGCAACCCTATAGGTAGAACAACAATATGAACTAACCAGTACCCCCCTGGAGCTCGTGTCTCTAGCTGCATATGAATCAGATGTCCTAGTCGGCCATCAGTGGAAAGAGAGGCCCGTTGGTGGTGCAAATTTTATATGCCTCAGTACAGGGGAAAGCCAGGGTCAAGAAGTGGGAGTGGGTGGGTGGGGGAGTGGGTGGGGGAGCTTGTGGGGAACTTTTGGGATAGCATTGGAGATGTAAATGAAATAAATACCTAATTAAAAAAAAGAAAATAAGATCAGATAAGACAGTTGTGTTAGGAGAATAGATTCCACAAACAGGCAACAGTTTGAGGGATGGCCCTACTCCAGTTATTCAGGGCCCACATGAAGACTGAGCAGAACTTATGCTATATATGTGCAGTAAGGTTGGCACTAGGTCTAGATAGTGTATGCTTTTCAGTTGGTGATTCAGTCTGTCTTGTCTGGACTCAGCAGAAGAAGCACCTAGCCCAGCAGATACTTGGTTCACCAGAGTGGGGTGATATACAGGGGGTCTCCATTCTCTCAGAGAAGAACAGAAGGAGAGGGGGAATATGGGAGGACCTGGATGGAGAACAGCAATTATGATATAAGTTGAATAAATCAAAATGAAAACAAGAAAATTCATTGATATGGGAATTTGCCTTTTGAATAAAAACTTTCTTCTGCAAAGTTCATGCCATATTAAAATAATACAAATAATATAAAAGATCAATATTTTAAATGTATCAAGCAAACCATGTTCCTGGCAGTAAAGTCTGGCAACCTATGAGGAAACTGAAACAATTTCTGTATTTTAAAAAGGATATCCACACTTGGTCTTCCTTCTTATTGAGTTTCATGTGGTCTGTGAATTGTATCTTGGGTATTCTGAGCTTCTGGGCTAATATCGACTTATCAGTGAGTGCATACAATGTGAGGTCTTTTGTGAATGGGTTACCTCACTCAGGATGATATTTTCTAGTTCCATCCTTTAGCCTACGAATTTCCTAAACAGTGGAGTGGAATGCCAGGGCCAGGAAGCAGAAGTGGGTGGGTTGGTGAGCAGGGGGGAGGTGGAGGGGAGACCAGGAAAGAGGATAACATTTGATATGTAAATAAAGAAAATATCTCATATATATTTATATATATAAAATTCTAAGAAAATATCATATATAGATATATACATATTAAGAAAAATGTTGTCTCTATGGAAGGGAAGACTAATATTTCGTTCATTTGTTTCTATGTGGACTACACCTACACCTTTGCCTGTAAACTGAGGAAATCAAGTTAACTTGATTTACACAACGAAAAGATATAATCAGTCTCCAAAAGATTACCTAGTATATGGAATCCTTATGAATAAAAATGCAACTGATTTCTGAGTACTCTCATTCTGGTCACCATTTTACTAGTTGTTAATTGACAGTCAACGAGACTCTTACTCCTCTTGTAAGTTAACTGGGGTGGCAGGGAAAGGGGAGGGCAGCAAGCTCAGAGCACTCAGATTTGAAGGCATTAAGCTGAGCAGGTTTGGAAAGCTAATGTATTTTTTAATTCCCAAAGTGATTTTCAAAGCAGAATCTTAGGACTGCCAAATAAAATTAATCCTTTAAAATGATAATGCAGATTTTAAAAATCACAATGGAGAGCTGTTGGTTTAAAGAGATTTTAATATTTCATGTATTTTAACTTGTAACTCATCAGATTACCTATGGATGGGTGCTACCATCATTTCATAAAGTTATAGGGGAAAGGATGCTTAAAATATAAACGAAATTCTTAGCCATCCATGCCTATTCACTTATGAATCAATATGAAACTTTGTAATGTTTCATCAAAAACTAATTCTAAATGTCAGTAGTTTATAATGAATAATGTTTTCATCAGAAAACAGTAATGACTAATTCCTATGCTTGGTCAATGAAGACAATAGGAAAAATCTAAACATAAATTGTTCTTCAGCTGTAATGTAATTAAGACTAGATTCCTACATATTTGCTATTCTTTGCAGGTTTAAAACCTTAAAAGTGAAAAGTAAAACTTTAAAGGCAGCATGGATATTCTGAACATATGAAACATGTGTATTTTTTTTAATTAATATTAATGTATTTATTTACTATCTCCTCTTCTGTCCCGAGCCACAGACTCCCTCTTCCCAATTCCCCTCTGCTTCTCCTCTGAGACGGTGGGGCCCCCTTGGTATCATCCCACCATGGTGCATCAAGTCTCTGTCAGATTAGGCCTCTCTGGCTGAGGCAAGACAAGGCAGTCTTCCTGGGGACTGGAGAACAAAATCAGGCTACAGCATTAGGGTAAGCCTCCATACCGGTTGTTGCAGGACTTACATGGAGACTGAGCTACATATCTGCTGCATATGTGACAAGGGCCTTGTTCTAGCCTGTGTGTTCTTTCATTATTTAATCAATAGTATTTATTAGTTTACTGCATGCCACATATGCCATTCCACTTATTTCTATTTTGTAGGTATAGTTCTAATCTGTTATAATTCTCATTGTGATGGGAAGAGATGTAATATATACATAAAATATTACTACAAATTATGATGACTAAATAACTATAGAGAAATACAAAATGTACAGTCATCATAGATATTCTAACTTGATGCATCCCCAAAGGTTTCCATATTAAGTTTGGTCTGAGCTGTAAAGAACTAGTAATGGATAACCAGGCAGAGGGTAAGAGGAAGAAGAGAGGCACAGGATAGGTTCTAGATCATGGTTGAGATGGAAATCGACCATGAAGAACAAAGAGGCCAGGAGTTTTGATCAAAGATAAAACAAAACAAAACTAAACAACATGAACTAGATATTAAATGTTTACTTTCTTGTCTCTACATTCCTCCCATCAGCCCTGATGTACCTTCAATACAGATCCATCATTTTTCTCAGCATAGTAAGAGGGATGGAAGCCTTATCAACAAAAATATAGGTGCAGCTTGAAACACTGAAGTTATCTAAGCTAAAGGAAACAATGAGGATAGAGGCATAAAGAGTCTCACCCTGTAGCAAAGGTTTGGTGTTCCCTACATGTTATGGAATATCTACACAGAGTGGGCACTTTGAATCATGACCTGGAGAGCCTAAGTGGAACTCTCCTGTGGATACCAGCAGGCACAAAGGTTATGGAGGATAGCAAAGAGCTAGCTTTGGCACACTCAGGAAGGTGTTCACAATGTGGGTCCCAGTGCTGCATTGAAATTTCAGCAGGTTTGAAGTTATTTGATGTCTACAAATGCCTGTAAGTTAAAGATTGATGACATTCCCATTATACCAATAAGAAAATATGAAAAGCTTCAAAAAAAAAAAAAACCCAGCAATTTGCTCGATGATGCTGTTTGAAAATTCTGTGAATCTAGCTGGAGAGTCTTACTCACTTTTTTCACCTTAGCACATTCTGAAGTTCCCAAAGCTGGCTCTGGGTGCAGAACCAACACTTTCAAATGTGTTCTTACGATCCAGCTTTGTAATCAAGAATCGATATCCACATGACTAGAAGAGCTCATTCTGGAGAAAGAGTTATAGTAAGGCAAATACATTAAAGACAGTTAGAACCAAATGGAAACACTACAGGAAGAGGAGCAGCTCCACGTAAAATTGGGCCTGTTGCTGAGTACTGTGGCATCCAGTCTCAGTCCAGGGAATATTTCAGAAGCAAATTCATAGAAGATCGGCATAGGACATTTTCAAGAGACCACAGAGAAGCAACTTAGAGGAATGACATCCATCTCCTTTGGTTTTTCCACCCCAGATCTTTTGTATTCATGATATCTGATTACCTAGAATTCAAAGGTGTGTGTGTGAGAGAGTGTGTGTGTGTATGTGTGTGTGTTAGAGACATATTTGAAAGTAGTGATAAATTCTCATATTTGTAGTGATAAATTCTCATGTTTGTTTTAAACCACTCTTTTCCATCTGAAAAACATATTACAGCAAATTTTATAAAAACATATGATTACAAAAAGACTTTCTGATGAACATAACAAAATAACAGGTCATCTATTTCCAGATATCCATACAGAATTTTTTAAAATATATGTATCAGAGACACCTACATAGTTGTCAGTGCCAAAATTGAAAAGGGAACTGAGTGACTCATCACCAAAGTAGGCCAATTGTCTGCAAACTGATGAGAAAATATCAGATGGACATGCACTCAAGTGTAGCTAGCTCCGGAAATTGTTTTAACCGTATGAGCTTTAAATCATTTTCTTAAAAGCCACATGATACATCTGCTGATAGGTCTGTTAGAAGAGGATACTTCCTCTGGTTGAAAGCAGTGTTATTTTTCATAATGTTAATGCTGTCCTTGAATAACTTGACTCAGCTGTCAGTGTTATCCTTGCCAATAGAGCAAGCATATACCTGACACATAAAAAGACTCCTTGTGTCACTGCTTCTATTTCAGATTAAGACACCTTCTATAGTCTTCATATCGGAATAGAATACGCAGAGAGAAGTGCATTGTGTGCCTTTTCTATATTCCGTTTCATTACTGTCACGTCAAGTTTTCTACATACATTTATGTGAATGCAATCACCTTCTGGGTTTCTAAAAGTTGGAATGTTTGTGATGACAAGTAAGTATAGAATCAAGTTGGAGTAAAGGGGCAAGGGTGTGCATGTCCATGTCATTGTATCTGTCTTGGTTCAAATCCAAAACTCTAAGTATAACAGTAATTTAATAGATTCTCCAAAGAATGTGAAGATGATTTACAAACCATGGATAACCAGCAAGCCTATCCCCCAACATGATACACATGATACTGCTCAGAAATTCTCACTTGACTTCGAAAATAGAAGTCAAATAAATTCTGCATTTTAAGGTTCAAACATTATGAAGATTTCTCATTTGCTAGATAAACTCAAGTTCATATCTCTTATTCACAGACTAGATACGACTGGTTTCAGTATTATTTCCCTCACATTCTAGATATAGCCTAAGTATAGCACTAAAATAGCCACTACTCATTAATCAGATATAAGAAATTATGAGCTGAAGTGAAGGCTCAATGGTTAAGATCACTTGCTACTATTATAGATGACTGGTGTTCAGTTCCCAGCACCCACATGGTAACTGAGAACAGACTGTAACTTCCGTTCCAGGATATCTAACACCCCCTACTAGTTTTGGCCAGCACCAGATATTCATGTGGTACACATACACAGATTCAAACCAAACATTAATACATATAAAATAAAAATTAAAAATATTTTAAAAAGAAAGGCCAGGAAGCCAAAACCTACAGAGAGAACTATAGGCAGCTATGGAATGCTGAGAAGAGGAGGAATATTCTCCCCCAGGGAAGAGCACATAAATGTTCATTCAATATCAAGTGGAGGTAATGGCAGCCCTGAAAAGATCATACAAGTAACATTATGCAAGCTGACCAGGTTATACTCATGTATTAGAAATACATATAATACATATATAATTGTAATTTATATTATATATAATGTAAATATATGTATTACATAAACATTTTGTTATATAATTATAAGTAATATATTTTATAAAATATGTGTATGATTGTATATAATAATGTATAAATGAATACAATATGTAATGTATCTACAACAAGTAATAAAATACAGAGACCATGAATTTGAAAGCAAGAGAAGGGTATATGAGACATTTTGGAAAGAGAAAGTGAAGAGCAACATGATGTAAATCTATTATTCTCAAACTATAGGAGAAATCAGAAATGAGGGTGTGATAAAATCCAGCTGTCATTTGAAATATACAAAAGTACTGAATGCACTGTGTGTTATAAACTGTATCTTCCCACTTAAGTGGAGGATAATTTTGACAAGGTATACAGTCTTCCTGAGCATGCAGATTTTTACCCCCGCCTGAGGATGCTGTGAGGATCACATTAAATAATACTGTGAAAATTTTGGAAATATTATATTGTGTAAAATTTCTTATTGTTAACAGTTTTATCCAGAGCTGCACAGCAAAGGAGAACCCACCAAGTCAAATTTAAATAATTGAAACAAAGACCATATTCAACATTCCTGGCATATAATCTCTTCATTCCAAAATTTATATTCTGAATTTGGTTTCACCTGAGATGGCAGAGGTTCTGAGAGTCACCTGGGGCTTGATGTGCATGGAACATTTCTTTGATACTGTTCCTTCCCTACATCTGTGTCTATGCTATTGGCCATGTGTGCACTTAAGTAAACAAATCTTGCAAGCTTGTTCGGTGACTGGTGTGTGCATGCTCAGAAGGGAAAGGTACTGAGTAAATAGGCATATTCGCTCCTGCAACAAAGACATGGGAAGGAATCAAGGAGAAAAATCTCTGCTTTGAAGAGATAAAGAAAGCCTATAATCAGAGCTATCCAGGCAAAGGCATTACCTGTGGGAAGCGGCTCTGCTTTGTACTCATGGAGCACCGTTCATCCAGAAAGCTCAAATCACATACTATTTATTAAGCCCCTTCATGTACACGGCCCTCATTGATCCTCTCAGCAGGGTTATAAAAGCATATTATGGACTCCTCTGTGGGCATATGAAAACTAAGGCACTGGGGAGTGAAGGGCCTCATCAAAATGCACAAAAGTAAACACAGGAAAAAATTAAGAATGTAGGAATAATTATGGGTATGATGCACTTCCTTTGGTTTGAGCCCTGATATTTTTTTTCTTAGCTATTTATTTCCATTAAATAACAAACAAGTAGCAGCCACAGATGTGACTGACTGAGCTTTGCTGGAAGGTCAAGGGTAACTTTTATTAAAACATTACCTGAAATTTCCACATATAAAATGCTTGAGACTCTTAAGCAGGAGGATAAATAAATATTTACCAGACCTCAAACAAAAATCTAAAACTAACATTTAATTATTATTCATTCATTCATCCACTCATTCATTCATTCATTCATTCATTTGAATCTAGGGGGAAAAGGGCAAATGTTCACAAAACCCACGCTGACCAGCTTTGCAAATTGCAATTCACTCTCCTGGTATAGTAAGCGTTTAAACCCAGTGAGTGTATTCAATGAAAGCACAAACAAAGCGAACACTGCAGTTGCTGCCTTGCCCGTCAAACCTTCCCCACCTCTGAGCTCTGCTTCAGTTGTTCCCACAGCACTTCTGACACCTTCAATCAAACTGATAGAGTTATTCTCCCTTCCCTGCAACAAGATCTATACTCCTACACCTTCCTTTTCCTGAGCAAGGAGAAAGACAAAACATGTCTGCTTTCCTCAAGGAAGCTGATAAAAGGAGAATAAAAGCAACCTCCTTTGGAACATTGTGTATCTCGCTTGGTCATGGTGGTAATACATTTTGGAGAAGGAAGCAGAATTCACAATTAGGGTTATTTCATCTCTACACTGGAAGTTGACCTGAGAAGAAATTTCTGCTCTCCCTTCATTTAGACTCCTATTGCGATCAATAACTTGAACAACAAATCCCTGAGCTAATTGTCTCCTCTCTAGACTTTAAAAACAAGGCACGCTAGAATTTCTCATAAACATTTAATAAATCATTTTGTTTTTTCTCTCTCTGCATGCATGATTTATAAAGTAAACAACAAAAGACATACTTATAAAACAGACCACAAAGCCTGTTGATCCTCACTAGACAATTTTTCTTCTGACACCATTTCTAAATCTGCTGAAATACGTTTTGGCAAGATTTAAATTTCTTTTTCATAAATAATATATGTGCAAAACAAAATTAAACATCACTACCACCAACAAGATTCCCAAGATGCTGTTGCCACTGATTTCCTCAGAGGGGTTTATCTGCTCCTTTCTTATATAAACACACTAACAAACAAACACAGTGAAAACAGGTCATATCCCAGACAGCAGCCCCCCACCGGACAGGAACTAACACTACAGTTGCTGGACACACACACACACACACACACACACTAGAAGTGAAATAAATGTTTATGACATAGAAGGCATTACTGAGAAAACCCACGTAGGTCAACAGAACACTCTTTTTATATTACACTGCCTTTCCACAATAAAATGGCATGCATATTTACATTTAAAAAGGATGCTGCCAGAAACTACCAAAGTCAGAACAACACTCACGATAAAACTGTAGCAGGCATCTCTTCATGCTCATGTCTCGAAACAGATTCTAATAAAAAAAGACAAATAAAGAGAAGCAAAGGTAGGAGAACAGGCAAGCACCACCACCCCTGTCTATTGCTATCAATTTCCTTTTTAAATTTTTATTTTATTAGATACTTTCTTTATTTACATTTCAAATGCTATCCCGAAAGTTCCATATACCACCCTCCCCTACCCACCCACTCCCACTTCTTGGCCCAAGTACTGGGGCATATAAAGTTTGCAAACCTAGGGGACTCTCTTCCCAATGATGGCTGACTAGGTCATCTTCTGCTACATATGCAGCTAGAGACATGAGCCCAAGATACAATTTGCAAAACACAAGGAAATCAAGAAGAAAGACCAAAGTGTGGATGCTATCAATTTCTGAGGATGATTTGGCTTGTATTCTCCACCTAGATGTCGACACTCTTACCTATATATACACCCTGGAATTTAAGAGACTGTGGTCCAAATATTTTGGTACAGAAGTTAAAGTTTGGGATTTTTAAATGCCAAGGCTCAGAACTGGGCACTTCAGCACTAATCCTTTACTGTATGCATATGCTTAGACTCATGTTGAAGAGGCAGTTTCATTGGCCAATCTTTGGGATTAGGGAAAAACGATTATTCTCTATCCAGACGAATAGGACCTATTTAGAAATAGTGATTACATGTAAGGAATATCCACTCAACCCTGGACAAATGAAGGTTATAGTGAGCATAAACCAAGGTTTGCATAACTCTCTATGAATAACAATCTAATCTGCACGTAGGCAAATAGCAATTGTTTTCCCCTTTAGACTAAAATGGGAAGTCCAAGTAAATATTTAAAATTCTTTTCATCATCTTGGTTCCGGGACTCCGCCGAACTTAGTCTGCAGAGGTGAGAGTGAGGACCACAGAGGCAGACAGCTTCTGGGACAGGCGGGAGCCACAGAGCCACTGAGGCAGCACCCTTTTGGGGCTGCAGACATCCGGCACCCTCCCAGCTGGAAGACTGTATTCTGCCCTGCACAGGAGCCCTCTGCCTCAGGAGCATGGAGCACATCTTGGATCCAGGACTCCTCTGAACTTAGGAACGTAGTCTGCACAGCTGAGAGTGTGCACCACAGAAGCTGACAGCTTCTGTGACCTGCCAAAGCAACACAGCATCTGGGAAAGGTCCTGTTTTCGGCCTTCTTCTTCGGCCAGGAGAAGGTCCAAACGCCAGATATCTGTACACCTTCCCTTTAAGAGGAAAGCTTATCAGCAGGGAGTGCTCTAA
This sequence comes from Mus caroli, assembly GCF_978045245.1. Taxonomy (NCBI): domain Eukaryota; kingdom Metazoa; phylum Chordata; class Mammalia; order Rodentia; family Muridae; genus Mus; species Mus caroli. The sequence goes on from NW_028227261.1 coordinate 63,613,997, forward strand.
CCACTGAAACTCAGAGGAGAGAGCCTGTCTCCCAGGTCTGCTGACAGATGATACTCAGAATCACCAGAAGAACAACCTCTGAACAGAAACAACTATAACAACTCCAGAGATTACCAGATGGCGAGAGGTAAACGTAAGAATCTTACTAACAGAAACCAAGACCACTCACCATCATCAGGACCCAGCACTCCCACTTCGCCCAGTCCAGGGCACCCCAACACATCTGAAAAGCTAGACCTGGATTTAAAAGCATATCTCATGATGATGATAGAGGACATCAAGAAGGAGTTTAAAGAACTACAGGAGAACATGGCTAAAGAGTTACAAGTCCTTAAAGAGAAACAGGAAAACACATCCAATCAGATGATGGAAATGAACAAAACCATACTAGACCTAAAAAGGGAAGTAGACACAATAAAGAAAACCCAAAATGAGGAAACACTGGAGATAGAAACCCTAGGAAAGAAATCTGGGACCATAGATGCGAGCATCAGCAACAGAATACAAGAGATGGAAGTGAGAATCTCAGGTGCAGAAGATTGCATAGAGAACATCGGCACAACAATGAAGGAAAATGGAAAATGCAAAAAGATCCTAACTCAAAACATCCAGGAAATACAGGACACAATGAGAAGACCTACGGATAATAGGAGTGGATGAGAATGAAGATTTTCAACTCATAGGACCAGTAAACATCTTCAACAAAATTATAGAAGAAAATTTCCCAAATCTAAAGAAAGAGATGCCCATGAACATACAAGAAGCCTACAGAACTCCAAATAGGCTGGACCAGAGAAGAAATACCTCCCGACACATAATAATCAGAACAACAAATGCACTAAATAAAGATAGAATACTAAAAGCAGTAAGAGAAAAAGGCCAAGTAACATATAAAGGCAAGCCTATCAGAATTACACCAGATTTTTCACCAGAGACTATGAAAGCCAGAAGATCCTGGACAGATGTTATACAGACACTAAAAGAACACAAATTCCAGCCCAGGCTACTATACCCAGCCAAACTCTCAATTAACATAGATGGAGAAACCAAAGTATTCCACGACAAAACCAAATTCACACATTATCTCTCCACGAATCCAGCCCTTCAAAGGATAATAACAGGAAAAAACCAATACAAGGACAGGAACCACGCCCTAGAAACAACAAGAAGGTAAACCCTCAACAAACCTAAAAGAAGACAGCCAGAAGAACAGAATGCCAACTTTAACAACAAAAATAACAGGAAACAACAATTACTTTTCCTTAATATCTCTTAATATCAATGGTCTCAACTCCCCGATAAAAAGACATAGACTAACAAACTGGCTACACAAACAAGACCCAACATTTTGCTGCTTACAGGAAACTCATCTCAGAGAAAAAGATAGACACTACCTCAGAATGAACGGCTGGAAAACAATTTTCCAAGCAAATGGTATGAAGAAACAAGCTGGAGTAGCCATTCTAATATCTGATAAGATTGACTTCCAACCCAAAGTCATCAAAAAAGACAGGGAGGGGCACTTCATACTCATCAAAGGTAAAATCCTCCAAGAGGAACTATCAATCCTGAATATCTATGCTCCAAATACAAAGGCAGCCTCATTCATTAAAGAAACTTTAGTAAATCTCAAAGCACACATTGCACCTCATACAATAATAGTGGGAGACTTCAACACACCACTTTCACCAATGGACAGATCATGGAAACAGAAACTAAAAAGGGACACAGTGAAAGTAACAGAAATTATGGATCAAATGGATCTGGCAGATATCTACAGAACATTTTACCCTAAAACAAAAGGATATACCTTTTTCTCAGCACCTCATGGTACCTTCTCCAAAATTGACCACGTAATTGGGCACAAAACAGGACTCAACAGATACAAAAATATTGAAATTGTCCCATGCATCCTATCAGATCACCATGGACTAAGGCTGATCTTCAATAACAAAATAAATAATAGAAAGCCAACATTCACATGGAAACTGAACAACACTCTTCTCAATGATACCTTGGTCAAGGAAGGAATAAAGAAAGAAATTAAGGACTTTTTAGAGTTCAATGAAAATGAAGCCACAACATACCCAAACTTATGGGACGCAATGAAAGCATTTCTAAGAGGAAAACTCATAGCTCTGAGTGCCTCCAAAAAGAAACTAGAAAGAGCACACATTAGCTGCTTGACAACACACCTAAAAGCACTAGAACAAAAGGAAGCAAATTCACCCAAAAGGAGTAGACGGCAGGAAATAATCAAACTCAGGGGTGAAATCAATCAAGTGGAAACAAGAACAACTATTCAAAGAATCAACCAATCAAGGAGCTGGTTCTTTGAGAAAATCAACAAGATAGATAAACCCTTAGCCAGACTCACTAGAGGGCACAGGGAAAGCATTCTAATTAACAAAATCAGAAATGGAAAAGGAGACATAACAACAGATCCTGAAGACATCCAAAACACCATCAGATCCTTCTACCAAAGGCTATACTCAACAAAACTGGAGAACCTGGATGAAATGGAGAAGTTCCTAGACAGGTACCAGGTACCAAAGTTGAACCAAGATCAGGTTAATGATCTAAACAGCCCTATATCCCCCAAAGAAATAGAAGCAGTCATTAATAGTCTCCCAACCAAAAAAAGCCCAGGACCAGATGGGTTTAGTGCAGAGGTCTATCAGACCTTCAAAGAAGATCTAATCCCACTTCTTCACAAACTATTCCACAAAATAGAAACAGAAGGTACTCTACCCAACTCATTCTATGAAGCCACAATTACTCTGATACCTAAACCACAAAAAGACCCAACAAAGATAGAAAACTTCAGACCAATATCCCTTATGAATATTGATGCAAAAATCCTCAATAAAGTTCTTGCTAACCGAATCCAAGAACACATCAAAACAATCATCCATCCTGACCAAGTAGGTTTCATCCCAGGGATGCAGGGATGGTTCAATATACGGAAATCCATCAACGTAATCCAGTAGATAAACAAACTCAAAGACAAAAACCACATGGTCATCTCGTTAGATGCGGAAAAAGCATTTGACAAGATCCAACACCCATTCATGATAAAAGTCTTGGAAAGATCAGGAATTCAAGGCCCATACCTAAACATGATAAAAGCAATCTACAGCAAACCAGTAGCCAACATCAAAGTAAATGGTGAGAAGCTTGAAGCAATCCCTCTAAAATCAGGGACTAGACAAGGCTGTCCACTTTCTCCATACCTATTCAACATAGTACTTGAAGTCGTAGCCAGAGCAATTCGACAACAAAAGGAGATCAAAGGGATACAAATTGGAAAAGATGAAGTCAAAATATCACTTTTTGCAGATGATATGATAGTATATATAAGTGACCCTAAAAATTCCACCAGAGAACTCCTAAGCCTGATAAACAGCTTCAGTGAAGTAGCTGGATATAAAATTAACTCAAACAAATCAATGGCCTTTCTCTACACAAAGAATAAACAGGCTGAGAAAGAAATTAGGGAAACAACACCCTTCTCAATAGTCACAAATAATATAAAATATCTTGGCGTGACTCTAACTAAGGAAGTGAAAGATCTGTATAATAAAAACTTCAAGTCTCTGAAGAAAGAATTTATAGAAGATCTCAGAAGATGGAAAGATCTCCCATGCTCATGGATTGGCAGGATCAACATTGTAAAAATGGCTATCTTGCCAAAAGCAATCTACAGATTCAATGCAATCCCCATCAAAATTCCAAATCAATTCTTCAACGAATTAGAAAGTGCAATCTGCAAATTCATCAGGAATAACAAAAAACCTAGGATAGCAAAAACTCTTCTCAAGGATAAAAGAACCTCTGGTGGAATCACCATGCCAGACCTAAAGCTTTACTACAGAGCAATTGTGATAAAAACGGCGTGGTACTGGTATAGTGACAGACAAATAGACCAATGGAATAGAATTGAAGACCCAGATATGAACCCACACACCTAAGGTCACTTGATCTTCGACAAGGGAGCTAAAACCATCCAGTGGAACAAAGACAGCATTTTCAACAAATGGTGCTGGCACAACTGGTTGTTTTCATGTAGAAGAATGCGAATGGATCCATTCCTATCTCCTTGTACTAAGGTCAAATCTAAGTAGATCAAGGAACTTCACATAAAACCAGAGACACTGAAACTTATAGAGGAGAAAGTGGGGAAAAGCCTTGAAGATATTGGCACAGGGGAAAAATTCTTGAATAGAACAGCAATGGCTTGTGCTGTAAGATCGAGAATTGACAAGTGGGACCTCATGAAACTGCAAAGCTTCTGCAAGGCAAAAGACACCATCAATAAGACAAAAACACCACCAACAGATTGGGAAAGGATCTTTACCTATCCTAAATCAGATAGGGGACTAATATCCAATATATATAAAGAACTCAAGAAGGTGGACTCCAGAAAGTCAAATAACCCCATTAAAAAATGGGGCTCAGAACTGAACAAAGAATTCTCACCTGAAGAATACCAAATGGCAGAGAAGCACCTGAAAAAATGTTCAACATCCTTAATCATCAGGGAAATGCAACTCAAAACAACCCTGAGATTCCACCTCACACCAGTCAGAATGGCTAAGATCAAAAATTCAGGTGAAAGCAGATGCTGGCGAGAATGTGGAGAAAGAGGAACACTCCTCCATTGTTGGAGGGATTGCAAGCTTGTACAACCACTCTGGAAATCAGTCTGGCGGTTCCTCAGAAAATTGGACATAGTACTACCGGAGGATCCAGCAATACCTCTCCTGGGCATATATCCAGAAGATGTCCCAACCGGTAAGAAGGACACATGCTCCACTATGTTCATAGCAGCCCTATTTATAATAGCCAGAAGCTGGAAAGAACCCAGATGTCCCTCAACAGAGGAATGGATACAGAAATTATGGTACATCTACACAATGGAGTACTATTCAACTATTAAGAAGAATGAATTTATGAAATTCCTAGCCAAATGGATGGACCTGGAGGGCATCATTTTGAGTGAGGTAACACAATCACAAAGGAACTCACACAATATGTATTCACTGATAAGTAGATATTAGCCCAAAACTTAGGATATCCAAGATATAAGATACAATTTGCTAAACGCATGAAACTCAAGAAGAATGAAGACCAAAATGTGGACACTGTGCCCCTTCTTAGAATTGGGAACAAAGCACCCATGGAAGGAGTTACAGAGACAAAGCTTGGAGCTGTGATGAAAGAATGGACCATCTAGAGACTGCCGTATCCAGGGATCCATCCCATAATCAGCTTCTAAACGCGGACACCATTGCATACACTAGCAAGATTTTGCTGAAAGGACCCAAAGATAGCTGTCTCTTGTGAGACTATGCAGGGGCCTAGCAAACACAGGAGTGGATGCTCACAATCAGCTATTGGATGTATCACAGGGCTCCCAATCGAGAAGCTAGAGAAAGTACCCAAGGAGCTAAAGGGATCTGCAACCCTATAGTTGGAACAACATTATGAACTAACCAGTACCCCGGAGCTCTTTTCTCTAGCTGCATAAGTATCGAAAGATAGCCTATTCGGCCACCACTGGAAAGAGAGGCCCATTGGACTTGCAAACTTTATATGCCCCAATATAGGGGAATGCCAGGGCCAAAAGAATGGGAATGGGTGGGTAGGGAAGTGGGGGGCGCTATGGGGGACTTTTGGGATAGCATTGGAAATGTAATTGAGGAAAATATGTAATAAAAAATATTAAAAATTAAAAAAAATTCTTTTCATACAGAATAACTGAATATTTGTAAAAGCCCCTCAAACAAACTTCAGAGAAGCAAGTTACTCTCCATATGGACGCTAAACATTCAGGAGAGATCTCCTCATGTAGATTAGAGAGAGCTTGTTTCTTCCCTACTGTCTGACAATATAGTGCTTATTCTTTTTTGTCTAGTCTGCACAAAATATAAAGTCAAAGCCTCTTCTTATATTTTTCATAAAATGCTACACTGATAAAGAAACTTAGAAGAAATATAAATTAGACATTAGAGTTACTTACTAGCACTTTTTTTTTCATTTAAACGAACTGACTTTTTTCTCCTTTTCTTCCTGTTTTATTAATCATTTTATTCATTTACATATAAAGTGATATCCTCCTTCCCAGTTACCCCTCCACAATCTTCCCCATCCTGTCCTCTCCTTTCCCCTGCCACTTTGCCTCTATGAGGGTGTTCCTCCACCCACTCACCCACTCTGCCTCACTGCTCTAGCCTTCACCGATACTAGGGCATCAAACCTCCACAGGACCAAGGGCCTCCCCACCCACTGATGTCAGACATCCTCTGCTATATATGTATTTGGAGTCCTAGCTCCCTCCATGTATACTCTTTGGTTGCTTGTTTAGTCCCTGGAAGCCCTGAGTGGTAGTTAGTTAATATTGTTCTTCCTATGAGGCTGCAGTTCCCTTCAGCTCCTTTAGTCCTACCCTTAGCTCTTCCACTGGGATCATCAGGTTAGGTTCAGTCTGATGATTGACTGTGAGTATCTACATCTGTATGGGCCAGGTGCTAGTAGAACCTCTCAGGGAACAGCCATACCAGGCTCCTGTCAGCAAGTGCTTCTTGGCATCAGCAATAGTGTCAGGGTTTGGTTTCTGCAGATGAGGTGAATCCCTAGGTGTGGCAGTCTCTAGGTGGCCTTTCCTTCAACCTCTTCCATTTTTTTTTCTTCCTATCTTTCCCTTTGACAGGAAAATTTCTTGGTTAAAATTTTGAAATGGGTTGGTAGCCCCATCCTTCAGCTGGGGACTGTTGATCAGTTATCAATCTTGCAGCTCTCAAATCTGTTGCTGTTAACTATGAAAATTGCTTTTAACTTTGCTGACCAAAAAAAAGGCATTTACAAAGAACTTCACAACCTCTCTTTGGTGCCTTACCAACATACAGCCAAACTGTCACATGTCCTTCCTCCTTGTGCTTTATATAAGCTGTCCAAAAACTGTCCTGTGTATTAAATACCACTCTTGATATTAAGAATATTAAAAATTAAAAAATAATAATAAAAGGCTAGAGTTGGGGAAACTGTTAACCAGACAGTGGGGCATATCAGCAGCTGGACTGTGGAATGTTAGGTCGGACTCTGCCCGGCCAGTGCTTTAACCTAGGCTCAAGCCAGCAGACAGAGACAGCAACAGAGAGCCCAAACTTATGGTGAGACAGATGTTCATGGGCCTTGTGGGTTTTGGGGGGGTGGGGTGCTTTTCATGTCCCCTTTGATAGCCTTTTCTGCGCTTCCCCCTTTAGAGGACATGTTTGGGTGCTCTAGAATAACTGAGAACATAACCTGTATTATTCCCCAAATCACCACTTGGATCCCAGAGTGCCAGTGTAAAAGGCTTCTGAGATGGGCTCTGCGACCTGGATGGTAGAATGTGGGAGGCCCCAGGCAGCAGCTGGAGGAGCAGGGACATCCATGCAGCCCTCTGCCTGTCTGAGGGGCTCTCTCTTCCTGCAGAGACCCCAGGATACAGAGCAGAAAGCAAGATGACCCAGGAAGTGCTCCAGGGACTCCTTAGTCCCTGCTGCTGTCTTTGGGCCACCAGCAGCCACTCTGCAGGGAAGTACTCCCCTAGGGGAGGAGGGCCTGGTGGCTAAGGAAGGATCTTCCCACCCCACCCCCAGCATTCTGCAGCAGCTCGGGGCTGCAAAGGTAGCCTACCCCCAATGCATTAGCTTGTCTTCGCCTGGGAAATTACTAAAAAAAAATAATAATAATAATTACAACCTCATTGTGAAAGATTGCAAAAAAAATTACACATCAAGATCAATCAGACCAAAAGTTTATACAATTTAATAACTTTGGTATAGGTGTAATAGCCATTGTTTAGCTGTGGAGCTGTATGTGAAATTGTATCAGTCTACTACCAAATATAGTTTATATACTTATCCACTAAGGAAGAAAGGAAGGAAGGAAGGAAGGAAGGAAGGAAGGAAGGAAGGAAGGAAGGAAGGAAGGAAGGAAGGAAAGAAGGAAGGAAGGAAAGAAGGAAGGAAGGGAGAGAGAGAGAGAAAGAAAAAGAGAGGGAGAAAGAAGAGAAGGAGGGCAATTAAAACACATATTACCAGAAAACAAGTCATATTACATTCCTTCACAACTCATGTGTTAATTACCTGGATTCATTCTTCCTTATCACCTAATATTAACCTTTAATTATCCTTCTTGGTACAAGTTACACTGTTCCGACATGCATATTTTACATGTATACATATATATGTTATAAGATAAGATCTATGTATGCAGTTTTTCCGGTCTGAGATTGTGTGAACCCCCTTTTAATGTTAAATATTTTTACTGCAAAATTTGTCCTTTTACTTTTCTTTAGGTTTGAATGGTATCTGATTTTATTTATGAAGTAGGTTTTTGTTATCCACTCATCTGATTGAATGTCCAGGTAGTTCCATTTTCTTGCTGCAGTGAACAAAAAAGCAATAAAAATGAGGGTGTAACTATCTCTATGGTAGGATGTGCAGTCCTCTATGTAAGGCCTCAGGAGTAAACAACTATTTCACATGATAGGTCTATTACAAGATTTTGAGGAATTCCCAAACTGTGTTCATTTGACAACAATAAGTGTTTGTCTCCCCATGTCCTGTCCAACATTTGCCATCAGACTTCTTGTTGATAGCCTCTCTGAATGGAGTAATATGGGGTCTCAATGTAGTTTTGTGTTTCCCTGCTAGCTAAGGATTCTGAATCCTTTTTGAAACAGTTACTGGATATATGTGATGTTAATTTGAAAAAAAAGATAAAATACTTCTTCTGGTTCTATGTTTGCTATGCTGACCATACACTTGACTATGCAGAAAGCTTAAAAAAAAAAAAACTGGCCTTTTTTTTCCCCCCTTAACTATGATGGTTAAGCACAAATAAAACCCAATCAATATATAAATACAACCTGTTGAGTTACTTTAGCTTTGTTTGTTTGCATATGTTTTCAAGCTTGCTTCTCATCTTTCAGCACTATGAAAGCTGACCCTCAGGGAGAAACTTCCACATCAGATTGGGTACAATTCCACCAAGTCTGTTGTTCAAGGCAAGTGGCATCTTTAGAAATGGGGATTCACCATCAAATCTGGGACTTAACCAAAGTCAACTGCAATAGCTTATAATAGTTGGGGTTTCTTGAACTCTACTGAACAACTTGAAAGGAGATTTCTCATGCTTAGCACTGGGGTTTCCATGCAGGACTATATGCAAATATTTGGGACTTGTTCCTGTGTAATTGCTATGCTATCCACAAAGACCCTTCTTTCCCAAAGTCTTGAGGAATATTTCCTATAATTTATAATGGAATTTTTGGCATTTGAGTTTTTAACTTAAAAATCTGGTTTGTTTCAAATCTATGCTTGTACAAGATAACAGATAAAAAATTCAATTTCTTTCTTCTGCTGTTAGATATCTAGTTTTTTTCCCAAGCAACATTTGTTAAATATGCTATTTTTTCCCAATATAAGTTTTTAACCTCCTGATAAAAAAATAAGTGGACATAGCTTTGTCATTTCTTGTTCAGGTCTCCAATTCTGTTCCACTGCCTTGCCTGTTTATTGTTATGCATGTAGCAAGCTGCGTTTATTACCATAACTTTTTCCTACATGTTGAAGTTAGGCATTTTTCCTCCAGTAATCTTCTTACTCCCTAGAATTCTTTGGCTAAGTCACAGCTTTTATTTTGGTTCTTTTATTTACTTTTGACATTGTATTTTACTTACAACATTCCTCTATTCTCTTACTTCCCTCCAAACTCTTATATACTCTTGCCCACTTGCCTTCAAATCCCTGGCCTCTTTTCCTCCATTGCTATCACATGCATATGTTCATAAACATATACATATGTATTCCCATATAACCTGTTGTATAATTTTAAAATGTAGAATATGTGATATCTAATGTAGTGGCACCATTAAAATAATTCCTCCTCACACAGGAATTCAAAAGGTCATTGAAATTACAGAAACAATTACAATTGCAATTCTGAAACTGAAGTATAGGATTAGAAAACAAGCATGAGAAGCCTAATCATGGGTCTTCATCTAATTTACTTGGTACTTTTTGCATCCTGTGCTTCTTCTCTTCGTAGAGATGTATTATCTGGTCCATTGTTCTTATTTTTCAATTCATAGAACATCTTTTCCACATTTTTCTTCCTTATCACATTTTTGTAACAATCTGTCACTCATCAGAATCCACAGTCAAAGACATCATACAAAATATTAGCAAATATAAAAAATATTATTTGTCAAATTCTAGATTGTTTTATATAGTGTTCCTTAAACAATCCTGCAAGACGGAACAGAAGATTGACAATATAACAACAGTGAAAATGGAACCTTCCATCACACTAATACAAGTCTCACAGCAGTGAACACTTAAGGAATTTCTAAATTTGGTACCTTTGGTTCCTTTTAAAAATGTAATCTACCATAAAAATTTCATGTACCTTTGGGTAAGCATACTTAAGTCTTTGCAAGCCAAATACTTAATGGTGCTGTTTGTGGGGGGTGGATTTCTACATCCTTGCGTATAGAAGATAAATACCAAATCATTTTCATAAGTAATTACTTCAGTACATCCCATGTACACTGTGAACTACTCCATATTACCACCAAAGAACTGTTGGCAGATTGTTTGCTATTGCCAATTTGCTGAGTCAAATGATTATGTAATTGACAGCATAAGACTTCCTAAAGAGAATACCTATTTTAAATAAATCTATAGATATACTTAAAATGTTCCCCTCTGAAATATACACTTATGTGTCTGTCTGTCTGTCTGTCTCTCTCTCTCTCTCTCTCCCTCTGTGTGTGTGTGTTTGTGTGTTTGTCTGTGTGTCTGTGTATGTATGTGTAGCCCTTTTCTCTGTGCAATTGTCTTTTTCTTAATGTCTGTTCTTCAGTTCCTTTGTTGATCTTATCTACTTTAGTCAAACCTTAAAATATAGGTAGCTTTCCATCTGAATCCTAGTCTCTTATTTTTTCTTTACCTATATGTCTATAAACTAGGATCAGATTACAAAGAGTCAAATTTTTACTTTTTCTTGACTATGTAAACTACTGAAATGGTTAGTGATGTGTGTGTGTGTGTGTGTGTGTGTGTGTATGTGTGTGTGTCTTATCGCTAATAAAAATCCCTAGTTTTGAGTAGGTGCTAAAAAATTCAATTTACTATCTAAAAGATTTTACCTCACCTTTAACTTTAAAACTAACCTAATTAATGAAGAAGGCAAATGTTTACACTTACTGAGGCTTGAAATAGCTCTAATCACAAGACTTATATGGACAACTAATTAATAAACTGCTTCATTTTTAGAAATGTCTTCCTAAGACAAACCTTAACCTTACCATGATCCAGCATGACTCTTGTTGGAATCCAAATTCCTCTTCTCAGAAATAATGGCACCAACATGAATCCCCTTACTGAAATGAAACCCCATGAGTCAACCTTGATATATTGTGAGATTTCCCTCCATATGCAACCTGATAAACGGTCCCTCCAAAAGATTTTCACATATGACCTCTATTGCCAAATTCACATTAGTAGGCAATGTCACCTCTCAGTAAGCCACCATCAGTCAGTCATTCTGATTTCTTACTCTATGATCTGTCCTGATTTCAAATTATATAATAATCTAGAACAATCAAATACAGATCCTGCCACTTTCTTTCTATTCCATGTTTCTTGAAAATCCATGTGCCTCTTTGCAGAGAAATCCCAACAAACCTCCTTCCTACCTTGTTTAGATATACATATAAAATCTCAAAGGAATGTAAATGAGTATGTAAAAAGAAAGAAAAAGCCTGACTCAAGCCATTTTTAGAGTCTCCCACATCAAGTAAATTTGAGAAGGTCAGAACTAGGTTTCAAAATTCACACCCCAACAGAATCTATAGGAGAAGCTGCAACTTCCTGAGAAATGCCTCCAGATAGAATGGTTGTGAAAACTGTGATAAAAATGTAAAGTTGTTCTTCACACCTTCACTTAGTGCTTTTGTCTGTTTGACAAGTTACAGCCTACAAGAGACCAGAAAGCTTTACCTAATTTCAGTTTACAGGGCTATAAAACTGGTATGTCAAAAAAAGTATTTCCAGAAGGAACAATCAGATTCTAGTAGAGGGTCCCTGATGCGTACTATCTCATTCTCACTATATAGTTAAGCCAATCATCGTCCCAGGACAGGGTACAAGAAAGTCTGAGGCGAGCTGACTGAAGTCAAGACTATAGAATATGTTGCTGCCCTGAAGGACAGAGAATCAGTAATAAGCTTAGTTTTGTTTCTATCACATTTTAAATGTTTTCTATAACTCTGAGAAAGCCAAGCCATTGTATAAGTTATAAACCAACCTCCCTAGTTTCTGAGATTTGGAGATCTAAATCTAGAAAAACACTACACCTTCCTTAAGTTAACATGGGTCCTCTGGATCTCTCAGGGGCTTAGGAATTCTCCATTCTCAAGCTACAAGTAGGGCTCCTCAGGTACCTAATGGTAGGTATAATGGAAATGGGTATAATGGGTAGAGAACTAACGAAGAAGAAGAAGAAGAAGAAGAAGAAGAAGAAGAAGAAGAAGAAGAAGAAGAAGAAGAAGAAGAAGAAGAAGAAGAAGAAGGAGGGAAGCAGAAACCGGCCTGAGTAGGACCACAGGCCTCATCCGGCTGGATCAGCGCCGGGGTAGCGGGAGCGCAGGGTTGCCTGACACCCGCCAGCTACCCACGACCCCCGCCGCAGGATTTTGGGACTGCTGGTGAGTGGAACACAGCTTCTGCTCCAATCCAATTGCGCGGGACCTGAGACTGCATTAGTTAGGGAAGCAGAAACTGGCCTGAGTAGGGCCACAGGCCTCACCCGGCCGGATCAGCGCCAGGGTAGCGGGAGCGCAGGGTTGCCTGACACCCGCCAGCTACCCACGACCCCCGCCGCAGGATTTTGGGACTGCTGGTGAGTGGAACACAGCTTCTGCTCCAGTCCAATCACGCGGGACCTGAGACTGCTCTGGTTGGGGAGAGAGAAATCCGGCCTACATAGGGCCACAACCCTCTTCCGGTCAGAAAAGTACCTGAGCAGCTGGGGCGCAGGGTCTGCTGACACTCGCCAACTGCCCACAACACCCGCCACAGGAACTTAAGACTTCTGGTGAGTGGAGCACAGCTTCTGCTCCAATCCAATTGCGCGGGACCTGAGACTGCATTAGTTAGGGAAGCAGAAACTGGCCTGAGTAGGGCCACAGGCCTCACCCGGCCGGATCAGCGCCAGGGTAGCGGGAGCGCAGGGTTGCCTGACACCCGCCAGCTACCCACGACCCCCGCCGCAGGATTTTGGGACTGCTGGTGAGTGGAACACAGCTTCTGCTCCAGTCCAATCATGCGGGACCTGAGACTGCTCTGGTTGGGGAGAGAGAAATCCGGCCTACATAGGGCCACAACCCTCTTCCGGTCAGAAAAGTACCTGAGCAGCTGGGGCGCAGGGTCTGCTGACACTCGCCAACTGCCCACAACACCCGCCACAGGATCTTAAGACTTCTGGTGAGTGGAGCACAGCTTCTGCTCCAATCCAATTGCGTGGGACCTGAGACTGCATTAGTTAGGGAAGCAGAAACCGGCCTGAGTAGGACCACAGGCCTCATCCGGCTGGATCAGCGCCGGGGTAGCGGGAGCGCAGGGTTGCCTGACACCCGCCAGCTACCCACGACCCCCGCCGCAGGATTTTGGGACTGCTGGTGAGTGGAACACAGCTTCTGCTCCAATCCAATTGCGCGGGACCTGAGACTGCATTAGTTAGGGAAGCAGAAACTGGCCTGAGTAGGGCCACAGGCCTCACCCGGCCGGATCAGCGCCAGGGTAGCGGGAGCGCAGGGTTGCCTGACACCCGCCAGCTACCCACGACCCCCGCCGCAGGATTTTGGGACTGCTGGTGAGTGGAACACAGCTTCTGCTCCAGTCCAATCACGCGGGACCTGAGATTGCTCTGGTTGGGGAGAGAGAAATCCGGCCTACATAGGGCCACAACCCTCTTCCGGTCAGAAAAGCACCGGGGCAGCTGGGGCGCAGGGTCGGCTGACACTCACCAGCTACCCACAACACCCACCACAGGATCTTAAGACTTCTGGAGAGTGGAACACAGCTTCTGCTCCAATCCAATTGCACGCGGGACCAGAGACTGCATTAGTTAGGGAAGCAGAAACTGGCCTGAGTAGGGCCACAGGCCTCACCCGGCCGGATCAGCGCCAGGGTAGCGGGAGCGCAGGGTTGCCTGACACCCGCCAGCTACCCACGACCCCCGCCGCAGGATTTTGGGACTGCTGGTGAGTGGAACACAGCTTCTGCTCCAGTCCAATCACGCGGGACCTGAGACTGCTCTGGTTGGGGAGAGAGAAATCCGGCCTACATAGGGCCACAACCCTCTTCCGGTCAGAAAAGTACCTGAGCAGCTGGGGCGCAGGGTCTGCTGACACTCGCCAACTGCCCACAACACCCGCCACAGGAACTTAAGACTTCTGGTGAGTGGAGCACAGCTTCTGCTCCAATCCAATTGCGCGGGACCTGAGACTGCATTAGTTAGGGAAGCAGAAACTGGCCTGAGTAGGGCCACAGGCCTCACCCGGCCGGATCAGCGCCAGGGTAGCGGGAGCGCAGGGTTGCCTGACACCCGCCAGCTACCCACGACCCCCGCCGCAGGATTTTGGGACTGCTGGTGAGTGGAACACAGCTTCTGCTCCAGTCCAATCACGCGGGACCTGAGATTGCTCTGGTTGGGGAGAGAGAAATCCGGCCTACATAGGGCCACAACCCTCTTCCGGTCAGAAAAGCACCGGGGCAGCTGGGGCGCAGGGTCGGCTGACACTCACCAGCTACCCACAACACCCACCACAGGATCTTAAGACTTCTGGAGAGTGGAACACAGCTTCTGCTCCAATCCAATTGCACGCGGGACCAGAGACTGCATTAGTTAGGGAAGCAGAAAAACGGCCTGAGTAGGACCACAGGCCTCTTCCGGCTGGACCAGCACCGGGGTACCGTCAGCTACCCACGACCCCCGCCGCAGGATTTAGAGACTGCTGGTGAGTGGAACACAGCTTCTGCTCCAATCTTTAAATAGTGACAACGATAACAACTAACCCCAGAGATTTCCAGATGGCGAAAGGTAAACGTAATAATCTTACTAACAGAAACCAAGACCACTCACCATCATCAGAACCCAGCACCCCCACTTCACCCAGTCCAGGGCACCCCAACACACCGGAAAAGCTAGACACGGATTTAAAAGCATATCTCCTGATGATGATAGAGGACTTCAAGAAGGACGTTAATAACACACTTAAAGAAATGCAGGAGAACACTGCTAAAAAGGAAGAAGACAATAAAGAGGAAGCACAAAAATCCCTTAAAGAATTGCAGGAGAACACTGCTAAAGAGTTACAAATCCTTAAAGAAAAACATGATAACATAATCAAACAGGTAGAAGTCCTTACAGAAAAACAGGAAAACACATCCAAACAGATGATGGAAATGAACAAAACCATACTAGACCTAAAAAGGGAAGTAGACACAATAAAGAAAACCCAAAATGAGGCAACACTGGAGATAGAAACCCTAGGAAAGAAATCTGGAACCATAGATACGAGCATCAGCAACAGAATACAAGAGATGGAAGAGAGAATCTCAGGTGCAGAAGATTCCATAGAGAACATCGGCACAACAATCAAGGAAAATGGAAAATGCAAAAAGATCCTAACTCAAAACATCCAAGAAATACAGGACATAATGAGAAGACCAAACCTACGGATAATAGGAGTGGATGAGAATGAAGATTTTCAACTCAAAGGACCAGCAAACATCTTCAACAAAATTATAGAAGAAAACTTCCCAAATCTAAAGAAAGAGATGCCCATGAACAGACAAGAAGCCTACAGAACTCCAAATAGACTGGATCAGAAAAGAAATACCTCCCGACACATAATAATCAGAGCAACAAATGCTCTAAATAAAGATAGAATACTAAAAGCAGTAAGAGAAAAAGGCCAAGTAACATATAAAGGCAAGCCTATCAGAATTACACCAGACTTTTCACCAGAGACTATGAAAGCCAGAAGATCCTGGACAGATGTTATACAGACACTAAAAGAACACAAATTCCAGCCCAGGCTACTATACCCAGCCAAACTCTCAATTAACATAGATGGAGAAACCAAAGTATTCCACGACAAAACCAAATTCACACATTATGTCTCCACGAATCCAGCCCTTCAAAGGATAATAACAGAAAAAAACCAATACAAGGACAGGAACCACGCCCTAGAAACAACAAGAAGGTAATCCCTCAACAAACCTAAAAGAAGACAGCCACAAGAACAAAATGCCAACGTTAACATCAAAAATAACAGGAAACACCAATTTCTTTTCCTTAATATCTCTTAATATCAATGGACTCAACTCCCCGATAAAAAGACATAGACTAACAAACTGGCTACACAAACAAGACCCAACATTTTGCTGCTTACAGGAAACTCATCTCAGAGAAAAGGATAGACACTACCTCAGAATGAAAGGCTGGAAAACAATTCTCCAAGCAAATGGCATGAAGAAACAAGCTGGAGTAGCCATTCTAATATCTGATAAGATTGACTTCCAACCCAAAGTCATTAAAAAAGACAGGGAGGGACACTTCATACTCATCAAAGGTAAAATCCTCCAAGAGGAACTATCAATCCTGAATATCTATGCTCCAAATACAAAGGCAGCCACATTCATTAAAGAAACTTTAGTAAATCTCAAAGCACACATTGCACCTCATACAATAATAGTGGGAGACTTCAACACACCACTTTCACCAATGGACAGATCATGGAAACAGAAACTAAACAGGGACACAGTGAAACTAAGAGAAATTATGAATCAAATGGATCTGGCAGATATCTACAGAACATTCTATCCTAAAACAAAAGGATATACCTTCTTCTCAGCACCTCATGGTACCTTCTCCAAAATTGACCACATAATTGGTCACAAAACAGGCCTCAACAGATATAAAAATATTGAAATTGTCCCATGCATCCTATCAGATCACCATGGACTAAGGCTGATCTTCAATAACAAAATAAATAATAGAAAGCCAACCTTCACGTGGAAACTGAACAACACTCTTCTCAATGATACCTTGGTCAAGGAAGGAATAAAGAAAGAAATTAAGGACTTTTTAGAGTTCAATGAAAATGAAGCCACAACATACCCAAACTTATGGGACGCAATGAAAGCATTTTTAAGAGGAAAACTCATAGCTCTGAGTGCCTCCAAAAGGAAACTAGAGAGAGCACACATTAGCAGCTTGACAACACACCTAAAAGCACTAGAACAAAAGGAAGCAAATTCACCCAAGAGGAGTAGACGGCAGGAAATAATCAAACTCAGGGGTGAAATCAACCAAGTGGAAACAAGAAAAACTATTCAAAGAATCAACCAATCAAGGAGCTGGTTCTTTGAGAAAATCAACAAGATAGATAAACCCTTAGCCAGACTCACTAGAGGGCACAGGGAAAGCATCCTAATTAACAAAATCAGAAATGAAAAAGGAGACATAACAACAGATCCTGAAGACATCCAAAACACCATCAGATCCTTCTACCAAAGGCTATACTCAACAAAACTGGAGAACCTGGATGAAATGGAGAAGTTCCTAGACAGATACCAGGTACCAAAGTTGAATCAAGATCAGGTTAATGATCTAAACAGCCCTATATCCCCCAAAGAAATAGAAGCAGTCATTAATAGTCTCCCAACTAAAAAAAGCCCAGGACCAGATGGGTTTAGTGCAGAGTTCTATCAGACCTTCAAAGAAGATCTAATCCCAGTTCTTCACAAACTATTCCACAAAATAGAAACAGAAGGTACTCTACCCAACTCATTCTATGAAGCCACAATTACTCTGATACCTAAACCACAAAAAGACCCAACAAAGATAGAAAACTTCAGACCAATATCCCTTATGAATATTGATGCAAAAATCCTCAATAAAGTTCTTGCTAACCGAATCCAAGAACACATCAAAACAATCATCCATCCTGACCAAGTAGGTTTCATCCCAGGGATGCAGGGATGGTTCAATATACGGAAATCCATCAACGTAATCCAGTATATAAACAAACTCAAAGACAAAAACCACATGGTCATCTCGTTAGATGCGGAAAAAGCATTTGACAAGATCCAACACCCATTCATGATAAAAGTCTTGGAAAGATCAGGAATTCAAGGCCCATACCTAAACATGATAAAAGCAATCTACAGCAAACCAGTAGCCAACATCAAAGTAAATGGTCAGAAGCTTGAAGCAATCCCTCTAAAATCAGGGACTAGACAAGGCTGTCCACTTTCTCCATACCTATTCAACATTGTACTTGAAGTCCTAGCCAGAGCAATTCGACAACAAAAGGAGATCAAAGGGATACAAATTGGAAGAGATGAAGTCAAAATATCACTCTTTGCAGATGATATGATAGTATATATAAGTGACCCTAAAAATTCCACCAGAGAACTCCTAAGCCTGATAAACAGCTTCGGTGAAGTAGCTGGATATAAAATTAACTCAAACAAATCAATGGCCTTTCTCTACACAAAGAATAAACAGGCTGAGAAAGAAATTAGGGAAACAACACCCTTCTCAATAGTCACAAATAATATAAAATATCTTGGCGTGACTCTAACTAAGGAAGTGAAAGATCTGTATAATAAAAACTTCAAGTCTCTGAAGAAAGAAATTATAGAAGATCTCAGAAGATGGAAAGATCTCCCATGCTCATGGATTGGCAGGATCAACATTGTAAAAATGGCTATCTTGCCAAAAGCAATCTACAGATTCAATGCAATCCCCATCAAAATTCCAAATCAATTCTTCAACGAATTAGAAAGTGCAATCTGCAAATTCATCTGGAATAACAAAAAACCTAGGATAGCAAAAACTCTTCTCAAGGATAAAAGAACCTCTGGTGGAATCACCATGCCGGACCTAAAGCTCTACTACAGAGCAATTGTGATAAAAACTGCATGGTACTGGTATAGTGACAGACAAATAGACCAATGGAATAGAATTGAAGACCCAGAAATGAACCCACACACCTATGGTCACTTGATCTTCGACAAGGGAGCTAAAAACATCCAGTGGAAGAAAGACAGCATTTTCAACAAATGGTGCTGGCACAACTGGTTGTTAACATGTAGAAGAATGCGAATCGATCCATTCCTATCTCCTTGTACTAAGGTCAAGTCTAAGTGGATCAAGGAACTTCACATAAAACCAGAGACACTGAAACTTATAGAGGAGAAAGTGGGGAAAAGCCTTGAAGATATGGGCACAGGGGAAAAATTCCTGAATAGAACAGTAATGGCTTGTGCTGTAAGATCGAGAATTGACAAGTGGGACCTCATGAAACTACAAAGCTTCTGCAAGGCTAAAGACACCATCAATAAGACAAAAAAACCACCAACAGATTGGGAAAGGATCTTCACCTATCCTAAATCAGATAAGGGACTAATATCCAATATATATAAAGAACTCAAGAAGGTGGACTCCAGAAAGTCAAATAACCCCATTAAAAAATGGGGCTCAGAACTGAACAAAGAATTCTCACCTGAGGAATACCGAATGGCAGAGAAGCACCTGAAAAAATGTTCAACATCCTTAATCATCAGGGAAATGCAAATCAAAACAACCCTGAGATTCCACCTCACACCAGTCAGAATGGCTAAGATCAAAAATTCAGGTGACAGCAGATGCTGGCGAGGATGTGGAGAAAGAGGAACACTCCTCCATTGTTGGTGGGATTGCAAGCTTGTACAACCACTCTGGAAATCAGTCTGGCGGTTCCTCAGAAAATTGGACATAGTACTACCGGAGGATCCAGCAATACCTCTCCTGGGCATATATCCAGAAGATGTCCCAACCGGTAAAAAGGACACATGCTCCACTATGTTCATAGCAGCCCTATTTATAATAGCCAGAAGCTGGAAAGAACCCAGATGTCCCTCAACAGAGGAATGGATACAGAAATTATGGTACATTTACACAATGGAGTACTACTCAGCTATTAAAAAGAATGAATTTATGAAATTCCTAGCCAAATGGATGGACCTGGAGGGCATCATCTTGAGTGAAGTAACACAATCACAAAAGAACTCACACAATATGTATTCATTGATAAGTGGATATTAGCCCAAAACTTAGGATACCCAAGATATAAGATACAATTTGCTAAACGCATGAAACTCAAGAAGAATGAAGACCAAAGTGTGGACACTGTGCACCTTCTTAGAATTGGGAACAAAACACCCAGGGAAGGAGCTACAGAGACAAAGTTCGTAGCTGTGATGAAAGGATGGACCATTTAGAGACTGCTGTATCCAGGGATCCGTCCCATAATCAGCTTCTAAACGCTGACACCATTGCATACACTAGCAAGATCTTGCTGAAAGGACCCAAATATAGCTGTCTCTTGTGAGACGATGCCGGGGCCTAGCAAACACAGGAGTGGATGTTCACAGTCAGCTATTGGATGTATCACAGGGCTCCCAATGGAGAAGCTAGAGAAAGTACCCTAGGAGCTAAAGGGATCTGCAACCCTATTGTTGGAACAACATGATGTACTAACCGGAACCCTGGAGCTCTTGTCTCTAGCTGCATATGTATCGAAAGATGGCCTAGTCGGCCATCAATGGAAAGAGAGGCCCATTGGACTTGCAAACTTTATATGCCCCAATATAGGGGAATGCCAGGGCCAAAAGAATGGGAATGGGTGGGTAGGGAAGTGGGGGGCGCTATGGGGGACTTTTGGGATAGTATTGGAAATGTAATTGAGGAAATTATGTAATAAAAATATATATAAAAAAAAAAAAAAGAAAAAAAAAAAAAAAAAAGAAGAAGAAGAAGAAGAAGAAGAAGAAGAAGAAGAGGTGCAAAATGAGGTTGAGAACAGTATGTGATGTCCAGTGTCATAATCTCTCCCCAAAGGCTGCCTTCACAGCATCATGACTCTACACTGTACCTCGGACCTTATTACCATTCCTTTTGTGCTGATACTGCATCTGTCTCCATCTTTCCCTCCTGTTTTTCATTCTGTCCTAAGGCTGCCCTTAGAGTGCTAGACCTTCACACTCTCCTGTATCCAGGAGATAAAGCAGTGGGAACTAGGGGACTGAGGAAATCCCAGATTCATTACTGTAGGCTCGGATAAATGCCAGGGCATAGCCTACAACCAAAGGTTCCCTTGGGCTTTGAACTGCAGTTCCTTTTTGTGAGTCTCTGCCACAAATACTACCATTACTTGGTCTCTTCCTCTGCTTCTACTCTACTCAATCCTTTGAAAATTCTACTGGAAATGATTTCCAGTAGAGGCAAAGCATATGTCTCTGCCACCTATTTGTGTTAATTTCATCTCTTCTTCTTCCCAAGGATTGAGCCAAAATATTAGAATTCCACCTTCCTACCCTTGCTCTTCTTTCATAGTCAGATCAGTATTTTGAAACAAGTGAGAAGGAAGTTTGGTTTATTTTATTTACTTTTAAATCAGGCTATCCTACCTACTACCTATGAATAGAGCAAACAACACCTGCAGTCACCGCCCAGGTGCTTGCTCTCGCAGACACCTTCTACAGCTGCAGAAACATCGATGAGGTGGCTTTTAAGGAGGTTATAGTAGTTTTTGTGTTATTGCCCACTATTTGGATCTTTATTCTGATGTGTCCAAAAAAAAAAAAAAAAAACTTTTGTATGAAACTTACTTTTCTGTGATCTAGTAAACTGATAAAATTTAAAGATTTTCTAATTTTATTACAAATGCTAGCACCACAAAGATATTGAGAAAACAGGCTTTTGATTTGACAGAGCTTCCACTGATAAATATGGGGCAATTTGAACATCAAGGTAAGTGAACAGAAACAAATTATACACCAAGAAATAAACTAAGAAATCATGACTTTAAAATTGCTTTATAACAGTAATCCTTAAAACATATTCTAATATGTTAGTATATTAGTATCTTCACCTTATATGTGATATAAGTGAGGGTTCTGAAAGTTGAAGTCAGCTGCTCAAGTCCATAGATATCAAGAAAAGTTTGTTTTCTTCCTTTTGTTATCCAATTTGAAAGTTATAGAAAAATCACAAACACAGCATAGAACAATTTTCTTCCTGAATCACATAAGAATAAGTTGTTGATTCTACATGTCACACTTAAATATTTAGGAAGCAAGGGCATTAGATCGATCATACACCTACAGAGCAAACATGACATTCAGTAGTCATAAACAATGGACAGAAACATTCTGCACATAGCAAATAATCAACATTTCCAAATTTAATCTTAATAAAAAAATAATTGAGAGATAACTATGTCCTGCTCCAAGTTCAGAATAGTGGTTTTACTAATAGAAATGGTTTAAAAATAATTTCATAAAGTCTTGCTCATCAACACAAATCAGCTCATGAATAAAACTCTTTACAAACTGTTCATGTAAATATCTCAATTGTAAAAGTTCAAAATAAAGTCTCATTTCACAGCTAATGCTTAGAAGTAAGCGGTATGTTTAGATTTTTAGCCTGTAAAGCCATCTGAAAACCATGTCTTCCACTCTATAACCTCTCTCTCAATGTTAAACAACAAGAGTTTGATTATGAGGCTAAAACTAGACCTCAACACCATCACAAATCTGATGGTAAAGTACTTTATCTAATTGACCAATATGATGAACTTGATGTCATTTTTATATCATACTGTGTAATTTACATGGTTGTTATGGTTTGTTCAATTTATGTCTGGAGAAGAGTATTTTCAGTTTTTTCTTTTTTTTTTAATTTTTAATATTTTTATTACATATTTTCCTCAGTTACATTTCCAATGCTATCCCAAAAGTCCCCCATAGTGCCCCCCACTTCCCTACCCACCCATTCCCATTCTTTTGGCCCTGGCATTCCCCTATATTGGGGCATATAAAGTTTGCAAGTCCAATGGGCCTCTCTTTCCAGTGATGGCCGACTAGGCCATCTTTCGATACATATGCAGCTAGAGACAAGAGCTCCGGGGTTCTGGTTAGTACATCATGTTGTTCCGACAATAGGGTTGCAGATCCCTTTAGCTCCTTGGGTACTTTCTCTAGCTTCTCCATTGGGAGCCCTGTGATACATCCAATAGCTGACTGTGAACATCCACTCCTGTGTTTGCTAGGCCCCTGCATCGTCTCACAAGAGACAGCTATATTTGGGTCCTTAATTTTCTTCACATGGTGATCTCCAGCTCTGTCCATGTTCCCTCATATGACACTATCTTGATCCCAGAGACTGAATAATGCCACTGTCACATGTGCTACATTTTCACTTTCTGTTCATCAGTTTAATCTATGATAAATATATAGAATAACACACTGTAACATCTCTGTATATTTAAAAGACATACATTTATAGCCACTACCTTAAATTTCTTGGGTTAGCAGTATGAGTACGATTTTTATACTGAATTTTTATATACATGTATGAAATTCCTCTGGCAAAAATAAGTGAAGACTCCCTCATGTAGAAAGTGAACAGAATTTTGAATGTACACCTGTCTTTAGTGTTTGTGGTGATTCAGAGACAATATATAGTTGCAGAACTCCATCATGATGAAAATTCGTTTGAGGCATGTGCGGAAGTAAGGTTGCAGCCCCTTATAGCATCACTACCCGTTCATATTGACAGTTAGATTTTGTGACCTTTCAGTATCCAAGTGTCAACACTGTTTATGTCAGTAGTGGAGTGAGTTACTTTATTTCAAACACAATAGGATGTTTGCTGATAGTCAACAAAATCCTTGCAGTATTTACCTGAATGTTGGTTCTATATTAAGGCTCATGATTTTGTTTGGAGTTATTTTCTAAAAACTGATATTAGATTCTTTTATTATTATCACTATTTGGTTTTGGTGTTTTGGAGAGGCAGGTATTTATGTAACCCAGGCTGTCCTCAAAGTTATAATACACTTTGAACTCCCGATCTTACTGAATCTGTCTCCCATGTGCTGAGATTACAGGCTTACACAAATGTACAGTATGAAGAATATCAGACTGACATTAGTTTGTATTTTTAATAGAGAACTTTGAACAATCTACAAAATACAAAGCATAGATTAACAATCAACAGGATAAAAGAATGTGGTGTTAAGACAGAGAACCACACTCCCCTGTGGATGGGAAAGAGTAGAATTCTGTAAGTTATCATTTGTTAACAGAATTTCAACCCTAGAGTTACAACAAGTGCCATGTGGAGGGTAGATGGAGATCATTTTCAAATGTGTGAAACTGGTATAGATGAAATGTTATCAAGAAAATAGTATGGTATATCCCAAAAATGAAGGAAAAACTCCATAAGCCCAATAAGATTAATAGAAAAGATAAGCCAAAATTCTATAAATTTACCCTGAGAAAGTTCATACAATACAAAACTCCATTACAAAATTTACATTAACTATATATTGTAGATATGTAATATCAAAATGTTTTAATTTTCTGTTATTTCAATCAGTTATTTTTTAGGGTACTGAAACATTCTTCCCTGTCCACTGGTTGCATATATTGGTCTACATTTGTAGATTTTTCAGGAAGAAGGTGACCACTTTGACTAATAAGTTTCTTTGGATATCAATAATGTCTATATCTAGATGAACTTGCAGATAACTATACACCTGTGACAATATGCTTCAACCTACTCAAAACATATCACCCCCAAAACATCTTCTTGTGCTCCCTCTTTTGCTTAATATAGAAATGATGATGATTGTATTATATTATGTAAAACCTACCTTATTTACAAACTTTGTATAATAGACATTTTTCACATAGGTATTATGTGATACAGTGAATCTCAAGATTTGTTTTGTTCAACAAATTCTTTTTACCTTTAACAGATTCAGGAGGTCATCTTCCCCCCAGATCATAACAAATACTGTTTCCCACAAGGTTCTGTAAATTTAACTGTTTAATATTTACTGGGCAAGTATTTATACTACGTGTGTTCTTCTGTATCTGCCCTAGATATTACAGTATCCCACAGTATTGTTCATGTTGCTAAAATTAGCAGAATTCCCTCTATTTTTAGGGTTTGATTGTATTCTACAGTGTATATTGTCATGTTTTCTATGCCCACCCAATTCACTAGTAACATATTTAGATTGCTTGAATGTGTCTTTTGTCTGGAACACTGCAGTGACTGGGGCTACAGATATGTCTTCCAGAATGGGAGTTCAATATCTTTAGGTATACTGAGGGAATAGATTGCCTGTATCATGTACAAGTTCCAATTTTAACTTTTAAAAGAACCTTTAAAATATTTTGCACAGTGATTTCATCAATTTACTTTCCCAACAACAATCTACAAGATGGTCTTCTTCCTTACATCTTTGCCAGCAGCTAATAATTTCTGGGGGATGTTAGTGGGTTTTAGGATACCCATGCTATGAAAAGACATGAGGTGATCCTCTAATTGTCATTTTGACCTCCCTTTTCATAATTATTGGCTAGTAATCTTTAGTCCTGCTCCATGATCTCTTAGCCACCTATTGATCTTATTGGGTGAATCATTCTTTATTCCATTTTTTAAGGTACTATTTGTGTGCTATAAAATTGTAGGCATTTTTAGTCACTTTGGAAATTGACTACTTCTCAGACAGAAAGATGGTGAATAATTTCTCCCATTTTATATGTTGATATATCATTACTTATCCCCTACTGGTCACAAGGAAAGTTTTTAATTTTCTATAATTATACTTTTATATTTTATTTCATTGATTGGTTTTTTGCTTTGATGTCTGTCTAAGAAATCATTGCCAAGACCAATGAATAAAAAAGGTTCCTGCTTTCCTCTGGGCATTTATAGTTTCAGCAGTTATAGTGAAGACTTGAGTCAGTGGATAGTTGATTTCTGTTTATGGTTTGAAATCAATTTCCATTTTAGATATCCTGTTTTTCAACCTATGTTTATCAAAGAGGTTAAATTTTACTCATGGTATGCTATTGACATCTGTATTGATCATATACATGCAATATATTTCAGAACTGTTTATGCATATATATGCATAAACATATATATATATATATATATATATATATATATATATATATATATATATAGTGCTTTGTATGTCTGTGTTTACCAAATTTCTTATGGTCATATTAAGAGAAAATAAAAGAAATAATTTTCATATTAATATGATGTTTCTGACCCATATGTATGTGATAATATAGCTTAAAATAAAACCAAAATAAATGTATGAAAATAGTTAAATTATTGTCATTATTGAAACTCAAAATCCTGTACATGTTCTAATAAATCAGCAAATCTCGGTTTACATTATTCATCTACCAAATAGAGCAAAGATAATGTAAATTTTTAAGGTGAAAGTTTCTATTAAGGTCCCTGAAGTAACTAAGAATACTATTTATATAATAATTATTACCTTACTGGTGTGAGATTATTTATTTTCTGTTTTCATTAACCTTTTTTATTAGCAATTCCTGTAGGTCTAGAATTGTAACTTGATATTGTTTAATTTTGACTTTATCAAGGAATGTTTCATTTTCTACTGTTTAAATTTTATTTTATCATGGAATATTTTATTTTCTTCATCTATGGTGATTGAAAGTTTGGCTGGGAATAGTAGTCTGGACTGTTGTCTGTGGTCTCTTAGAGTATGCAGCATCACTGCCCAAGCCCTTCTGGCACTTAGAATTTCCACTAAATTAGGTGTGATTCTCATAGGTCAGACTTCATATGTTACTGGCCTTTTTCCTTCATAGATCTTGATGTCCCTTTTTTGTTGTTCTCTGTGTTTAATGTTTTGATTATCCTGTGGCAAGGGGACTGTTTTTTCTTGTCCAGTTTATTTGGTGCTCTGTAGGCTTATTGTATCTTTTTAGGCATCTTCTTCTTTAAGTTAGAAATTTTTCTTCTAGGATTTTTTGAAAATATTTTCTGGTCCTGTGAGCTGAGATTATTGCCCTTCTTCTAGTCCTACTACTCTTGGGTTCAGTCCTTTCATAGTGTCCCAGATTTTCTGGATATTTTGTGTCAGGAATTTTTTAGATTAAACATTTTCTTTGACCAATGTATCCATTTTATTCAATTGTATCTTTAATGACTGAGATTCTCTTTTCCATCTCTTGTATTCTGTTGGTGGTGACTGTCTGTAGATCTTATTCACATTCCTAAATTTTTCATTTCAATAATTCCCTAAGTTTTTAATTTTAGGTCTTGAACTGAGAAAATTTATTCATTTTCTCCAATTGACTATTTCTGTGTTCCTGGATTTCTTTAAGGAATTTACTAATTTCATCTTTAAGGACTTCTATCATCTTCATATAGCTGGCTTTAGGTCTTTTTATTGTGTGTCAGCTATGTTGGAATATTCCTGGCCTACAGTGGTGGAATAGCTAAAATTTGGTGAAGGCATATTGCTCTGCTATTAATAGTGTTCTTTTTAAATTTGGGTTTATACTTCTTTTATGTATTCACATTACATCCTGCTCACTACTCCCCTCCAGATCACCCCCTACCATAATCCTCCCACCCCCTTCTCTTCTGAGCAGAAGGGGGTCCCATCTGAGTATCCCCACACCCTGGCACTTCAAGTGTCTGCAAGTCTAGGTTCATCCTCTCCCACTGAGGTCAAACAAGGCTAGAAAAACATATCCCATGTACAGGCAACAACACTTGGGATAGTCCCCATTAGAGTTGTTCAGGACCCACATGAATCCGAGCTGCACATCTGTTACAGCTTTTGGTTTTGATTGGTGGTTCAGACTCTGAGAGCTCCCAAGGTTCCAGATTAGTAACTCTGTTGATTTTATTGTGGAGTTCCTATCTTAATCAGGTGTCTATGCATTGGAATTTTTATGATTCCAACATTGTGATAATATAGACTACAGAGAGTTTAGAACAGGATTGGTATTTAATAATACCTTAAGCAATGAGTAAAAGAAAAAAAAGAGAGAGAATTGTGCAACTGAGTTTTTTCACCACTGGTGGCCTCCATCTGCAATCCCAGAATTCCAAATGGTAAAGCCAAAGAATTTCAACTTCAAGTTCTACCTAGACTACTCAGATAGACTGGAGTCCTGTCTAGCTCACACAAAAAACCATTCTGTTTCATGAAATTAAAAACAATGTGCAATCTGGCTGGGAATGTGTTACCCTATCTAATTTCACTAATTCCTGCAATCCCTGTGTTTATAAAATAAAATATTCTCTTATTTTCTTCAAATTATTACTGTAAAATAAAAATGATATAACCAATTATTATACATTGATTTCAGGGTCAGCAATCTACATTTAACAGACATGATTTTTAGTAAATTATTCCAGTAAGTATTGAATTTTAGTGTGTGTGTGTGTGTGTATGTGTGTGTGTGTGTATGTGTGTGTGTATGTGTGTGTGTGTGTGTGTGTGTGTGTGTGGGTGTGGGTGTGGGTGTGGGTGTGTATGCGTGTGTGTAGGTGAAATGACAAGCTATATGGCTCCACTCTTTTGCTACCATATGGAACTAAGGACTGAACTCAGTTTGGCAGATGTGGATCCATTCCCCTTCAAATGCTGAGCCACATCACTGCCCCCAATTCATATGTGCACATATCATTTCCCTTTGTTTTGTCATTACAGTACTTATACTATGTGACCATCCACAAAGATATAAGGGGGATGCGGCTGTTATTCTACAAAATTATTTTTTTCCTTTTTTTCTCCTCTCTATTTTTCTGCCCTTATTAAAACTGAACCCAGTGTAGACATTTAACTAAACTGGAATCTTAACATAGCAAGCAATATAGTTTTATCAAAATTATATAATAAAATTTGCTGCTAAAGTCAATTGTTTTCAACATATATAGAAAGCCCAGTTGGACAAGTACTATTAATAAGTCCTTTGGGAACATTAAAGATGAATTCATCTTACACAAAATGTCAATTTTTAATAAATTGGGACAATTAGCTTCAGAAGAGGGACTGATAGAAGCAAAACTATAGACCATAGGTAAATTTTGTTACTTTCGCTAATAGTAATATATATTAAGGTAATTCATTTTTATATTTTAGATACTATTGCAGTTAAAATTATATACAGAAAATGTACTCGATCCTTAGGTACCTACCTGTAACCTAGGTATAATAACAGTATCTGATTCACTTAAAACAAAATTCTGTATCTCCCTGGGATATAATTTTAAATCTGAAAAACTTTAATCTTTTTACTGAAGGTACATTAAGTATGTGGCCTCTCAGATTGATTTGGCAAAGTCTATTGGCTGTTCCTCAAATCTATCTGTCCTTTAGACCTATGACAACTGCTACTTAAAATTGATAATGTTTATTAGTGATGGCAATTTCAAATGCTTTATGAGAAAGAGCAGACAGATCTCGTTTGTAGAAAATATCTTAAATGAGTCATAATTGTACAAAATAAAAAGCTGAAATGCACATATCTTTCTACGGGAAATTACGACATTGAACACCCTGAATTTTATCTATAATTATCTCACACAAAAGCTGTATATCTGCAAGCCACATTTCTGAGAAGAATGTGGGTTAAGACAATATTGTTGGTCAATAAAATATTTTTTTTAGCAACTGAGAACAGTATAGGACTGAGAAGGACAAAAACTGCAGACTATATTACAGATTACAACAATCATTAACATTTGTGTCCTAACCAGAACACCAATGTGCTACACATGAGGTTATTGAGAGATGAGCCCAAAATTCCATTACACCATTATCTTAGCCATGCCACTGTTCAAGAGCTATCTTCATCCATTATCCCTAAAATGAAATAGAGGATGGATTCTGGGAAGATGGTAGAGTAAGCATTACCAGAAATCTATCTCCCACCTACACATTTGCCATGGCAGAAACTGTCTGATACAGCTGTATTGCAATTCCAGAATCTATTGCAAGTTTACAAGTTCCAAGCAAGACTTGGATGCTATAATTTTTGATAATTCATCTCTTCACAGGCAGTCATATACAGGAGCTACAAGAGCAAAAGCACTGTTTATCCAAATATCAGGAGAGAGTTCTCTGATTGCTGATAAGGCTTTACCCATGAAAATCCAGGGAAGGCACCTATTCTTTATATTAGTCATAGACATGTCTTCTCAACATATTACTCTAGCAATGATTTCCCCTCTTCTGTTTCATCAGTTGGTTCTTATGAAATAGCCAATATCTATCACTGAATGAAAGTCTTTTTAGTATCTCCTATTTTTTTTTCTTATAAGACTTTTCAACAAAGCTCATACAGAAGCCAGAACTGTGTTCTAAAAATGTAAGTCACATGTTTGGCATGTGGGTATCTGCCTGTCATACTTAATGAGTCTGCCCTTTACTGAAAATCCACACTAGCCTAAGTGACTCTCAGCCACTTATGTAAAATGCTGTTTCATTCTTATCGTTTAGTTGTATATCCATTCTTTAAATTGGTCTAACTTGGCAGACCATTCTCAGAACTTTGCATTTTCTGTTCCTTTGGTATGAATGATCATCCTTCAGTCATCTTCAGTTTGTGGCTCCATTACATGTGTTCTGTTTGTGTGTCTTTATATTCTTATTAGTACATGTTAGTTTCTTAAGTTAATGAGTTTCATTATGACATATGCATATGTATTTATAAATGTATGGTAGGGCTCTGGCTGTCTACAGTTTGCCCATGCAGCATGGCTGTGGTCTGCCCCTCTCACCTGTGCAGTGTGGTTTGGTAATTGGCAATCCACTGAGTGTCCTCTCATGTTTGAATTTTGTCTTGACTGTTTTTCTGCAGATAACCACCATTACTATTTTTGTGCACATAACTTTCATGTCTACAAGTCAGTATTTCATAGCATTCCCTGCTATGTATATGTTCGTATGTTCTTTCAGTCTGCTTCTCCTCCACATCGCCAGAGTCCCTGATGTGAGAAAGTTGGTGCAAATGATCCAGGACTCTACAGCTGAGCACTCCCAACTATTGATACGCAATAGCTCGACTAGTTTTCAGTCTCTACATTGATTAATAATGTCTGAGAGGGGGAAGGGGAAGAAGCTTCCCTGTAAAAAGATGAGAACAATGCAAATCTGTGGAAATAATCATAAATATTCAGAAGGCAGCTTGATGACAAGATAACCATTTTGCCTCAAATACTAAGACTGAGCTACCTTGCAACTGTGTTTTCTCCATGATTGCTCTGTAATTGTTAACACATTTGGTGTAACTCCCTAACTTTAATCTGTCACTCTTTACAAGTTCCCTAAATACAGGGACCCCACTTGTCCCCTTCATCATTAAATTCACATGCCAAAAAGCATCCTTATACAAAATGAATACCCATTAAAAACTGTTGGTTTTTATACTTTTGGATCTTCTCAGAAAAGAACAAAATGGAGAAGCTGGGTGAGGCCCAGTGTAAGAAAATGCCTGGCAACACTTCCAAAATAATTAAGATTGTTTAAGGGCCTCTCACACCAGTTTTAATTCACCCCATGATAAGCTGGATGCTAAGTGAATTGTGCCCCATTTTATATTCTCAGGCAGCAGAGGCCGAGTCATACTATTCACATATGCATCAGTTCATGGTAGAAGGCATTATTATCTGTGCTTTAGTAACATAATGGCTACAGATACAATAATTTTCTCAAAACCACATAATAAATAAATAGTGAGGGTACCATCCTAGCCCCTCTGAGCTTGATGCCAAGGCCCATGTCTTTTCTTTTGTCCCACAGATAATATATTGCTGAATATAATAGTGAGGTATCATCTCTTCTGAAAACGTTTATTGCTATTCATGAGCCTAAAGGGGTGTTAAAGATGTGTATATAAGAGTTGGTCCATAGGGTTAAGAGAGTAAAGAAAAGACGAAAACTGTTGTTATAAAAAATGTAGCTGATGGGTGTCTTTTTCAAATGCTGTGGTGTTTCAATAGGGCCTGTTGAATCACACACACATAATCAGTGTAATTCCAGGAGCAAGTCCGCTTGGCTCAGCAGTTTTAATATACAGATCAATTTTGCATTACCTCCTTCTGGCTGTGAATGCTCATAGAGGGAGGTCATAAAACATTTATTGGACCAAGGATGCAAATTGAGTAAAGAGTGAATCTTCAATCTGTGGACAGGCTCTTGAAGGAGACTTGTCAGATGAGTCTGTGATGAGCGTTTGCTCTGCCCTACACCCTATGAAATTTTTATTTTCATTCCCTTTATAGAAGTCACCTCTTTAGGGGTGGAAGAACCACACACCCCACACACACACATCTCCAGCATAATAATAATCCATGTGCCACTAGTATCCTAAAAAAAAAGTACATGTGACAAGATTGTGGAAAAACTCAACTTCAAATAATATGACAATTATAACAGAAATGCTCTAATAATATCTTATGGGTAAAATAGTGTTTGATGGCATTAAGAAGGAGTATAAAATGAGTATTAATTTCTACCATAAACTAGGACTTCAAGAAAATGTCCTAGTGGCCACCTGGTTACATGCTGGTCTAAGAATCCAAGGCTTAAATTGGAACTCAATGAGAAGAAAGAACCAA
Organism: Mus caroli; assembly: GCF_978045245.1. Classification (NCBI taxonomy): domain Eukaryota; kingdom Metazoa; phylum Chordata; class Mammalia; order Rodentia; family Muridae; genus Mus; species Mus caroli. The sequence goes on from NW_028227261.1 coordinate 63,646,589, forward strand.
GATAATGCCCACATTTGCTTGATTTCACTTCATTCATATCAGAATTCCATGGTCTGCTCTGCTCACCTTAATACAGCTTAATCGTTAGTCAAAATCCAAACTGAAAATACATGAACAATGAATGTTTAGGTCTAATGCCTTAGATGAGAAAGGGTATTTCAAGAAAAGAGGACTTCACAAAGGAAAGGTGGAAGAAAGAAATTCCAAAGCTCTTCTGGCTTTTCTCAGACTTTGCAAGATTGCACATACACAAAGGTATATTTGAAATAGTTTCTGGGGCTTACCTCCATGAAGCCTCCAAGGCAGTTCCATTAGCAGTGACTCTCCACTTTTCTAAGCTGCTGAGAAATTTAGATCTGAGACATTCAGTGACACAGAGACCACTTTGTATCACTATTCTTCCTGATTTATGTTCTTGATAACAAGCTAAAAATAGATTGAATATGTTTCATACTATTTGTGTTTTCTTAAATGCTGACCAGTATGCCACAGAGAGTAATAACTTAAACAACAATTGTTGATGAAGGTGAAAAAATAGTGTTTATTATTATTTACTAATAGATAATGGCTTACTGATAACCACAGTTATATTTTCAATATGTGAAAGACTTTCTAAACTAGATAAAACCATGTAAATCAGGGGAAATATTTTTTATCCTATCATCTATAATACAACAACTATGCAGATCAGAAACTTCTAGGGAACCAAAAAAAATGTCTTATTTATTCAGTATCCTCTCTAATTACCACAGATCAACCATATTAAACAATGATTGAATTGCTTTCAGCCTGGTATAGTTTCAAGCTTGCTTTATCGAAGGATAACTTGTCTGGATATTTTTTTCTTATCAATTTCAGACACATTAGCAATCTATGGTAGCAGAAGTCTACTAGGCACAGATGTTGAGCGGAACTATTCATAAGTCTGTATTTAGAGACAGAAGGAGTCCAGAGGAGGCATAGTAGTGCATTTTCTTAAAGTGAGGCATACAGAAAAGAAAAGCATATTTTGAGGTCCGTCATCCTGTTTGGGAATGAAATCTGAAGTAGTGCAGCTGGTTCCTCTTTCATAATTCAGAACTGCTGTAAACTGGTTAAGTTCTATGGTACGTTTCAGAAGTCTGCCTGTTTATTCTGCTAATAACATCTTAGCTATGCTATCCCAGGGTTCCAATATGGTTCTGTGCACAGTGTTTCAGTTCGAAGCACCTTCAGCACTAGGGTGGGCTGATGCATACCTAGCATTTCTCAACTATATATCTGAAACTCTTAAATGATTTTTAATCTATGCTTATTGGGAAGAAAGTGTCTTGTGAAATTCTCAATAGAGAAGAGTATGGAATGAATGATAAACATCTTCATTGAATTCTTACACATCAGTATTTTCCACACTTCAGTAGCAATGTTCCTGGTCTATTTTACATCAATATATATTATAAAATAAAACAACCTGGGAAAATGTAACTACACTTTACATGCTAATTTTGCAATCTGCTTTGACACTTAAACATCCCTTGACATATCAAACTTTTATGGAATAAATAATATCGTATGTATTTCCAGAGTGGCGAGAAGGCCTCAGAGCATTGTGTATTCTGCCCAAGTCCACATAAGCTGTAAGATTCAAGCCTAGATCTATTGCTCTTGAAAGGTTTTCAGGGCAACATATCTCAAATATCTTTTTTTGCTTTGGGGAGTTGTTTGTTATTTTTATCGTTTTCCCTTTCAAAAATAATTCAGGGTATTGTATGAAAATAGGCTTCAAATAATGGAGATTTAATGCAAAGAGCTTTACAATATATTAATTCTTGATTGAGCTTGAGTTGCACAATTTCACACAACCGACTTTTAAAATACCAAAAAGTGCTTGCTTGCCACTGAGCACAGCTTTCTTTGGGGCAGACAAATACATTCTTAAAATACAACAGGGGCTTTATGAAGTTTAGGATCACTGACTCCATCCATGTAGATGCCACTCATCATGACACCACCCATCAGCAGTGAGTCACCCGGCTTCCCACAGCCATACAGGTCAAATGGAAGTGGAGTTTTGGTTTGCCTGTAAATGACACTTTAGAAAACAAAAAGACCAAAGCACAAATCTCTTTTCTTATAGAAGAAATAACCGAATCTCATTTCATACAATTTGCTTCTTGCTTTTTGTTAGTGAGTTTTTAAAGGCTTGCTATGACCATCATTGAATTCTTCTTTATGAAAAACTAATGTGGGGTGAGAAGAGGGGCACTAGAAGGTTGGCCATCACTTACTATTTCAGTGAGGTCTTTTTGCTTCCATATTGTCAAGGCATGACTGTGACATGTTCCTCATCTTTTTTCAAGTCATAGAAAATAAAATCTGGAAAAATGTCTTTATCTAAGAGAAAATAGCCAAAATTGGAAAGATGATTTTTTTGTAGATAGAAAAATATAAACATCAGTATTTATTACAAATATTAATAGCTAAGAAAGCCACTTATAGTCACTGTTCCTCAGTTTAGTGGTAATTTATAAGGATCTTAAAGAATTGCCAATATATTGGTATTTATTTTAAAATATTACTTTACATTATTTCAAAACTTATTTATACCACAACTTAATAGAATAGCAACTCTCAGTTTACCCATGAAATGAAATATCCAATGTATTTTTAAATCCCAAAATTCAAACAGTACACCATCTTTTAAATTTATAAAAACTGCCAGAGACTAAGAAGTATTTTTAAGAGAAATTATGAGATAAAACTTTGCATTCCAGTATGAAAATATATGTTCTCACATTTAAGAGAATGAAAATACAGTATGTATGGCACATGACAGTGCATCATTTGTGAATACACCCCATTATATCAGTGAGACCACTTCCTCCAGCTGCACTGACTGCCTCTCCCTCCATCAGCCTGAACAACAGCAGTGCTAACACAGTGTCTGCTCTGTGTTTAATAATAGATTCAGCAAAGGAAGAATACATTCTAAAAGATTAATAAGAAGCAAATATTCAGGACAGTGAAAAGACAAACAGCAGAGTGGCTGTTTTGCTTAACTGCCTGTCAGTAAATATTCATGCCTGCCTTTGGTCTTTCCCTGGGCCCATGCTGATCTGCTTGGCCTCCAACTCAAATTTCTGTCAATAGCCTAAAAGCCATATTCAAACAAACACTTCTATGTGCTTTACCTCAGCTCCTTCAGACATGCTGACACAATGCATTTTAATTATGGTAGTTTCTAAAATGGTTTGCTTCAAATCTGTTTAGGGTTCTGTAGCAAACAAGGATGAAGATTTTCTTACTGACTGACACGAATAATTTCTTCAATTATGGGGCAATAAGAACTGAGAAAATCAAATGTAAAAGGTTAGAACATATCATTCTTCAGTAATATATCAATTTACACTTTTAAGTAGCCTGGGGCATGTAATGAGACCCTGTCACAACCTAAGTAAATAAACAACTGAATAGTCTAAAATTGTTATAGATAGAATGGTCAAAATACCAGATAGTTTTCATTGGTATTTTTCAACTCGTTGTGAATTGAAATCCATTAAAATTTCTAGTAACAAACAGAAATTTCTTTAAGGGAGGATTCTAGCAGTACATTCTCAAGCATCACCCTCACTCTACTTCTTAGATCTGCTCTTCAAGTCCATGGCTCTCCTCTTCCACTCCATTCTCTTGGGTGAGTAATTTTATGACATGAAGTCCCTTTCCTAATAAAGGCATGCACAGCGCATAAACACACACACACACACACACACACACACACACACACACACACTGAACGTTTAAGTGGCTTTGTAGTCCCTCCTGCTTTTTAGCCAGATGCCTGTCAACTTGAGTTCTGGACTGCTGTTTGCTTACAGCCCATCTCTTTCTCCGAGCCCTTCTAGCTGGGCTGGCCATCCATTCCCCAAGTCTACTATCATGATCAAGCTTCTACTCCTTTGTTCATGATTCTTCTTCCAGGAAAAAAAAAAAAGCAAGAAAAAATGATCAGTATTTTCATGGGCAAGCATATCTTGTGGCTTGTCTCTTCTAAGGTAAGCAAGTATCACCATATACTGCCAGAGAGTATCAGTGACTGGAATAAATGTGATTTTCCTTGGGAAAATGAGCTCATGAAATTTTATAATAAAACACTGAATCTCTAACTTGACTTTGTACCACATAACAAAGAAATCCCTTTCAGTCCATCTTTATACCACCCACCTGTTCTTTTAAATACAGCAATACTGAAAAGGAACATTGAAGCTGCATGCTTTGTAGGTGTGTGAGATCTCACCTACACTCAGGGATTTCATTAATTTCATGATCTTATGATGAAGAGTAATTCCCCACTGCATTCAAACAGTGCTTTGATCTAAATGTGAATAAAATCATTCACTTTGGTGATTGTTAAAGAAAATGACATTTGAAGACATGTACATCCTTAAGTAAAAATCTCAAAACACCAGGTTATGGTAAGTAACTCCCAGAAGCACCATCAGGTCCCTTGACTAAATTCTCTTGCAGCTTTTGTACCCTTACCTTTCTTCAATTTTTAGTCTTAGTGTTTTATGGCAGCATATTTAATCTTCACACATAACTGTAGGCTACATGGGTTTTGTTTACCACAGTTTAAAACAATGAATAGCACTGAGTTATCATTCCAAATGTGTTGGTTGGATGAGTGAAAATTATATAGAGTGAGTCACCTTTGTGATGTTATATTAGTGAATCCATAATTTCAATTAGCCTAAAAAACAAAATGATAAGTTTTAGGATTAAAGGGCAATGTTCACAGGAATGGTGCTTCATTTGGAAAAATTTGTGGTTTAAATGTAACCCCAAAGTTCAGATATTGAAATCTTAATGAACAACACAATAATATTGAGAATGAGAACTAGTGGCCAGAAAGATGGCTCAGCAGCTTAAGAACACGTGCTCCTTTTCTGAAGCACATGAGCTCAATTCCCAGAACCCATGTTAGAGAGCTCACAATTTCCTCTAATTTCAGCTTCATGGAATCTGACAGCATCTCTGGAACTTATATACAAGTGACACATATTCACAGGCACACAAGCACACACACACACACACACACACACACACACACACACACACACACCAAATCTTTAAAAAAAAATAACCATTAAGGTTATCCAGTACTCTTATAACGTTTGCATTCCCCATGAGATATTAGTGATACCTAAAGACTGGAACTTTCAATTTTGGATTTCAGAACCATAAAGCATAAATTTCTTTTCTCTGTAAATTGTGTGATTTAGAAGACCCTGTTATAAAATCACAAAAGAAATTTAAGCAATATAAACCTATTTCAATGTAATATATCATAAGGAATCTAAAACACCTCCTTATGTTGATATCACAAAACATGTAAAATAAGCCAAGATACTATACTAAATGATTCTTAATAGTTTTCAACAATACTTGTTCCTTCATAAACAGTATAATTCTTTTATTGTTGAGAATAGTTTTTGCTATCCTGGGTTTTTTGTTATCCCAAATGAATTTGCAAATTTCTCTTTCTAACTTTATGAAGAATTGAGTTGGAATTTTGATGGGAATTGCATTCAATCTGTAGATTGCTTTGGGCTAGATGGCCATTTTACAATATTAATCCTGCCAATTCATGAACATGGGAGATCTTTCCATCTTCTGAGATCTTCCTCTAATTCTTTCTTCAGAGACTTGAAATTCTTATTATACAGATCTTTCACGTGCTTGGTTAGAATCACACCAAGGTATTTCATATGATTTGTAACTACTGTGAAGGGTGTGATTCCCTATTTTTTTTTCTCAGCCTGTTTATCCTTGTATCAGAGGAAGACTACTGATTTGAGTTAATTTTATATCGAGCCACTTTTCTGAAGTTCTTTATCAGGTTTAGGAGTTCTCTGGTGAAGTTTTGGGGTTACTTAAGTATCTGCAAAAAGTGATATTTTGACTTCTTCCTTTCCAATTTGTATCCCTTTGACCTCCTTTTGTCAAATTGCTCTGCCTAGGACTTCAAGTACTATAATGAATAGATAGGGAGAGAGTGGGCAGCTTTGTCTAGTCCCTGATTTTAATGGGATTGTTTCAAGGTTCTCTCCATTCAGTTTCATGTTGGCTGCTGGTTTGCTGTATATTGCTTTTACTATGTTTAGTTATGGATCTTGAATCCTGATCTTTCCAATACTTTTACTATATAGAGGTGTTGAATTTTGTCAAATCCTTTCTCAGCATCTAATGGGATGTATTTTTTTCTTTGAATGCATTTATATAGTGGAATGCATTGATAGATTTCCATGTATTGAACCATCCCTGCATTTCTGATATAAAGCTACTTGATCATGATGGATGATTGTTTTGATGTGTTCTTGTATTCAATTTGCAAGAATTTTATTGAGTATTTTTGCATTGATATTCACAAGGGAATTGGTTTGAAGTTCTCTTTCCTATTTGTGTCTTTGTGTGGTTGAGGTACAAGCATAATTGTGGCTTCATAGAATGAACTAGGTAGTGTTCCTTCTGTTTCTACTTTGTGGAATAGTTTGAAGAGAATTGGTATTAGGTCTTCTTTGAAGGTCTGATAGAATTTTTCATTAAAACCATCTGATCCTGCGTTTTTTTCTTTTTTTTTTTCTTTGGATACTTTTAATGACTACTGCTATTATTTTAGGGGTCATGGGACTGTTTGGATTGTTTGTCTGATCCTGATTTAACTTTGGTACCTGGAATCTGTCTAGAAAATTGTTCATTTCATCCAGATTTCCCAAGTTTTCTTGAGTATAGACTTTTGTAGTTGGATCTGACGATTTTTTGAATTTCATTAGTTTCAGTTGTTATGGCTCCTTTTCAGTTCCCTGACCTCAAGCTGTACTATAAAGCAATAGTGATTAAAAAACTGCATGGTATTGGTACAGAGACAGGGAGGAAGATCAATAGAATAGAAATGAAGACCCATAAAAGAATCCACACATTTGATCTTTGACAAAGGAGCTAAAACCATCCAGTGGATAAAAGACGAATGGTACTGGTTCAACTGTCAGTCAACATATAGAGGAATGCATATTGATCCATTTGTATCTTCTTGTACAAATCTCAAGTCCAAGTGGATCAAGGACCTCCACATAAAACCAGATACAGTGAAACTAATAGTAAAGGAAGTGGGGAAAAGCCTGAAATATATGAGCAAACGGGAAATTTTTCTGAACAGAACACCAATGACTTTTGTTCTAAGATCAAGAATTGACAACTGGGACCTCATAAAATTGCAAAGCTTCTGTAAGGCAAAGAACACTGTCACTACAACAAAATGGCTACCAACAGATTGGGGAAAGATCTTTACCAACGTTATACCTGATAGAGACCTAATATCCAATATATACAAAGAATTCAAGAAATTAGACTTCAGAGAATCAAATATCCCTATTTAAAAATGGGGAACAGAGCTAAACAGGGAATTCTCAACTGAGGAAACTTGAATGGCTGAGAAGCCCCTAAATAAATGTTCAACATCCTTAGTCAGCAGGGAAAGGCAAATCAAATGACCCTGAGATTCCACCTTATACTAGTCAGGATGGCTAAGATCAAAAACTCATGTGACAGCAGTTGCTGGCAAGTAAGTAGATAAAGAGGAACACTCCTCCGCTGTTGGTGAGATTTCAAGCTGATGCAACCACTGTGGAAATCAGTCTGGCAGTTTCTCAGAAAATTCGACATAGTGCTACCTTGAAGACCCAGCTTTACCATTCATGGGCATATACCCAAAAGATGCTCCAACATATAACAAGGACACATTTTCCACTATGCTCATAGCAGTCTTATTTATAATAGCCAGAATCTGGAAAGAACCCTAATGTCCTTCAACAGAGGACTGGATATAGAATATGTGGTACATTTTCACTACGGAGTACTACTCAGCTATTAAAAACAACAAATTCATGAAATTCTTAGGCAATAGAAATATTAGAAAAAGAAAATATCATCCTGAGTGAGGTAACCCAATCACAAAAGAACACAGATGGTATACATTCACTGATAAGTGGATATTAGCCAAAAGCTCAGAATACCCAAGACATAATTCACAGACCACATTAAGCTCAAGAAAAAGGAAGACCAAAGTGTGGGTGCTTCTGTCCTTCTTAGAAGGGGTAACAAAATACTCTTGGGAGCAAGTATGGAGACAAAGTGTGGAGCAGAGACTGAAGAAAGCCTGTCCAGAGACTGCCCCACCTTGGGATCCATCCCATATTCAGCCACCAAATGCAGATGATATTGTGGATGCCAAGAAGTGCATGCTGACAGGAGCCTGATATAGCTGTCTCCTGAGAGGCTCTGCCAGAGCCTTACATATACAGAGTCAGATGCTCACAGCCTACCATTGAACTGATCACAGGTTTCCCAATGGAGGAGTTAGAAAAAGGACTGAAGGAGCAGATGGGGTTTGAACCCCCATAGGAATACAACAGTGTCAACCAACCAGAGTTCCCAGGGTCTAAACCACCAACCAAGGAGTACACATGGAGGGACCCATGGCTCTACCTGTATATTGTAGCAGAGGATTACCTTCTTGGGCATCAATGAGAGAACAGGCCCTTGGTCCTGTGAAGGCTCAATGTCCCAGTGTAGGGGAATGCAAGGGAATGGGTGGATGGGTAAGGGCACACCCTCATAGAAGCAGGGGGAAGGGAAATGGGATAGGAGCTTTCCAGGGTGGACATCAAGAAAGGGGATAACATTTGAAATGTAAAGAAATAAAGTATCCAATAAAAAAACAGTATAATTAATATATTTTAAAAGAACAATTATTGCAAATAAAGAAAAATTAAACATTAGCTCACAGGTAAAGAATGTGTTTTATATGAGTGCAACCCTGGGTATAATCCCAGCAAAAAAAATAATTAATTAATTAATGATTTAGCAAATTTTTTAGTTAATAAATGTCAATTTTAAATATCATTTACATTATTCGACACTGAAATATAGCATTTAAATCTTTGAGTAGATTGATTCACCATTGATGTTCTATGACATCAATTTTTCTCTGTTAAAACCTGGATATTCCTGCCTTTTAAATAATCTTTTTCTTATGTTTGCTTCACTGTCTTCACCACTCATATGTTGAAGTGCACAAGCTGAGATGGTAGAATAAGAAATGTTAATATTGGTCACTGTTTTTTATTGTAACAAAATACCTGAGAAAATTCACTTGAAAGAAGAAACGTTTATTTCAGATTTTGGTTTTATAGCTTTAATGCCATGATCACAAGGCCCCGTTGCTCTGAGTTCTGATCCACATTACAAGATGCTAAAAGTGTATTGCCAAATGTACTGTTTATCTCAGAGTAGTCTGAAAAAGGAAGGCCAAGGTCCCAAGATATCTATCAAAGGCGCTACTCCATTGATCTCACTTCCTCTCCCTACCACCATTCTTTATTGTCCCAGAACCTTCTGGTAAGATCAGTATCCTGGCATGACTTGTGTGTTCACAAAAGCATCAAGTGAGCACCCAAAGTGTAACACTAGAGAAGAAAATGGTGAGGCCACAGAGTACATACACTGCGGATGAGGAACTTACCTGGCCCCTTTGTCGCCTTAGACAAATCATAATATGCAAACATGTCTACTATTTTGATACTGCTTAAAATTTAATCACATGTTTACTTAATTACTTTTGAAAACAGAAACATTTAAATCTATTGTTCAATTCACAGCTGTTAAAATTAAGCCTGTAAGACATCTGCATAATCCTATTTTTTTAATTACTTATCAGTCAAAATGAAGTCATTCATCTAGGGACGAAATTAATTCCTATTTGGCCTCAGACTCAGGAAAAACATTTGGCAACGTTAGAGCAAGAAGCCCAAATACTTGCTTAGAAAGCAATCAAGGTCATTATAGAGGCAGAAAACCTGAAAGCCAATAGAAGAAAACAAATCCTAACATTCCAATTGTTTGGGCTCAGGAAGTGTCGCTTAGGAAATTATTTTTTAAGGTTTGATAAAGAACACCAATTAAATAGGACTTTAAACATGTGACTAGAAGGTCACAGAGCCTCCCTGTCATTTGTTTGAGGCCTCCAGACATGTCCCTCACTGCTTTGATATTCATGAACATCATAAATACATAACACAGTCATGAGATACCTCAAAGACTCGAATTGCTTCTGAAGCCACACAGGGTTCATGCAGCAGGTGCGAGCTGATGAAGTGCTCTAGGCCAGGCTTAAGCACCTCCATGGAAAGGCAGTTTGAGCTAGGTGCTGTGGGGTTGTCAGTACTCCTCAGCTCAAATCAATCAGAATCTTCCTACTGTGTCTTAGAGGGGAGCATTTCGGCATTTGTCATTTGATTTTTTTTTCACATTAAAACTGAGACAGGATTGTGTTTTGTTTAAACAAAGCTGATGAGGCCACTTGGGCCTGTTGAAGAAATTACAGAAAATGGCCCTTTGTCATTCTGGACAGTTACTTGTAAGGTTGAAACTGAAGGAAAGCAAGCTTCTGTAGAAGACTACTCAAGAGAGATTTTTAAATATGACTGTCTGGATCACAACTATAAATCCTGGTATGGAACAAGAAAACAACCAGATGCATTGGAGAGTAGAAATGGCTTCGTCCAATAAAGCTTATTTATAGAAGTAGTCACTGGACTGAGTTTGCCCGAGTGGCTATCTATGGCTAGTCAAAGCCCTATCTCATCAATCTATTAAAAAGAAAGGTAGTAGTTTTCATTCCTCCACCAACTGCCAATCCAAACAAAGATGGTGAATTTAGAAAAGGGAGATGAGCAAGATTTCAGTCCAAGGAATTCACATTAACTGTGGGGAACCAAAATAATGGAACATAGATCTTGTGGATTCAGAGTACAACGCCTCCCACGAAACAGACTCTAGGGATCCCCAGACTCATATTCTTACGTGAAGTACTCCACCGAGTCAATCCGAGGCTGCACTACAGGTATCCGAGATGGATGGGCCACACAGATCAAGGACTGGGTAGCAAACGGAGCTTAAGAAGGTAATACCTGTCTACCATGCGTATTGTCCCACATTTGCCATCCAGATATGTTTGGCCCATCTCTCTTCTCTGTTCTTTTCTGAAGTCAGTGAACCCTTACTGAATCAACAGGGTTTGCTTGTCCTCTGGCTTCTGCTCAGGTTAGAGAAAGGAAAGTTCGAGAGCAGTAGATGTCGTGGAATTCCATCCATGTTCCAGCTTTGGTGCAAGTTCAGGAAGGGGTTTCATCCATCTATAATTAACACAGCACAGACAAGAGCTCACCTAGAATTCTTCTGAGCTTTTCGCTGTCAGTCACCAGGCAGCCTTTGTTAGTATCCAACTTATGGTTGTTTTTTTGTTTTTTTTGTTTTTTGTTTTTTTTTTTTGTTTTTTTTTTGGCTTATGGTTCTTTAATGCAGTGGATCCTGCAGCTTCCCGAAATCCTGATTATACTCGCTCAAGAAATAATGAAAATAGGAAAATAGTATCGTCGGCATTAAAGTATATCTAACGGTAATATTTGAACATTATATTTAATATAAAAAGTTGTCAGAAGCAAGGTAACACAAGATGAGTCAGACACAGAGGAACAATAGACAAAGAAGCACACTGAAAATCCACATCCTGGAATCAACAAAAATAAAAAAAAATAACAAATCTATCCTTATAGTATACAGAGGTTTCAGCTCAGAAATGCTGCGTGTGTGATGGGAAAGAAAATAATACACACCTGGCAAAGTTAAATAAGATTTCATTATAGTAAACAAAAAACCAACATATTCAGACCTTACACAGAAGGAATTCAAACATAGAAACTGAAGCACTATGTATTAGCAAGAGTGATAAAGGGTTTCTAAAACCCAAGATCCTACTGAAGGATGGCTCAGGTAAAGATAAGAATTAATCTGTTAAAAATAACAAATGTCTATTATTACTGTTAGGGTAACAATAGGAAAAGGGAACTTCCTAGTTTATAAAAATATGTGTTTATGTGCATACCAACAAGAAAGATAAGGGGAATTAGGAATAGGAAAATAATTACTAAACATAGAAGACTATGTTGTCAAACTCAGAGCTTTACAGTACAACAAAGTTAGTGCAGACAGTGTGATAAGATACCAGAGACAGTAGTAGAAAAATTGCCAGAATAGAGAGCAGAGAAAAAGACACAGATCCTGACACATCACGATGACAAAGAATGACAAAGAAAACACCTCAAAAATTATCCCAGGACAATCAGACACACACACATGAACAGAGATAAATTAATTCTCAATCTTGTTCCACACACAAAACTCTATTCCAGGTGGATCACATGAAGCAATGTGAAAAACATAGGCAATGATAGCAGTAAAATAAATATAAAATATCTCTATGACCTTCAGGTATGGAAAGTTTTTAAAAATGTATTCTCCTAAAATAAACAATTTCTTTTTTGAAAAATAATTTATTGTGGTGTATGTGAGTGAGGTGCAGATACTCACATGTGGACTTCAGAAGATAATATCTGAGAGTCAATTGTCTCCTGATACCTTGGAAGATCCAAAGAAAAACCCACATTGTCAGGCCTGGGACCAAGTCCTGTTACCACTTGGGCCATCTCTCCAGCACAGGAATTTCTCCTTTTAAAACAATACTTTTAAGTATTGCAAATCCTGTCAAAATGAGAAAGTATATTTTCAAGAACTAAAACCAACTATGTAGTATTGAAAATATATAAGGAATTGGGTAGAACCATAGATAGATAGATAGATAGATAGATAGATAGGTAGATAGATAGATAGATAGATAGATAGATAGATACATACATACATACATACATACATACATACATACATAGACAAAAAGATGATAGATGGAGGAATTAACTCAATAGAAAAATAGGCAAAGGAATAAAAAAAGTTTGCTTATAGAGACATGTCATAAAAAGCTAAAGTAAAATATAATAAAAGAAATTGGTTTGGTGGCACCAGCTTGAGATTACTTCCTAGCCCAGTACATCCTTTCTATCCTTCAACACATTAAAAGTCTTAAGGTTTCTATTACCAGAGATTGTTATATATTATTGGTTTTGTGTGAAATGGCATGATCCTGGAAAATTACTGTTATTAGTTCGTTATAGTTAAGGTTGGCATTTGCTGTACTGTGTCTTAGTGTAGATTCCTGGCATTGGCAACCTTGAAATGATGGTAGAATGGAAAGACATCATAGTCCTATGGACATTCTGGATTTCACACACTGCACCTGAGCTGAAACAGGTCTGCCATGAATCTGCCACTTGCTAAGATTGAAGAAACACTTTCATTCACATAGAAGACACATTTTTTTATTATCTATGAACAGCATCATTAACATAAGCAAAAACTGAGAACAATAACATCAATATGTATAATTAATTATAAAACAATGAATTTACTGTTTTTATTAAATAGAATTAATAATTGAGAACAAAAGCACATTCCGACCAGAGACCACAAAATCATGAATCTTAAAAATGAAAATAAGGCACATTGATAAAATTGAGTTTGCATGTGAAGAATAAAGGGCAAAATTTAGTAATGGACAAAATTGGTCTAAATCAACTGGTAATGTATTGAAGACCTGAAGATGTCCTTTGATCACTGTGTCCTGATGCTCACCCTTGAGAACTCTTTCCTATTTAATATGGGTAAGATCAGTGAATTTCTGTCAAAGACTATGGTGGAGTAAGCATAGGTGATGTGCCCAATCATGTGGATTCCAGCATCACTTTATCACTTTTTACCAGGAAGTTAACTATAGATATCAGTGAGGTACCACACACAAAAAAAAAAAAAAAAAAAAAAAAGAAAGAAAGAAAGAAAGAAAGAAAGAAAGAAAGAAAGAAAGAAAGAAAGAAAGAAAGGATTTAGAATCTTCATACCACAAAGAAATGTTTGAGGACAATGATGTGTTCACTCTGGTATAATATTTCTTTTTATTTTCTGTGTCCTCATAAAGAGGTCCTCTTTATATATACTGTAGTTGTTATCTTGGTGTTCTTGTGGGATTATAAACAGTGGGAGAGAGAGCTGGCTCTGACCTTACTGCTTGCTCTTGGGACTCTTTTTCTCGTAATAGGTTGCTTCATATAGCCTTGATATGAGGGTATACACCTAGTCTTATTTTTTTTTGTTACTTTCATTTTTTTCAGTCCAGTCATTGCTTCCTCCCAGTGTGCCCCCCACAGTTCCTCATCCTCCCCCTTGTCCACAAGAAGATGTTCCCCTGTCCCTGCCAGGCTTCCCCACTTCCTAGAGCCTCAAGTCTCTCAAGGGTTAGGTGCTTCCTCTCCCACTGAGGCCAGACCAGGCAGTCCTCTGCTGTATATGTGTCAGAAGCCTCTGACCAGCTTGTGCATGCTGCCTGGCTGTTTGCCAGCATCTGAGAGATCTCAGGGGTCTGGGTTAGTCTTATTTCATCTGTCATTTCAAGTTTGGTTGATATCTTTGGAAGCTCTGATCCTTTCTGAAGGGAAATGGAGGAAGAATGGATCTCAGGAGAGGGGAGACTGGGAGGGTTGGAGGGAAAGGAAACTGTGGTTGGGATATAATATAATGAGAGCAGAATATATTTTGAAACTATATTTTCCAAAAAAATTTAAATTATGCATATGCATAATATGCATCTATGACCATGATGAGTGCCATGTTCTTGGAGGTCAGAGGCATTTGTTCTCCTGGAGCTGGAGTTACAGGTAGTTTTGAAGCATCCTATGTAGCTTCTAGAAGGTTCTAAACTCAGATTTGAGTCCAAATTAATATGTACCCTTAAATGCTGAGACATCTCTATAGTCACACCTATAGCTTTAAAATTACAAAATAGACATTTGTTAAAAACATATGGCACCCAATGTATATGTGAATTTTATGCCTATTAATTATTTTTAAGGCATATATTAAAAGTGCAAGTTTTGCTGGAGATTCCCACACTCCCGTGCTCTTTCTTGAAACTCCATAAAATAAAGATTTCAAGCTGACTGGCAGGCAGAAAGAAATGAGAGAACAAGTTCTTCTCACAGTCCAAGTAAGCTTGGAAGATAAGTCTTTGAAAGCCTGGGATCTGATGAGACCACAGCCTCAGCACACATTCCTGAAGAGAACTTAGCTGAGCTATTCCTAACTGGTTTAGACCCACAGAAAATAGGAGGTAATAAGTGTGTTTTATTTTATGTCCTAAGCCTGCTGTGACTTGCACAACAATAGAGTCCCAAATAGGGATGTATGCTAATCTGAATGCCATAGAATCAAAGTCTGAAACAGTTCTTCAAAAGATTCATTTCTTAGAACTATTATTAAAGGAAGAAGAAAGTGGTGTGGCAAAGAAGCCTTCAAAAATTAGGTCTGAATATGGAGCATTGTAGTCTGTTACCAATGTAGAGAGCCCTGGAGCATCCAAGTTTCTTCTGCTCTCAGTGAGGAAAATGGTTTTTTGTGCCAACTTCAACATGGAAACTACAGAGATAGAGGAGGCAATACATCCTGGGTTCCTATTTGACAAAGGCCAACTCCTTACCTAAAGGAACCTCGGTGACCTATACCATTTAAGACAATACTTGATAAAGGAGATACAGGAGAAAAGGTAGAGAGTGCACTGCATCCATCAGTATAACTGACACAGTTTTTAAAGGAAAGCTAAGAATAGGGAAACAGAAATATCAATAGAGATGAGGAGAACAACACACAATTTCTAGGGCATGAAAGTGTTTTTGTTTGTTTGGTGTTTTTGTTGTTGTTGTTGTTTTGTTTGTTTTTAACCTATGTGGTAGCAACAAGATGCAGTTTTTCATACCAATATTATTTTATGCATTTTCTATGTCCATGGAAACCCACAAGAAAATAAATATTTTAAAATTCTCCCTGGCAGAATTGAATCTCTAAGTTGAGACAAATGCAGAGAGTACCTGAAGGTTTCATTTACCTCTCTTATACAGTGTGACAATTTATTGCACTGCAGTACATCTAATACATTTTAACATCACCATCCTTTCTAGTTTATTCTGATTCTTCTCAGAGGAAGACTTGAGAAAATTTAACAAAGTTAAAGCCACACTCATGAGGATCAAGCTGGCTTTTGGGTAGGGAATGAACAAAATGTGCCTAGGATAAATATGTCCATTAAGGAAAGGAAAAAGTATTGATCATGCACACGTACAAACAAATGAAATCACTACTCTTTCTCAAGGAGCTTTTCCAGTTAAGGTGATTCTTTACATTATAGTTATCCTAATTCTCTAATGAAAGAGAAGAGAGCATAGAAAGAAAGAAGTTTCTAGAAGTCAGATTTTCACCAGATAAATTTTAAATCATGAATTCAAGTCTTCAAATTAAAAATGAAAAACATCAGGAAGAATTGAGCAAGCAAACCATTCAAGCTGTTTTGGGTTGAACTTGGTAGTGATTTCTTCTGATTCCTCATAGTCTTTGAATTACATAAAGAAGCCCATCAGACCAATACAAATGTGATGACCAGCCATGTTCTTCATGTACCATGAAAGACGTCAAACATGACCAACAATTACTGGCAGATAAGTATCTCGATGACTTTCCTAGACATTTTTCTTTTGTAAAGAAGTTGGAAGGATAAAAGTGTCAAAGCAGCTAAATAATGAGTGTGTGAGAAACCTTCAGTGCAGTCAAAATGAATTAATGAGGTTTGACTTCTCATCTTCAACAAAATATTCAAGACAGGTTGGGAAGGTTAAGTACATAGGAACAGAAAGCTCTTTCAGATGAAAGACTCTTTGGCAGTGTCTAGGGAGAGGGTCCCCCCAGGAAGAGTCTGAACCTGAGAGATGGAGAACAGGCAGCTGAGATGACATCAACATTTCCCGCTTTGGGGGGTCTCAGTTTCCTCATTTGTGACTTAAGGGACATATACTGGTTGAAACCCTTTGTGGAAATAATATCAAATATGATTGCATACACAAAAACATGTATAAGGTATTCTGTTATTTAGAACCTCTAATGTATTTTTGTAACCTTCTTAAATTAATTTTGGCTTAATAACCTGGAAAGGGGAGACTGTTCTAAGTCACTGCAAATTGTACTTCAGAACGTCTTAAATACAGTTCATTTGAAACAGTAAAACTGTGGAGATAGCCCAAAATTACTGGCCCTCTTCCTGAAAGCAGGCAGGGAGTGTTTTCACTTGGAAATGTTTTGTGACATTATTACAAGCCACAAGTCAGGCCTGACATTATATGAAGCAACAACTCTCTAGGTAAAAAAAAATCCCTTCTTCACTAAGTGGACCATGAATCAGTGTTAGCCCAGGCTGTTCCATCCCACTGAGTTCAAACACCCAGCAGCTTCCAGAATTGCCAAACCATCAAGCAAGCAGACAATTCGCTTTAAGCTGATTCAAGTGCTAAAGAGCAGTGAACTAGAACATTTCCCCAAAATCTGGAGTTCAATGATGTTCACATTTTATTCTTAAGAAAAATAACTCCAGCTCTATATTGCTTCTTCTAAAAGTGTATTAAAACACATTTCAAATTTGAGCAACTTTTTATTCTTTGCTGATTTTTTTTTCCTCCTTGATTAACGTACGTATTGGAATAGCAATTGGAACATTTGTTTCTTATCTATCTAAAGAGTTTTTGTTTGTTTGTTTGTTTGTTTGTTTGTTTTTTCGAGACAGGGTTTCTCTGTATAGCCCTGGCTGTACTGGAACTCACTTTGTAGACCAGGCTGGCCTCCAGCTCAGAAATCCGCCTGCCTCTGCCTCCCAAGTGCTGGGATTAAAGACACTCGCCACCACCGCCTGGCCTATCTAAACATTTTTAACATATACTTGAAAATAAATTTTATGTGAATAAGATTGTAAAGGTTAACAGGTGATAATGGGTTACTTCAATCAGTAAAGTATATCAAAGATGTAATACTTAGATATCAAACATCCAGTTACTACCCTGGGACATGATGGAATTATACAATGAAAGGAATTGGAGAGGGAAAGGAAGAAGGGCACCAAAGAAGCTGGCAGGAAGTGGGGAACCAACTGTGAAAATGGCAGGAGGCAGGGAAGAATAAACATACACACACACACACACACACACACACACACACACACACACATATATATATATATATATATAGAGAGAGAGAGAGAGAGAGAGATATTTAAGGATAGGATTTAATAGAATTTAAATAATACAGGAAGATAAATTAGGCATGTTTATAAGATAATATTGCACAAGTGGG
Source organism: Mus caroli (assembly GCF_978045245.1). Taxonomy (NCBI): domain Eukaryota; kingdom Metazoa; phylum Chordata; class Mammalia; order Rodentia; family Muridae; genus Mus; species Mus caroli. The sequence continues at coordinate 63,664,790 of NW_028227261.1, forward strand.
GAATTGTTATTAGAAAGAAAATTGGAAAAAAATAACATTTTAAGAACTTCTTTCCTGGACAGCTTAAAAAAATAACTGAGGAACAAACATCATACTAAGTGTACAACTTTCAACCTTGCTGGTTATCACCACCAATATTTTCTCCTGTAATGGATACAAAAACACTGTCAATTTAATTTGTAGCCACATGCTTAGTGACAGGAGATATAGATGTGAGTTTTCTTTCTTATTTTTTATTTCGATTAAGTTTGTTTTTTTATTTTTTATTGGATATTTTCTTTATTTTCATTTCAAATGTTATCTCCTTTCCTGGTTTCCCCTCCAAAAACTCCCTATGACCTTTCCCTCCCCCTGCTCACCAACCCACACACTCCTGCTTCCTGGCCCTGGCATTTCCATGTACTGGGGCATAGAACTTCACAGAACCAAGGGCCTCTACTCCCATTGATGACCAACTAGGCCATCCTCTGCTACATATGCAGCTAGAACCATGAGTCCCACCATGTGTTTCCTTTGGTTTGTGGTTTAGTCCCAGGGAACTCTGGGGGTACTTGTTAGTTCATATTGATGTTCCTCCTATGGAGCTACAAAACCCTTCAGTACCTTGGGTACTTTCTTTAGCTCCTTCATTGGGGATCCTGTGCTCCATCAAATGTAAGCATCCACTTCTATATTTGCCAGGCACTGGCAGAGCCTCACAGAAGACAACTATATCAGGCTCCTGTCAGCAAGCTCTTGATGGCATCCAAAATAGGATCTAGGTTTGGTGGTTGTGTATGGGATGAATCTCCAGGAGGGGAATTCTATGGATGGTCATTCCTTCAGTCTCTGCTCCACATTGTCTCTGTAACTTCTTCCTTGGGTATTTTGTTCCCCCTTCTAAGAGGATCAAAGTATCCACACTTTGGTCTTCCTTTTTCTTGAATTTCATGTGTTTTGCAAATTGTATCTTGGGTATTCTGAGCCTCTGGGCTAATATCCAATAGAGGACTCATATCCAATATATACAAAAAACTAAAGAAGTTGGACTCCAGAGAAATCAATAACCCTATGAAAAATGGGGTACAGAGCTAAACAAATAATTCATAGTTGAGGAATACCAAATGGCTGAGAAGCATCTAAAAAAAAAAATGTTCAACACCCTTGGTCATCCAAGAAATGCAAATCAAAACAACCCTGAAATTCCACCTCACACCAGTCAGAATGACTAAGATCAAAAACTCAGGTGACAGCAGATGCTGGCAAGGATGTGGAGAAAGAGGAACACTCCTCCACTGCTGGTGGGATTGCAAGCTGGTAGAACCACTCTGGAAATCAGTTTGGCGGTTCCTCAGAAATTTGGACATATTACTACCAGAGGATCTAGTGATACCACGCTTGGGCATATACTCAGAAGATGTTCAAACCTGTAATAAGGACACATTCTCCACTATGTTCATAGCAGCCTTATTTATAATATCCAGAAGCTGGAAAGAACCCAGATGTCTCTCAACAGAGGAATGGATACAGAAAACGTAGTACATTTACACAATGGAGCTATTAAAAAATTAAAAACTCAGCTATTAAAAACAATGGATTTATGAAATTCTTAGGCAAATGGATGGATCTGGAAGATATCTTTCTGAGTGAGTTAACCCAATCACAAAAGCACACACATGATATGAGCTCACTGATAGTTGTGGATTTTCTAAATATAATAGATAAAAATTCCAGGTAAGATTCAAAAGCTGATTCATGACAGAAAGCTAACTATTCAGATGCCTGGTTGAGCTTAAGGACTTTGGCATATTAGAGTTTAGAAGGCTCATGATCACAACATTGAGTAGAACTGAGTGGACTGAGTGGTTATTATCAAAATTTGTTGCAAGGAAAAATTTATAAATGACGATATACAAAGAGTAAATTGGTCCAACATCATTAGAAAATAATTCAGCATTATTTATATATGCTTTTAAATGTGTATACTGGCATGGATGTAACTGAGGAGACTCATTTGCTTCATGACCACCCCAGGAAAGCCATTGGAGTATCTTCAGGGCTGAGTGAAGACATTTGCCTATTTGACTATGGCTTTCTGTGCTTGTTAAGTTTATTTTTGAGTGAAAATTGCTATTTGCAATAAACAATTTTGACTATAATTTATCTTTTAAAATATTTTTATTGATAGTAGATTCTTCTGGGGATTGCACAAGTGTGGTTTCCTGACCTCTGCTATCTGGCACAGGGTCTGCTCTTCGATCTCAAGGATTCCTATGTGACCTCAAGGGCACCCTTATTCCCTGTGGAGGCCTGCAGGACCCCAAGAATCCCCAGATTGGAAATCTGCCCCACCAAGCAATCCCCTCACAGTCTGGTCTCCTGAAACAAAGCCAGGAGAGATAAGTTGCATACAGTTCTTGACCTCCAGTAGTCCACCTGGCATTCGATCCCAAGGAGCCTTCCAGGATCTCAAATACATTCTGCTTCCTATGAAGGCCTGTGGGGCCCCAAGAATACTTAGCTTAGAAACCAATCCCACCAATCCCCTTGCATTCTGGTCCACTGGAGCACAATTTGGCAGAGAGGCCTGTAGGGACCTCAAGAACAGCTTGGAGCATACCCCATCAATTCCTTGCCAGTGAGGTCTACAAATGACACAGACTGTCAGGTCCCCTGACCTTCATTGTCTGGCCCAAAACTCCCCCTGCTTTTTCAAGAAGTCCAGCCTTCATCAGGATCATCCAGCCAACACCGGGGAAAAACAGGTGCCTAATGACAGCTTAAGAAGGCAATTAACAAGACACAGTGCAATATGATAACACCAGCTAAACTATCCAGCTAAAGCAAAACTAACCTAAAGAAAATGAAGCACAAGAAGATTGATCTTAAATCTAATCTTATAAAGATAATAGAGCCCTTTAAAGAGGAAAAAATAAATCCCTTAAAGAAATATAGGAAAATACATTCAAATAGGCAGAGGCATAAAAATAAAAAATAAATATAAAGAAATACAGAACAATAAAATCAAACAGGTAAAGGCTATGAATAAAACTGTATGAGATATGAAAAGGAAAATAGAAGCAATAAAGAAAATACAAACTGAAGCAATCCTGGAGATGGAAAACCTAGGAAAGAGAACAGGAACCACAAATGTAAGCATCGCCAACTGAATACAAGAAGTAGAAGATAGAATCTCAGGAATAGAAAATATGACAGAAGAAACTAATACATCAGTCAAAGAAAATGCATAATCTAAAACTTTCATGACACAAAACATCCAGGAAATTTGGGACACTATGAAACAAACAAACCTTAGAATAACAGGAATAGAAGAGACCCAGCTCAGAAGTTCAGAAAGCATCTTCAACAAAATCATAGAAGAAAAATTTCCTAACCTCAAGAAAAAAAAATATAAGAAGCTTAATGAACACTACACACATTGTACTAGAAAAGAAAATCCTACCACCATGTAATTATTAAAACCCTTAATGTACAGGTAAAAGAAAGAGTATTAAAGTTATCAGGAAAAATGTTCAAGTAACATATAAAGGCAGACCTACAACAACTACATGTGAAAAAAGAATAGATAAATAACTACTCAGATATTGTGCCATAAAGCTTGTTTAAATTTAAATGAAAAGAATTATGTGTGACATTTCAGCAGATACCCTAAAAGCTAGAAGAGACTGGGCAGATGTCTTGGAGACTATAAGAAACAACAGATGTAAGCTCCAGCTACTATAACCAGCAAAATTTTCAGTCATCATAGACAGAGAAACTAAGATATCCCATGACAAACCAAATTTAAACAATATCTTTCCAATAACCCAGCCCTACAAAGGATACTAGAAAGAAAACTCCAACCAATGAGGCCAATTACACTCAAGGAAACACAAGAGATAAATAATTTTATACAAATAAATCCAATAGAAGAGAAACATTGCCACATGTGTGCATACACAGTCATGCGTTCACACACACACAGAGAGACACATACACATATGCATATACACACACTACCACCATCAAAATAACGGAAATTAACAATCATTGGTCATTAATATCACTCAATATCAATGGAATCAATTTCCCAATAAAAAATACCGGATACACAATGGATGTTTAAACTATTCCCAGAAGCACAACTCAGCAGCAAAGACAGATATTACGCTCAGAGTAAAGGGCTCAAGAAAGGTGTTTTAAGCAAATGTATCCAAGAAACAAGCTGTAGTAGCTATTCTAATATCTAATAAAATAGACTTTTAACCAAAAGTAATCAAAAGAGATGGGAAGCACACGTCATACTCAACAAAGGAAAAAAAATCCATCAAGAGGACATCTCAATTCTGAACATCTATGCCTCAAATGCAAGGACATTCACATTTATAATTGAAATATTATTAAAGCTCAAGTCACCAATTGAGCCCAACACATTAATAGTGGGACACTTCAACACCTCACTCTCACCAATAGAGAGGTCATGGAAACAAAAACTGAATAGAGAACTGAGTATAACAAACATTATGAATCAAATGGACCTAACATGTATTTATAGAATCATTAACACAAACACAAAAGAATATATCTTCTTGTCAGCACCTCAAGGAACCTTCTCCAATACTGACCAGGTAATCAATCACAAAGCAAGCCTCAGCAGATACAATAACAGTGAAATAACCCCCTATATCTTATCAGACCAACATGGATAAAGCTGGACTTCAACAACCACAGGAACAACAGAAAGCCTACATACTCATGGAAACTGAACAACTCTACCCAAAGAACTTGAGGCCAGGGAAGAAAGAAAGAAATTAAAGACTTTTTAGAATGTGTTCAAAATGATGACACAATATACCCAAACTTATGGGTCACAATGAAAGCAGTGCTAATAGGAAAATTCATAGCACTAATTGCTTTCATAAAGAAATTAGAGATTTCTCACATGAACAAATTAAGAGTACACCTGAAATCACTAGAAAAAAAAAAAACAAGAAGGAAATATACCTAAGAGGAGTAGATAGCATGAAATAATAGAACTCAAGGATGAAATCAATCATTCAGAAACAAAAAGAATAAAATCAACGAAACCAAGAGCCAGTTCTTTGCAAAAACCAAGAAGAGAGACAACCCCTTAGGCAAACTAACTAAAAGCCAGAGACACAGTATCCAAATTAACAGAATCAGAAATGAAAAGGGAGAGATAGCAATGGACACTGGGGAAATTTAAAAAAAATCATTATGTCTTACTTCAAAAAGCTGTATTCCACAAAATTGGAAAATCTAAATGAAATGGACAACTTTCTAGACAGATAAGAATTACCAAAGTTAAATCAAGTTCAGGTAAACTGTCTAATTAGTCCTGTGACACCTAAGGAAATAAAACTACTCATTAAAAGTCTCCCAATTAAAGGAAACTCAAGGCCAGGTAGTTTTAGTACAAAATTCTACCAGATTTCAAAGAAGATCAAATATGATACTCCTCAAACTATTCCACAAAATAGAAACCAAAGGATTATTGCCAAACTCATTTTATGACACCACTGTTACCCTAGTATCTAAACCACACAAAGACTCAACAAAGAATTTCACAACAATCTCACTCATGAAACACTGGTGCAAAAATACTTAATAAAATACTTGCATTGAATTGAAAAATACATCAAAGACATCATCTACAATTATCAAGTCAACCAGATAATCTCAGGGATGTAGGGGTAGATCAATATATGAAAATTTATCAATGTAATCCCCTGTATAAACAAACTGACAGAAAAAAACATGATTATCTCATTAGATGCTGAAATCCTTTGACAAAATCCAACACCCCTTTCATGTTAAAAGTCTTAGAGAGATCATGGATACAATGCACTGACCTAAACATAATAACGGTAATATATAGCAAACCAATAGCCAACATCAAGGTAAATGGAGATAAACATAAAGCAGCTATCTAAAACCAGGAACAAGACAAGGCTGTCCATTCTCTCCCTATCTCTTCAATACAGTACATTCTAGCTAGAGCAAAATTAACAACTAAAGGAGATCAAGGGATACAAATTGGAAAGGAAGAAATGAAAGTATATCTATTTACATATAATATGATAGTATACATAACTTACTGTGGGACAATAGGCTTTGCACAAACAGCCTGGTCTCCAGTCAACCTTAAGTCTTGAACCCTGGTGGGACCCGGTGGGTGGTAATTTCCACCTACATGGGATGGAAGGCATTCGATCATGTCTCCTGGATCCCTGGCTCCTGTCAAAGTTACCGTCCCCACAGCCCCCACAGCAGAGGCCTGTGGCAACCAGTCACATAGACAATGTCCCAAGCTTCTGGCATTCTGGCTAGACTCCTCCTCACAGATACCTAGCAACAGCAAGATAGCCCAGCCCACTATAAGAGGGACTGCTTGGCCCCACCTCACTCTCCCTTTACCTCTCTTACTCTCTAGACTTCCTTTTTTCTCTTTTTCCCTTCCCCCCTCTCTCCACATGGCCATGGCCGGTGTTTCCCTCTCTCTTTCTACCTTCTCTCCTTTCTCCCTCCCTTTCTACAATAAAACTCTAAAACTATAGACTGTCTCTGTTCATCAAGGCCCACCATGCTTGAATGATGGGCTAGGCTCTCTAACGAGCCACATCTAACCTCCCACAAGAAGGCCTTTCTTTTTTTTTTTTTTTTTTTTTTTTTGAGTAGTTTTTATTAGGTATTTTCCTCATTTACATTTCCAATGCTATTCCAAAATTCCCCCATGCCCTCCCCCCCCCACTTCCCTACCCACCCACTCCCACTTTTTGGCCCTGGCGTTCCCCTGTACTGGGGCAAATAAAGTTTGCATGAGCAATGGGCCTCTCTTTCCAATGATGGCCGACTAGGCCATCTTTTGATACATATGCAGCTAGAGACAAGAGCTCTGGGGTACTGGTTATTTCATATTGTTGTTCCACCTATAGGGTTGCAGTTCCCTTTAGCTCCTTGGGTACTTTCTCTAGCTCCTCCATTGGGGGCCCTGTGATCCATCCAACAGGTGACTGTGAGCATCCACTTCTGTGTTTCCTAGGCCCTGGCATAGTCTCACAAGAGACAGCTATATCTGGGTCCTTTCAGAAAATTCTTGCTAGTGTATGCAATGGTGTCAGTGCTTGGAGGCTAATTATGGGATGGATCCTGTAAAACTGCAAAGCTTCTGCAAGGCAAAAGACACCGTCAATAAGACAAAAAAGGCCACCAACAGATTGGGAAAGGATCTTTACCTATCCTAAATCAGATAGGGGACTAATATCCAATATGTATAAAGAACTCAAGAAGGTGGACTCCAGAAAATCAAATAACCCCATTAAAAATGAGGCTCAGAGATAAACAAAGAATTCTCACCTGAGGAATAGCAAATGAGAAGCACCTGAAAAAATGTTCAGCATCCTTAATCATCAGGGAAATGCAAATCAAAACAAACCTGAGAGTCCATCTCACACCAGTCAGAATGGCTAAGATCAAAAATTCAGGTGACAGCAGATGCTGGCGAGGATGTGGAGAAAGATGAACACTCCTCCATTGTTGGTGGGATTGCAAGCTTATACAACCACTCTGGAAATCAATCTGGCGGTTCCTCAGAAAATTGGACATAGTACTACCAGAGGATCCAGTAATCCTTCTCCTGGGCATATATCCAGAAGATGTCCCAACCGGTAAGAAAGACACATGCTCCACTATATTCATAGAAGCCTTATTTATAATAGCCAGAAGTTGGAAAGAACCCAGATGCCCCTCAACAGAGGAATGGATACAGAAGGCCTTCCTATGCTGCTGCCATGGACCGGATTAAGGACTCTCATCTGCGTAGGAACGATCTAGCACTGCCCCACCACCCACCCCCAGTGCCCTCTCTTCCCTTTTTCTCCTGGGCTGAGTGCCAAACCAGGGCCTCTCTTCTATTCTCAGTTCCTCCACCATATTCAGCATGGGGTGCTGGAGGCTGAGAACCTCATACGTGGGGCTGCCCCTTGTCCATCACCTGCTGTGCCGAGTCAGTGGCTTAAAACAGACAGATGCCCGCCTGGGGCTATGTGGAAAGCATGGACAATCCGCCCATGTCTGCCTGTCCAGAGCACTGGAACTCTGGCAGGACGCGGGTACTCTCCCACCCACCTGCTCTCTCCCCAACACCCACAGCCCCACAAGTTATCTCAAAAATTCTAGCAGAGAACCCCTACAGCTGATAAACACCTTCAGCAAAGAGGGTGGATACAAAATTGACTCAAAGAAATTAATAACCCTCCTTATTAAAATGATAAATGGGCCAAGAAAGAAGGCAGGAAGACAACACCCTTTAAAATAGCCATAAATAATATAAAATATCTTGGCAGGCCACAGACATCCGGCCAACCTCCCAGCCAGAGGACAGGAGTCCGACCTGCACGGGAGCCCTCTACCTCAGGAGCAGGGAGCTCCATCTTGGTTCCGGGACTCCAGCGAATTTAGGAACTTAGTCTGAAAAGGTGAGAGTGTGCACCACAGAAGCTGACAGCTTCTGTGACCTGCCAAAGCAACACAGCATCTGGGAAAGGTCCTGTTTTGGGCCTTCTTCTTCGGCCAGGAGGAGATCCAAACACCAGATATCTGTGCACCTTCCCTGTAAGAGGAGAGCTTGCCATCAGAGAGTGCTCTAACCACTGAAACTCAGAGGAGAGAGACTGTCTCCCAGGTCTGCTGATAGACGGTAATCAGAATCACCAGAAGAACAATCTCTAAACAGAGACAACTATAACAACTCCAGAGAATACCAGATGGCGAAAGGTAAACATAAGAATCTTACTAACAGAAACTAAGACCACTCACCATCATCAGAACCCAGCACTCCCACTTCCCCCAGTCCAGGGCACCCCAACACACCCGAAAAGCTAGACCTGGATTAAAAAGCATATCTCATGATGATGGTAGAGGACATCAAGAAGGACTTTAATAACTCACTTAAAGAATTACAGGAGAACATTGCTAAAGAGTTACAAGTCCTTAAAGAAAAACAGGATAACACAATCAAACAGGTAGAAGTCCATAAAGAAAAACAGGAAAAGACAACCAAACAGGTAGAAGTCCTTAAAGAAAAACAGGAAAACACATCCAAACAGGTGATGGAAATGAACAAAACCATACTAGACCTAAAAAGGGAAGTAGACACAATAAAGAAAACCCAAAATGAGGCAACACTGGAGATAGAAACCCTAGGAAAGAAATCTGGAACCATAGATGCAAGCATCAGCAACAGAATACAAGAGATAGAAGAGAGAATCTCAGGTGCAGAAGATTCCATAGAGAACATCGGCACAACAATCAAAGAAAATGGAAAATGCAAAAAGATCCTAACTCAAAACATCCAGGAAATCCAGGACACAATGAGAAGATCAAACCTATCGATAATAGGAGTGGATGAGAATGAAGATTTTCAACTCAAAGGACCAGCAAACATCTTCAACAAAATTATAGAAGAAAACTTCCCAAATCTAAAGAAACAGATGCCCATGAACATACAAGAAGCCTACAGAACTCCAAATAGACTGGATCAGAAAAGAAATACCTCCCGACACATAATAATCAGAACAAATGCACTAAATAAAGATAGAATACTAAAAGCAGTAAGAGAAAAAGGCCAAGTAACATATAAAGGCAAGCCTATCAGAATTACACCAGATTTTTCACCAGAGACTATGAAAGCCAGAAGATCCTGGACAGATGTTATACAAACACTAAAAGAACACAAATTCCGAGAAAAGCGCCGGGGTAGCTAGGGCGCAGGGTCGGCTGACACTAGCCAGCTACCCACAACACCCGCCACAGGATCTTAAGACTTCTGGTGAGTGGAACACATAATTGGTCACAAAACAGGCCTCAAGAGATACAAAAATATTGAAACTGTCCCATGCATCCTATCAGATCACCATGGACTAAGGCTGATCTTCAATAACAAAATAAATAATACAAAGCCAACCTTCACGTGGAAACTGAACAACACTCTTCTCAATGATACCTTGGTCAAGGAAGGAATAAAGAAAGAAATTAAGGACTTTTTAGAGTTCAATGAAAATGAAGCCACAACATACCCAAACTTATGGGACGCAATGAAAGCATTTCTAAGAGGAAAACTCATAGCTCTGAGTGCCTCCAAAAGGGAACTAGAGAGAGCACACATTAGCAGCTTGACAACATACCTAAAAGCACTAGAACAAAAGGAAGCAAATTCACCCAAGAGGAGTAGACGGCAGGAAATAATCAAACTCAGGGGCGAAATCAACCAAGTGGAAACAAGAAGAACTATTCAAAGAATCAACCAATCAAGGAGCTGGTTCTTTGAGAAAATCAACAAGATAGATAAACCCTTAGCCAGACTCACTAGAGGGCACAGGGAAAGCATCCTAATTAACAAATTCAGAAATGAAAAAGGAGACATAACAACAGATCCTGAAGACATCCAAAACACCATCAGATCCTTCTACCAAGGGCTATACTCAACAAAACTGGAGAACCTGGATGAAATGGAGAAGTTCCTAGACAGATACCAGGTACCAAAGTTGAATCAAGATCAGGTTAATGATCTAAACAGCCCTATATCCCCCAAAGAAATAGAAGCAGTCATTAATAGTCTCCCAACTAAAAAAAGCCCAGGACCAGATGGGTTTAGTGCAGAGTTCTATCAGACCTTCAAAGAAGATCTAATCCCAGTTCTTCACAAACTATTCCACAAAATAGAAACAGAAGGTACTCTACCCAACTCATTCTATGAAGCCACAATTACTCTGATACCTAAACCACAAAAAGACCCAACAAAGATAGAAAACTTCAGACCAATATCCCTTATGAATATTGATGCAAAAATCCTCAATAAAGTTCTTGCTAACCGAATCCAAGAACACATCAAAACAATCATCCATCCTGACCAAGTAGGTTTCATCCCAGGGATGCAGGGATGGTTCAATATACGGAAATCATCAACGTAATCCAGTAGATAAACAAACTCAAAGACAAAAACCACATGGTCATCTCGTTAGATGCGGAAAAAGCATTTGACAAGATCCAACACCCATTCATGATAAAAGTCTTGGAAAGATCAGGAATTCAAGGCCCATACCTAAACATGATAAAAGCAATCGACAGCAAACCAGTAGCCAACATCAAAGTAAATGGTGAGAAGCTTGAAGCAATCCCTCTAAAATCAGGGACTAGACAAGGCTGTCCACTTTCTCCATACCTATTCAACATTGTACTTGAAGTCCTAGCCAGAGCAATTCGACAACAAAAGGAGATCAAAGGGATACAAATTGGAAAAGATGAAGTCAAAATATCACTTTTGGCAGATGATATGATAGTATATATAAGTGACCCTAAAAATTCCACCAGAGAACTCCTAAGCCTGATAAACAGCTTCGGTGAAGTAGCTGGATATAAAATTAACTCAAACAAATCAATGGCCTTTCTCTACACAAAGAATAAACAGGCTGAGAAAGAAATTAGAGAAACAACACCCTTGTCAATAGTCACAAATAATATAAAATATCTTGGCGTGACTCTAACTAAGGAAGTGAAAGATCTGTATAATAAAAACTTCAAGTCTCTGAAGAAAGAAATTATAGAAGATCTCAGAAGATGGAAAGATCTCCCATGCTCATGGATTGGCAGGATCAACATTGTAAAAATGGCTATCTTGCCAAAAGCAATCTACAGATTCAATGCAATCCCCATCAAAATTCCAAATCAATTCTTCAACGAATTAGAAAGAGCAATCTCCAAATTCATCTGGAATAACAAAAAACCTAGGATAGCAAAAACTCTTCTCAAGGATAAAAGAACCTCTGGTGGAATCACCATGCCGGACCTAAAGCTTTACTACAGAGCAATTGTGATAAAAACTGTGTGGTACTGGTATAGTGACAGACAAATAGACCAATGGAATAGAATTGAAGACCCAGAAATGAACCCACACACCTACGGTCACTTGATCTTCGACAAGGGAGCTAAAAACATCCAGTGGAAGAAAGACGCATTTTCAACAAATGGTGCTGGCACAACTGGCAGATATCATGTAGAAGAATGCAAATTGATCCATTCCTATCATCTTGTACTAAGGTCAAGTCTAAGTGGATCAAGGAACTTCACATAAAACCAGAGACACTGAAACTTATAGAGGAGAAAGTGGGGAAAAGCCTTGAAGATATGGGCACAGGGGAAAAATTCTTGAATAGAACAGTAATGGCTTGTGCTGTAAGATCGAGAATTGACAAGTGGGACCTCATGAAACTGCAAAGCTTCTGCAAGGCTAAAGACACCATCAATAAGACAAAAAAAACACCAACAGATTGGGAAAGGATCTTCACCTATCCTAAATCAGATAAGGGACTAATATCCAATATATATAAAGAACTCAAGAAGGTGGACTCCAGAAAATCAAATAACCTCATTAAAAAATGGGGCTCAGAACTGAACAAAGAATTCTCACCTGAGGAATACCAAATGGCAGAGAAGCACCTGAAAAAATGTTCAACATCCTTAATCATCAGGGAAATGCAAATCAAAATAACCCTGAGATTCCACCTCACACCAGTCAGAATGGCTAAGATCAAAAATTCAGGTGACAGCAGATTTTGGTGAGGATGTGGAGAAAGAGGAACACTCCTCCATTGTTGGTGGGATTGCAAGCTTGTACAACCACTCTGGAAATCAGTCTGGCGGTTCCTCAGAAAATTGGACATAGTACTACTGGAGGATCCACCAATACCTCTTCTGGGAATATATCCAGAAGATGTCCCAACCTGTAAAAAGGACACATGCTCCACTATGTTCATAGCAGCCCTGTTTATAATAGCCATAAGCTGGAAAGAACCCAGATGTCCCTCAACAGAGGAATGGATACAGAAATTATGGTACATTTACACAATGGAGTACTACTCAGCTATTAAAAAGAATGAATTTATGAAATTCCTAGCCAAATGGATGGACCTGGAGGGCATCATCTTGAGTGAGGTAACACAATCACAAAGGAACTCACACAATATGTATTCACTGATAAGTGGATATTAGCCCAAAACTTAGGATACCCAAGATATAAGATACAATTTGATAAACACATGAAACTCAAGAAGAATGAAGACCAAAGTGTGGACACTGTGCCCCTTCTTAGAATTGGGAACAAAACACCCATGAAAGGAGTTACAGAGACAAAGTTCGTAGCTGTGATGAAAGGATGGACCATTTAGAGACTGCCATATCCAGGGATCCTTCCCATAAGCAGCTTCTAAACGCTGACACCATTGCATACACTAGCAAGATTTTGCTGAAAGGACCCAAATATAGCTGTCTCTTGTGAGACGATGCCGGGGCCTAGCAAACACAGGAGTGGATGTTCACAGTCAGCTATTGGATGTATCACAGGGCTCCCAGTGGAGAAGCTAGAGAAAGTACCCAAGGAGCTAAAGGGATCTGCAACCCTATTGTCGGAACAACATGATGTACTAACCAGAACCCTGGAGCTCTAGTCTCTAGCTGCATATGTATCGAAAGATGGCCTAGTCGGCCATCATTGGAAAGAGAGGCCCATTGGACTTGCAAACTTTATATGCCCCAATATAGGGGAATGCCAGGGCCAAAAGAATGGGAATGGGTGGGTAGGGAAGTGGGGGGCGTTATGGGGGACTTTTGGGATAGCATTGGAAATGTAACTGAGGAAAATATGTAATAAAAATATTAAAAATTAAAAAAAAGATGGCCTAGTCGGCCATCACTGCAAAGAGAGGCCCACTGGACTTGCAAACTTCATATGCCCCAGTACAGGGGAACCCCAGGGCCAAAAAGGGGGAGTGGGTGGGTAGGGGACTGGGGGGCGTGGGTATGGGGGACTTTTGGGATAGCATTGAAAATGTAAACGAGGAAAATACCTAATAAAAAAGTAAATTAAAAAAAAAGATTTAATAAAAAAAAAAATAGGAACACAAATTCCAGCCCAAGCTACTATAACCAGCCAAACTCTAAATTAACATAGATGGAGAAACCAAAGTATTCCACGACAAAACCAAATTCACACATTATCTTTCCAGGAATCCAGCCCTTCAAAAGATAATAACAGAAAAAAACCAATACAAGGACGGTAACCACGCCCTAGAAAAAACAAGAAGGGAATCCCTTAAAAAACCTAAAAGAAGACAACCACAAGAACAGAATGCCAACTTTAACAACAAAAATAACAGGAAGGAACAATTACTTTTCCTTAATATCTCTTAATATCAATGGACTCAAATCCCCAATAAAAAGACATAGACTAACAAACTGGCTTCACAAAAAAGACCCAACATTTTGCTGCTTACAGGAAACTCATCTCAGAGAAAAAGATAGACACTACCTCAGAATGAAAGGCTGGAAAACAATTTTCCAAGCAAATGGTATGAAGAAACAAGCTGGAGTAGCCATTCTAATATCTGATAATTTTAACTTCGAACCCAAAGTCATGAAAAAAGTCAGGGAGGGGCACATAATACTCATCAAAGGTAAAATCCTTTAAGAGGAACTATCAATTCTGAATATCTATGCTCCAAATACAAAGGCAGCCACATTCATTAAAGAAACTTTAGTAAAGGTCAAAGCACACATTGCACCTCACACAATAATATTGGGAGACTTCAACACACCACTTTCACCAATGGACAGATCATGGAAACAGAAACTAAACAGGGACACAGTGAAACTAACAGAAGTTATGAATCAAATGGATCTGACAGATATCTACAGAACATTCTATCCTAAAACACAAGGATATACCTTCTTCTCAGCACCTCCTGGTGCCTTCTCCAAAATTGACCACATAATTGATCACAAAACAGGCCTCAACATATACAAAAATATTGAAATTGTCCCATGCATCCTATCAGATCACCATGGACTAAGGCTGATCTTCAATAATAAAATAAATAATAGAAAGCCAACATTCACGTGGAAACTGAACAACATGCTTCTCAATGATACCTTGGTCAAGGAAGGAATTTTTTTTTTTTTTTTTTTTTTGGTTTTATGAGACAGGGTTTCTGTGTATAGCCCTGGCTGTCCTGGAGCTCACTTTGTAGACCAGGCTGGCCTCGAACTCAGAAATCTGCCTGCCTCTGCCTCCCGAGTGCTTGGATTAAAGGCGTGCGCCACCACGCCCGGCCAAGGAAGGAATAAAGAAAGAAATTAAGGACTTTTTAGAGTTCAATGAAAATGAAGCCACAACATACCCAAACTTATGGGATGCAATGAATGCATTTCTAAGAGGAAAACTCATAGCTCTCAGTGCCTCCAAAAAGAAACTAGAGAGAGCACACATTAGCAGCTTGACAACACACCTAAAAGCTCTAGAACAAAAGGAAGCAAATTCACCCAAGAGGAGTAGACGGCAGGAAATAATCATCTCCCATGCTCATGGATTGGCAGGATCAACATTGTAAAAATGGCTATCTTGCCAAAAGCAATCTACAGATTCAATGCAATCCCCATCAAAATTCCAACTCAATTCTTCAACGAATTAGAAAGTGCAATCTGCAAATTCATCTGGAGTAACAAAAAACTTAGGTAGCAAAAACTCTTCTCAAGGTTAAAAGAACCTCTGGTGGAATCACCATGCCGGACCTAAAGCTTTACTACAGAGCAATTGTGATAAAAACTGCATGGTTCTGGTATAGTGACAGACAAGTAGACCAATGGAATAGAATTGAAGACCCAGAAATGAAGCCACACACCTATGGTCACTTGATCATTGACAAGGGAGTTAAAACCATCCAGTGGTTGAAAGACCGCATTTTCAACAAATGGTGCTGGCACAACTGGTTGTTATCATGTAGAAGAATGTGAATTGATCCATTCCTATCTCCTTGTACTAAGGTCAAATCTAAGTGGATCAAGGAACTTCACATAAAACCAGAGACACTGAAACTTATAGAGGATAAAGTGGGAAAAAGCCTTGAAGATATGGGCACAGGGGGAAAATTCTTGAATAGAACAGCAATGGCTTGTGCTGTAAGATCGAGAATTGAGAAGTGGGACCTCATGAAACTGCAAAGCTTCTGCAAGGTAAAGACACCATCAATAAGACAAAAAGACCACCAACAGATTGGGAAAGGATCTTTACCTATCCTAAATCAGATAAGGGACTAATATCCAATATATATAAAGAACTCAAGAAGGTGGACTCCAGAAAATCAAATAACCCCATTAAAAAGTGGGGCTCAGAACTGAACAAAGAATTCTCACCTGAGGAATACCGAATGGCAGAGAAGCACCTGAAAAAATGTTCAACATCCTTAATCATCAGGGAAATGCAAATCAAAATAACCCTGAGATTCTACCTCACACCAGTCAGAATGGCTAAGATCAAAAATTCAGGTGACAGTAGATGCTGGCGAGGATGTGGAGAAAGAGGAACACTCCTCCATTGTTGGTGGGATTGCAAGCTTGTACAACCACTCTGGAAATCAGTCTGGCGGTTCCTCAGAAAATTGGACATAGTACTACCAGAGGATCCAGCAATAGCTCTCCTGGGCATATATCCAGAAGATGTCCCAATCGGTAAGAAGGACACATGTTCCACTATGTTCATAGCAGCCCTATTTATAATAGCCAGAAGCTGGAAAGAACCCAGATGCCCCTCAACAGAGGAATGGATACAGGAAATATGGTACATTTACACAATGGAGTACTACTCAGCTCTTTAAAGAATGAATTTATGAAATTCCTAGCCAAATGAATGGACCTGGAGGGCATCATCTTGAGTGAGGTAACACAATCACAAAGGAACTCACACAATATGTATTCACTGATAAGTGGATATTAGCCCAAAACTTAGGATACCCAAGATAGAAGATACAATTTGCTGAACGCATTAAACTCAAGAAGAATGAAGATCAAAGTGTGGACACTGTACCCCTTCTTAGAAGTGGGAATAAAACACCCATGGAAGGAGTTACAGAGACAAAATTTGGAGCTGTGACGAAAGGATGGACCATCTAGAGACTGCCATATCCAGGGATCCATCCCATAATCAGCTTCCAAACGCTGACACCTTTGCATGCACTAGCAAGATTTTGCTGAAAGGACCCAGATATAGCTCTCTCTTCTGAAACTATGCCGGGGCCAAACAAACACAGAAGTGGATGCTCACTGTCAGCTATTGGATGGATCACAGGGCTCCCAATGGAGAAGCTAGAGAAAGTACCCAAGGAGCTAAAGGGATCTGCAACCCTATAGTTGGAACAACATGAGGAACTAACCAGTACCCCAGAGCTCTTGTCTCTAGCTGCATATGTATCGAAAGATGGCCTAGTCGGCCATCACTGGAAAGAGAGGCCTATTGAACTTGCAAACTTTATATGCCCCAATACAGGGGAATGCCAGGGCCAAAAGAATGGGAATGGGTGGTGTCTTAGTCAGGGTTTCTATTCCTGCACAAACATCATGACCAAGAAGCAAGTTGGGGAGGAAAGGGTTTATTCGGCTTATACTTCCATACTGCTTTTCATCACCAAAGGAAGTCAGGACTGGAACTCAAGCAGGTCCGAAATCAGGAGCCGATGCAGAGGCCATGGAGGGATGTTCTTTACTGGCTTGCCTCCCCTGGCTTGCTCAGCCTACTCTCTTATAGAACCCAAGACTACCAGCCCAGGGATGGTCCCACCCACAAGGGGCATTTCCCCCTTCATCACTAATTGAGAAAATGCCTTACAGTTGGATCTCATGGAGGCATTTCCTCAACTGAAGCTCCTTTCTCCGTGATAACTCAGCTGTGTGAAGTTGACACAAAAATAGCCAGTACAGGTGGGTAGGGAAGTGGGGGGGGGGGTTATGGGGGACTTTTGGGATAGCATTGGAAATGTAATTGAGGAAAATACGTAATAAAATAAATAAATAAAAATAAATAAATAAAATATCTTGGAGTATCTCTAACCAAGAAGGTGAAAGATCTGTATAACAAGAACTTCACGTCTCTGAGGAAAGAAATCGATGAAGATATCAGAAGATGGAAAGATCTCCTAAACTCTTGGATAATTATGATTAACATAGTTAAAATGACCCCTCTTACCAAAAGATGAAATTATGTGATGAGTCCAAAGGATGAATTCAGTGTAATTCCCATCAAAATTCCAATGAAATTCATTACAGATCTTGAAAAAAAATCTCAACTTCATATGGAAAAACAAAAAACCCAAGAGAGCTAAAACAATCCTGAACAATAAAATAACTTCTGGAGTTATCACTAAATCTTGGACTTCAAGCTGTACTCCAGTGCAGTAGTAATAAAACCTGCATGGTATTGGTATAGAAACAGATATGTTAATCAGTAGAATCAAATCTAAGTCTTAGAAATGAATCCACACACTTAAAGACACTTGTTATTTGACCAAAAGCCAAAATCATACAATGGAAAAAAGGAAAGCATCTTCAACAAACGGTAGTGATCTAACTGGATGTCTGCATGTAGAAGAATGACCATAGATCCATCTTTATCACTATGGAAAAAATTCAAGACCAAATGGATCAAAGATCTCAACCTTGAAACAAATACACTAAATCTAATAGAACAGAAATTAGGGAATAGCCTTGAACTCATTAATAAAGGAGACAACTTCCTGAATAGAACAGCAATTGCTCAGGCACTAAGATCAACAATTAGTGAATAGAACGTCATGAAACTGAAAAGCTTCTGTGGGTCAAAGGTCACCATCAATAGGACAAAAGGAAAATAGGACAATAGGCCAGATTGGGAAAGGATCTTCACCAACCCTACATCTGAAATAAGGTTACTATCCAAAATATATAAAGAACTCAAGTAGTTAGAGACCAATAAACAAAATAACACAATTAAGAAATGGGGTACAGAAAGAAACAGAAATTCTCAACAGAATAATTTCAAATGACTGTGAAGCACTTCACGAAAAAGGTATGGGGAAAGACAGGAGAGATGCCTAGATGGCTGTGAAAGTGAATGGAAATCTCCAACTGACAAGGGTGAAGAGGCAGGTGTGTGTGTGTGTGTGTGTGTGTGTGTGTGTTTGATGTGTATAGGAGGGGGTAGGGAGTGTAAAGTGTGAGTAGTTGAGAAGGGGGAAACACAGGCAGCATCTGCATAAGGAGGTTTCTGGGAAGAGAGGGGGATGATATTGGGTTGTAAAAGGAATAAATAAAATAAAATAAAATAAAATAAAATAAAATAAAATAAAATAAAATAAAATAAAATAAAATAAAATGAAATGAAATAAAATAAACACACACACATACACACACACACACACAAAGAAAATAGATTCTTCTTTTCTTCAATACATCCCAACCACAGTTTCCCCTCCCTCTACTCCACCCAGACCCACTAATCTCCCCATTTTTCCAGATGTATTCCCCCTTATTTGCTCTTCAGAAAAGAGCCAGTCTCTGAGAGACAACACATAAACAGGACAAAGCAAGATACAACAAAAAGAGATAGAAGTCCTCATATTGAGGCTGATCAAAGCAACCCAATAGGAAGAAAAAAGTCTCAGGAGCAGGCAAAAGAGTCAGAAATACACCTGCTCTCACTGAAGGAATACCATTTAAAAAATTGGACTAATAGCCATAGCGTATATGAAGAAGACCTCGTGCAGACCCATGAAGACGTGCTTGCTGCCTCAGTCTCAGTGAGCCAATGAGAGCCCTGCTGAGTTGATTTGGTGATCTGTGTTCTCTTGGTGTCCTCCATCTCCTCTGACTCCTATAATATTTCTTACCCCTCTTCCATGAGGTTCTTCTGTAACCAAGGGGAAGGACCCAATAGAGACTTCCAATTTAGACTCTCTGCATAATATCTGGCTTTGGGTCTCTACAACCATCCCATCTGCTTCCAGAGGAAGCCTCTCTGATGGTGAATGGACAAGACATAGATGAGTATAAGGATTTCAGTTATTATTTTTTTAAGACTGGTTGTATTTGGTTCTACTCTAAATCTCTGTCTGGGCTATCCCATCTCTGGTTTCTGGCCATCCAAGCATCTCACATCTGGCACACCCAGAGTTCATTTCCTCTGCTCATGCTCAACCATGCCCTTTCTTTCTCATCTTTATTAAAAGCAGCTCCTCTCATCCAGCTGCTTGGGTGACTCTTGATCTCACTCTTCTGCTGTTTCTCTCCTTCATCACCTCCTTTTGTTAATCTTCTCTACTCTTCTCCTTGTCTAATTTATTGGCAATACTGTTCCTTATTCACATGGACAGAAAATCTGTTTTAATCACTCTTAAACCTATTACCCATATGTACCCAGACATCAGAAATTCTTGTTGAGATTACATTAAAGAAAATCTTTAAGAATTTTCCATTTCCACAATTTTGCAGTCAGTTAAACATTTTAAACAATGAAAGACAGTGTCATTTCAATTAATCTAAACTTCCAATTCCTTAAGCAAAGAGCCAAAAATCTATAGTTTAGACTTGGACTGCATTCTGTATTCACCTTCAGACCTGAAATTTGGTACTCCACTATTGCTTTAGTTACAGGGATATGTTGAAACTTAGGATTTTAACATCTGAAGACCCTTTGTACATGGTCTCTGCTTTCCATAGACACTTCAGAGCTCTTAGATATTTGTCTGGATGTTTCCATCCACTTCCTCTAATCTCTCTTCAAGCATGTTTCCAAGTGAACATGTTTTATTATTTTTCACATCATCATCATCATCATCATTATATTTATTCACTTTACATTTCACTCACTGGCCCTCCCAGTTATCCCATCCGACAATTATTGCCATCCCTCTCCCTTTCTCTTCTAAGTGGACAGAGAACCTTCCTGAGTATCCCCCAAACCTGGCACTTTAAGTCTCTGCATCCTGTCCCACTGAGGCCAAACAAGGCAACCCAGCTTGAAGAACATATCCCACATACAGGAAGCAGCTTCTAGGATACCTCCCATCTCAGTTGTTCTGGATCCACATGAAGACCAAGCTGCACTTCTGCTACATATATGCAGGATGCCTAGGTCTAGCCCATGTATATTTTTGGTTGGTGGTTGAGTCTCTGACAGCCCCAAGGGTCCAGGTTAGTTGACTCTGTTGGTCTTGCTGAGGATTTTCTATCCCCCTAGTGGCTGCAATCCTTCCTCCTGTTCTCCCATAAGAGTTCTGAAGCTCCATGCACTGTTTGGCTGTGGATTTCTGGATCTGTCTTGAGTCAGGTGCTTGGTGGAGCCTCTCAGAGGACAACATGCTCCAGTCTGCAAGCATAACAGAGTATCATAACAGTGTCAGGGATTGGCGCTTGCCTATGGGATGGGTCTCAAGTTGACCTGGTTATTGGTTGTCCATTCTCTCAGTCTCTGCTCTATCCTGGACGCCTGCATTACTTGTAGACAGCATAAACCTGAGGTTGAAAGTTTTGT
Organism: Mus caroli; assembly: GCF_978045245.1. Lineage (NCBI taxonomy): Eukaryota > Metazoa > Chordata > Mammalia > Rodentia > Muridae > Mus > Mus caroli. Next base: position 63,686,178 of record NW_028227261.1, read on the forward strand.
GGGTGGGTTGGTGTCCCTATTGCTCCATTGGGATTCCTTTGGGGAATGCTTAGGTATACTATCATATAATCCACAAAGAGTAGTAATGTTACTTCTTTTCTGATTTGTATTCACTTGATATCCATCATTTGTCTTATTGCTCTGTTTAGAACCTCAAGTATTATACTGAATACATAGGGAGATAGTGGACAGCCTTGTCTTGTCCCTGACTTTAGTGGAAATGCTTTATTTAGCTTGATGCTGGCTATCAAGTGTATTGCTTTGATTATGTTTAGGTATGAGCCTTGTATCCCTGATATCTCTAATACTTTTAACATGAAGGGGTATTGGATTTTGTCAAAGGTATTTTCAGCATCTAATGACATGACCATATGAATTTTCCTCTCAGTTTGTTTATTTGGTAGATTACATTGATGGATTTTTGTATATTGAACCATCCTTGCATCCTTGGGATGAAGCCTACTTGATCATGACAGACAATGGTTTTGATGTGTTTCTGGATTTCGTTTGTGGGTATTTGATTATTTTTGCATCAATGTTTATAAAAGAAATTGATCTGATGTTCTCTTTCTCTACTGGGTGTCTGTGTGGTTTATGTATCAGGGTGACTGTGACCTCATCGAAAAGTTTCCCTATGTTCCATCAGTTTATTTTGTAGGATAATTTGAGGATTGTTGGTATTACCTCTTCTCTGATATTCTGAAAATCTGGTAGAATTCTGCACTAAAACCATCTGGCCCTGAGCTTTAGTTGGTTGGAGAGGCTTTTAATCAATGCTTCTATTTCTTCAGGCATTATAGGGCTGCTTAAATAGTTTTCCTGATGTTGATATAACTTTGGTATGTGGTGCATGTCTAGAAAATCATCCATTTTTGAGAGTTTCTGATTTTGTGGTGTATAAGCTTTTGAAGTAAGACCTTATGATTCTTCAAATTTCCTCAATGTCTGTTGTATGTCTCCTTTTTCATTCCTGCTTTTGTTTATTTGAATACTGTGCCTTTCTGTTTTGATTAGTTTGACTAAGGGTTTGTACATCTTGCTTATTTCCTCAAAGAACCAGATCTTGGTTTCCTTGATTCTTTGTATTATTTTCTTTGTTTCGTACTGATTGATTTCAGTCCTGATTTGGATTATTTCTACTCCTCTTTGGTGTGTTTCCCTTTGTTATTTATTTTTCCCTAGATCTTTCAGGGCTATCAAGATCCTCAGGGCAGCATGGACTCATACAGGAGGGAAGATAGGTAAGAAAGGGGTGCTTAACTCTTTGGTTCAGGATCCACAGGTCTGCTGAAGATAGATAGAAAGATGTATATGTGTATGTGTATGTGTATGTGTATGTGTATGTGTATGTGTATGTGTATGTGTATGTGTATGTGTATGTGTATGTGTATGTGTATGTGTATGTGTATGTGTATGTGGGGGGGAGTGGGGGGGAGTGGGGGGGAGGCAGAATCCAAACTTCTTCATTTATTTATTTTTGATGATCTCATACATGAGCCCTGTACCTATATTATTTCTGCCCATTCCTTTCCAACTCTTTCCATGTGCCCCTACTTCCTCTCAAATTTTTGACATTACTGTCTTTGATTGTTGATGATACACACACACACACACACACATACACACAGCTTATCCATTTAGTGTGGCAGGACTTTGTGTTCTGGGTTGAATTGTACATTCCACTACAAGTCAAACTTTCAAGTTTGTTTATTTCCAACCTATTTGTTGGCATCTTTGGCTGTTTTATTCCACAAAATAACTCTGCTTACATTTAATTACCTTTTAAATTTATCATTTTGATTTTTCTTTATTGTCTGTTTTCCTTACAAAAATGTATTCCATAGGGTAAAAGTATTTTGTTCTGTTTTAATTTTAAGAGTATTTCTAGTGCCTGATACGCCGCACACTCACACAAATTAATAGATTAGAAAATAACATTTTTTAAAGTATATTCTCCAAAACATCATTATTATGAAGTTTTCTATTAAAAATCCATCTAGGGGCTGGATTTTTTAAAGGCTATACTGGAAACTTTTTTTTTTAACCATGGTACAAGACAACCTAAGTGACTTATGTTGGTTCCATTGCCCTTGGGTCTATTGCAAAGCAAATCACCATGATGAAAGGCATGGTAGAAGGAATATTCCTTGGCTAATGATATATGAAGAATAGAGATTGAGAACAAAACATCCTTGGCAGTGACATAGTATTCTGAAAGATCCTATTCTCTAAGTTCATCTATGAAGAGAATATATTGATACTCTTATTAAGATGAGAGTCCTTATGGTCCAATTACATCTGCATACCATCATTATGGAAACTAAGCCCTTAACACATGATCTTTTGGTGGTGTTTTCCATATAAAGTTTTAAAGGCTTTGAAATAAAATTATTCAAGATGGATATCTTATTTTCATAAATAAAATAATGGATTTTTTTTCCTAATCACCTTCATAGTTGGTAATTAAAAATTTAAATATTGATAAAGTTTTCAAATATTATACTTACAGAGAAATATAGAACCAATAATCCAAGTTTTGTAAAAAGCTGAGTTAAGTAAGTATGTGAGTTAAGTCCTGGGAGCAACAGCAGTGCACAGAAAAAAAAAATTAGAAGACTATGGGCTACAGATTAGAAACTAATTCACCATTACTCACTGTGGTGTTTAGGAATAACATCAACTTCATGAAATGGGAATCATCAGGTTACAGAATCTCAATAAGAGATTTTATCTATCAAGTTGTTCTGTGGGACTGTCTGTGTGGAATTTTCTTGATCACATTAACTGTTATAAGAAAACTTGTTCTAACAGGCAGAGAAGGAAATTAGGGAAACAACACCCTTCTCAATAGTCACAAACAATATAAAATACCTTGGCGTGACTCTAACTAAGGAAGTGAAAGATCTGTAAGACAAGAACTTCAAGTCCCTGAAGAAAGAAATTAAAGAAGATCTCAGAAGATGGAAAAACCTCCCATGCTCATGGATTGGCAGGATCAACATTGTAAAAATGGCTATCTTACCAAAAGCAATCTACAGATTCAATGCAATCCCCATCAAAATTCCAACTCAATTCTTCAACGAATTAGAAAGGGCAATCTGCAAATTCATCTGGAACAACAAAAAACCTAGGATAGCAAAAACTCTTCTCAAGGATAAAAGAACCTCTGGTGGAATCACCATACCTGACCTGAAGCTGTACTACAGAGCAATTGTGATTAAAACTGCATGGTACTGGTATAACGACAGACAAGTAGACCAATGGAACAGAACTGAAGACCCTGAGATCAGCCCACATACCTATGGTCACTTGATCTTTGACAAGGGAGCAAAAACCATCCAGTGGAAAAAAGACAGCATTTTCAACAAATGGTGCTGGCACAACTGGCAGATATCATGTAGAAGAATGCAAATTGATCCATTCCTATCTCCTTGTACCAAGGTCAAATCTAAGTGGATTAAGGAACTCCACATAAAACCAGAGACACTGAAACTTATAGAGGAGAAAGTAGGGAAAAGCCTCGAAGATATGGGTACAGGGGAAAAATTCCTGAATAGAACAGCAAAGGCTTGTGCTGTAAGATCGAGAATTGATAAATGGGACCTCATAAAGTTGCAAAGCTTCTGCAAGGCAAAAGAAACCGTCAATAAGACAAAAAGACCACCAACAGATTGGGAAAGGATCTTTACATATCCTAAATCAGATAGGGGACTAATATCCAAAATATATAAAGAATTCAAGAAGGTGGACTCCAGAAAATCAAATAACCCCGTTAAAAATGGGGCTCAGAACTGAACAAAGAATTCTCACCTGAGGAATACCGAATGGCAGAGAAGCACCTGAAAAAATGTTCAACATCCTTAATCATCAGGGAAATGCAACTCAAAACAACCCAGAGATTCCACCTCACACCAGTCAGAATGGCTAAGATCAAAAATTCAGGTGACAGCAGATGCTGGCGAGGATGTGGAGAAAAAGGAACACTCCTTCATTGTTGGTGGGATTGCAAGCTGGTACAACCACTCTGGAAATCAGTTTGGCAGTTCCTCAGAAAATTGGACATAGTACTACCAGAGGATCCAGCAATACCTCTCCTGGGCATATATCCAGAAGATGTTCCAACAGGTAAGAAGGACACATGCTCCACTATGTTCATAGCAGCCTTATTTATAATAGCCAGAAGCTGGAAAGAACCCAGATGCCCCTCAACAGAGGAATGGATACAGAAAATGTGGTACATTTACACAATGGAGTACTACTCAGCTATTAAAAGGAATGAATTTATGAAATTCCTAGGCAAATGGATGGATCTGGAGGGCATCATCCTGAGTGAGGTAACATATTCACAAAGGAACTCACACAATATGTACTCATTGATAAGTGGATATTAGCCCAAAAACTTAGGATACCCAAGATATAAGATACAATTTGTTAAACGCATGAAACTCAAGAAGAACAAAGACCAAAGTGTGGACACTGTGCCCCTTCTTGAAATTGGGAACAAAACACCCATGGAAAGAGTTACAGAGATAAATTTTGGAGCTGTGAAGAAAGGATGGACCATCTAAAGACTGCCATATCCAGGGATCCATCCCATAATCAGCATCCAAAGGCAGACACCATTGCATACACTAGCAAGATTTTGCTGAAAGGACCCAGATATAGCTGTCCCTTGTGAGACAATGCCGGGGCCTAGCAAACACAGAAGTGGATGCTCACAGTCAGCTATTGGATGGATCACAGGGCCCCCAATGGAGGAGCTAGAGAAAGTACCCAAGAAGCTAAAGGGAACTGCAACCCCATAGGTGGAACATTATTATGAACTAACCAATACCCCAGAGCTCTTGACTCTAGCTGCATTTGTATCAAAAGATGGCCTAGTCGGCCATCACTGGAAAGAGAGGCCCATTGGACTTGCCAACTTCATATGCCCCAGTACAGGGGAATGCCAGGGCCAAGGGGTGGGGGTGGGTGGGTGGGGGACTGGGGGGGTGTATTGGGGACTTTTTGGATAGCATTGGAAATGTAATTGAGGAAAATACCTAATTAAAAAAAAACAAAAGAAAACTTGTTCTACATGTGGACACCACCTTCTGATATCAGCCCAGAAGAAGTATATAGAAGATGAAAAGCTTCAGTGTTTTGTTAATTTTACCTTCAATCTTGTTGGAAAGTTCATCAGCCCTGATGTTACCATTGATTCCATCACTGAATTTAGAACCACCAGTGCTGAGCTTCCAATGTGGTGTGAAGACCAGCAGTTCTCCGGGGTTCCTCTAGTCCACTGACACCAGATTAAGACTACTGTGGGATATAATGTTATATACTGAACAACTACTGGGTTTTCAAATTCTTGGGAATGAAATAGCCATTGTTCAACTACTCAGACCACATTAGGCAAGCCAATCTAATCAATCCTTTTGCTACATATTCACTCTATTAGTCTGTTCCTGTAAAGTCTCTTTACCAATATACTCACTCTGGAAATCAGTTTGGCAGTTCCTTAGAAATTTGAACATAGGATTACTTGAGGACCCGGCAACACCTCTTCTGGACATATACCCAGAAGATGCTCCAACATGTCATAAGGACATATGCTCCACTATGTTCATAGCAGCCTTATTTATAATAGCCAGAAGCTGGAAAGAACCCAGATGTCCCTCAACAAAGGAATGGATACAGAAAACGTGGTACAATTACACAATGGAGTACTACTCAGCTAGTAAAAACATTGAATTTATGAAATTCTTGGCAAATGGATGAATCTGGAGTATATCATCCTGAGTGAGGTAACCCAATCACAAAAGAACACAAATTATATACACTCATTGATAAGTAGATATTAGCCCAGAAGCTCAGAATACCCAAAATATAATTCACCAACCACATGAACTCAACAGAAGAAAGACCAGAGTCTGGATACTTCAGTCCTTCTTAGAAGGGGCAACAAAACACCAATGGAAGGAGTTACAGAGACGAAGTGTGGAGCAGAGACAGAAGGAATCACCATCCAGAGACTGCATCACCTAGGGATCCATCCCATATACAATCACCAAACCCATAGACTATTGTGGATGCCAACAAGTGCTGGCTGATAGGAGCCTTATATAGCTGTTTCCTGCGAGGCTCTCCCAGTGCCTGACAAATACAGAAGTGGATGCTCACAGCCATCCATTGGGCTGAGCACAAGTTCCCCAGTAGAGGAGCTCTATAGAGATAGGACCCAAGGAGCTGAAGAGGTTTGCAGCCCCATAAGAGGAACAACAATATGAACAAACCAGTGCCCCCAGAGCTCCCAGGAACTAAACCACCAACCAAAGAGTACACATGATGGAACTCATAGCTCTAGCTTCCTATGTAGCATAGGATAGCCTAGATGGTCATCAATGGGAGGATAGGCCCTTGGTTCTGTGAAGGCTCTATGCCCCAGTTTAGGGGAATGCCAGGGCCAGGAAGTGGGAGTGGGTGGGTTGGTGAGCTGGGGGAGGGGCAAGGGAAGAGGGGCTAGGGCATTTCCCTAGTGGAAATTAGGAAAGGGGATAACATTTGAAATGTAAATAAAGAAAATATCTAATAAAAATTATAGCAGAAAAAGAAAATATCTAATAAAAAAAGAAAAGAAAATTACCATGGGAATGTTTATTCATTCATAAACTTGTGTGTAGTAAAGATCTCATAGCAGACAAAGAATCCCCAAATTAAGGACTGCTGAGGGACAATAGGCTAGGCTAGTTGGGTTGATAATGCCACAGACTTGGAGAGAAAATGACTCCCTTTCTGACTGCCTTTAAAAGTTGACTTCTGGCTCTTCCGGTCAGAAAAGCACCGGGGCAGTTGGGGCGCAGGGTCGGCTGACACTCGCCAGCTACCCACAACACCCGCCACAGGATCTTAAGACTTCTGGTGAGTGGAGCACAGCTTCTGCTCCAATCCAATTGCGCACGGGACCTGAGACTGCATTAGTTAGGGAAGCAGAAACCGGCCTGAGTAGGGCCACAGGCCTCATCCGGCTGGATCAGCGCCGGGGTAGCTGGAGCACAGGGTTGCCTGACACCCGGCAGCTACCCACGACCCCCGCCGCAGGATTTTGGGACTGCTGGTGAGTGGAACACAGCTTCTGCACCAGTCCAATCACGCGGGACCTGAAACTGCTCTGGTTGGGGAGAGAGAAATCCGGCCTACATAGGGCCACAAGCCTCTTCCGGTCAGAAAAGCACCTGGGCAGCTGGGGCGCAGGGTCGGCTGACACTCGCCAGCTACCCACAATACCCGCCACAGGATCTTAAGACTTCTGGAGAGTGGAACACAGCTTCTGCTCCAATCCAATTGCACGCGGGACCAGAGACTGCATTAGTTAGGGAAGCAGAAAACCGGCCTGAGTAGGACCACAGGCCTCTTCCGGCTGGACCAGCACCAGGGTACCGTCAGCTACCCACGACCCCCACCACAGGATTTAGAGACTGCTGGTGAGTGGAACACAGCTTCTGCTCCAATCTTTAAACAGTGACAACGATAACAACTAACCCCAGAGATTACCAGATGGCGAAAGGTAAACGTAATAATCTTACTAACAGAAACCAAGACCACTCACCATCATCAGAACCCAGCACCCCCACTTCGCCCAGTCCAGGGCACCCCAACACACCAGAAAAGCTAGACACGGATCTAAAAGCATATCTCCTGATGATGGTAGAGGACTTCAAGAAGGACTTTAATAACACACTTAAAGAAATACAGGAGAACACTGCTAAACAGGCAGAAGACACTAAAGAGGAAGCACAAAAATCCCTTAAAGAATTGCAGGAGAACACTGCTAAAGAGTTACAAATCCTTAAAGAAAAACAGGATAACATAATCAAACAGATAGAAGTCCTTACAGAAAAACAGGAAAACACATCCAAACAGATGATGGAAATGAACAAAACCATACTAGACCTAAAAAGGGAAGTAGACACAATAAAGAAAACCCAAAATGAGGCAACACTGGAGATAGAAACCCTAGGAAAGAAATCTGGAACCATAGATGCAAGCATCAGCAACAGAATACAAGATATGGAAGAGAGAATCTCAGGTGCAGAAGATTCCATAGAGAACATCGGCACAACAATCAAGGAAAATGGAAAATGCAAAAAGATCCTAACTCAAAACATCCAAGAAATACAGGACACAATGAGAAGACCAAACCAAGGGATAATAGGAGTGGATGAGAATGAAGATTTTCAACTCAAAGGACCAGCAAACATCTTCAACAAAATTATAGAAGAAAACTTCCCAAATCTAAAGAAAGAGATGCCCATGAACATACAAGAAGCCTACAGCACTCCAAATAGACTGAACCAGAAAAGAAATACCTCCCGACACATAATAATCAGAACAACAAATGCTCTAAATAAAGATAGAATACTAAAAGCAGTAAGAGAAAAAGGCCAAGTAATATATAAAGGCAAGCCTATCAGAATTACACCAGATTTTTCACCAGAGACTATGAAAGCCAGAAGATCCTGGACGGATGTTATACAGACACTAAAAGAACACAAATTCCAGCCCAGGCTACTATACCCAGCCAAACTCTCAATTAACATAGATGGAGAAACCAAAGTATTCCACGACAAAACCAAATTCACACATTATCTCTCCACGAATCCAGCCCTTCAAAGGATAATAACAGAAAAAAACCAATACAAGGACAGGAACCATGCCTTAGAAACAACAAGAAGGTAATCCCTCAACAAACCTAAAAGAAGACAGCCACAAGAACAAAATGCCAACTTTAACAACAAAAATAAGAGGAAACAACAATTACTTTTCCTTAATATCTCTTAATATCAATGGACTCAACTCCCCGATAAAAAGACATAGACTAAAAAACTGGCTACACAAACAAGACCCAACATTTTGCTGCTTACAGGAAAGTCATCTCAGAGAAAAGGATAGACACTACCTCAGAATGAAAGGCTGGAAAACAATTTTCCAAGCAAATGGCATGAAGAAACAAGCTGGAGTAGCCATTCTAATATCTGATAAGATTGACTTCCAACCCAAAGTCATTAAAAAAGACAGGGAGGGACACTTCATACTCATCAAAGGTAAAATCCTCCAAGAGGAACTATCAATCCTGAATATCTATGCTCCAAATACAAAGGCAGCCACATTCATTAAAGAAACTTTAGTAAATCTCAAAGCATACATTGCACCTCATACAATAATACTGGGAGACTTCAACACACCACTTTCACCAATGGACAGATCATGGAAACAGAAACTAAACAGGGACACAGAGAAACTAAGAGAAATTATGAATCAAATGAATCTGGCAGATATCTACAGAACATTCTATCCTAAAACAAAAGGATATACCTTCTTCTCAGCACCTCATGGTACCTTCTCCAAAATTGACCACATAATTGGTCACAAAACAGGCCTCAACGGATACAAAAATATTGAAATTGTCCCATGTATCCTATCAGATCACCATGGACTAAGGCTGATCTTCCATAACAAAATAAATAATAGAAAGCCAACCTTCACGTGGAAACTGAACAACACTTTTCTCAATGATACCTTGGTCAAGGAAGGAATAAAGAAAGAAATTAAGGACTTTTTAGAGTTCAATGAAAATGAAGCCACAACATACCCAAACTTATGGGACGCAATGAAAGCATTTCTAAGAGGAAAACTCATAGCTCTGAGTGCCTCCAAAAGGAAACTAGAGAGAGCACACATTAGCAGCTTGACAACACACCTAAAAGCACTAGAACAAAAGGAAGCAAATTCACCCAAGAGGAGTAGACAGCAGGAAATAATCAAACTCAGGGGTGAAATCAACCAAGTGGAAACAAGAAAAACTATTCAAAGAATCAACCAATCAAGGAGCTGGTTCTTTGAGAAAATCAACAAGATAGATAAACCCTTAGCCAGACTCACTAGAGGGCACAGGGAAAGCATCCTAATTAACAAAATCAGAAATGAAAAAGGAGACATAATAACAGATCCTGAAGACATCCAAAACACCATCAGATCCTTCTACCAAAGGCTATACTCAACAAAACTGGAGAACCTGGATGAAATGGAGAAGTTCCTAGACAGATACCAGGTACCAAAGTTGAATCAAGATCAGGTTAATGATCTAAACAGCCCTATATCCCCCAAAGAAATAGAAGCAGTCATTAATAGTCTCCCAAATAAAAAAAGCCCAGGACCAGATGGGTTTAGTGCAGAGTTCTATCAGACCTTCAAAGTAGATCTAATCCCATTTCTTCACAAACTATTCCACAAAATAGAAACAGAAGGTACTCTACCCAACTCATTCTATGAAGCCACAATTACTCTGATACCTAAACCACAAAAAGACCCAACAAAGATAGAAAACTTCAGACCAATATCCCTTATGAATATTGATGCAAAAATCCTCAATAAAGTTCTTGCTAACCGAATCCAAGAACACATCAAAACAATCATCCATCCTGACCAAGTAGGTTTCATCCCAGGGATGCAGGGATGGTTCAATATACGGAAATCCATCAACGTAATCCAGTAGATAAACAAACTCAAAGACAAAAACCACATGGTCATCTCGTTAGATGCGGAAAAAGCATTTGACAAGATCCAACACCCATTCATGATAAAAGTCTTGGAAAGATCAGGAATTCAAGGCCCATACCTAAACATGATAAAAGCAATCGACAGCAAACCAGTAGCCAACATCAAAGTAAATGGTGAGAAGCTTGAAGCAATCCCTCTAAAATCAGGGACTAGACAAGGCTGTCCACTTTCTCCATACCTATTCAACATTGTACTTGAAGTCCTAGCCAGAGCAATTCGACAACAAAAGGAGATCAAAGGGATACAAATTGGAAAAGATGAAGTCAAAATATCACTTTTGGCAGATGATATGATAGTATATATAAGTGACCCTAAAAATTCCACCAGAGAACTCCTAAGCCTGATAAACAGCTTCGGTGAAGTAGCTGGATATAAAATTAACTCAAACAAATCAATGGCCTTTCTCTACACAAAGAATAAACAGGCTGAGAAAGAAATTAGAGAAACAACACCCTTGTCAATAGTCACAAATAATATAAAATATCTTGGCGTGACTCTAACTAAGGAAGTGAAAGATCTGTATAATAAAAACTTCAAGTCTCTGAAGAAAGAAATTATAGAAGATCTCAGAAGATGGAAAGATCTCCCATGCTCATGGATTGGCAGGATCAACATTGTAAAAATGGCTATCTTGCCAAAAGCAATCTACAGATTCAATGCAATCCCCATCAAAATTCCAAATCAATTCTTCACCGAATTAGAAAGAGCAATCTCCAAATTCATCTGGAATAACAAAAAACCTAGGATAGCAAAAACTCTTCTCAAGGATAAAAGAACCTCTGGTGGACCGGAACCATGCCGGACCTAAAGCTCTACTACAGAGCAATTGTGATAAAAACTGCATGGTACTGGTATAGTGACAGACAAATAGACCAATGGAATAGAATTGAAGACCCAGAAATGAACCCACACACCTACGGTCACTTGATCTTCGACAAGGGAGCTAAAAACATCCAGTAGAAGAAAGACAGCATTTTCAACAAATGGTGCTGGCACAACTGGTTGTTAACATGTAGAAGAATGTGAATCGATCCATTCCTATCTCCTTGTACTAAGGTCAAGTCTAAGTGGATCAAGGAACTTCACATAAAACCAGAGACACTGAAACTTATAGAGGAGAAAGTGGGGAAAAGCCTTGAAGATATGGGCACAGGGGAAAAATTCCTGAATAGAACAGTAATGGCTTGTGCTGTAAGATCGAGAATTGACAAGTGGGACCTCATGAAACTACAAAGCTTCTGCAAGGCTAAAGACACCATCAATAAGACAAAAAAACCACCAACAGATTGGGAAAGGATCTTCACCTATCCTAAATCAGATAAGGGACTAATATCCAATATATATAAAGAACTCAAGAAGGTGGACTCCAGAAAGTCAAATAACCTCATTAAAAAATGGGGCTCAGAACTGAACAAAGAATTCTCACCTGAGGAATACCGAATGGCAGAGAAACACCTGAAAAAATGTTCAACATCCTTAATCATCAGGGAAATGCAAATCAAAACAACCCTGAGATTCCACCTCACACCAGTCAGAATGGCTAAGATCAAAAATTCAGGTGACAGCAGATGCTGGCGAGGATGTGGAGAAAGAGGAACACTCCTCCATTGTTGGTGGGATTGCAAGCTTGTACAACCACTCTGGAAATCAGTCTGGCGGTTCCTCAGAAAATTGGACATAGTACTACCGGAGGATCCAGCAATACCTCTCCTGGGCATATATCCAGAAGATGTCCCAACCGGTAAAAAGGACACATGCTCCACTATGTTCATAGCAGCCCTATTTATAATAGCCAGAAGCTGGAAAGAACCCAGATGTCCCTCAACAGAGGAATGGATACAGAAATTATGGTACATTTACACAATGGAGTACTACTCAGCTATTAAAAAGAATGAATTTATGAAATTCCTAGCCAAATGGATGGACCTGGAGGGCATCATCTTGAGTGAAGTAACACAATCACAAAAGAACTCACACAATATGTATTCATTGATAAGTGGATATAGCCCAAAACTTAGGATACCCAAGATAATAGATACAATTTGATAAACACATGAAACTCAAGAAGAATGAAGACCAAAGTGTGGACACTGTGCACCTTCTTAGAATTGGGAACAAAACACCCAGGGATGGAGTTACAGAGACAAAGTTCGTAGCTGTGATGAAAGGATGGACCATTTAGAGACTGCTGTATCCAGGGATCCGTCCCATAATCAGCTTCTAAACGCTGACACCATTGCATACACTAGCAAGATTTTGCTGAAAGGACCCAAATATAGCTGTCTCTTGTGAGACGATGCCGGGGCCTAGCAAACACAGGAGTGGATGTTCACAGTCAGCTATTGGATGTATCACAGGGCTCCCAATGGAGAAGCTAGAGAAAGTACCCAAGGAGCTAAAGGGATCTGCAACCCTATTGTTGGAACAACATGATGTACTAACCAGAACCCCAGAGCTCTTGTCTCTAGCTGCATATGTATCGAAAGATGGCCTAGTCGGCCATCACTGGAAAGAGAGGCCCATTGGACTTGCAAACTTTATATGCCCCAATATAGGGGAATGCCAGGGCCAAAAGAATGGGAATGGGTGGGTAGGGAAGTGGGGGGCGCTATGGGGGACTTTTGGGATAGCATTGGAAATGTAATTGAGGAAAATATGTAATAAAAATATTAAAAATCAAAAAAAAATGTTGACTTCTGGACCCAGTCCCATTTTCTGACATTAGAAGTCTCACGAGAGAGTTCAGTAGAAGGAAATCAGGGTGATATGGAAAACACATTTTTGAACACATTAAGAATGCCATCATTGGAAAGAGAGGCCCATTGGTCGTGCAAACTTTATATGCCTCAGTACAGGGGAACACCAGGGCCAAGAAGTGGGAGTGGGAGGGCAGTGGGGGGAGCAGGAGGGAGTGGGAGGGGGGGACTTTTGGGATAGCATTGGAAATGTAAATGAAATAAATACCTAATAAAAAATAAAATAAAATAAAGAAAAAGCTAAACTTACAAAATCAAAGGGTAGGTGGTTCAGAGAAAGAGGAGGTTTCTGGCAATGGAGAGATATAAGGAAAAAGAATACAATGATCACAGGTGTACAGGACAAAAGTAATGGGAAAAAAAGAAATGATGCACAGATATAAATAAACAAACAAACAATAAAAAGAAGTGTTTTTCATAAATAAAAAAAAGGAATGAAGAATGGAAATATATTCAAGTTGATCTGTCCAGAAATAACTATCAAGAAGCAAATCTAAGATGGACATACAGGGTGCCAATATTATTTGCTAATCACCTTCATAGTTGGTAACTAAAATTTTCAATATTAATAAAGTTCTTCAAGATTATGCTTACAGAGAAAAATAGGGCCACTCTGTTGTAGTTATAAATATCTGAGAACACAGTGGCCACATACCACAGAGAATCAACTAGTTAAGATTGACCTAGGTGAATTTACATGTAGAGATAATTGCATAATTTTTCTAACATTCCATGCAGATGGCTCAAGAGCAACCTTACTCTGATCAACATTGGTAGTCATGCAAGCACACTGTATGAAAGGCCATTCAAAGCAGGTATAGGTCAACAGGAAGAAACAGTCCTGAAATAGATTCCTTATGAAACAGTGATGTACAACTCCACTTTTTCTAGTGAAAGAGGTGAGTGCCCACAGAAGGGAGATCTCTTCCTTGCTCCCAGTTCTCAAGGTTAGATTACAGAAAGACTATCACCACTGTGCCATTTAAAGAAGGTGAACTTGGAATGCTTAACCTGAATAATTCATATATAAATAAGATCATTTCAGGCTTGTCATTGCTTAATGTAGAAATACATCTTTATTTTAAACAATGGGCTGGATACACTTAGTGCTTCAGTTTAACCACTGAAATTCTCAAGACATGTAAGCATGTATTCATTCTGTGTAAAAGCCTTTGTTGGCAAGATGAAGCATAAAAGCTTGTAGGTCAGATATTCTCTTACCATTTCACTTGTGAGGTGGCTTCTCTGGATTGCAGAACACTTAACCCCAATCAAGCCTAGTCTCCTCCACAAGAGTGTCATGTAAAGCTTCACAGGTATTGGAATTATTTCAGGAAGCATTCTTTAGTCCTTTAAAAATTTAAAGAACCCCAATATCATATTAAATATGATATCCTGGGCCAAAATATAAGAACCATTAACATAGGTGCCATAGATGCCTGCAGTTTGAGAATGTAATTGTAAGTTAGGGTCTAATTTTAGATAAAGACAAACAGTTTTATTGTCATTGATCCCAGGAAACCTCCCCGCTTCAAGGGGGACAATATGCTACATCAAAAGGCTCTACATTACCAGAATAAATATTACTGAATTATAGTATAATGAAATAACTTTAAATGAGGTACAAATTGTTTGTTTAGTTGAGCAGAGAAGGATATTCTCAGGTAGATGCACACACACACACACAAACACACACACACACACATGGCCACTGGCTTATCTGCATATACATGAGACCTGGGTCTATCATTTTTCCTTGATCCCAATAAGAGCAAAAATTACACAAAGCCCTGGAGGAAGAAGGAGTCACCTGTCCTCCAGCCCTACTTCTACAGCAAGTTAACAAGGATGGCATACATTTTGTCATTGTCAATATTGCTGTGCCTAAAGAAATGTTATAGTGTAAGTGGTGCTCGTGTTTTCCTTGGACAAACCTGTCCAACATCAGAGCGTCCCAACGTTAGGATATTAGCAGTCCCCATGACCTAGAGTCAAGAAGTGGGAATAGCTTGCCTTCTGCTTTGTCATTGTTTGAACTTATGAAAAAATGTATAGCACAGCATAGAGGAAGCAGGTAAATACTTTTCCTGAAGAAAAAAAAGAACAGTATAGATACACATGATATGATATATGTCATGGTTGGTAACTGTGTCCTTGCCCTTGAAGTGTAAGAGGGCATCTTCTAATGGAGATAAACAGGAAGTGCAACACTGAAAACAGAAACAGCAGGTGCACAGGCACTGAAGAGAGAAAACTTGGAAAAAAAATTCTAAGACAATGATATAAAAATCTAAGGGATAACACTAGTGGGAAAGGACTCCAGCTGTGACCAGTGAGCTTTGTGCCACACATATGGTGTTGGGTTTTGTCTTACAATTTTAAGCAGCAAAGAGTTTAACCAGGTTAGCATTATAGACTAACCATACAGTAAAGATTATCATAACCAAAATATTCAGAATCCAAGTATTTTAAACTGCTCTTTGCCTTAATATTTACTTACATAAAAGAACTATGATCATATAGCACTTTGAATATAGGAAAATGTCCACTCTCACAAACAGACACAAACAGACACACACACACACACACACACACACACACACACACAAGCATATTTGTTTTCTTGTCTCGCTTGAGCATCTAGAGAAAGATGCATTATAAAATAAATATCATCAAACATCTTTTGGGAAGCTGTAAAAAGTGACATTTCTTTAAAAGAATAGGATGGTAAGTTAATTATCAGCATCACCCTCCTTAGCCAAACTACATATAATCACTTATGCACTTTAGATATTGATGGAATCATGAGTTTTTAATTTCACAGTAGGTACTGTTTTCTTCTTAATAATGAAAATAGTGTCACATTTTCAGAATCTTTATAAATATTACATTGCTTTCAATTTCAGCATCTCATAGAATCAATGTGGCATCCAGGCCAGGATGCAAACAGGTATACAAGAAACTCACTTTCCAACCCACTTTTATGAATATAGTACCAGGGCTATGCATTTTTAAAAGTCACATAAAGGTCATTTTAAAAAGTTCATATTTCTAGAACCTTTGTTTTCCAGATTTGAGTTTATTGCAGTTTTCCACTGAATGCCACATCTGTAGGAAAGTCCTGAAGCAGGCAAACCTTTGTTAATGACTAAGAAGTTTAGGAAGCAAGCTAATTCATTTTTGATTGACTGGCCAAGCTTTTCTTAAGGTTTCCACTCAGTTCATGGTGTCAGACCCTGGGAAGGTTAGGTAAGACAAGCCCACTGGACACTTGGACCCTCAGTGCAACCTTAGCTAATCTTTTCTTCTTTCAAGGGGGATCTTTTTCACCCTGTCAGCTCCTCCTATGGTATTAGATATTTTCAATAGTCTAGTTCTGCTATTTATAATACTAGGATCATAACAGAAACCTTATATTCATATAGTATTTTCCCCCTAGATACTGAAGAACACTGTCAAACTGCTTGACTCTGTGATAATTCCCCTTTCTGATCGTCTGCCTAGATCAAGTGGTAGCACATGCAACACAAGAAAAAAAAAAGATAGCATTTAATCATATAAGGAAAATTTCCACCACATTATAGTATCAAGTATGGGTTATATAGGAAATATGCTGAAGAAGCCAGATACTAATTCCAAAATTTAGTGCTAGCAAAATATTGAGTAGTTAAAGTTTCTGAGTTTGCCTATAGGGTGGAAATGATCATTCATTCTGTGTGCAACTAACACCAATTTGTAGCATGAAAGAGCTGCATTAGAAAGCACTTGAATTACACAGTAGTCAAGCTGGATAATTAAATTTCCCTTCCAGAAAGAATGTGTCCCTGCTGAGGAAACCTTATTGCATACTGCTGTTCCTGGTGTCCATTATTAAATTTGTAGGACATGTCCCCATATTATAAAGAATCATTTGAAAGTTATCATTACACAACCCAATAAGGTTAGGAAATGGAGCAAAAAATCCCAGGAAAGTTTGAGAAGTGATGTGTGATGCTCTCAGATTTACTCAAGAACAAGCCCTGGCTCTCCATCAGCAGCAAAGAATACTACTGCCCAGAGGTCTTGTCTTTGCTCCATAGTTTATAAAAATGGGAAAGCAGTTGCTTTACATAGCAGGCCTCAGTCCCTGAGAAGATTCTCCTCTGTTGATCCATGATATGTTTCAGTTAGTTGTGTTGAGACTGTACAGAAAGAAGGTCTCACAGTGATAGTGAGGCAACCAGTCCTGTGTTTTAAAGAAATCAAACTTTTCCAGATTGCAGTTTGAATCATATGTTATTTTGAATTATTTTCTCAAATTCTATGTGCACACTCAGCAGTGTTTTTTTTTTAATGAAATTTACATTTCACTCTGTATGACACAAGAGTAATTTTCTGAAACTCTGGTGGTCTCTCAAGATTTTGGGTGCAGAGGGTATCCTTTGTGCCTTTTCTACAGAAAAAAAAATACTGTGGACATAAAATCACTCTTGATTCTCAATTCTTGAGATAATGTTACACCTCAGAGGCAGTATCTCTATCTGAAGCCTCTTTAATTCCTCAACAGCATCCAGTTCAAACACAGTGCTTCAAAAAAATGCATTAAAAGAACTTGTCAGTCACCAAAAATTAGTGAATATTTTCTGTATGTTGTGCTGTGCACAGCAGAGGAAAATGCCTTAAGAATTCTGTAATGTTTTGGGGGAGAAAAAATACACACAGAAAATGTTAATATTTTCAAACATTCAGATATATTCAGTATCATAGAATTCATAATTAATGCCATAACTGTTTATATAATCTCAGTATTTAAGGCTATTTACCATTTGCTTTGAGGTTATCACATTCAACTTTTTATGGTTCATTTATTCTTTATCACTTCATGTTACTCTAAAATGATGTTTTTCCATCAGTGAGATTAACACATAAGTGTAGAATAATAGAAGATAGGAAAAATCCAACTGTTTGCTAAACAAAGGACTTGAATCTTGAATAAGATATGTGTTCCCAAGTGTTTTGCCTTCTCTGTATAAATATATTTATTGATTAAGGAATGTGTATCATGTTGTCTAAGATAGTAATATATTCTATTGGCAAATTCAGGATGAAATTTCAGACATGGCTATTTTTCTTAACTAACCTAGAAGACTCAGTTAACCATCTAAAATAGTTGCTTTCTGGTTTGATGATTATACTTTTTGCTTTGCCAGGGACTGGATTATCTCACTGCCTCCTGAAAAAAACTCAGTGGTTCACTGTAACACAGGACAAGACCAAGTAATGTAACTTGGAAAAATAATGCCTTTCACATATGATCTCTTACATACTTCTCCATTTTCATTTTTGGCAGAGGTAAATGTAAATATTCTAGGTTGACTTTTGGAGGTAATTAAAAAACAGACACCTATACTTAGGCAGAGAATTAATATTTGGAAATTTTCACATTTAAAAAGCCCCACATGTGTTCTTGGTTTAAAATACAGCATCAAAATATTACAATAAACAAGAGAGCTTCAATGTTATCAAAGAATCAAGACCACAGAACTGAGCAAATCCTGCAGCTGATTGCTTTTTATTCGAATACAGCATCTATCATAGGAGTAGAAATTCCAGACAGCTCATTATTAAACAGAAGATGAATAAAAGCAGACTGCATTTTATCTAGGTTACTCTGCTGATCAATCAATTCAAACGAGACTTTCTATTATAGGGATATCAGCCAAACTGGCACTTCAATTGCTGATGGATAGAAGAAAGTATGATTAATTTTGGGTCACAAGAAAAAACTACAACAAACACTCACTTTTTAAAAACTTAGAAATCTCTTAAAGAGGTAAGTTCTTGGTGAGACACTGAAGCATATATAGAATACTGTTTTCTGAAAATTCCAGGCAATTCTTTCTGGTACTCGGGTGATCTACCAGTATCACAGACTTTTATCTAATTATTTATAAGAATTTAGATGGCCAATTTCTTAACTCCAGGAATTAGGACTCATGATTAAAACAATCTAGGCCTCCCTGTATCTGTCTTTCTTTTTGATGTAGACAAACTAATAGGGATCTTATTACCTATGGCTTGGGCTAGCTTGTGTTGCCTTGTAAGTTCAGCCCCAGGTACACTCAAGTCGATCTCAAATAGGCAGTCCTCAGTGATCTGCTAGTGACAGATTATGGTCAAGAGCCAGCTGTTCACATATTTGATCAGCCACCAGGAAATCTTTCGGCAGCTCTTAAAAAATACAGGATGATACTGGTGTTTGGTGACACTGTTTTTCATCTTCACATTTCTCACTGACAGGAGGTAATAGCCATCCATAGGAGGTCTATCACATGACAACAGCTCTTCAGCCACCAAGGGAGTCACAATATGGTCATCCAAACTCCTTTAATATCCATAGCATTTGAGGGATATTTATTTCTAAAGACCATCTCAGGCCAAAGAAGCACAAAGAGACACAGAGAGATTTTTATTCTTTCTAGCATTTTTATTCGAATTCTAAATAACTATAAAAGCCAGTCCCTGATATTACTGCCATGATAATCACAGAAATTAAAGGAGAGTGTAATGTCTTTCTGTCATTAAAGTTATACAGAATATGAGTGAAGAGATTTATCAGTAGGTCTTTATAAAAACTCATTCTTGTTACCTGCATTTACTTCTTCCTTATTTTCTAACATTTAGTCTTGTTTTCTTTTCAACATGTTACACTGTACTCACATGTCATTTATTTACATATACAGATACATCACTGCATAAATTCAGCATATGAGGGACAATGCAGTGTTTTTCTTTCTGAGATTATATGCAACAGCTTAATAAATACTTTATAAGCAACATTTTTGTGAAGTTATTGTGGTTACATTTTTCTCTAGAGATGAATACTATTCCATTTTACATAGGTCAAATACCTTTTTTTTCCAGAGAAAAAATGATAAACAGCTTCTCCTTTGGTAACTACAGCGTTAATTGAAGTTTGATAGTTTCTTTTCATGTGATGATGAAAGACTACAGAATGTGGCTTAATTTCTAAAGGTCATTGTCTACTGACGATCAAGAAGATAAATGTGAGAGAAATTATTTTATAGATGTATGTAATTAGAATTTGGACCATAATGGTAAGTATATTTGTTGAAACATATGAATCAGATCATTTGCCACTTATCAAGTGAAGTATCTGTTCACTTTCTGTTGCTTTTTTTTTTCTGGATGTTAGCTATCAGATGAGAAGACAGCAAGTATTCCTCCCACACTCCTATTACTTGGAAGTCACCACATAATGAATGAACTTTAAGAAGACCAATATTGGGTGCATTCTCTCATGTGCAAAATTTTTTAAAGCATGAAAGTAGAAGACAAATTATTCAGGAATAGTATGAGTCCCAGAAGGAGGGAAAGGGTGAGAAATACGGGGAGTGGCAGGTAAATACAATAAGAATATCTTGGTTGAATGCATGAAAATGTCATAGTGAAAACCAATATTTAGAAGGTTAATAAATAATAATAAAGATAAATAAAAGTCAACTTTAAGCTTCTCCAGATCCACATAGGATCTCCCACAAAAACCTCCAAATCCCACTGATCTCCAACCTCAGCACGTTTACACATTGGGTTGATAATTCCTATGAATCCATTCTCTAGATAGCAGGAGCCTTCTGCACACTGACTCCAGGCTATGACTATTAGGGTAGGGGAAGTCTTCAGATACTACTAAATGTTGCTTAGGAGATAAAACCATTCTCATTAGATAATCATTAGTATAAGTAGTTACAGTAAGGATCCTTCAATTCTTTTAGAAGGTACAGAATAAAGCCTTTCCTAAATTTTCCATAGCATAACAACCAAAGTTAAAACTTTATTGTTATATTATTGAACGCCTTGAAGAGTGTGGGTCAAGATCAACTTAGAGATTTATATGTTGCCTTCACCATCTGATTATCCATTGCCAGAGTTTTTGAAGGGATTTGTTGTTTGAGGGGAGCTTTGTTTTGTTTTGTTTTGTTTTGTTTTGTTTTGTTTTGTTTTGTTTTGCTTTGCTTCGCTTTGCTTTTATGCTAGGTCCCCACACATTTATCATATAAGATCAAATTCCCTACCCTTGTTGACATTCTGAACATATTTTTCCTCTAAAATTAGAGCTTTGGCGTGAATTTTTTTAAAAAAAGAACTCCCTATCTACCCTGTGTCATTATTAGATATGCCATTTCTTTTCAAGGCAAGCAACAGCAAAAGTGACTATCACAAAAGGATGTCGATGCCAGGAATTCAGGTTGGGCAGCATTTGCACACTACTATTAGCTGTGAATTGAGTCTTGGATTTGCAGGCTATACCAATAAAAACCTGACCTCTTAAAGGTTCAGGATTAAAAAACAAACCACTATTCATCATGTTTTAACTTCTACTTGTCTGTATAGCTGTAGTCCGAAGTATGACTTAAAGAAACAATATTAGTCAAGCAATAATCTTCTCATCACCATTCTTTTGTAGCTTACCCATGGTTTGCTAATACCATGTACACACATTTATAATCTGTCCTCTCTTTATAGGGTTTTACTCCAGAATTAAAGAGTCGTGCCTGCAATGATCAGATACTTCCTCTAAATGGGAAGTACCCATCATCTGAACACATTACCTTCTACCAATCTAGACAAATACAAAACAGCCATAAACATTTGGAGAAGTCAAGGTTTTTGTCTGTGGAATAGGACATTCTAGACTCAAACAAAACACCTAAACCTTTTCACCTCATCAATGAATGAAGAAGAATGAAGGAGGCAGAAATTGAGACCAAAAAACCAAAAGATATATTAGGCTCCTTAGATAGATAGATAGATAGATAGATAGATAGATAGATAGATAGATAGATAGATAGATAGATAGATGTGTGTGTGTGTGTGTGTATGTGTGTGTGTGTGTGTGTGTGTCTGTGTCTGTGTCTGTGTCTGTGTCTGTGTCTGTGTCTGTGTCTGTGTCTGTGTCTGTGTCTGTGTCTGTTATATGGGTATATCCTGAAGGGATCCTAAAGAACAGACTGCCAAATACTGTTTATCCATGTAAACTGAGTCTGAAATGACCATTTCCACTCAGAAGCTATTTAAAGACTTTACTTCTAGGAGGTGGCTAAAAGCTCAGAAGTTTGAAGCACTGGCAACTCTACCAGGGGACACAAACCCAAGTTCTCAGCACCCACACTTGAGCTCACAACTATCTGTAATTCCACTGATCCCCTGCCCAGCTTTAGCTCCACAATTACTAGGAATGCACAGAATACACAGACATTCAAGCAGGCAAAACAGCCAAACACATAAAATAATGAGAAAAGCATAAAAACCTTAGCTCCAAAAGATTAAATTTGCTTGATGCTTTGTAAAGGCTTCGTTTACAGTCCCTAACTCCTTAAATTGCAAAATCATAGAAGCCATTTTCAGCCAGGTGGCATGTTCTGTTAGTATGTTATAGCCATCAGCTGGGATCCACTCTAAGTTTCTATCAACTGTTCTTCTACACTATTCAGGTAAATAATTTTTTGTGGTATTAATAGTTGTATTAATATATTTGATTTTAAGAAATAAGAAAACATGAAATTTTCATGTAATAACTACTATTCACGAATAATAATGAAGGTTAACAAGATATTTTTGAATATTAACCCAAATAGGGAGTTGGATTCATTTTCAAAATAAATAATGTGAGTAGTTATATTAAAAAGATAGCTCTAAGAACAAGTTTGTTTTGTTTTTATACATAACTTCTGAATTATTTATATCAATTTGAGCTTGAATTCTATTCTTTTAACTAACTTATAAATGCATACATACATAGTGCACACACTTGTACACATAGCACATAGTACAAACACTCAGACATACACATACATACAGAAAAACACATACACATACACACACATACACACACAAACACACACACACACAAGCACACACACACATATACACACATACACACACTCACACACACACATACACACACACTCACACACACATACACACACACACACAGACACACACCAGTAGATATTATCCAAATATATCATCAGTTGATTTTATATGGATTGTCTTAATTCACCCATTAAAACAGACTATCAGTGCTTTGATATTGTTTACTAAGATCTCTGTGTTATCTATAAGAAGTCTTTTTTTTAAATACATAGAAATTCATATTTTCAAAAGAGGTGAGTTTTAATGTCACAATATTTCAGGCAGTTGAGAAGTCATTCCATATTATGGCATTTTCCAGAAAAGTTAACATGATTAAAATGTAAAAGCTTAGGCCAACCAGTAATTTTAACATAACTGAATTGCTTACAATAATATAGAGAAATATAAACCATAGTAAGATGAAATGAAAGAAGCTGCAAAAGCTAATGGGTACTTCAAAACAAGAAACTTCTTGAGAATAAAAATAAAATGGCCAGCTATACACAAAAATATAGCTCGCAATGCCTATATCAGAAGCTGGTAGAATCTTTATAAAGTTTGTTCTCAGTTGGTGACCTTAACATTCTTTTATTTTCAGAAATTAGTATAGGAAGAGTGGTAAGAAACCAGTAAGTGCATGGTTGTCTAAGGAGTACTATCAATCAATTTGACCAAATTTACATTTATAGAATTGTCTGTCTAGCCACAATAGGATACACATTCTTCTCTCATGAAATATTTATCAAGACAGACTATATTTGGGAGCTATAGAGCAAACCTTAACAATCTTAAAAGAACAGAAATAATACTGAGACCAATATTGAATTACATCAAAAGTTAAAGCATGCCTAGAAAATCCAAAAATACTCATATCTCTAAAAGCACATGAACCAAAGAAAAGCAACAATTGAAAAGTTTTCATTGAATTAATAAAAATAAAAGCCTAATTTATTAAAATTTAGACTGCAATAAAGGCAATGTTTAATGGACTAGTCATAGAATAAATAACGTATATATGATAATGAAGTGAAAATGAAGTCCAATTTTAGACAACTAATAAACACTAACAAAAAAGTTCAAATATTTTAAAAGAATGTTCTAAAATTAGCAATATAATCTTCAAGACTGAAAAAAAAAATAGAAGAGCAGTGCAAGCCTGAAGCTAGAACAAAAGAAATAATAAAAATTGAAGAAGAAATTAACTATAACAGAGGAAAAACAATAGGTTTACCAGAAACAGACCTTATTGTCTGTAAAGATAAATAAGATTGATAGACCTCTGGCAAAGCTAGCCCTGACACAAAAGAGAGAAGACAAAAATCTGCAACATCAGAAATGAAATGGAGACATCTACTCTTAATTGCTTGGACACTGAACATGTAATAAACAACAATGTAGCTACTTTTATTTAATATATAACCTGCCAACATCCATACAAAAAATGTGATAAACTAAAACGTTGGACCATGGTGTTTAAGGATACTATTAGCCTATTTGGTGAATGTGTTAGAAGATAGCCTGAAAGATTGTAAAAGCTAAAATGTGGAGAGGTGTGCGGTCAAACAGTATTCCCTGGACATAACAGAGCCATTGCACTCACGAATGCACTTTAGTTATGGCTGCCTGCACAAGACCTGTACAAGACTGGCCCCATCATCATTCCATCACATATGTGGAAGGGGGTTATGAACCCACACCCCTCCCTAGATAGTCTCTAGGAACGTAATGAGTATTTGGACAAGGTAGTGCCAATTTCGTCTGTGTTTTAGCTGCTGCTAAGTTGTCTGTGTTCTGATAGTCAAACCACAACTCATGCAAGGATTGATAATTCAACTCAGTGGTTAAGAGCACAATCATGAGAACAGATGTGGGTTTATGGGATAGAAGAAAGGCTTCAGCAAGAGGAAAAGAGGGAGATGGGGGAGGGTAATGGGGATTGAAAATGACCAAAATTCACTATATATTTGTATGGAATTCTCAAAACATAAAATGACATGGTTCAAAACAAATTGTCCAGGAAACTGGCAAGTAAACAATGAACTAGTTATAAATAACATTTTCATAAAAAACTAAAAAATAACAACAGGCCCATATGCTTTCTTTTGAACCTTACCAATCATTTAAGGGAAAAAAATGATGTCATCTCTCTTACATCTCTTATGAAGTGTAGCAAAAGAGGAAATATTTCTAGTCAATTTTGTAAGACCAGAATCATCCTAATATTTAAACAAGACCAAGACATCGTAAGACAGAAATGTTCAAGACAAGTATAACTCAAACAAATACAACAAAATTCTCACCAAAATATTAGCAAACTGAATCCAAAAATTCATGAAATGATTACGAAACACAACTGTGTGAGAATGATTCCAAATGTGGAATGTCATTCCAACATTTGAAAATGAATCAATACAGCCCACTGCATGAACAGAAGAGAAAACATATGATCATATCAATTAACACCAGAAAAGTATTTGACAAAATCAAATAGCCTTGCATGATAAGCACTCAGATGATTGGAAATAGATAACAAAACATAACTCTCACTACCAAGGAACCAGGGATATTTTATGGTGAACCAAATGTGTGTGACTGTCGCCTAGAACACAGGCACAGGTTGCTCTGGATGACAGGTCTCAGTGTGGAAGTGTTTACATGAGTTTTATACTCATAAAGAGAACAGCAGTTGTAAATCAACGGATTGACCTTACACATTGTGGAGGATAATAGGTAGGCGGGTAACATTAAAGACGGGAAATCCTTTCTTTAGTCCTCTAGTGTTTATTGGTGACATTCTTAGCTTTAGGTTTGGCAGTAGCTAATAGTGTATTCAATAAATAAGTTCCAAAAGTGTTCTTAGGTAGTCAAATGCATACTATGTCAGATATAAAACTGGATGGTGAGTAGCTATCAGGAGTCCCAAATAATTTTGCTTCTCAGTTTGCAGTATTCTGACTCTCCACAATCATGCAAGTCCCAATCAGTCTGCCGAATTCCGTAAATAGGTGTGGCTATTCTCTTAAGGATACTATGTGCATAGGTTACACTTTTAGCCAAAAAAGCAGTGCATTTCATGTATATAAAGACCAGGTGCTCATTTATGGCCCACATCCCTAAGAAGACTCATTCATGAGACCTGAAAACTAAGGCTAAGTATATAGCAAAGACTCGGACTCCTGTCAATGTTATCTATCCATCTATTGAACTATCTATCTACCTATCTACCTGTCTGTCAATCATTATCTAGTTCTGCATGCTTTCTCTTTGTGCATTTTGTGTTTCATACACATATAAAGCTGGTAAGTAAAACAGCTTTTTAAGAAGACAGAATAATCTAATATATCATAATATTCTTCAAGCAGGCTGGATCTCTATTTCCCTATTATGTTTACAGCCAGTAACACATCACAAAATATTTTATTTGATGTGTTTTAAATAATTTTTTGTCCCTAAGTTTTTTTTTATTTCCTTCTTGCAGTCTGATGCTACAGATAAAGCCCCATATAGAAAGTCTATTTTAACTTTAGAAATATTAGTACTTATTGTATAAATTGCTGAAAGTTTTATTTGTGACTAATAATTTTATTTGTTCTATTACGGAATCCAGTTTGGGAATTTTGTGTCGATGAATCTATATGTTTGTCTTTAAATATTAACCCTCTGTTAGTATATGATTTTCTTTATTATCTTTAGCAAATGCAGTTTTTCTTAATGTCCCTGGTCTGATACCTAAACCTCAATAATGTCCTTTTAGTCCCAGCATTTGAATCGTTTTGATTTTCAGGAAACGTGACTGTGGTTGCCACTGAAGACTGGTTAGATTTGTACAACTGAGCTCTAAAGAGTCATTCCAAATACTTTGAATATTCTCAAATAAAAAGAGTAGAAGACACTCTAATTGAGCATTGCCTGAGTGTGCTATATTGGTCCCCAGAACCTAGGCCTCACCATAGTACAAGTGGCGTCTGGAATTTCAGTCCATAATATTGTTCCTATATACTGAATGTGTGTTAGCACTAGATATAGTTAGCTCCAATACTGTAGGATATGCAGCCATATGCCCAAGGCATATCGTTATCAAGACAGATTATGGACCAACAGGCAAAAGACTGACTATAATAACAAGAATTTTTATGTCTTAATATTTTTAATGTCAATAGAAAAAAATAATCTAATTATTTAATTCAGAGATTCAATTTCTCATAAAAAAAGAGAGGCAGCCAGTCAGGCATTGTGGAACATGCCATTAATTCCAGCATGTAGGTAAAATCAGATCTTTGTGAGTTTAAGGCCTCTCTGATCTACATAGAAAATTGTAGGCCTGCTGGAGATACATCTTTAATCCTTGTTTAAAGACAAACAAACAAAGACTGAAAGAAAAAAAGCAAAAAGAATTGAAATACCAAAAAAGGAAGTTGGTTTTAGACAATTTAAAACAGATCCTTAGCTATCTAAACACCAAATATTTTAGTCAACTCATACTGAATAAACATAAAATTATTTTAAGATACTAAAATTTTTAATATTTTAAATAATAAGATCTAATATAGGTGACCTAGGATGCCTAGGTTGGCCAAAAGTCATAACAAAACCATGATCAAATTTTTTATGATTTTTCAAGACAAGTCTTCTCTTTGTAACTGCTCTTATTGTCCTGTTACTTTGGCAAATATACAAACACAAATAACCTTACTTTTATTTTTTAAATATTTGTATGTTTTTATTTTATATGTATGACTGTTTTGCTTGTTTATGTGTATATACCTCTGCCCATATTGCCTGAAGGGGGCATATACCATCATATCCTTTGAAAATGGAGTTACAGACAGTTGTGAGCAGAAGTATTGATTCTGAGAATTGAACCCAAGTCCTCTGCAAAAGCAGCAAGTGGTGTTACTGCCTATCCATCTTTCCAGGAAAGTTAGTTCATTTTATAAAGATACCCTATGGAAAGATGTAAGATATATGTTATATAAAGAGTTACTGGAAATGCTGTCAGGGGTGTTTGGAGTTCTGTCTTTCTGGTTCTCTGAGATGATGAAGTAGAAGATGAAATGATCACCATCCACTCTTGTGTATTCCATGTGAATGCCTTCAGAGGGAATTGGTACAGGATTCAGGTTTAAAAAAAAAAATAGGAAAATAAGAGTTTATCCTCTCAGGCTTTACATCAAAGACAGCGGTTGGAAGTCGCTAACCGTATTCATTCCACCTAGGCTTATGGAAGTATTTGTGGTGATGTTTTCAATTGAGAAAATTACCTGGTTTTAGTTTTTACTCATTTAGTTCTTTATCTCTCAAGAACTAACTAAAGAAAAGGAAGTAAAGTCTGAGGCTTTAGTTTATTGTTAAATTCATTTATACAATGTATAATATCACCATTTGGAAGAAATGACTTACACAATTCTTGGAGAATTTTGTAGAACGGAAACTAGTTTTATGAGAAGACAATTGATGTTTCCCAAAATGAGGATATTATCAATTTAGAACTAAAGAGAGTGTCTTTGGCTAAGGCAGACAAAATTGTCAGTCAGTTTTATATCATAGGCACAATGAAATCTCTACAATAGGTTAAATTTTAAAAATACATATAAATATTTGTACATAAAAATGAATTCCAAAATCATTATACAAATCTGCAGGAATTCTCCAAGTAGGAATAATTATTTTAAATAGAATTTTCCATTGCTTTGGATAGCAGATTGCACACAGAGAAATTCTCCACACCACTACTGGGTTCTGTTAGGTTCTTATTTTCATAAAATGATTTATTCAAGGGACATAGATGGTTTAAACAGAAGTTTATTTAGCAAAGTTAAACAAAGCAGGTTAAATAAAGACATTGGAATAGGCTATAAAAGACAGAGAGTAGCTGACAGGGGTCTGTGTTGTGAATTCTAAAGGTTTTATGAACACTTATAAGGTAAGTGTCATAGTCATACAGTCAGGTGAACTCTCTTCTCCAGATCATGGAGAATTGGTGTCTCTTTTAGGACATTTCTTTCCATGCTGTTAAATAAAATCCCTTAAAAGGATAGGTAACCAAAATAGTTCAGGGGATACTGTACAGGCATCAAGACATGTGAGGATGCAGAGTTTTAATAAGGACACAAGGGATGGAGAAGTCCCCTGGTGCCTTTGTTTCTACTATAGGGGAAATGAGTCAACTGAGACTTCAAGAATTCTTAACCACAAGGAGCCTTTCTGACAACAGCAGGTGTCTTAAAAGGAGCTGCAATGTCCCTCAGTTAGTTCATATCTAACTTCTAACCTACTCAGTGTCAATGAAAATCCATACGAAGAGTAGTATGACATTTACATTGTTCTGTGAGGCATTTGGATAAATTCTAATTGCCATAATTCAAGTGACCCATAAACAGAAAGTATAAGACATATAATCCTTGCTTTCAATTCCAGATTTTGCACATGTTAAAACCTTATTGTTGCTGACTGAAACAGATGCAGAGATCACAGCCAAACATTAGATAGAGCTCAGGAAGTCTTGGGGAAGAGCTAGGGAAAGGATTGAGGAGCCCCAAGGGGATGGGGACTCCACAACAATTTTACCCAGCAAAACTCTTAATCACTATAGTTGGAGAAAACAAGATATTCCATGACCAAACCAAATTTAAATAATATCTCTACACTAATCCAGCCCTACAGAGGATACTAGAAGAAAAGCTCCAACTCAAGGAGGGAACCTACATCCAAGAAAAAAACAAAAAATTAATAATTTCACAAAAAAGAAGTAAAGGACTGCAAAAACATAATACCACCTCTAACCACAAAATAACAGGAACCAACAATCATTGCTCTTAATATCTCTCAACTTTAATCAACTCAATTCCCTAATAAAAAAGACAGAAACTAACAGAGTGGATTCATAAACAGAACCCAGCATTTTGCTGAATACAGTAAATATACCTAAGTGACGAAGACAGACACTACCTCAGAGTAAAAGGCTGGACAAAATATTTCCAAGTAAATGATCCCAAGAAACAAGCTGGAGTAAGCATTCTAATAGCCAATAAAATGGATTTTTAAACAAAATGGATGGGGAAGGACATTTCATATTCATCAAAGGAAAATCGCCAAGATGAACTCTTAGTCCTGAACATCTATGCTCCAAATGCAAGGGCTCCCACATTTGTAAAAGGGACATGACTAAAGCTCAAAGCACACATTTAACCTCACACAATAATACTGGGAGACTTTAACCCACCACTCTCAACAATAGACAAATCATAGAAACAGAAACTAAACAGAGACACAGTGAAACTAACAGAAGTAATGAACCAAATGGATTTAACAGACATCTAAAGAACATTTCACCCTAAAACAAAATAATATACTTTCTTCTCAGCACCTCATGGTATCTTCTCCAAAACTGACAATATAATAGGACACAAAAGAAGCCTCAACAGATAAAAAACATTGAAATAATCCCATGCATTCTATCACATCACCATGGATTAAGGCTGGTCTTCAATAACAAGAAAAAGCAACAGAAATCTCACATACTCATGGAAACTGAACAACTTTCTATTCAACATTTGGTTAGGGAATAAATTAAAGTCTTTCTAGAATTTAACAAAAATGTAGGCACAGCATACTAGCTTATGGTAGTGCTAAGAGGAATATTCATAGCACTAAGTGTCTTAATAAAGAAATTGGAGATATCCTACACTAGCAAATTAACAACACATATGAAAGCTCTAGAACTAAAAGAAGAAAACACACCCAAGAGGAGTAGAGGGCAGAAAATAATCAAACTCAGGGCTGGAATCAATAAATTAGAAAGAAAGAGGATATTTAGAATCAACAAAACTAGAAGCTGGTTCTTTGAGAAAATCAACAAAATAGGTAAACCCTTAAACAAACTAACTAAAGGGCACATAGATATTATCCAAATTAACAAAATCAGTGATGAAAACCAAAAACTGAGGACAGAAACTAAGGAAATTAAAAATAATATCAGATCCTGCTACAAAAGCCTATACTCAACAAAACTGGAAAATCTAGATGAAATGTATGAGTTTCTAGACAGATAACATGTACCAAAGTTAAATCAAGAGCAGATAAACTTTCTATACAGTCCCATAACTCTAAAGAAATAGAAGAAGTAATTAAAAGTCTCCCAACCAAAAAAAAAATCCCAGTGCCAGATAGTTTTAGTGCATAATTTTATCACACCTTCAAAGAAGACTGAATACCAATTCTTCTCAAACTATTGCACAAAATTGAAACAGAAAGAACAATACCCCTGACCTAAAGCTGTACTACAGAGCAATTGTGATAAAAACTGCATGGTACTGGTATAGTGAGAGACAAGTAGACCAATGGACTAGGATTGAAGACCCAGAAATGAACCCACACACCTATGGTCACTTGATCTTTGAAAAGGGAGCAAAAACCATCCAGTGGAAAAAAGAGCATTTTCAACAAATGGTGCTGGCACAACTGGTGGTTATCATGTAGAAGAATGTGAATTGATCCATTCCTATCTCCTTGTACTAAGGTCAAATCTAAGTGGATTAAGGAACTCCACATAAAACCAGAGATACTGAAACTTATAGAGGAAAAAGTAGGGAAAAGCCTAGAAGATATGGGTACCGGGGAAAAAATCCTGAATAGAACAGCAATGGCTTTTGCTGTAAGATCGAGAATCCACAAATGGGACCTCATAAAATTGCAAAGCTTCTGCAAGGCAAAAGACACTGTCAATTAGAAAAAAGGCCACCAACAGACTGGGAAAGGATCTTTACCTATCATAAATCAGATAGTGGACTAATATCCAATATATATAAAGAACTCAAGAAGGTGGACTCCATAAAATCAAATAACCCCATTAAAAAATGGGACTTAGAGCTAAACAAAGAATTCTCACTTGAGGAATACCGAATGGCTGAGAAGCACCTGAAAATATGTTCAGTATCCTTAATCATCAGAGAAATGCAAATCAAAACAACCCTGAGATTTGAAGTTCTTGGCATACAGATCCTTAGTTAGAGTCACACCAAGGTATTTTATAATATTTGTGAGTATTGTTAAGGGTGTTTTTTCCCTAATTTCTTTCTCAGTCCATTTATCCTTTGTGTAGAGAAAGGCCATTGATTTATTGGAGTTAATTTTATATCCAGCTATTGCACTGAAGCAGTTTATCACATTTAGGAGTTCTCTGATGGAATTTTTAGTGTCACTTATATATACTATCATATCATCTGCAAAAAGTGATATTTTGAATCCTTCCTTTCCAATTTTTATCCCCTTGATCTGCTTTTGTGTTTAATTGCTCTGGCTAGGATTTCAGGTACTATATTGAATAGATAGGGAGAAAGTGGACAGCCTTGTCTAGTCACTGATTTTAGTGGGATTCCTTCCAGATTCTCTCCATTTACTTTGTTGTTGGCTACTGGTTAGCTGTATATTGCTTTGATTGTGTTTAGGTATTGGCCCTGAATTCATGATCTTTCCAAGACTTTTATCATGAAGGGGTGTTGGATTTTGTCAAATGCTTTCTCAACATCTATGGAGATGATCAT
The DNA here is from genome assembly GCF_978045245.1 of Mus caroli. NCBI lineage: Eukaryota > Metazoa > Chordata > Mammalia > Rodentia > Muridae > Mus > Mus caroli. The sequence goes on from NW_028227261.1 coordinate 63,718,993, forward strand.
GCGGTTTTTGTTTTTGAATTTGTTTATATAGCAGATTATGTTGATGGATTTCCATATATTAAACCATCCCTTCATCCCTGGGGTGAAGCCTACTTGATCATGATGAATCATTGTTCTGATATGTTCTTGGATTCAGTTTGAGAAAAATTTGTTGAGTATTTTTGCATCAATATTCATAAGTGAAATTGGTCTGAAGTTCTCTTTCTTTGCTGGGTTTTTATGTGGTTTAGGTATCAGAGTATTTGTGGCTTCATATACTAAATTGGGTAGAGTACCTTCTGTTTCTATTTTTTGGAATGGTTTGAGGAGAATTGGAATAAGGTCTTGTTTGAAGGTCTGATAGAACTCTGTACTAAAACCATCTGGTCCTGTGCTTTTTATGGTTGGGAGACAATTGATGAACATTTATATATTTCTTTAGGGGAAATGGGACTGTTTAGATACTTAATATGATAATGATTTAACTTTGATACCTGGTATCTGTCTAGGAAATTGTCCATTTCATCCATGTATTCCAGTATCCTTGAGTATAGCCTTTTGTAGTAGGATCTGATGATGTTTTGAATTTCCTCTGGTTCTGTTGTTATGTCTCCTTCTTCACTTCTGATTTTGTTAATTAGGATACTGTCCCTGTGCCCTCTACTTAGTCTGGCTAAGGGTTTATCTATCTTGATGATTTTCTCAAAGAACCAGCTCCTGGTTTGGTTGATTCTTTCTATATTTCTTTTTGTTTCCACTTGGTTGATTTCAGCCCTAAGTTTGGTTATTTCCTGAAGTCTACTCCTCTTGGGTGAATTTGCTTCCTTTTGTTTTAGTGCTTCTAGGTGTGCTGTCAAGCTTCTAGTGTATGCTCTCTCTTGTTTTTTTTTTTTTGGGGGGGGGGGATCACTCAGAGGTATGAAGTTTCCTCTTAAGAATGCTTTCATTGTGTCCCATAAAATTGTGTATGCTGTGGCTTCCTTTTCATTAAACTCTAAAAAAGTCTTTAATCTCTTTCTTTATTTCTTCCTTGACCAAGTTATTGAGTAGAGTGTTCTGTCAGCTTCCACATGAATGTTGGCTTTCTATGATTTATGTTGTTATTGAAGATCAGCCTTAGTCCATGGTGATCTGATAGGATGCATGGGATTATTTCAATATTTTTGTATCTGTTGAGGCCTGATTTGTGCCCAATTATATGGTAAATTTTGTAGAAGGTATCATGAGGAGCTGAGAAGAAATAGCCTTTTGTTTAGGACAAAATGTTTTGAAAGTATCTGTTAAATCCATTTGTTTCATAACTTCTGCTAGTTTCAATGTGTCTCTGTTTAGTTTGTTTCCAAGATCTGTCCATTGATGAGAATGGGGTGTTGACGTCTCCCACTATTATTTTGTGAGGGTCAATGTGTGGTTTGAGCTTTACTAGAGGTTCCTTAATGAATGTGGATGCCCTTGCATTTGGAGCATAGAATTGAGAGTTCATCTTGGAAGATTTTACTTTTAATGTGTATGAACTGCCCCTCCTTGTCTTTTTTGATAAATTGGACTGGAAGTGAATTTTATCTGATATTAGAATGGCTACTCCAACTTGTTTCTTTGGACCGTTTTCTTGGAAAATTGTTTTCCAGCCTTTTACTTTGAGGTAGTATCTGTCTTTGTTCCTGAGGTGGGTTTCCTGTATGCAGCAAAATGTTGGGTCCTGTTTTTGTAGCCAGTCTGTTAGTCTGTCTTTTTATTGGTGAATTGAGTTCATTGATATTAAGAGACATAAAGGAAAAGAAATTGTTGCTTCCTGTTGTTAGAGTTGGCATTCTGTTCTTGCAGTCATCTTCTTTTAGGTTTGTTGAAGGATAACTTTCTTGTGTTTTTTAGGGCATAATTTCCATCCTTGTGTTGGAGTTTTCCCTTTATTATCCTTTCAAGGGCTGGATTCATGGAAAGGTATTGTACGAATTTGGTTTTGTCATGGGATACTTTGGTTTCTCCATCTATGGTAATTGAGAGTTTTGCTGGGTAGAGTAGCCTGGGCTGGCATTTGTGTTCTCTTAGGGTCTATATAACATCTGTCCAGGATCTCTGGCTTTCATAGTCTCTCTGTCTGGCATAATTCTTATAGGTCTGCCTTTATATGTTACTTGATCTTTTTCCCTTACTGCTTTTAATATTCTGTCTTTATTTAGTGCATTTGTTGTTCTGATTATTATATGTCAGAAGGAATTTCTTTTCTGGTCCAGTCTATTTGTAGTTCGGTAGGATTCTTGTAAGTTCATGGTCATCTCTTTCTTTAGGTTAGGGAAGTTTTCCTATATAATTTTGTTGAATATATTTACTAGCCCTTTAAGTTGAAAATCTTCACTCTCATCTATACCTAGTATCCTTAGGTTTGGTCTTCTCATTCTGTCCTGGATTTACTGGATGTTTTGAGTTAGGGTCTTTTTGCATTTTGCATTTTCTTTGATTTCTGTGTCCATGTTGTCTATGGAATCTTCTGCACCTGGGATTATCTCTTCCATCTTTTGTATTCTGTCGCCGATGCTTGCATCTATGGTTCCTGATTTCTTTCCTAGGGTTTCTATCCCCAGAGTTGTCTCCCTTTGGGTTTTCCTTATTGTTTCTACTTCCCTTTTTAGATCTTGGATGGTTTTGTTCAATTTGTTTGGCTATGTTTTCCTGTAATTCTCTAAGGGATTTTTGTGTTTCCTCTTTAAAGTCTTCTACTTGTTTTTAGTGTTTTCCCATAATTCTTTGAGGGATCTTTGTGCTTCTTCTTTAAGGGCTTCTACCTGTTTAGCAGTGTTCTCCTGTATTTCTTTAAGTGAGTTATTAATGCCCTTCTTAAAATTCTCTACCATCATCATGAGGTATGGTTTTAAATCTGAATCTTGCTTTTCAGGTGTGTTGAGGTATCCAGGATTCGCTCTGTTGGGCATACTAGGTTCTGATCATGATGAGTGGTCTTGGTTTCTGTTAGTAAGATTCTTATGTTTGCCTTTCGCCATCTGGTAAACTCTAGTGTTAGATGTTCTAGCTGTGTCTGGCTGGAGCTTGTTCCTCCTGTGTTTCTGTTAGCCTCTGTCAGCACTTTTGAGAGTCCAACTTTCTCCTGCATCCCAGTGGTCAGAGCACTCTCTGCAGGCAAGCTCTCCTCTGGCAGGGAAGTTTCACAGAGGTATGGAGCTCAGCTCTGCCTACTGGCTGAAGATGAAGGCCTGAAGGGTCCCTGTCTAAGAAGCTCCATTGCTTTTGTGGCCCACAGGCTCTCCTGCACCAACTGGTCTCTGAGAGACCCAGGATACAAGATGGCACTCTCACCTGAGACCCAAGGTCAGAGCCCTCTCTGGAGACTGATTCTCCTAATATTCTGGGTATACTAGGGTGCCTGATGCATGGAAAGTCCTCTGGGGAACGTGGGATTGTCCACAGGGTTTGTGCCCAAGGTGGCACAGGGCTCAAGACACAAAATTCCATATAAGAGAATTGACTTCACTTCTCCAGAAAATACAGGTGATGTGATAGTCCATATACATGTGGAAAGAATGGAGCCAGAGAAATACAGGTGCAGTTCTTTACCCTACTGAAGCCTCATTAATATATTTGATTTAAAGCATTCATATTTTGTTCAGTTATACACTTACTTTACCATTTAGATTTCATTATGTTATAAGCCATTAACTGTGTTGCTATATATAAATGTTTAGCTCAGGCTCCAGGCATTTAAAAATTTCTCAATAAATGGTAGTTGATATATCAAATATGACCTTTAAAATCATATGGTTGCCACTTATATAAATAGTCAAAGTGTCTTCTGCTTAACTTTCAGTACCTTCATAATGTATTAATTTCTTCTGTATGCAATTTCCAGAAATTTAAAAAATTTGGCCATCTTCCTCATTAGCAAATCTATTATCAATAAACATAAAAGCTCATGTATTTAATCATTTGTATATAAGAAACAAATATCTCACCATGGCAACATCTGACATAGCCACAAGACATGTCACATTGTTAATATTGCTCATTCATTTTGTCTTAAAGTAAATTATCTCTCTGCTTTTGACAAAGAATATAGCAGCACAGGGTAGACAGATTAGCCGATGAGTTCACTCTTGCTCTTACACTCTCTCCCTCCTTCCCTGTCCCTGTCCCTGTCCCCATCCCTCTCCCTGTCCCTCTCCCTTTCTGTCTTCCTCTCTCAGTCTTTGCTCTTTCTCTACACATACACAAACACATACGCTAAAAAAGATCTTATTTTTAAGTTTTATTCTATTGACTTTCTAAATCCTTCTATCTCATTTACTTTTATTCCCATCCTACTGCTGTTGTCATAGTAAATTAGTATCAACTTTTCGCTAGACTAAATTTTCTCACAAATCTTATCTTAAAAGACACCAGATAAAAACCCTTTCATTATATACCATGATACTTATAATAAAGACAAAAATGTTAATGAGGCAGTCAAGGCTCGACATTCTCACCTTCCACTGCCTGCCAGATCTACCAGGTTCTAAGATCCTTTCTTGTCACTGTTTCCTCTCCATGGAATTTCTCGTCTCTACAACTTCTACCTCTTTCACCTAATTAATGTAGTTTTAAGCAAAAAATATTTGATATTTAGAAGATAATTATGTAACTACATAGAAAACTTTCTCATTTTTGTTCAATTCCAGTTCTCTTCTCATTTGTTATCATAGAATTTCCTGCTATTTCTTAATGGTTTGTGTGTGTGTGTGTGTGTGTGTGTGTGTGTGTGTGTGTGTGTGTGTGTGTGTGTGTTTATATGCATAAGTGAAGGTATTTATGTGCGGACTATATATATATATGCATATATATGGTTATAGTTATATGAGCAAGAGATCACTATCTTATATATCCTAGTGTGTTTCTATTGCTGTCATAAGTGTCATGACCAAAAACAACTAGGGAAGAAAATACATATTTAATCTTACATTTCCAGGAAGCAATTCTTCAGTGTGATGAAAATCAAGGTAAGAACTCAAGTAGCACAGAAACCAGTAAGCAGAAACTAAAGCAGTAAGCAGGAACTGAAGCAGAGTAGACCATGGGGAAACACTTTTTCATGACTTGCTCGGAGTGCTTTATTATGCCACTAGATACCACCTGCTCTCCTCTTCAGGGATGGCATTGAACACAATGGGCTGGGCTGTCTAACATCAGTTATTAATCCAGAAAAATCTCACACAGACTTGCATACAGGCCAATCTCTTGAGGCATTTTCTCAAGTGAGTTTCCCTCTTCCCAGATGACCTCAGTTTGTGTCAAGTTGACAAAAAACTAACCAGCACATATCTTCTTCAATCCTTTTCTAAATTAGTTTTTTAAACAGGGTCTTTCATATAACCTGGAGGCAATAATTTCATCTAGAATAACTAGCCATCAGTCCCAAGGATGTTCCTATCTCCAGTTCCCCGATACTGGAACTACAAGAACATATATTCATTCCCAGGTTTTATGATGGTGCTGGAAATCAAACTCAGGTCATCATGCTTGCATGGCTTTTCAACTAAAGCTTAGCCTCAGACTCCTTTTTAAAATCATTTCAACCAGTTTATAGTGTTAATGTTTTATTTGAGTATAATTTTTCTCTATTTCTCAACAAAATATAAATTCATTGGGAATATAAATTATCTCTGATATTGTCCTTGAACCCTATGCTTCTGCTGTTATGTCAAATTTTAAGGTATCTAAGATATATTTGATGCACAAAAGAAGACATATTTCTGTGGACTGGTATTAATGTTACTTGGCTCCAACAATTTTCTTTGTTTCTCTCTGCCACCATCTTGGACAGAATGGATTTTTATGGGTTTTTTTTGTCAATGTATTCTTCAAGAGTTTGTATTTGGGACAGAATGAGTGGGAGGTGTCTAAGTCTCTGAAGATGGTCTCCTCAGATATCAGCATACTTCTTTGTGGTAAGTTCCCAAGGAAAGGGTTATTTAGAAAAGGAAACCTTGCACCCTCCCTGGTCTTTATAACTCACTATGTGGTAATGTCCTCTCTCACACATTCTTGATATTATGATACATCAGCTTAATGGGGGACTTATAGACTACCTAATCTGGAATCATTCCCCATCTAAATTGTTCAATTAATAAAGCTTACTTGCAAGTACCAGTATGAGGTATTCATTGTAGTAATATGCTAACTTTAAGTGTCTCTAGTTCTTGGAAAATAAAATTTGATTATCTGCCTCTCTGGCTTGGAGTCAGCCATTGATCTATCCAGCTGCTATTTTGTAAGTGAATATAAAAAAATTCATTTAGAAAGTCCAACGAAGGAGCATATTAACCAAATATCAGAGAAATAACATAGAGAAAATGTGTTAAGTTTCAGGATAATCTATCTTTGCCTAAATAATTCAAAGCATATGTGCATATTCTATGTAAACTACTTTTTTAAAAATATTTTTATTACGTATTTTCCTCAATTACATTTCCAATGCTATCCCAAAAGTTCCCCATACCCTCCCCCCCACACTCGCCTACCCCCCCATTCCCACTTTTTGGCCCTGGCATTCCCCTGTACTGGGGCATATAAAGTTTGTGTGTCCAATGGGCCTTTTTTTCCAGTGATGGCCTAGTAGGCCATATTTTGATACATATGCAGCTAGAGTCAAGAGCCCCAGGGTGCTGGTTAGTTCATAATGATGTTGCACCTACAGGGTTGCAGATCTCTTTAGCTCCTTGGATACTTTCTCTAGATCCTCCATTGGGGGCCCTGTGATCCATCCAATAGCTGACTGTGAGCATCCACTTATGTGTTTGCTAGGCTGCGGCCTAGTTTCACAAGAGACAGCTATATCAGGGTCCTTTCAGCAAACTCTTGCTAGTGTATGCAATGGTGTCATCGTTTGGAGGCTAATTATGGGATGGATCCCTGGATATGGCAGTCTCTAGATGGTCCATCCTTTTCTCTCAGCTCCAAACTTTGTCTCTGTAACTCCTTCCATGGGTGATTGTTCCCAATTATAAGAAGGGGCAAAGTGTCCACACTTTGGTCTTCGTTCTTCTTCAGTTTCATGTGTTTTACAAATTGTCTCTTATATGTCACATATACTAAGTTTCTGGGCAAATATCCACTAATCAGTGAGTACATATCATTTGACTTCTTTTGTGATTGTGTTACCTCCTTCAGGATTATGCCATCCAGGTCCAACCATTTGGCTAGGAATTTCACAAATTCATTCTTTTTAATAGCTGAGTAGTACTCCATTGTGTAAATGTACCATATTTTTTGTATCCATTCTTCTGTTGAGGGGCATCTGGGTTCTTTCCAGCTTCTGGCTATTATAAATAAGACTGCTATGAACATAGTGGAGCATGTGTCCTTCTTACCGGTTGGAACATTTTCTGGATATGTGCCAAAAAGAGGTATTGCAGGATCCTCCGGTAGTACTATGACCAATTTTCTAAGGAACCACCAGACTGATTTCCAGAGTGGTTGTACAAGCTTGCAATCCCACCAACAATGCAGGAGTGTTCCTCTTTCTCCACATCCTCGCCAGCATCTGCTGTCACCTGAATTTTTGATCTTAGCCATTCTGACTGGTGTGAGGTGGAATCTCAGGGTTGTTTTGATTTGCATTTCTCTGATGATTAAGGATGCTGAGCATTTTTTCAGGTGCTTCTCTGCCATTCTATATTCCTATTTTAGCTCTTTAGCTCTTTGTTTAGCTCTGAGTCCCGTTTATAATGGGGTTATTTGATTTTCTGGAGTCCACCTTCTTGAGTTCTTTATATATATTGGATATTAGTCCCCTATCTGATTTAGGAGAGGTAAACATCCTTTCCCAATCTGTTGGTGGCCTTTTTGTCTTATTGACAGTGTATTTTGCCTTGCAGAAGATTTGCAGTTTCATGAGGTCCCATTTGTCAATTCTCGATCTTACAGCACAAGCCATTGCTGTTCTATTCAGGAATTTTTCCCCTGTGCCCATATCTTTGAGGCTTTTCCCCATTTTCTCCTCTACAAGTTTTAGTGTCTCTGGTTTTATGTGGAGTTCCTTGATCCACTTAGACTTAACCTTTGTACAAGAAGATAAGAATGGATTTATTTACATTCTTCCATATGATAACTGCCCGTTGAGCGTGCACCATTTGCTTAAAATGCTGTCTTTTGTCCACTGGATGGTTTTAGCTCTCTTGTCAAAGATTAAGTAGCAATAGCTGTGTGGATTCATTTCTGGGTCTTCAATTCTATTCCATTGGTCTACTTGTCTGTCACTGTACCAGTACCACACAGTTTTTATCAAAATTGCTCTGTAGTACAGCTTTAGGTCAGGCATGGTGATTCCACCAGAGGTTCTTTTATCCTTGAGAAAAGTTTTTGTTATCCTAGGTTTTTTGTTATTCCAGATGAATTTGCAGATTGCTCTTTCTACTTCATTGGAGAATTGAGTTGGAATTTTGATAGGGATTGCATTGAATCTGTAGAATGCTTTTGGCAAGATAGCCATTTTTACAATGTTGATCCTGCCAATCCATGAGCATGGGAGATCTTTCCATATTCTGAGATCTTCTTTAATTTCTTTCTTCAGAGGCTTGAAGTTCTTATCATACAGATGTTTCACTTCCTTAGTTTCAGTCACGCCAAGATATTTTATATTATTTGTGACTATTGAGAAGGGTGTTGTTTCCCTAATTTCTTTCTCAGCCTGTTCATTCTTTGTGAAGAGAAAGGCCATTGACTTGTTTGAGTTAATTTTATATCCAGCTACTTCACTGAAGCTGTTTATCAGGTTGAGGAGTTCTCTGGTGGAATTTTTAGGGTCACTTATATATACTATCATATCATCTGCAAAAAGTGATATTTTGATTTCATCTTTTCCAATTTGTATCCTCTTGATCTCCTTTTGTTGTCGAATTGCTCTGGCTAGGACTTCAAGTGCTATGTTGAAGAGGTAGGGAGAAAGTGGGCAGCCTTGTCTATACCTGATTTTAGTGGGATTGCTTCCAGCTTCTCACCATTTACTTTGATGTTGGCTACTGGTTTGCTGTAGATTGCTTTTATCATGTTTAGGTATGGGCCTTGAATTCCTGATCTTTCCAAGACTTTTATCATGAATGGGTGTTGGATCTTGTCAAATGCTTTCTCTGCATCTATCAAGATGATCATGTGGTTTTTGTCCTTAAGGTTGTTTATATAATGGATTACGTTGATGGATTTCTGTATATTAAACCATCCCTGCATCCCTGGAATAAAACCTACATGGTCAGGATGGATGATTGCTTTAATGTGTTCTTGGATTCAGTTAGTGAGAATATTATTGAGGATTTTGGCATCGATATTCATAATGGAAATTGTTCTGAAGTTCTCTATCTTTGTTGGATCTTTTTGTGGTTTAGGTATCAGAGTAATTGTAGCTTCATAGAATGTGTTGGGTAGAGTACCTTCTACTTCTATTTTGTGCAATAGTTTGTGCAGAACTGGAATTAGATCTTCCTTGAATGTCTGATAGAACTCTGAACTAAGCCCATCTGGTCCTGGGCTTTTTTTGGCTGGGAGACTATTAATGATTGCTTCTATTTCTTTAGGGGATATGGGACTTTTTAGATCATTAACTTAATCCTGATTTAACTTTGGTACCTGGTATCTCACTAGAAATTTGTGCATTTCGTCCAGGTTTTCCAGTTTTGTTGAGTATAGCCTTTTGTAGAAGGATCTGATGATGTTTTGGATTTCTTCAGGATCAGTTGTTATGTCTCCCTTTTCATTTCTGATTTTGTTAATTAGGATGCTGTCACTGTGCCCTCTATTGAGTCTAGCTAAATTTTTATCTATCTTTTTGATTTTCTCAAAGAACCAACTCCTCGTTTGGTCAATTCTTTGAATAGTTCTTCTTGTTTCCACTTGGTTGATTTCACCCCTGAGTTTGATTATTTTCTGCTGTCTACTCCTCTTGGGTGAATTTTCTTTTTTTTTTTTTTTCTACAGCATTTAGATGTGTTGTCAAGCTGCTAGTGTGTGCTCTCTCTAGTTTCTTTTTGGAGGCACTCAGAGCCATGAGTTTCCCTCTTAGAAATGCTTTCATTGTGTCCCATAGGTTTGGGTATGTTGTGGCTTCATTTTCATTAAACTCTAAAAAGTCTTTAATTTCTTTCTTTATTTCTTCCTTGACCAAGGTATCATTGAGAAGAGTGTTGTTCAGTTTCCATGTGAATGTTGGCTTTCCATTATTTATTTTGTTATTGAAGATCAGCCTAAGTCCATGGTGGTCTGATAGGATGCATGGGATAATTTCAATATTTTTGTATCTGTTGAGGCCTGCTTTGTGGCCAATTATATGGTCAATTTTGGAGAAGGTCCCATGAGGTGCTGAGAAGAAGGTATATCCTTTTGTTTTAGGAGAAAATGTTCTGTAGATATCTGTTAAGTCCATTTGTTTCATAACTTCTGTTAGTTTCACTGTGTCCCTGTTTAGTTTCTGTTTCCATGATCTGTCCATTGATGAAAGTGGTGTGTTGAAGTCTCCCACTATTATTGTGTGAGGTACAATGTGTGCTTTGAGCTTTACTAAAGTGTCTTTAATGAATGTGGCTGCCCTTGTATTTGGAGCATAGATATTCAGATTTGAGAGTACCTCTTGGAGGATTTTACCTTTAATGAGTATGAAGTGTCCCTCCTTGTCTTTTTTGATAACTTTGGGTTGGAAGTCGATTTTATTAGATATTAGAATGGCTACTCCAGCTTGTTTCTTCAGACCATTTGCTTGGAAACTTGTTTTGCAGCCTTTCACTCTGAGGTAGTGTCTTTTTCCCTGAGATGGGGTTCCTGTAAGCAGCAGAATGTTGGGTCCTGTTTGTGTAGCCAGTCTGTTAGTCTATGTCTTTTTATTGGGGAATTGAGTTCATTGATATTAAGAGATATTAAGGAAAGGTAATTGTTGCTTCCTTTTATTTTTGTTGTTAGAGTTGGCATTCTGTTTTTGTGGCTGTCTTCTTTTTGGTTTGTTGAGGGATTACACTCTTGCTTTTTCTAGGGCATGTTTTCCGTCCTTGTATTGGCTTTTTCGTTATTATCCTTTGAAGGGCTATATTCGTGGAAAGATAATATGTGAATTTTGTTTTTTCATGGAATACTTTGATTTCTCCATTTATGGTAATTGAGAGTTTGGCCGGGTATAGTAGCCTGGGCTGGCATTTGTGTTCTCTTAGTGTCTGTATAACATCTGTTCAGGCTTTTCTGGCTTTCATAGTCTCTGGTGAAAAGTCTGGTGTGATTCTGATAGGCCTGCCTATATATGTTACTTGACCTTTCTCCCTTACTGCTTTTAACATTCTATCTTTATTTAGTGCATTTGTTTTTCTGATTATTATGTGTCGGGAGGAATTTCTTTTCTGGTCCAGTCTATTTGGACTTCTGTAGGCTTCTTGTATGTTCATGGGCATGTCATTTTTTAGGTTTGCGAAGTTTACTTCTAAAATTTTGTTGAAGATATTTGCTGGCACTTTTAATTGAAAATCTTCATTCTCATCAACTCCTATTATGCATAGGTTTGGTCTTATCATTGTGTCCTGGATTTCCTGGATATTTTGAGTTAGGATCTTTTTGTGTTTTGTATTTTCTTTGATTGTTGTGCCCATGTTCTCTATGGAATCTTCTGCACCTGTGATTTTCTCTTCCAACTCTTGTATTCTGTTGCTGATGATTGCGTCTACGGTTCCAGATTTCTTTCCTAGGCTTTCTATCTCCAGTGTTGCCTCACTTTGGGTTTTCTTTAGTGTGTATACTTCCCTTTTTATGACTTGGATGGATTTATTCAATTCCATCACCTGTTTGGTTGTGTTTTCCTGCAATTCTTTAAGGAATTTTTGTGTTTCCTCTTTAAGGTCTTCTACCTGTTTAGCTGTGTTCTCCTGTATTTCTTTAAGTTAGTTATTAAAGTCCTTCTTGATGTCCTCTACCATCATCATGAGATATGCTTTTAAATCCGGGTCTAGCTTTTCGGTTGTGTTAGGGTGCCCAGGACTAGGTGGGGTGGCAGTGCTGTGTTCTGATGATGGTGAGTTGTCTTGATTTCTGTTAGTAGGATTCTTACCTTTGCCTTTCGCCATCTGGTAATCTCTGAAGCTAGTTGTTATAGTTGTCTCTGGTTAGAGCTTGTTCCTCAGGTGACTCTGTTAGCCTCTATCAGCAGACCTGGGAGACTAGCTCTCTCCTTAGTTTCAGAGGTCAGAGTATTCTCTGCAGGCAAGCTCTCTTCTTGCAGGGAAGGTACCCAGATATCTGGTGTTCTAACCTGCCTCCTGGCAGAAGTTGTGTTCCACTCACCAGAGGTCTTAAGATCCTGTGGAGGGTCCTGTGAGGACCTTGGGGGTATCCAGAAACTCCGTGGGCCAGGCACCCCGGTGCTGGAGTGGACTGGAAGGGACTTGTGCCCCTGATCAGGCCGAGTTATTTGCTTCCATAGTTAATGCAGTCTCAGGTCTGGCGCGATTGGATTGGAGCAGAAACTGTGTTCCACTCACCAGAGGTCTTAGGATCCCGTAAGGGATCCTGTGTGGGTCTTTGCAGGTGTTCGGAGACTCCGCGGGCAAGGCAACCGGGTGCTGGAGTGTGTGTAAACTACTTTTAAGTATCTTATTCCTTCACAGTATGAACATGAAGGATATTCTCTTTTACTTGTACAGTATAATAAACTCCTCGCAATATCACAGTAGGTGCTTCTCGTCAGTTCTAGGAAACGTATAGTCTAAAACTAAATGCTATTTTCTGTAATCATATCATGAACATGCATCATTAATATTTAAATTGTATAAAAATAGAAATGGTTCAATGTTTTACTTTCAAATATTCAGTATTTCAAGTATTCTCTTGAAGTCTTTGATTCTTTGGACATGGTGATAAATGATAATCTTTTCTATCAGTGTCTGGTATTCTAATTTTCTCAGTTTAGAAAAATAAAGCTAACTAATTATCAAAACTACCAACTTCAGATCGATTTTTAATCATGTGACAGAGTATGTAAGTCCACAAGACACTTGATGGAATACAAAATATTTCACTGACTTTGAGAATTCCTAGGATTAGAGTTCATTTTCAGCCACAAATTATGAATTAGATATGCCTTAAGGAAGACGTAACTACGTCTGCTATAGAATTCAAAATTCCCAACTAATGCTTCCCATCATCTTCTAATAAGTCAGAGATCACTACCAACCTTTTGTTATTTCTTTAAGTTATCTGAGAATCATATGAGATATTGGATGATTATACCTGAGACAGCATTGTGAAGGGAACGTGTATTCTTCCATGTTTTCATTAACCTCTTCTTCCCCATCGCTGTTTAGTAAGGTTTTTGTAGGTAATCAATCCATTTTAGAATAGAATGCATTTGCTTTGCTATACCATTCTACCACTGAAGACCAAGAATAATAAATATACCAACTATATTTTGTTCACAATAGAAATGTCCTAACTTTGAAGAGAAATAAAGTATTCATCATTTAGAATATGCTACTAAAATGTAAAATATGAGCACATAGTGAAGCCTCAGTAAATAAACACTCTATCTTCATGGGACCCTAGTCACACAATCCATTCCCTGAACACACATGTTCAGAGCAAACATTTATAAATTTTGCATTCACTCACCTTGTGCCACTGATACGTCCTTCTAAGTCTGTGACCTCCAAAAACAAAGTAAGTCCCCAACATCATAAAAGACAAGACTATATGGATGATTTGTGATTGTTCTTCACTGGAAAAGAGGGTAAAATGATCTAATATTATTAGAATAAATAAAGTAGTTTACAATGGTCCAGAGATGTCTGGTATAGTCCCCAACACCAAATCTGACATCAAATGCTCAAATAACATGAAGAATGGAAGTTAAAAAAAAAAGATGTTCTGACAATCACATCTGTTAATAAAATAGATACTGTAACAAATAACAATAGAAAAACAAGCCCTGTAATGGAATTAAGATGGAATAAAGGAAACTAATGACTGAGGATAAAGACAAATGTCATGACAGTGGCAGGTAGGGTGACAAATGAAATGCTTGGATAAGCAAAATCCAGGAAAGCAGACAGCTGAGAGACCCAAGACTAAGACTAAGACAAATCTATCAGCAACACAGATAGCATCACACTGTGCCAGAAGAAAATATTAAATTATACATGTTAATGATGGATCAGTTCAGCAAATCCACAAAGAGAACAAAAGAAATGAAGTGGAAAAACACCATACCTTGCTACAGTGTTGGTATAGACTGTTACTATAGTGAGATGTAATACATTTGCTATATTCTGTTAGGAATGGCATGCTTGACTTCAGAAGTGATGGTAACACACTATTGAACAACACTAACCATTTTCCAGCATCTTCCTTTAGTTGTTAGAAAATAGCTACTTCCATACAGAAACCTGAGTAAGCAGTAACCTTCTTCAGAAAATGGCATTAGGGAGGTACACTGACTTGGTCAACTCAAAAGATGCAAGTGTCATTTTGGAAGAGGGAATCTCAGTTAAGAAAATATCCTATGGTTGGCAAGTCTGCAGGGCATTTTCTTTATTAATGATTGATAATGATAAGAGGGCTCAGCTCACTGAGGGCAATGCCATCTCTGAGCTAGCAATCCTGGGTGCTCTAAGAAAGCATTCCTAGAAAGCCATGGGGAAGAAGCCAGTGGTCAGTGTTTCCTCCTCTATCTCTGCATCAATTTCTGCCTCTAGACTAGTACATGCAGTTCACCTCTGAGTTTCCTGGCTGATAGACTACAATCCTGTGAGTTGAACTTAACCCTACCCTCCAAGTTACTTTTGGTCATGGTGTTTTATCACAGCAATGAAAAGCCTAAGATGGTAGGTGGGGAATAATAAAAGAGAACACAGATGAAATGTTCCCATCAAGGAAGTGATAAGAAAGCTGAAATTTAAAGGGACAATACACTAAGGGTGTCATTAGTGAATAATGTCCTAGGTGGTGGCACTGGCATAAAGACCCAGCAATGAAGACTGTAAGAGAGGACAAATGGGGCTGGAATAGGAGTGGAGATAGGATAGAGATCCTTGGGAGAGTAATCCCAAGTGAGGCAGTGATAGGAGCAAAGAAACACAAACTGGGACAGCCATCTGCTATAGGCAGTAACTGGGAAACCTTGTAGGCAGCAGCAGAACATGGTCATTCTTTCAAAGAAGTTATTACATCCACCACAAGGACCACAACCTTGAGGTCTACATCAAGCTTCATTTCCATCTCAATCCCATCACTATATGAGCTGATGCTTTCATTCTAGCAAGTAAGGCTTGTTCTCCTGCACTACCACTGCACTTGCTTCTCCCTCTATGTCAAGCCATATTGATCAACATCCATGCATGTCATCACTTACTTCATCACAGGTCTCCAATTCAATGTCTTTTCATATATATCTTTCCTAGAGAGTCAAACTTAAAACCTCTACTATTCACTCCTTATCTTCTCAACCTGATTTATAAGCATTTTGTTGTTGTCCTTCATTGTTTGTTGGTATTTGGTAACTATAAATCACATTTGCAGAGAGAAAGATAGCCTTGGCACCTAGAAAGCAAGACCTTTATTGCTAACTAAGCACAAATCATGCTAGTGCTCAGTAAGTTTTGAGAAAATAAGTGGATGGTTCAGGAAGTATGAATTATAATAGTCACTTCGGTTACAAGTACACAAAATATCTGTATTTTGTCCTAGCAATTGTATTTTGTTTATTTTCTCCACAATTTTTTCCCAAGCAAATGTGCCTCGAATTTCAAAAGAAATATCAATCAAAACTGACTTCTTATTTCTCCTTGTAGCACTGGAGCAAAATTTATACGTGAAAAAGTATGTGCATATAAAATTAATGAGCATTAGATAAGGAGAAGAAAGAATATTTTCAATTTCACCTGTAGTGTTGACAGGATGAAGACAGAAAATAAAGTATTGCTGTCCTAATTTTAAGGAATGCATTGCTATCTCATCAGATAACATTAAATCACCAAAGCCCTCTATATTACCTTTATATCATAATGAACCATCATAGAAGAGAGTTACCTCAAAGATCCCAGGCAATTAAAATACATGAATACTTATTAAGTGCGCATCCATCTATTGAGACTTTAATGTACTTTTAGAACTAATACTCAAAACCCCTCTACAGATGTTCAATAGAATTAAGCCTCAGTAGGAGATAGAGTTTGCAAAATAGGCAAAGAGAAAAAATTCTGACTCTGTTTTCTGAAGAAATAATTTCTAGAGAGTTAAAAAAAATACATCACAATTTACATAGGAAATTAAGTGAGAGAAAGGGAGGCTGAAGGAAAAAATGAAGAAAACTCACTTCTCAGATCAGAACCCATGGTTCTAGTCAACTAAAAAACACAGATACTTTGTAATTATAAATATGTCAGTATTTTTATGGACACTTAAATGAGAATTCTGTACAAAAGAAACTAAATATATTATTGGGGACAGAGTGGGGAAGGGGAGCAGAAATAGAGTAATAGAAAGTCATGTGCTCCTGGCTAAAATTTGTAATGCTGAGCTCAGTGTGTCTGATCTTCAAAAGTCTCATAGAGCCAGCTTAAAGGTGCTTACAGGATGGACCTGACTCAGAGTCACAGCAGCTACAATATTACCTGGTGTGAGTAACAACATTATCAAACCACCTCTGCCTGAAAGTCTCAGGTTGCCATTTTTCATGTCAACATATTTATGTCTTCTGATAAAATCAAGCATTCTAACTGTTACAGTTGTCATCCTGTTGGTCAGGTTATGATCAAAGTCCCACCAGCACAAGCAAAAGCATCTCAGAAATGACAGAAATGCAGACTCCCAAGCCCCATCTGCACTCAATGACTCAGATACTGAATTTCAATAAAATCTTTTGGCGATTGGCTGAACATCTTATAAGTTCCCTTGGAAGTAATTCATTATGCATTTATTTTCTCTAATAACAGGATGCTTTTACACTATTCTGAAAAGAAAACAAGATTTGGGTATGACTTTCAGAGATAGCTTTCACTATGGATCAAGAATAATAAGGAAGTTATCTATCTTGGAACAGATCCAAAATGGTAAACTTAAACCTAAAATTATAGTCCAAACATTTAAGAACCAAGATCTAGAAGGGAGGGCAAATCCAACAAAAGGGAACCAGAATAAAATATCAAAGGGGGAAAATATACAATAATAGAGGAATAGAGCAATAGCACCTGCTATTTTGCTTATTAATATTCTTGGTCTTAATGCAATTTACCAACAAATTTGTTTAGAAGTGCCTATACATAATAGGTCAACAATATAATTTGCACATACGTTCTAAAGAAGGCTGGCAAGGCACAACCAACCCTGATTTGAGTGTTCTGCTGCTTCCTGTCCTTCGCATCTTCTCTAAGATACTAATCCTTAGTGTTTTCAAAGAGTTCAGTTTTACATGACTACAGGTTTGTGCTGTAAGTGTCCTATAGTGTTTCTACCTTCATATCCTATGCTTCTAAGATGCATCTGAACAAGTGTCAGAAACCATATTAGAAGCACACAATGCCAATCAAGCTGTATGTTCACTTAATACTGAAGAAACATCTCTTTCCAGCAACCATGTGACTATGGATCTTAAGCATATGTCAATTGAAGTTGTTCTTCAACAGTGTCGGTCTTTTTTTATTATAGTCATGTAGGTCTTTCTTCTCTCCTTCAAAAGGGCAACCCTCATTACTAGTAAAGGATGGTTTCTGGATAAAATATTGTCATAAAGTAAGTAGGTTTGCATTAGTGAAAAAGATGTTAAGTTTTTAGATATTTATTAAGAGTCAACAAAGCAGCAAACAGATCAAGATATGTATTACATGGAGGCTTTTATTGATCTTACAATATATCTAATGCTTTATTTAATTTTCATATAAATTTTAATCCTTGTTTGTGACACCCTAAGAAGTTATCACAAAATATCTATGTCTATATCTCTACATGGAGAAAACATATTACTTAATGGAAATTCTTCATCTAGAAAGAGCACAGGGAGATTTGACAAAAGGCTAGGGAAACAAATGGGGAAAAATATTAAACTAAAACACAATTGTACAAAATATATATTT
Organism: Mus caroli; assembly: GCF_978045245.1. Classification (NCBI taxonomy): domain Eukaryota; kingdom Metazoa; phylum Chordata; class Mammalia; order Rodentia; family Muridae; genus Mus; species Mus caroli. Next base: position 63,737,043 of record NW_028227261.1, read on the forward strand.
TCCACAAAATCCCCAAATACAGAAAAACAAAAAGTAAACCAACAAAACAAAACAACAAAACAAAACACCAATAAACAGAAATCTTGAGTTACTCCAAAATGTTGAAGACTGTGAGATACTGAATTTGTGTTTAATTATAGAAAACATTAATATGTAAAGTTTTGAACCAAAATCTCTTAAAAAAAAGAAATTTTGAATGTTTTGCTAATTAAGATTGAATTATCATGTTTTATAGAAGTAAAGTTATTATAGCAGTCCATGTGAACTTTTTTAATTTTATTGGATATTTTGTTTATTTACATTTCAAATGTTTTCTCCTTTTCAAGTTTCCCCTCTGGAAGCCCCCTAACCCATCATCCCTCCCCCCACTTCTATGAGGGTACTCACCCACCTACGTTCTTGCATTGGCATTTCTCTATACTGGGCCATTGAGCCTTCCCAGGACCAAGGGCTTCTCCTCCCATTGATGTCTGACAAGACCATCCTCTGCTACTCTTTTGTTGGTGGTTTAGTTCCTGGGAGCTCTTGGGATTTTTAACACCATGAACTAGCTGAAAATTATACATGGTATGAGGGGTAGCCCACACAATACTTGAATTTGTTGAATTCTTTAATGATTCTCTTTAATGATCTCTTTAAATAATTACTAGTTAAAATATTATTACTTCATTTTCCCCCTCTCTTTCCTCTCTCCCATCTCTCTCTCTTATATTCTTCCTCTCTCAAACTCATGGCCCTTTTTTCCCTTTAATTGTTATTACATACACACACACACACCTTAGCATACCTACACACATACTGCTGCACAACACACACATACATACACACACACACATACACACACACACACACACACAATATATATATATATTTATATACCTAATTATATAAACACCAATTGGTTGATGCTATCTTTAGATGATTTCAGTAGGTACACAGATTAGTCAGATGGAAAAAATAATCTAAAATCTTTCTGCAGGTATCTAGCCAACTGGGAGGGAACTGGAAAGGGGGTTTACCCTCAGGATAACTTCCTAGAGCAGTTTCTTGACAGATTACTTCAGTCTCTCTGTATGTAATATTCTGTAATGTTCTCAAGCGTACCTTTGAAATTTTCCCTTGGCCTGCCATTTGAGTCTAGATAACCTGCTTCAGTATTCTGTTGCTTTTGCCACTTTCCTATTCTTTCATCATCATATTTATTAACAAGACTACTTATGATTCTCCTTTTCTTCATTAATCACTTGCCAAAGTACTAAGGACTTGACCCACAAGCTATTAATAATACTTAATGAACCAATCATATTATTTCATGGGCTGTGTTTTGTTTCTTTGCTATTTACCCAAATTCTGTAATTTGAAGCTGGTTAGTAGCAGGGTTTGCTGATCTTATCATCAGCTGGTGAATTAGTGACTTCATATTCAAATCTAGGTACCATCACATGTTAGTTGTGAATAGATGAGGATGTTTATGAAAGCACTCACGATGGCTTTTGAATAAGCTCAGCAGCTCCACACTAGTGTACAAAGACAAAGATGGTCTTCTGGTAGCTGTTTCTGGCAGTTTCAATACTCTTCTAATGGAGGTTTGATCATCAACAGAAAAAGGTGAAAAGCAAGTAGCCTAGCTTGCACTACAGTATGAATTGCTTTGAAATCTCAGAATAAAAAAAAAATAAAAAAGAAAATTTCAAGGTCACTTTATTTATCTTTTAAACCTATAGATAGATATTAGAAGATCAGGCTGTCAGTTTTCATTTGTTAACAATTTGCTGTGGAGCGGTTAATGCCATTTCTAAGTTTAACAATTGCCCAAAGTTAGCAATGTACTACAAACATACCAAATGTGATACATAAATCCAAATAAACAAAGATGATAAATACAAGCTATGCATTAAATTATTTTATTCTTCTTCCTTCCTTCCTTCCTCTTTCTTTCTTTCATTCTCTCAATCACTCAATCTTTCTTTCAATCTCTCAATTTCTTAATTTATCTATCTATCTTTCTTTCTTTCTTTCTTTCTTACTTAATTTTCCTTGTATTTTTTAAATAGATTTCTCTTCATATAATACAGCCTAACCACAATTTTCCCTACATCCACTCCTTATAACTCCCCACTGTTTGCCCTCTCTCTCAGATCCACCCCCACTCCATTTCCTATACAGAAAAGAGCAGGTCTCTAAGAGATGATAGCTAAACAAGATACAACAGAACAAGGTAAAAATCCTCATATCAAGCCTGGACAAGGCCACCCAATAGAAGGAAAAGATTTTCAAGAGCAGGCAAAGAGTCAGAGACAGCCCTGCTTCCACTTAAAGATTCACAAAAGGTAGATAGCTAAAACTTATATCCAAATACCTGGTGCAGACCTATGCAGGTCCCATGCTTGCCACTTTACTCCCTTGAGTACATGTGAGCCCTGCTTAGTTGATTCACTGGGCCATGCTCTCTGGAGTCCTCTATCCACTCTTGATTCTATTCACTTCACTTATAGTATTGATCAGTTATAGGTGTTCTGAGATAGAACTTTTGGGAGTTCTTTATGTGTTTTCTCATATTATCTGCAAATATCAATCCCTTGACTTCTTTCTTTACAATTTGTATCACCTTGATCACATTTAATTGTCTTATTGTTCTAGCCAGAACTCCAACTACTATATTGAATGGATATGGAGAAAGTGAATAGCCTTGTCTTGTTCTTGATCTTAGTGGAATTACTTTGAGTTTCTCTCCATTTAATTTGATGTTAGTTATAGGCTTGCTGTAAATTATCTCTATTATGTTTACATATATCATCTAATCCCTGATCTCTAAATACTTTATTTTGAAGGAGATTGGATTTTGTCAAAGGCCTTTTCAGCAAGTAATGAGATGATCATGTGGGTTTTTTTTTCAGTTTGTTTATATGGTGGTTTATATTGACAGATTTTCATATTTTAAACCATCCCTGAATCCTTGAAGTGAAACCTACTTGATGAAGATGGATGGCCTTTTTAATGTATTCCTGTATTAGGTTTGGAACTATTTTGTTGAGTATTTCTGTAATTTCCCTAGTATATATGAACATTTGGTCTGTAATTCTCTTTCTTTGTTAACTTTTTGTGTGGTTTGGGTATCAGTGTAACTGTCACATCATGAAATGAATTGGGAAATGTTCCTTTGTCTAGTTTGTGTGATAATTTGAGGAGTATTGGCATTCACTATTCTTTGAAAGTCTGGTACAATTCTAAAACCATTTGATCCTGGGAATTTTCTGGCTATGAAACTTTTAATGACTGCTTCTATTTCACTACAGATTATATATCTATTCAATTTGTTATCTAATCTTGATTTAACTTTGGTAAGTTGTACCTATGAAGAAAATTATCGATTTTATTTAGATATTCAGTTTGGTTTTGAAGTATAACCTTATGAATCTCTGGATTTTCTTGGTAACTGTTATTATGTTTGCTTTATTATTTCTGATTTTGTTAATTTTATATTATCTCTATCTTATCCAAAAACCTCTGGATAGAAGTTTTTCTGTCTTGTTGGTTTTCTCAAATAACCAACTCTTTGTTTAATTCAGTCTTTGTATTCTTTTCTATCTATTTTATTGATTTCAAACTTTGGTTTGATAATTTCTAGTCATTCTATATGTCTTACATCTGCTTATTTTTTATTTATGTACCCTGAGATAATGTCTATCCTTGATGTTAAGGGTTTTGTGTGTGTGTGTGTGTGAGAAAGAGAGAGGGGGGGGAGAGAGAGAGAGAGAGGGAGAGAGAGAGAGAGAGAGAGAGAGAGTTTCTTTTAGGCAGCAGGAGTACAGGCTCTATTTTGTATCAATTCTGTTAAACTATGACTTTATTTTGGGAAATTGAGGCCTTTAGATAATATTAAGAAATAACAATAACTAACCAGTACCCTGGAGCTCTTGTCTCTAGCTGCATATGTATGAAAAGATGGCCTAGTCGGCCATCACTGGAAAGAGAGGCCCATTGGACATGCAAACTTTATATGCCAAAGTACAGGGGAATGCCAGGGCTAAAAAGTGGGAGTGGGTAGGTAGGAGATTAGGGGGGGAGGGTATGGGGGACTTTTGGGATAGCATTGGAAATGTAAATGAGGAAAATACCTAATAAAAATATTTTTAAAAAGAAATAAGAATAATCAATGGATGTTATTTTCTATTATTTTGGTGGTGGTGGTGGTCTCTCTCTCTCTCTCTCTCTCTGTGTGTGTGTGTGTGAGTGTGTGTGTGTGTGTTTAGAATAGTGTGTGCATGAGTACATCCCTTCTTTTGTTAATGCTGATGGTTGATGTAATATTATTTATTCCCTGTGTTTTTATGAGTGTAATTAAACTCCTCAGTTTGGATTTTTTCATCTAGCATCTTCTCTATTTCATCTAGCATCTTCTCTTATTGCTGGATTTGGAGATAAACTTTGTTCAAATCCGACTTTATCATTGGATATCTTATTTTCTTAAATAGTAGACATTCTGAATGTGATGCCTAAGTCCAAATAAGGAAGGATTATAAATTCAAACTCTGCTGAAATTCTTTAAAGATATTATTGGACAATATAATAAAGAAAATTTAAGCTAAGACTGTATCCATCAATGATGTTTGCATAAGGAAAGAATGTAGCCTCATGCTATGAAATTGAATGTCACATTTTTACTATGAAATTTTAAATTTCAATACTTTGTGTAGCAACATGTAACCTCATACTAATCTTTAGAAATCTACTTACTTAAGTATCTAGTGAAATGTACAAATCAATGCAAAAACATCTGACCATTCCTTTTGACAAAATCAGTATATCATAATATCTCTTTTATATGATATACATCATTATAAATTTATATGAAAGAATAATTTAACTTAAATGTGTTCACTTTTTATTTATTTTAATTGGATATTTTCTTTACTTACATTTCAAATGTTGTCCCCTTTCCAGGTTTCCCCCCGAAAATCCCCTATCCCCTTGCCCCTTCCCCTGCTCACCAACCCATCCACTCCCACTTCCTGGCCCTGGCATTCCCCTACACTAGTGTACAGAGCCTTCACAAAACCAAGGACTTCTTCTTCTATTGATGACCGACTAGCAAATCCTCTGCTAAATATGCAACTGGAGCCATGAGTCCCAATATTTGTCCTCTTTTGTTGGTGACTTAGTCCCTCGGAGCTCTGGGGTTAATGGGTAGTTCATATTGTTGTTCCTCATGTGGAACTGCAAACCCCTTCAGCTCCTTGGGTCCTTTCTCTAGCTCCTATATTGGGGTCCCTGTGCTCAGTCCAATGGTTGACTGAGAGCTCTTACTTCTATATTTGTCAGGCACTGGCAGAGCCTCGAAAGAGACAGCTATATTAGGCTTCTGTCAGCAAGAACTTGTTGGCATCCACAATAGTGTCTGGGTTGGGTGATGTATATGGGAATGATTCCCAGGTAGGACAGTCTCTGAATGGCCTTTTCTTCAGTCTTTGCTCCACACTTTGTCTCTGTAACTCCTTCCATAGGAATTTGGCTTTCCCTTCTAAGAGGAACCAAAATATCCACACATTGCTCTTCTTTCTTGAGTTTCAGGTGATTTCCAAATTGTATCTTGGGTATTTCGAGATTCTGGGCTAATATCCATTTATTAGTGTGTACATACCATGTGCACTCTTTTGTTATAGGGTTACCTCACTCAGGATGATATCCTCCAGATCCATCCATTTGCCTAAGAATTTCATGAATTCATTGATTTTAATAGCTGAGTAGTACTCCATTGTGTAAATGTACCACATATTCTGTATCCATTCCTCTGATGAGGGACATCTGGATTCTTTCCAGCTTCTGGCTATTATACATAAGGCTGCTATGAACATAGGAGAGCATGTGTCCTTATAACATGTTAGTATGTCTTATGGGTATATGCCCACCAATGGTACTGCTGAGTCCTTAGGTAATACTACGTCCAATTTTCTGAGGAACAGCCAAACTGATTTCCAGAGTGGTTGTATCAGCTTGCAATCCCACCAGCAATGGAGGAGTGTTCCTCTTTCTCCATATCCAGCATCTGCTATCACCTGAGTTTTTGATCTTAGCCATTTGGACTGATATGAGGTAGAATCTCAGGGTTGTTTTGATTTGCATTTCCTTGATGACTAGGGATGTTGAACATTTTTCAGGTGCTTTTCAGCCATTTAGTATTCCTCCATTGAGAATTCTTTGTTTAGCTCTGTACCACATTATTTTTAATTGGGTATTTATTTCATTTACATTTCCAATGCTATCCCAAAAGTCCCCCACACAATACCCCACCCACCCCCACTTCTTGGCCCTGGCGTTCCCCTATACTGAGGCATATAAAGTTTGCACAACCAATGGGCCTCTCTTTCCACTGACGGCCAACTAGGCCATCTTCTGATTCATATGCATCTAGAGACACAAGCTCCAGGGGGGTACTGATTAGTTCATATTGTTGTTCCACCTATAGGATTGCAGATCCCTTTAGCTCCTTGGGTACTTTCTCTAGCTCCTCCATTGGGGGCCCTGTGATTTATCCAATAGCTGACTGTGAACATCCACTTCTGTGTTTGCTAGGCCCTGGCCTAGTCTCACAAGAGACAACTCTATACATTTTAATAGGGTTATTTGGTTCTCTGGAATCTCACTTCTTGAGTTCTTTGTATATATTGGATATTAGCCCTCTATCGGATGCAGAATTGGTAAAGATGTTTTCCCAATCTGTTGGTTGCCATTTTGTTCTATTGACAGTGTCCTTTGCCTTACAGAAGCTTTGCAATTTTATGAGGTCTCATTTGTCAGTTCTTGATCTTAGAGCATAAGCCATTGGTTTTCTGTTCAGGAAATTTTCCCCTGTGCCCATGTCCTCGAGGATCTTCCCTAATTTCTTGTCTATTAGTTTCAGTGTATCTGGTTTTATGTAGAGGTCCTTCATCCACTTGGACTTGAGCTTTGTAAAAGGAGATAAGAATGGATCAGTTTGCATTCTTCTTCATGCTTAATCACCAGTTGAACAAGCACCATTTGTTGGAAATGCTGCCGTTTTTCCACTGGATGGTTTTAGCTCCTTTGTGAGCTAAAACTTTGTGATCAAGTGACCATAGGTTTGTGGGTTCATTTCTGGCTCTTCAATTCTATTCCACTGATCTATGTGCCTGTCACTGTACCAATATCATGCAGTTTTTAAATCACAATTGCTCTGTAGTACAGCTTGAGGTCAGAAATGGTGATTCCACTACAAGTTTTTTAGTATTGAGTATAGTTTTCGCTAACCTATGGTTTTTTGTTATACCAGATGAATTTGCAAATTGATCTTTCTAACTCTGTGAAGAATTGATTTGGAATTTTGATGGGGATTGCACTGAATCTGTAGATTGCTTTCAGCAAGAAGGCCACTTTTACTATATTAATCCTGCCAATCTAAGGGCATAAAAGAACTTTCTATATTCTGAGATGTTCTTTGATTTACTTCTTCAGAGTCTTCAAGTTCTTGTCATACAGATCTTTCATTTGCTTAGTTAGAGTCACACCAAGGTATTTTATATTAGTTGTGACTATTTTGAGGGGTGTTGTTTCCCTAAATTCTTTCTCAGCTTGTTTATCTTTCTAGTTTATCTTGTTTATCTTTCTAGTAGAGGGAGGTCACTGATTTGTTTGAGTTAATTTTATATCCAGCTACTTGCTGAAGTTGTTTATCAGGTTTAGGAGTTCTCTGGTGGGATTTTTGTGGTCACTTAAGTATACTATTATATCATCTGCAAATAGTGATAGTTTGACTTCTTCCTTTCCAATTTGCATCTCTTTGATCTCCTTTTGATGTTTAATTGCTTGCTCTGACTAGGCCTTCAATTACTATAGTAAGTAGGTAGGAAAAAAGTGGGCAGTCTTGTCTAGTCCCTGATTTTAGTGGGATTGCATCAAGTTTCTCTCCATTTAGTTTGATGTTTGCTACTGGTTTGCTTTATATTGCTTTTACTATGTTTAGGTAATGGGCCTTGAATTCCTGATCTTTCCAATACTTTTATCATGAATGGGTGTTGGGTTTTGTCAACTGCTTTACTCTGCATCAAATAAAAGGATGACATGTTTTGCTTTTTTCCTTTGAGGTTGTTTATATAGTTGATTATGTTGATGAATATCCCTATATTGTACCATCTCTGAATCCCTGGGATGAAGCCTACTTGATCATGATGGATGATTGTTTTAATGTGTTCTTGGATTCGGTTTGTGAGTATTTTATTAGGTATTTTTGCATTGATATTCATAAGGGAAATTGGTCTGAAGTTCTCTTTCTTTGTTGGATCTTTGTGTGGTTTAGGTATCAGAGTAATTTTGGCATAGATGTTAAGAATTAAGAGTTCTTCTTGGTAGTTTTTTCCTTTGATGAGTATGAAGTGTGCTTCCTTATCTTTTTTGATAACTTTAGGTTGAAAGTTGATTCTATTCAATATTAGAATGGCTGGCTACTCCAGCTTATTTCCTGGGACCATTTGCTTGGAGAATTGTTTTCCAGCTTTTTAGTCTGAGGTAGTATCTGTCCTTTTCATTGAGGTGGGCTTCCTGTATGCAGCAAAATGTTGGGTCCTGTTACATATCCAATCTGTTAGTCTATGTCTTTTTATTGCGGAATTGAGTCCATTATTATTAAGACATATTAAGGAAAAATTATTGTTGCTTTCTGTTATTTTTGGTTTTAGAAGTGGAATTATGATTTTGTGGCTATCATCTTTTTGGTTTGTTAAAAGAAGACTGTTTTCTTGCTTTTTCTAGGGTGTAGTTTCCCTCATTGTGTTGGAGCTTTCCATTTATTATATTTTGAAGGGCTGGATTTGTGGAGAGATGTTGTGTAAATTTGGTTTTTTCATGAAATATTTTGGTTTCTCCATTTATGATAATTGAGCATTGTTCTCTCATTGTGCTCTCATTGGCATTTGTGCTCTCTTAATGTCTGTATTTCTTCTGCCCAGGATTTTCTGGCTTTCATCATCTCTGGTAAGAAGTCTGGTTTAATTCTAATAGGTCTGCCTTTATATGTTACTTGACCTTTTTCTCTTACTGATTTTAATATTCTTTCTTTATTTAATGCATTTGGTGTTTTGATTGTTATGTGGCAGGAAGTATTTCTTTTCTGGTCCAATCTATTTGGCACTCTTTAGGCTTCTTTTATGTTCATGGCCATCTCTTTCTTTATGTTAGGGAAGTTTTCTTCTATAACTTTGTTAAAGATATTTACTGGCCCTTTAAGTTTGTAATATTTGCTCTCTTCTACACATATTATCCTTTGGTTTGGTCTTCTCATTGTGTCTTGGATTTCCTGGATGTTTTGGGTTAGGAAATTTTTGCATTTTGCCTTTTCTTTGACTGTTGTGTCAATTTTTTCTATGGTATCTTCTGCTCCTGAGATTCTCTCTTTTATCTCTTGTATTCTGTTGGTGATGCTTGCATCTATGACTCCTGATCTCTTCTCTAAGTTTTTTATCTTCAGAGTTGTATAGATTCGTGATTTCTTTATTATTTCTACTTCCATTTTTAGATCTTGGATGGTTTTGTTCAATTCCTTCCCCTGTTTGGTTGTGTTTTCCTGTTATTTTTAAGGGATTTTTATGTTTTCTCTTCAAGGGCTTCTAGCTGTTTACCTATGCTCTCCTGTATTTCTTTAAGGGAATTATTTATGTCCTTCTTAAAATCCTCTATCAGCATCATGAGATGTGATTTTAAATCCACACCTTCCTTTTCCAGTGTGTTGGAGTATCCAGGGCTTGCTGTGGTGTGAGAACTGGGTTCTGATGATGCCAAGTAGCCTTGATTTCTGTCATTAAGATCCTTGAGTTTGGCTTTTACTATTGGTTGTCTCTGGTGTTAGATGGTCTTGCTGTCTCTGGCTGGATCTTGTTCCTCCTATGAATCTGTAAGCCTCTGTCAGCACTCCTGGGAGACCAACTCTTCTGGCAGAACTTTTGAACAGAGGGCTCTGGAACAACCCAAGCTCTGGGTGCAGATGATGATTTGAAGGATCCTGTCTCAGCTGCTCCACTGTTCCTGTGTTTCACATGCTCCTGGCCAGCACCACTCCAGAGAGTTATTGGAGCGAAAGTGGCTATCTCACCTCTGAGCCCAGGAGTGAAAGTACTCGTGAGAGAACAGCTCTCTCCTTGTGGGACTCATTCACAGCAGGCTTTTTATATTAAGGCAAAAGTTTAAAGGTATAAACTCAATATAGAGTCATTAGATTTGGACATGGTTTTGAAGTTTTCTCAAAACATTTTTGGAGGCTTATACTTTTTGTAATAAGAAATCTGTTAATTTATGATGAAATTTGCTTTTCACTTGGATACCCTTCCTAATGCTCTAATGTGTGCTCCATTATCATGGTATGAATCCTTGTGTCTCCCAAACATTAATAACCATCACTGTGATTCCATGAGGCAGACACATTGTGATAGGGTTTAGTCCTTTATGATCAGGATTATAGTCATTTATTAAAATGTCTGGGACCATAGTTTTGCTGTTCTACCTTGCAAAACTGCAAGAAGTTCCTAGTTATAAATCAGAAAATAGGTCTCATAGAAAATAAAGATATTTAATCTGGCATTTCGTGATTCTACTTAGGCTTATGAATTATGAGTAATAACTTAATGTTGTTTATAAGCACTAGGCATCTGGTATATTTTATACCAGTCTGAACAACGACACCAAATCATAAAGACTTAGAGAAGGGCTGACAAATCATTTATTAAAAAATGCTTCAATGTGTGCTATCTATAGAAACTGCTGACAGTGTGTAAATCTGGTTCCATGATTAACTAACAAGCTAAAAACTAATGAAAAGTCATTGTTTTATATTATGTGACTAAGGCCATAGCTTTCTGGAAAGACTACCTAGGTTGAGACAATAATCATAACTAATTATAAAATATGATGAAAAGATTTAAAGCTGACCAAACACAATGTTCTCAAGAACATCATCAGTATGAATAGACTACAATAGAATGGAGGAAAGTGTAGTCTGGAAGCCTAGTGTTTTCCAAAGAGAATGCACTGGCTATCTGTAGGTTATTTCCAGAGCCATAATAAGGAAACTGGAGAATAACAGTTCTCTTTCTCTATAGTCCCTCTATGATCTTGGATTTTCATCAGATCCATGACTCTCATACCAGATTAATGCAGGCAGCAACATCATTGTCCCCTAAGATAATTGATGCCCAGCACTGCAATACAAAACAAAACTCTTCTGCCTTACCAAGTACTCTAGTAATTAGAACACATTACTAAATTGTAGAAGCACTAATTTAAGAGTTAAATAAAAATTAGAAAGTGGTAGATAATGCATGGGTACCAATTTATTTGTCTTCCCAAAACATCTTTCTGTATATAACATTCTAATGAAAATGTCTGACTACTAATATTCACCATAGTCTGTCTAAATAAGTAGTACCTTATCAAGAACTTCAAACTGTGCTCACTTCTAATACATGGGGATGATTTCCTATAACTATCTAGCCCTTCCTCCTACTCAACTTCAGAAATTTGTTCAGTCATTAAACAGAACTAGAATCATAACTGTTCCAACTGCCATCACCTAATCATGATTGTTTGTATGCTTCATCTTATATTATGACTGCATTCACTTCTTCCTATAGTGAAGATTCTTCTGATTTGTCCACTTTACATAGAACCTATTTCTGTAAGCATGACTGACTGGTTGAAAACTTTAAGCCCCAGGTGGCAAAGTAATTGTCTATATGCTAAATCAAATTTGAGATTTATTAAATAACTTGTCGAAATTCTAAAATTAATTCACTTGCATGATCATCTTAAAATAAGACATTTACATCAACCAACCCTAGTTTCAAGAGGAAGAAACAAAAAGAATGTAAGAACTAAAGGATGAGAGGTGATATAAAATGCCATATTTTAGATATGACATGGTCATGAACTGATCAAAACTACAGTTACCCTCAGAAGAACAAGCCAACAAGATAATCAACATCAAGTAACACTACTTGTACTAAATGTATTTTTAAAAAGAGAAGGGTATGTATTGGCAAGAATGTCACAAGGAATGTTATGGAAGGTTGAGGAATGGATAGAATCAAGATACATTGTATATATGCATGAAACTGCTAAATGATAAATTAAAAGTATCCTGAAAATGAACAAGCAAATAAATTAATTTCTCTCCTCATCCTTCTACATTATGACTCTATAATCTGTACTGTGCTAAACAAGCTAGTAACATATTACCAATATAACATCCCTGACTTGAAGTTTTTTCCAGTTTCTATGGTACATTTTTGAGCTATCAAAATGTGTTTTCAAAGAGTAATAAAGGATCTACATAACTGTGTGAACAAGCTACAGCCTAACTCTACCAATTCTCATAGTAATCCAAACCCTATGCTCACTCCAGTCAATGCACAAATACAGAACTATCAAAATGAATACAGTAGAGTAGAACAAGTATGAGAAAGCAAGACAGCAAACCTCAGGTTAGCATAGTCAAGGTATACAATCCATCATTCTAATAAACATCTATTGAATTTCTGCTATATAGATGGTGATAATGAAATGAAGAAAAATGAAAGAAGACAGAAAATACATACAGTCTCTGACCACCATTCAAATATTATTGCAGAGAGTTTCATTAAGAACTTAAAGAAATATCAAGCAGTTTTTCTCAACACGGGGATAATTACTCCTTTGCAGGTGAAATGGCCCCTTCACACAAATCACATATCAGAAATACTGCATATCAGATATTTACAATTAATATCAGTAGAAAAATAACAGTTATAAAGTAACAATGAAATAATTTTATGGTTGGGAGTCACCACAACGTGAGGAACTGTACTAAAGGGTCACACTGCTCAGAAGGTTGAGATTCTCTGGTCTAAAAGAAAGGAGAAAGGGAATTAACCATGGGAAGAAAATCGTAACTATAAAAGTTCAGAGGATAGAAGGCTCTTAGTATGCTAAGGAAAGAAAGAAGCCAATGTGCTAAGTAAACATGGTGATCACAAAAGAGAATGGTGGAAAAAACTGATTATATTGAACTTTGTAGACAATTTACTGTGAGATGGGAGCCTTTGGCGAATTAAGGCAAGGAGAGATTGGCTTAGCCCTTTTCCTTTGCTGGCTGAAACAAGGGTGTTTGGGAGACACAGTTGATGTTTCAGTATGTGCTGAAGGCTCCAACCTCTGCTTTCTGATGTCTGCACAATCTCATGCCCTCTGTAAAGATTCATAATAAATATGCTGACTTTCCCTGATGAAGCTGGTGCATTTCAATCAGATCATGTGCTATAGCCCACCCAATCTCAGCTCTTCTGTACATGTGCCTGTTGCTTCTTCACTCCTAGTTGTCCAATCAGATCAATGCCAGAATCCTGCAGGTTTCAGCAACAAGGTGTCACAGTATGATACATATTTTAAGAGAAACATACTGGCTCGTTTACAGATAATGATTTGTACCTCTGTAAGTTTAACTGTGTAAAAACAGAGAGAGGGTAGGATGGTACTAAAGAAACAAAATGAGATGGTGGAGATAAAACAAGAGTAGTAATGGAGAATAGCCAGAGAAGTGGTTAGATTTTGAATAGAGCATAAATATAAAGACAATACATTTTACAATGAATTAAATATTGGCAGTAATAAAATGATTACATCTAATGACACCAAGGTCTTTGGTTAAGCAACAGAGTAATCAAAAAGAAAAAGAGAAGAAAAAAATGATTAAGTGAGATAGAGAACCTTGATTAAGAGTTAATTCAGGAAATCACTTTATAACAACTTACGTTTGAAATGACTTTTTAGTTTTTGCAGAAATTATAATCTAAATAGTCCATTTTAGAACTGGGGGCACAGGGGAGGACTCCAGGCTAGAAATGTACATTCAAGAGTAGCCATTTAATAGATGATAGGTAAAACCAAAGAATAGATGAGAGCACTATTTATAAAATGAAGGGGCAGAGAGCTAGTACCCATTATGTGCAGAAAGAATGGTATCCAAGGATTGTCTTAGGTGAACTTGCTAAAAGAGAAAAACGTGAAGAGACCTTGGCTTATGGCCTTCTATGACTATAATTTGATGTATTAGTCACATAACAAACATTGAACACTTAGAAAACATCAATCACCATTTTGTGTGATATAAAGTAAAACTTAAATAGTACAAGAAAATACCACCTCTACTATGAAGAATTCATTCTGTTAATACGATTTCTTTCTCTTTTTTTTTCTTTTTTTATTAGATATTTTCTTTATTTACATTTTAGATGATATCCCCTTTCCTGGTATTCCTTCCCCAAACCCCATATTTCCTCCCCCCTCCCCCTGCTCACCAACCTACCCACTCTTGCTTCCTGGTCCTGGCATTCCCCTACACTGGGTCATCAAGCCTTAACAGGACCAAGGGCCTCTCCTCCCATTGATGACCAACAAGGCCATCCTTCTAAACAAAAAGTGTCCCAACTAAGAAAGCATCGTTCGGTATTCTCCCCCCACCCCACACCCGTGTTTTCATTGAATGATACATACTCTAGCATCTCAGGACGTAAATGCTAATTATATAAATATTTCAGTAATGAGACAGAGGTTTTTAAATATGTAGTCCCATTTATGATCATCATTTCTTTTTCAGACTGTCTATAGACTGTATTTATAAAGTGGGGTAGCTCAGTAAAGGATATTTGTTTGATTTGTTTATTAAAAATTTTTATTAGATATTTTCTTCATTTACATTTCAAATGCTATGCCCTTTCCCAGTTTCCTCTCCTAAAGTCCCCTATACCCTCCCCTCTCCCTGCTCACCAACCCACCCACGCCTGCTTCCTGGCCCTATCAGAGGAACAACAATATTAACTAACCAGTACCCACAGAGCGCATGTCTCTAGCTGCATATGTAGCAGAGGATGGCCTAATTGGCCATCAATGGGAAGAGAGGCCATTGGTCTTAGGAAGATTATATGCCCCAGTACAGGGGAATGCTAGGGCCTGGAAGCTTCAGTAGTCTAATAGAAAATTGTGCAATGAGCAATAGCAAAAGAAAGCCCATGATATTTAAAAGTAATTCCATACTCACTTTAGATGCTGGCCTCTTCTGAAATAGATCTTGATTGTATCTTTCTCAATTCAGCTTGCATAAGACCTATTATCTCCTTCTTCCCATTGGCTGTATGTCTTAACCTTCATCAATTCAGTTTGCTGGCTTACTCTTATGGATCTGATTTGCTTCGATTTAAAAAGTAATTTGCACATTTTCCATCTTTCTGAACATCATTTGACCCTTAATTCATACACTTGCCATTCATTTCATCAGCAAATATATATGCTCTGGGTGTCATCTTCAATTTTTTACATTTATATCTCCAACTTAACAGGGAATTGGCATTGTTTAGGACATCAGCAGATATAATGTAATTTAAAAAATAATTTCCCAGCAAGTAGTATTTTTAATTGTCCTTTTATATTCATGTTCAAATTAAATTCCTGCACCAATCTATAGACAGACTCCAAGTAATAGAATAAGACACAGTTTTTTAGGGTAGGAGACATTCTAAGACCATCCTTGTCTAAGCCAGATGGGGTTATTAGCTCAATGAGCATTAGCAATGCAAGCTGTGAAGTATCTGTCAATCATCTAGTCTATCCTCTCAACAAAGGCTTGGTAGCATCTTCCTCAAATAGATGGATTAGTTCAGTATTTCCCAAAGTTTGTTCCTTAGATCTGATTCCAAAAAAAAAAAAAAAAAAAAAAAGCACCACTCTTGAGAAAGATCAAACAAAAAGATTCCATAGTCAAATGATTTGGAACCCCTGTAGAGTAGATGTCCACAGATTACTTATCACATTCACTACTATACTGAAGCCCATCCATCCAGCAGTCAGAAGATATGTAAAGGATCATGATCCAACTCTGCTGAATTTCTTTGACCTAGAAGGTTTCCTGTTAGAAACTATCTAAAGTACCTTAGGGCCAAATTCAGGCATGAAAGGCGTATCTTCCACTGCCCCAAGCCTACAAAGTAGCACTGCCCTTATCTTGCTTCCACCTATGAAGTACACAGTGTAGTCAGCTTAAAATAGTTGCAGGGGGAAAAAGAATTAACTGTAGACTTGTTTTCCTGTTCATCAACAAATCAATGTACACATTTCTATTATCCTCCTTTCTAATTCTTTTGAGAAATTTTCTTGCCTCTCTGGTTTGTTATATTTTTAGCCAAATTTTTAACACCTTCTCTAGGACTTTAGAAGTGGTGCCATACAGTACTAGAGTATTTAAGGGAATAATTTCCATAACTCTGTGGGTACATTTTGCTTCTTTTTTATTTTACCTTTGCATTTGATATGGTATTTCTCAAGGTATGTTGTTATATCAGTCAATGGTCTTGAAACTCTATGAAAAAAGATGTAGTTGTATAAAGTGCTGATTTTCTAGAAATGTATACTCTTCCAAAATCAATCCTGAGAGTTCTTGAACTGAGCCTTCAAATCTACACTCTAATATCCATTTCATTGTCAAAAATGAGCGCGTAGAAGGTGAGCTGGTGCATATTTAGAGCCTTCACCCCTATGGACTAGTGTTCATGGTATTTGAATGCTCTAGATGCTGCCAAAGCAGAAACCTAACATCAAGCCAACTACAAAGTTTTTGGTTCACAATGATGACCTGCTGCAAGATGTGTTACTGAAGTGGTAACATAAACCTTGTGGGACCAACCAAGAGATTAAATTTAAGACCCACTCACTCTATGAGATGGAAGTCATTCCCACACTGCTTGTGTGGTTAACAATCAGAGAGCAGATAGATCAGAGACCTAGGAAAAACTAAATATTACCTCTAAAGAAACACAATGGTAAAACAACTAACAACAATCTGCTATACTCATAGATCAGTGTTTTTACTTAGCCATTCACCAGAGAAAGTTTCTTCAATAGTCCACAGGAGCAAATACAGAGACCCATAACCAAGCAATGTTCAGAGAATGAGAGACCTTGTACCACTAAGTCCTAAATGAACTATCTTCATCAAGCCCTTCGCCTTGGAAGGGGAACCATATAGGAAAAGAGGTAGAAAAATTGTAGCAACAGAGAGGATGGAGAACACTAAGGAACAAGACATTCTAAATTAAAAAGTAAAATGCACAGAGGAATTCACAGAGACTGAGGCAGCATGGACAAGGACTGTATGGGTCTGCAATGGAAATTGTCCCAGTGCTGAGTGGACACACAGTCGCCAATTTCTAACCCAGATCTATGTTCAATAGATAATCACTTGCAAATGAAAAGTCAGTTTTCTCCCATGGAGTCTCACTGGAAATACAAACCATCCTTAAGGCCAGGACCCATGTCTAGCCATAGATAATCAACACTAATGGAATCACTATCTCATAAGATTTTGATGGAACTTTATTTGTTTGTTTGTTTGTTTGTTTGTTTGTTTGTTTGTTTGTTTTACAGCTCCTTTGTGTGTAAATTATGGCTTCCATTTTTCTCTTTGTAGTGATTTAGTATGAACATGTTTTTCTGTGTCTACATGCACATGTGTTTAATTACTCATTTTCTATACTGGTCATAGCATTCCACCTCCTCTTCTTCTCCCTCACCCATTACCCCCTTAGAGAAGGGGAATTACCCCTTGGGTACTACCAAGATACATCAAGTTGCAACAGGACTAAGTACATCTTCTCCCACTAAGGACTGACCAAGTAGTCCAATTGTGGAAAAGGATCCAATGGCAGACAATTATGTCAGAGACAATCTACACTCCAGTTGTTAGGCGACTTACATGAAAACCAACCTGCACATTTGAGACATATATGTTGGGGTCTTAGTCCAGACCTTGCTTGCTCTTTGGTTGGTGGTTCAGTCTGTTATCCCCTATAGACCCAAGTTAGTTAACTCTATATTAACTCTATAGGTCTTCTCGTGGTGTCCTTTACGCACCTAATCCTATCCCATATTCTTCCACAAGACACCCCTAGATCTACCTGATGTTTGGCTATGGGTCTCTGAATCTGTTTCCATCAACTGCTGGATGAAGCCTCTCAGTAGACAGTTACGGTAGGCTCCTGCATGCATAGCAGAGTATAATAGTGTTAGGGGTTGGCTCTTTCCCATGGAATGGGTATCAAGTAGGACCAGTTATTGGTTGGCCATTTCCTCTATCTCTGCTCTATTTATATCCATGCACATCTTGGAAGCAGGGCAAATACTGAGTTGAAGGTTTTCTCAGTGGGTTGATGCCCCCCTTCCTCCACTGGAAGTTTGTTTATATGGTGGATTACATTGATCGATTTTCATATATTAAATGACACTGGCATACCTGGGGTAAAACTTACTTGATCATGGTTGATGGTGGTATTTTCCCTTTTATTGGATATTTTCTTTATTTACATTTCTTTATTTACATGTAATCCTCTCTCCAGATCTGCCCTCTGAAAAACCCCTATTCCATCCTCCCCTCCCACTTCCTCTATGAGGTTGATCCTCCACCCATCTACCCATTCCCACCTTCCAGCACTGATATTCCCATACAATGGGGCATCGAATCCCCTCAGGCCCAAGGGCCATTCCTCCCACTGATGTTCACATATGCAACCAGAGCCATGGATCCCTCTATGTATACCATTTGGTTGGTGGTCCATTCCCCAGGAGCTCTGGGGATCTGGTCAGTTGATACTGTTGCTCCTTCCATGGGGCTGCAAACCCCCTCAGCTCCTTCAGTCCCTTCTCCAACTCCTCCTTCTGGGATCCCACACTCAGGATAATGGTTCGCTGCAACCATCTACCTCTGTATTTGTCAGACTCTGGCAGAGTCTTTCAGGAGACAGCCATACCAGGCTCTAGTCATCAAGCACTTCCTAGCATCTGCACAATGTCCAGGTTTGGCGACTGTGTATGGGATGGATTTTATAGCAGTCATAGTCATAATAGCCAGAAGCTGGAAACAACCCAGATGTCCCTCAACATAGGAATAGATACAGCAAATGTGGTATACTTTCACAATGGAATACTACTCAGCAATTAGAAACAATCAATAATGTTTTTGGTATATTCTTAGATCCAGTTTGTGAGTACTTTATTGAGTATTTTTGCATCAATATTCATAAGTGACATTGGTCTAAAATTATCTTTCCTTGTTGAATCTTTGTGTGGTTCAGTTATCAAGGTGCTTGTGGTTTCATAAAATGAGTTATCAACGTTCCAATTATCTTGTGTGTGTAAACCTATGTGTCTCTGCGTCTCTGTGTACATGTATATATTATGCTTTTTCTTTGGCTCTTTTTCTTTTGTTTGTTTTTTCACAGTCCAGTTTGATTGGTTTTGTTTTGTCTTACTTTATTATTATTTTTTCTAGTTGCCTGTTTGTTTTCTAACACGATACAGAAAAGGTGTGGAACACCAATGGGAAGGAAGTTGGGGAAAATTTGAAAGGGGGAAAGTAGAAAAATCATAATTAGAATACACTGTATAAAATTACTTTTAATAAAATAAGGAAAAACCAGATTATAAAATCCTCAAATTTGATGCTGATTTCAAGGTCTTTACAGTACTCACCAGAATAATAAATATTTTTCTACCCAGCTGTGGAATTCTCAGCTATTTCTCATACTATATCTTACACTTGTTTTTGAAATATCAGCACTCAATTATGTAATTAAAAGCAAATATAAATAAACATAAGTTTGTGTGTGTTTTATGCATTGTCATGTGTTCTACTGGAACCATGTTAAGAAGGTTGCTGCAGAAGAGGACACTGGTTAATGATCATTAATGACACTGATTGTTTATAATGGCCTTTAAAGGCTGCTAGTGTTTTCTGGTGTTTTTTTTCTTTTTTAAAAATTTTATTTAATCTTTTTTTTTGTTTACACTCCAAATTTAATCCCCTTCTGATCCACCCTGTGACTGTTCCCCATCCCATCCCTCCTCTCCACTCCCTGTCTCCACTAGGATGTTCCCAACCTGCCCCATTCCCACCCCACCAGACCCCTAAACTCCCTGGTCCCTCCAGTCTTCATCTTCCCTGACTGAACCCAGACCCGTAGGCCACTGCTGTATATGGGTTGGGAGCCTTATATAGCTGGTGTATGCTGTCTGGCTGGTGGCCCAGTGTCTGAGAGATCCCAGGGACCAGGTTAGTTGAGACTGCTTGTCTTCCTACAGGGTCAACATCATGTCCTGATATTCCTGTTCATATTTATGATTTGATCATTCTTCACAGTGCTAAGTGCTACTTGTGTTCTTGTATAGATCATAAATTCAACACTGTATACAAATGAAAGGGAAAAAAAGAAAAATCTTGATACCTACAAATTACTTGTATTTACCAGTTTCTTCTTGACCTAGGTGAGCCATCATTTCTAATGGAAAACATAAACACTTACGCTAGAGGCTGCACTCTTCAAAAGTCTTTTGTGGTCAGTGACTTTGATGAAGGCAAAAAAGTTTGGAATATGTTATCAGGAAGAATTAAGATGATTTAATTATTAAATTATAAAATTAAATGTTAATTTTAGTTCTTAGTGATTAACATATAAAATATGGATTTTTCACTAATGTGGACTTATTTTAACATTATTAACAGACTCAATTATAGAGTCCATTGAAGGGTCCCAAGACACGAACAACGCCATTTAGGTTGTATCAGGCTGTTGTGCACCATAGTCACTACTCCAGCCACAAAAGGGTCTAGATTTATATTCCCTACCTAAAGGAAGTAGCAAAGAATACACTGAGAAAATTAGAAAATACCTTGAAATAAGCTGGTGAACTTTTCATTTAGTGATTCCCAACTTTCAAAGGATAAGAAAATGAAAGCAAATGGGATGGTTTCCAGGTCTGATTAAATTTACAATGATGTATTACCAACAAACAGTGAACAGCAAAGGGAGAGATCATTTGGTTTTAATGTGTAATATCAAATATCCTTTGGGGATAAAAAATTGAGTTTAGAAAACTATTCCTGTTACTCGTCCTGCATCAAAATGACCTTAGAACTTAGTGTCACAAAGCAGGTGTTTATATTATATTTACCAATGTGACATATAGGTCAAGAATCCCGACAGAATGTACTGTTTCGTCTTGATGTTCATGAAGCAACTCAGTCACAAGCACCTAAGCCCTTGAGGATTGGGAGGCATTTTAGGAGAAAGGTTCTCTTAGGTAGGATGGCTTTGTCAGAAGCAGATGAACAGCTTTCCACAGGATTTCCACATCACAGCCCTGCTTGTCCTAAACAATCCTAAAGACTCATGAGCTTCTGTGATCTGGTGTGGGAATCCAGAATTGTGGCTTCTGCTATATTCTCTTGATTTTGGTTATAATAGTTCCCCCTAGATCCAAGGAGTATTGGGCTTGCTAGGTACCTTGCCATGATGGGGAAGTTAGAAGAAATGTATTTAACTTACCATAGAAATACTGTATAAGGAGTTCCCAGCATTTTTCTCATCAGGAGGACATCTAGATTATATTGCTCAAACCCTCCTGAGAATGAAGTACACTGTTAGGTAAATGAGAATGTGAAGTCAAGGATAAAATTGGTGAGTGATCAAGAGTTAGAATTTGGTAGAAAATTAGATGCGAGCAATAAATTGAGAAGTTTTTTTTTTCTTTTCTTTTTTTTTCTTTTCTGTTTTTATTGGATATTTTATGTATTTGATTTCAAATGTTAGTCCCTTTCACAGTTTTCCCTCCTGAATCCCCCTCTCTTATTCCCCTCCCTCTGCTCCTATGAGAATGTTCCCCTTCACACACACACTCCCACCTTACTGCCCTGGAATTGCCCTATACTGGGGCATCAAGCCTTCATAGGACCAAGAGCTTCTCCTCCTATTGATGCCAGTCAATGCCATCCTCTGCTACATATGAGGCTGGAGGCATTGGTCCCTCCATGGGTACTCTTTGGTTAGTGGTTTAGTCTGTGGGAGCTCTGGGGGGGTTCTGGATGGTTGATAGTGTTGTTCTTCCTATGGGGCTACAAACCCCTTCAGTTCCTTTAGTTCTTTCTCTAACTCCTCAATTGAAGACCCATTGCTAAGTCCAATGTTTGGTTGCAAGCATCTGCCTCTGTATTTATCAGGCTCTGGTAGATCCTTTCAGGTGACAGCTATAAGAGACTCCTGTCAGCAAACACTTCTTGGCATCCCCAGTAGTGTCTGGGTTTCATGTCTGTATATGGGATGGATCCCCAGATGGGACAGTCTCTGCATGGCCTTTTCTTTAGTCTCTACTCCATACTTTGTCCCTGTATTTCCTTTCAGGCGGGAGTTCTTCTGGGTTAAGAATTTGGAGATGGGTGTGTAGCCTCATCCCCTATCCCAGGTCCCTGCCTAACCCCTGGATATGTTCTCTTCAGGTTCTCCCTCCCCTTTGTTGAGCATTTCAGCTAATCTCATCCCTGTTGGTTCATGGAAGCCTCTTGCTGGTGGCTACCCCCAATTCCTAATCCCTCATTGCTACGCACTTCTGTTCAAATTCCTGACTCTGTATATCATCCCTGTTTCCTGTCATACCTGATCCTGCTACCATTTCCTGCCTCACTCTCTTCCTCCCAATTTCCTCCCACTCTCTACCTCCTGTGAGTATTTTGTTCCCACTTCTTTTTTTTTAAATTGGGTATTTATTTCATTTACATTTCCAATGCTATCCCAAAAGTCCCCCACCCTTGTTTCCACTTCGAAGAAGGACTGAAGCATCCACATTTTGGTCTTCCTTTTTCTTGAGCTTCATATGATCTGTGAATTTTATCTTGGGTATTCTGAGCTTTAGGACTAATATCCACTTATCAGTGAGTGCATATCATGTGTGTTCTTTTGTGACTGGGTTACCTCACTCGGGGTGATATTATCCAGTTCCATCCATTTGCCTAATAATTTCAAATTAAAAATAATATATGAGACTTAGTGAAAAAACTAAGAGATCTTAAAATCTACATGATTTCTTACACAAGTTCCCTCTACTTTTGAGATCAGATTATTAATGTCACCTTAATCTGTTAATAAAACCATACACTATATATTAGAAAATCATATTGTTTATAATGAACCAAGATGTCAGTAGGTATATGAAAGAGTTCAAGGACAGCCAGGGCTATACAGAGAAACCCTGTCTCAAAAAGACCAAAAAAAAAAAAAAAAAGGAATTTTTTTCAAGTGAATTAATACCTTCCAACCTATACCTTCCAACCTTGTTCTATATTTGTATCTACAGAGTATATCTACAGAGTATAATTCTCCAAAAACAAGTACTTGGCATATTCTTTGTGTACATATTGTGGTGTTGGGACTAATACAACATGTGATTTCATTATTTTGTATTTCTATAATAAAACACCGGGAAAAGGTTCATTTAGATCATTGCTTTAGAAATGCAAGAACGTGGTTGCATATGATCAGGGCTCCATGATTGAACCGTAAGATGATTGATGGAATGGTGATGGAAGAAAATGAGAAAAAAATAAAATAAATCAAGTGTCAGTACTATAAGCCAATGAGTAGGATATAATCAGCTCTGCTTTGGGGATTATAAAAACAATTAATTAATTAATTAATTAATGCTTTTCAAGCATAGTAGCCATAATAATAATTAAATGAATAGTTATTTAATTTTTAAATTAAATTAATTAATCCTTTCCAAAGTAGTAACCATCAATGACCTAATTATCTTCCACTAACTCCTTTAAAGGTTTCACTGCTTCCCAACATCCCTGATGGCCAAGTTTCTAACTCATGAATATTTGATGTGCATTCAATGCACATCTTAGACTCAACATAGGCATAGTGCATATTATGAGTCCCTTTCTTTAGACAATTCACTGTACAGAAATATTCATATGTTCATGAGTTAAACTTTTTAAAGCAATCCCTAGCACAGTAGAAGGTCAAAATCTACATCTGTTAATAAAATCTGTGTCCTGAAAGATTGGAGGCAGCATTACAGACATAGTCTTAAGCACAGTACTAATGAGCCATGAAACAGGTGGTACAGAGCAATTTGAGAGCAGGGAAGGATCCCTGTGGATGAGAGTAATCTACAAGGCCCTCACAGATGCACTTTTAGGCTTTCCTTTTAAATATCATTTACTGGTGTCCAACTATTGGAGTGAACTTGTAAGAAGTATGTTTTCCATCATTTATAATAATTAAGGATGATGCCACAACATATGAAAGTACAGGAAATGTTAAGGACTTTGACATATCAAAATCAAATTATATTTATCTCCACATACCATCAGTAACATTTTGCTTCAGAATGTTGTTCTCCTTGCCAGTTTCCATCTCTTCTCTCCATTCTCCCTGCATTATCTCTTTCCTGATCCCTCCTTTTTTCCAACCTCAGCTATTAATTCTACACTGTGTTAGGAATAAATATCTTGCAAAGTCCAAGAAAAGGAAGAGATCATCTTGTCCAGCTCACGGCACAAAACCATTATTTCATTACCAAGGTTTTCAGTGCTAGCCAATTCCATGTTATCATACAGTCTCCATGGATTCCCTCCTCTCCATCTCAAGGCTTCTTACAACATCTCAGGGTTCCTTGACATAGATATCCTATTACAAGCTTTCCTTGGCTCAAGTAAGATAATAATATCAAACTATAAAGGATGGAGTCAACTTCCTGCTCTGAAACTGTATAACAGTGTTATTTATTCTGTTTCTGGTGAATTTATTCTACCATGCGCCTAAAAGAATGATTAAAAATTTATTATTATGTCACTGTACCTAAGGAATAACTATACTTTTCCTTTCAATTATGTTCCAATGTATTATTAAAGTAGAGGTTAAAAACACACACACTGAATAAATACTAAGTACAAAGACTTAAGAGTATATATATATATGTAAATGATCTGACAGTAAGAAAGTAAATATCTTTATATTTAGGAATACCTAGCAGGTGTACATTTAACAGCTACTACTAATCTATTCATTTCATGCTTTTAATTTTAAATTTGTCCTTCACTATAATTTATTCAATTAGCATGAATTCATTTGACAGGAATAGAGTATATACACCATCAATAGTTTCGTTCAGTTTCTAGATCTTTTAAGGTCACTTACTAACCAGTAAATTAACTTTTTCTCGTATCTTAAAAATTACTAAAATCATAATTTTTCTTTTTGGACAAGAAGTGGATGTCAGTTGTTTATTCATTTGTTTATCATTAATGAGACATGTTTGTGGGTCATATTTCAGGACCAGAGACTTCCATTCTCATCAAGTTGCTTGACTATTTACAATTTATATCACCAACTGAGAAACTTCAACCACATCTTACATTTTAGTAGTTAAGCTGCCTTTTTCACTTTGTCTTGTGAATATAACATTTATTTGTAATTCTTGGCTGATCATGTTAACAAATAATATCATTTTAGGTATAAACATAGTAACATTGCATTTAAATATGAATTCCCAGTGCACAGTCTATTTTACAGGAAGGTAAAAATCACTCTCAACAGAGATATAACACAATTAAGTATTTTGCCCAAAACATTTAGATACTAATATAATTTATAAAACTTTCCCCCAAGGAAATTTTTATATCTCCTTTCATCCCCCACCCTGACTGACTACTACCCACAGATGACGAAATCCTTCACATTTTAACTACATCCACCAAAATAAGGTGCATAGACCCGTAGACACGCAGATTATCATTGCTAAAATAATTTTGAGGTTTAAAACTTGGTTGCACATTGGAATTATCTGGGGGAGCTTTAAAAAATATGGCTGGCTGGGTCAAACCCCAGAGAGTCTAATTTAATTGGCCTAAGCACCAGGAGTTTTAAAAGCTCCCCAGATGATTCTAATATGCAGCCAAAATTAGGAACCACTCTTCTAAATCACTTGTTTTACACATGAAACAATTAACCCTATCAGTGACGCTCACAAACTCCATGTCAGAACAGTAAACTTCAAATCTTCAGAATCCCAGTTCTCTTTTTAACCAAGCCAGAGGTCTTGAACTATCTTTTTTCCCAAAAATTTCTTAGAGATATTCCAGGAGAGTAGAGGTGATGGGGTACAAAAAGCAGGGGCTATACTACAAGAGGAACTTCAGAGAGAAAAACAGCAGAACAAAGGTGCTATGAAGGGGAAATGGAAAATTAAGGGGCATAATTGTGTGTGTGTGTGTGTGTGTGTGTGTGTGTGTGTGTGTGTGTGTGTGTGTGTATTTGTGGGTGTTTGTGAGAGTCGGCAGGGATCCAGAGGAGGAAAAGGGGAAGAAGAAGGTTAAATAAAACTAAGGATATCTGAAAAAGCCATCAGGAATCGTAGGATATTTTTTTAAATATTTGTGTAAGCACATATGTGCGCATGCATACACACACCCACACATTATAAAGTTATGCCATTTGAGATAACAGTACTTCCATCCACAAAGCCATATAGTAATGGAATCTATGTGACACACAATCTATCACCACCCACACCCCACAAAAAGATAAAGGCTGATGCATGCTCGTTACCTTCCAGAAATTGAGAGTAAGACCCTATTACTGGTGATACCACAGTTTGGACAAAGGACTTAGAGGTTTCAAACTGGAACTGACCTGAAAAGCTCCTCCTTGAGGACTAATTCTTACTGTCTTGAAAGGAGCTATGCAAACTGCCATGGGAGAAAAATCAATCATAGTCCTACCCATATAAAAGTCCTAGACACCCCAACTATAACTAGAACAGAAGATACTCTGAATGGTGTGATAGTGGTATTTATACCCTGAATGTAACCAACAACCATCTAATTGGGCTTAAGGTGTGCTCAAAAGGAAGGATTCAAGCTTGAAAACAATAAAACTAGGCTACAACTTGTGGCCAGTGAGACCAATGACCCTAGAGGAAAAGCTACTACTGCCACTTTCCTAAGCCAGTATAATTTCTACTTTCCTTCTATTTGTGCATAGGCCCACAGATAGATGTGGTCCTAACCTCTCATGAAGGAAGCTTCTTTTTGCAGCAGATGATAACCTTCACAGAAAGACACAGCTGGTCCAAATGCGAAGAACTCCTGACCATGTGGTACCCAACACCAATTGACACATCACAAGAAGGCGCAGGGCACATTGAAAAAGATGAATGGAAAGATTCTCAGAGCCAGAGGACCAAGGCATCTGCTGCCAGATGTATATGTATCTTATATGTATAACAGAGATGCCTCACCCAGGAAATCTCAATAATATAGTTACCTAAGATCTAAAAAGGGCAGTAACTGTTGACAGGTTTATGTGCATGAGGGAACTCTCACAAGGCTTCAACCCTGAATGAAGAACTACAGGCAATTAATGACTTCAAGGACAGGGAGAAGTTAGTTTGCTCCAGGGAGAAGCCACAGATAGTTGATCTAAATCCATCAAACACAAACCTAAACACAACCATGTGAGTAGTATTAAATCATGGGCTATATTTATAAAATTATAAATGACCTAAAGAATATGTCATAAGAAACAAAAGAAAAGGCTGGCCCACCTTATTCCTCATCATAGCAACTCTGACTTAACAAACCAAGAAACAACCACATTTACAAACAAATACAAGGAAAGAAATCTGGGTTACCAATAAACGACATTTTAATGAAATCTGATGGTTTTGACAGCAATAGATCCCCTTCTGAAAAACTAAAGAGCAACCAAAAGGTATGGCAGATAGAGAGAGGGCACTTCATTGAGAGTGTTACTAGTCTTCCTCAGGACCTGAGTTCAGTTCCCGCTCCCCATGGCTTGTGGTTCACAACCACCTTTAACTCCAGCTTTAGCTGCAGTGGAAGGCTCTGCGGCTGTCCTCTGATCTCCATGTGCTCACATACACATGACATGCACTCACACCAACACACATACACATAAATAGAGATAACTATTTTTTTTATGGACAAACTATGACAGTAGAAAGGAAACCCCAAGTTTAGTAATGAAGGTTGTTTACTACAAAATGTAAATTTGAGCTATCAATCAGGTTAAAATACTAAAAAACCCTCTGCCTTTCTAATAACATGCCAATGTTTATGTCATCATTCTTACAGCAGATATTGTCTTTCCACAGAGTGAAATAGGCTGAGAATGTACCTAGGGGCTTGGCTCTGACTTGCATGTGGCTTACTCTGGATATATCTAAGCCCTTCTGCACATCTAAACTTAGATGGAGTTGGTCAAATGAGGGAACATCTGGGTTATGCTTTTTTTTTTAAGTAGCATTTAGGAACTGTCAGCATGCTGTAGTTGAAGTCTGGAGTTGTAACTCTGCGTGGACTGTGGGCAGTCAACAGTAAGTACTTAATAGTTGCACTATTGCAAAATGGGTGTTTTATCCAGGTACTCGAACACTATTTTTTTGCACTGCTGGCATTGTAGCAGAAACACTTTCTTTTATTGTTACTTGCTCTTTAAACTTTGTTAGCCACTTAAAGAAAATCTGCTTATGACACAATTTGCTTCCAATCCATTCCAAATTGTATATTTGTTTTCCACTAAAAAATAACAATTTAAAAAAATGATTTATCAGAGAGTTAACAAAAAAGAGAAATTGAATGAGTTAGGATAGAAAGCTAGAGATGACTGTAGAAAGGAAAGCAGGAAAGTTGCTTAGACAATATATGTTAATTCAGAATGAGATCTCTGCTACTTGGTAGAAACTAGACACATGCTTATTCCTACACTAAGCCAAAGTAGAAGAGTGGCTAGGATGGTGATTTCCTTGCTGACTTAGTTAGGGTTACTATTGCTATAGTTAAACACTGTGGATTCCCAGCACCCATACGCCATTGCAGCAGGTCTTCTCAAGGTCTCAGGATTCAGATAGGGCTAAGGAGCTGCATTTGGGCTGCTGTGAATACTGAGGGTCTTAAGACCCATGACAGTGTGTCGGAGGACAGTTTGTTTGTTAAATTAGATGGACTAGATTATATGGATCTAGTCAGAGGGAGATGTCTTAGGGTTTCACTGCTGTGAACAGACACCATGAACAAGGCAAGTCTTATAAAGGACAACATTTAATTGGGGCTGGCTTAGAGGGTCTGAGGTTCAGTCCATTATCATCAAGGTGAGAGCATCCAGACAGGCATGGTTCAGGAGGAGCTTCAAGTTCTGCATCTTCATCTGAAGACTGCTAGCAGAATACTGGCTTCCAAGCAGCTAGCATGAGGGTCTTAAGCCCATGCCCACAGTGAAACACTCCAACCAGGACACACCTCCTAATAGTGCCACTCCCTGGGCCAAGCATATACAAACCATCACAGGAGGGAAGAATAAAGGGGTGGGGAGGAAGTGTTATAGCTGGAGCAGGGATCTCCCAGTCAACTAGAATAGCAGAGTGCTGGTCACATGATTTCTGAGAAGCCAGTTCTCTGTCTGGGAAACAGAAGTTTAACTGGCTTTATCAGAGCATGATCTTCGTCTCTCTAGAGTTGACCAGCCCCACTCCTGCCATGCTCTACCATCCCGCATCTGGCTTGGGAATCCACAAAACAAAATTTCATAAGTAATTAGTGGAGGAAGAGGCATACTTGACTTACACTTCCATCTAAGGAAGTTAGGACAGGAATTCAAACAAGCCAAAAACATGAAGACAGGAACTGATACAGACACCATAGAGGAGTGCAAAGTCTGCGTTCCTGGCATGTTCCTCATGACTTGTTCAGCTTGCTTCCTTATAACACTCCAAAATACCAGGTCAACCACCCATAGTGGGTTGGGCTCTCTTACATTAATAACTAATTAGGAAAATGTCCTGCAGGGTGTCTACCTTCCAATCTTAATAATTCATTTTTCTCAGGTGAGATTCTCCCCTCTCATATTATCCCAGCTTTTGTCAAATTGATATAAAACTAGCTGGGACACTTGCATAATCTCTATATGGAAAATTTTCAGTATCTATTTTAAGAAAGGAACAGTAAGAACTTTGATCTTCAGTGCTGAACACAGCACCCACCAACTCTGATACCAATTAAGGCACAGTCGGTATCAACCAATAACTTGCAGGTTGTTTCTTAATAGTTTGCATCTGTAGTTCTTTTTAATTAAACTTAGTCTATGAAAATTGTGTGTGTGTGTGTGTGTGTGTTCCAACTACTCTCATCCCTCCTATATAATGCATTCCGATTACCCTCACCCCTCCTATTGTCTCCTTCCTACTACCTCCCTACCCCACGGTTGCATCCATCTCTTTATGCCTTAAATTTTCCATTAGACATCCATTCTTTTACTTTAATTTGGACTTGTTCAAACTAGTTCCCATCAGTGCCTAGACTCTAAAATATAATCCCTTTGATATATACTTATTATAAATAATTTATACAATTTACAAGAAAAAAATAGTCAACATTAGTTGTCTGGAACACGCCCAAAAGCCCCTCAGTATTAGATATAAACATGATTTTAATCCTAATATAAGGAATATAAGATATTATCTACCTTCTTTATATAGAAAAGGTAGGATGACATCATCTATATTCACCCAAGATTACAAAATTCTAATTTATTTTTCAAATTTTTCAAACTCCACATTTTTTTTTCTGATATCCTCTTGTAGTGATTTTCAGCCTTTCAGTAAGAGAGAAATGTCACCATTCTTTCTTAGTGGATGATCCAGCAGTACTAAACATGGAGAGCTACTTTTCCATGAATGACATTTCTGCCCTCTTCTATTCTAACAGACCCTTAAGAAAATGCCATTTTATGGTGAGCTGCGGCCTACACCTTTAAATGTAATTATAAAATCATTTTGTAAGAAAGAGTATTTATGCATAAATGGAAGTTTTTAAAAATGTCATTAGAACCTGTTCATATCACATGGTCATGAAACAAAATTTTATCTCCATTAGGAAGTGCAGGTCTTCCTCATCTTCATCTTCTTCATATCAAGCAATGAAGCAGATTTTTAAAGAGATAGAACCTGTTGAGACCACCTCCAGTAGATAGGCACAGCCTCTGGTCGAGGGATGGAGCTACTAACCCCCCTCAAAGTTTTTAACCAAGAAATGTTCCTGTTCAAAGGAAGAACAAGGACAAAAAATGGAACAGAGACTAAAGGAGGGGTCAACCAGGGACTGCCCCACCTGGGGATCCATCATGTTTACAGACAACAAACTCAACAGTGTTGCGGTGGTTAAGAGGTGCTGGTTGACAAGAACCTAGTGTAACGGCTCCTTGGGTGGTCCAGCCAGCAACTGACCAATGCAGATGTGGATGCTTGGAGCCAATCATCAGTCTGAGCTCAGGAAACCTGGTAGGGGAGCTGGCAGAGGACAGGAGGATCAGAGGGATTGCAACCCCATTGGAAGAACAACATAGGCTGGCCTGACCGATCAGTTCTCCCAGAGTCTAGATCATCAACCAAGAAGTGTACCAGGAGGGATCCATGGCTCCAGATACATATATAGCAGAGGATGACAGGAATGGGAGTGGAGGCCCTTGATCCCAGGAGGTTTGATGCCCCAGCCTAGGGGGATGCTGGAGCAGTGGGGCAGGAGAGTATGAGTGGGTAGGGGAGCACCCTCAAACAAGCAAAGCTTTTAATGACTGCTGCTATTTCTTTAGGGCTTATGGGACAGTTTAGTGGGTTTATCTGATCCTGATTTAACTTTAGTACCTGGTATCTGTCTAGAAAATTGTCCATTTCTCTAAGTTTTCCAGTTTTGTTGAGTATAGGCTTTTGTAGTAGGATCTAATGAGTTTTCTAATTTCCTCGACTTGACTTCTGTTGTTATATCTCCCTTTCCATTTCTGATTTTGTTAATTTGGTTACTGTCTCTGTGGCCTCTGGTTAGTCTGGGTAAGGGTTTATCTATTTTGTTGATTTTCTCAAAGAACCAGCTCTTGGTTTTGTTGATTCTTTGTATAGTTCTTATTGTTTCCACTTGTGTCCCATAATTTTTAGTATGATGTGCCTTCATTTTCATTAAATTCTTATGTTGGAAGGATGTGTTTATGGGTAGCGAAGAGTAGCTCTCCAGTTGAGCATAGTTCTGAATCTTACTGATAAGTGATGTTAGACTTTCAGGCTTGGCCTTAAAAGTGTTGGGTCAGCATCCTAAGTCCCCTCTAGTTTGTGAAGGAGGTGAAGGGCCAACCACATACTTAGAAAGGAAGTCCATGAAGGACTATATGAAAAGAGCCTCACTTTAGTTTCACATAGAAATTTAGGATATTAACATTAAATGTTAATTTAATTAACCAACACCTTCAACCTTTTTAGGCTAATACATAATGAGCAACAATTTACTAACAAAAAAAAAAAAAACAATTGTTCTATATATTTTGGGGGGTGGGTTTTTTTTTGTTGTTTTTTGTTTGTTTGTTTGTGACAGGGTTTCTCTGTATAGCCCTGGCTGTCCTGGAACTCACTTTCTAGACCAGGCTGGCCTTGAACTCAAAAATCCGCCTGCCTCTGCCTCCCGAGTGCTGGGATTAAAGGCATGTGCCACCACGTCCAGCTTGTTCTATATTTTAAAAAACAAATATTACATTTACTTATTTATTTGTTTAGTGTGTGTGTGTGTGTCTGTGTGTCTTAGTTTATAGTACATTTGCAGAGGTTAGAAATCAACCTTCTGGAATTATTTCTCTGCTTCCATCATGTGGGTTCTAGGGACTGAAGTCATGTTGGCAACCTTGATAGCCCTTACCTGACTCATTTCATCAGCCCTAAACTACATGACTTTTTAAAGAGACAGCTGTAGAGGGGAAGAAAAAAGACAAGACACTGCAGAACAGTTTATCAGTCAGCAAGAAGAGCACAGTGTTTTTAATGGAAGAGGGCAGATAACAGAGAGGGTGTGTCAGAGAAACTTCCTTCTGCAGGAAGTAGAGGTTAATACATAACTGGTCAAAGTGAAGCGAATTAGTGACTGCAGAGTGCTAGGTACCAAATGAGACAGTAGTATTGTACCTTCGCTTAAGAACACTCAGGGAACATCAATGAAGAGAGGGCAGAAAGACTGAAAGAGCCAGAGAGTGAGGGAGTTTTGTGGGATACTGTGTCTTTTAGATGTGATAGATCCACTGCACTTGTGAATTCACAGGGACTATGGCTTCCTGTACAAAACCTGTACAAATCAAGCCATTCAATACTCAACCATGAATGACAAAAAAGTGTACAAGCTCCTCTCCTAGTTGAGGAAATAGTGACAGTTCATGGTTTCAGGGAAGGGAGAGCCAGCTTCCTTTAAGGGTATTGTTTGTAGAATAAGGTTGCACATGTGCTAGCCAGTGGTTGGCTCTATACCCTGTATATATGAGCAGGAATAACTGGGCTGAAGAAGGTTATAAAAAAACTAAAATATTAACAGAAAATTAATTGGCAGAAATATATGGTAAAAGGCTGTGAGAAGAGTTAGGAGGTAGTGAGAGACAAATAGGACCAAAGTAAATCGTATACTTCCCTACCCTCCATTAAAATAACATCTAAGAGACATTTTACAAGCTGGAAGGCAGATTGTCCAGAAACATTGGTGCTAATCAAGTAATACTTTGGAAATTTAAAACTTTTACAAAGGGTCAAATACTAAGGGATTAGAACCAGAAGAAAATGAAGTGAAAAAAGCCAGGTAGAACAGGGCTAGGCTAGAATACGTCTAATCCCTGCTAAAGGCAACCAGCTGATCCAATACCTAGAGACAGAGTCAGGAGTATCTCCAAGCTGGGAAAGCCAATTCCATCTCATATGAAGTCAAGGGAGTTAAATAAAAAGTGTGTGATGAATTCTGAGACTTTTCAGACACTATGCATTTCCCCAAATCTTGAGACCAGGCTTCTAGAATCTAAGATGAAACCTAAAAGGAGCTTCTCTTAGAAACCTAAGCAGATTGAAAATGACTGGAAAGACTTCCAGATTCCAATCTGGCATATAAAGAATGTAGTTGTCAATACTGTACCCTGAGATCTAAGGGAAAAGATTGGTAAACATTTATAATAAACAATTCTTATTAAATCTGTCAGGTAAGTGAGGGTATGATCCAAATGACTGTCTTCAAATTTGAAGAGATAGATAAGTGTGTACAAAGAATCACAACATACCACAGAAGATGTTCACATTCATTGACACCAGGCTAGGAAGCCTGACCTGGAATTAATGAATTGTTGGGAAATTATTGCCAAGAAGCATTAAAGATAAATATTCCAGAGAAACTGGCTTTTGCAGCATCTAACATATTTCTCAGCTTTATCTGAAGTGTTCACATTATTTAATTTAAAAACATAAACCCAAGTTGTTGTAATCAATACTCAGGAATTGGCATGAAGCAAAATAGACCAAAGAAATACAATGAAATGTACAGAAATAAATTCTTATATTTACGATCAATGTATATGTTTTTGACCAACTTACTTGATTACTAAACTAATATTACACAAAGAGAAAAGATAGCTTCAATAATTTATGTTATATAAAGCAGATTCTTCATGCTACATAGAGACTTAACCATAGGGCAGGAAACTAATAGAGGAGAAATAGCAACAGGCTTCTTTACATTGGTCTGATTACCTTTTGTATATAAAACCAAAACATAGGCAAAAAAGCAAAGTAAGCAAATAGGGTCTCATTGTGCTAAAAAGCCTCTACATTTCAAAGGAAAGAACCAAAACACTGAAGAACCAATACAGAGTTGAGAAGTATATTTGCAATTAATAAATTTAACAATGGATTAAGATACAATATATGTAAGGACCACAAACAGAACAATAGCAAGAACACAAATAACTATAAATGACAAGTAATCTGAATGGACACTTCTCAGAAACTCAAATGCTCAACAGGCTTATGAGAAAATCATCAGGTGGTGGTGGTACATGCCTTTAATTCCAGATTTTTCGAGGCAGAGTCAGAAATATCTTTATGAGGAAAGAATGTAATTAGTGCACACAAACATAGAGATGAAAGCCACCATCAATGTGCCTTATGTATGTAATGACTTAATGCATGACCACTAATAACAAATGCTTATTACAATGTGCAAAAACGTCTTTTCACATTGTTGATCAGAATTTATCTTATACACCTTTTGTTGAAATAGCAAGGAAGTAACTCATAAGGACACATGCTTCACTATGTCCATACCAGCCTTATTTAAAATAGCCAGAAGCAGGAAAGAACCCAGATGTCCCTCAACAGAGGAATGGATATAGAAAATGTGGTACGCTTACACAATGAAGTACTACTCAACTACTAAAAACAATGAATTTATGAAATTCTTAGGCACATGGATGGATCTGGAGCATATCATCTTGAGTAAGGTAACCCAATCACAAAAGAACACACATAATATGTACTCACTGATAAGTGGATATTAGCCCAGAAACTTAGAATAGCCAGGATACAATTTGCAAAACTCATGAAACTCAAGAAGAAGTAAGACTAAAGTGTGGATACTTTGGTCCTTCTTAGAAGGGGGAACAAAATACCCATGGAAGGAGTTATAGAGACAACGTGTGAAGCAGAGACTGAAGGAATGACCATCCAGAGACTGCCCTACCTGGGGATTCATCCCATAGACAAGCACCAAACCCAGGCCCTATTGTGGATGCCAACAAGAGCTTGCTGACAGGAACCTGAGACAGCTGTCTCCTGAGAGGCTCTGTCAGTGCCTGACAATACTGAAGTGGATGCTCACATCTATCCATTGGATGGAGCACGGGATCCCCAATGAAGGAGCTAGAGAAAGTACCCAAGGAGCTGAAGGGGATTGCAACCCCATAAGAGGAACAACAATATGAACTAACCAGTATCACCAGAGCTCCCTAGAACTAAACCACCAACCAAAGAAAACACATTGTGGGACACATGGCTCTATCTGCATATGTAGCAGAGGATGGCCTTGTTGGTCAATGGGTGGATAGGCCCTTGGTCCTGTGAAGGTTCTATGCCCCAGTATAGGGGAATGCCAGGGACAGGAAGCGTGAGTGGGTTGGTTGGTGAGCAGGGTGAGGCGGGAAGGGACAGGGGGTTTTTGGAGGGAACTAGGAAAGGAGATAACATTTGAAATTAAATAAAGCAAATATCTAATAAAAAAAGAAATAAAAAATTTAAGCAGCATTGAGCATAATATCAAATATATGAAAAACATTGGCTGAAGAACTGAAGGCATGACAGTGATAGTGCAGCACATGTCCACACAAGATTATCATTCATTCATTGAATACAGGTCATGCTACTTTCATTTGAAAACATATAAAGATGCAGTACACGAACTTTCTTATA
The DNA here is from genome assembly GCF_978045245.1 of Mus caroli. Lineage (NCBI taxonomy): Eukaryota > Metazoa > Chordata > Mammalia > Rodentia > Muridae > Mus > Mus caroli. Next base: position 63,773,226 of record NW_028227261.1, read on the forward strand.
GCCCTAAATTTTTAAGACCATAAAATTAGGAGAATAGTGGCTTTAAGATTTAAGGACAAGAAAGTAACAGAGATGCTGTCTTAAGGTTATACACTTTGATTAATGCTAGATAATAAAGTTCTGTGCCTTTAATGCATACTATAGCAATTGACACAAATAATAATGTAATGAAGCCAAGTGGATTCCTTGTAGACAATATAGTTTTTAAGCCTGCTTGATAATCTTTTTTACGATGTGTATTTGGGCTATTGATCTAAAAAGTAATTTTAGATGCTGTTGGATTGCTTAAAAATATATCATGGTTTTTACTATTCTCTATTTTTTGCCTTTGTTCATTGCTCTTATTTTTCTTCTACTAAGCTGTTAGAGGTTACAGTTGAACATTACATGTAAGTATTTCATGAGATTGTATTTCCTTCCTTAGAACATCTAATATAGCTTGCTTTCATTTACTTTGCTTGCTACTTCACAGTTCACAGTACAAAACTGCATCTAATGCAAGTTAACTTACAATAACAAAGTATGGCCCTTCCTTAGGATCCATAATAGGTGAATTCTAACTACATAGAACATAACAAAATCCACAGATGCTCATGTTCCTCGAATAAACGGATATGCTATTGATGCATAAGGCATTCACAAACTCCTTTATACTTTAAATCATCTCTAGAATACTTATACCAAATTTAATGTATGTTCAATATAAATAGTTTATATATATTTCTCTTAGGAAGCAACAACAAAACTATGTACATGTTTGAAACAGGTGAATTTTTAAAATGTGTGTGTGTGTGTGTGTGTGTGTGTGTTGGGTATAAAAATCACACACATGCTACAGTGTGTCTACAGAAGTTAGAGGACAACTTTCAGATGTGGATATGCTATATTGTCACTTTATAAGATTCAGGGCCTTGGAGCTACTTGAGAGCTCTTCCAACCGCAAATCCATCACAATGAACCAACAGATCCTATCTTAAAGAAATAGGGAAGATTGGTTTAAGCTTCAAATATACAGTCTACAAGACGAGATAAAACACTTCTCTCATGTAACTTAACAAAACTTTCTAGTTATTCACTATTATCTCTTTTATCAGTTATCATATATTTTGCCTACACATAAATGTAATTATAAAATGATTTCTTCCTATTTGATTTCAAATAAATCATAGTCTCTTGTTCAATTAGAAATAATATAAAAATATTTTATTTTAGAGTCTGAAAATGCAACTCAGTAATAGAGTGTTTCTAAGCCCCAAACCCTGACTTAGATTCCCATAATCAAAAGGAATTAATTTTATCTATATTATTTATCCTCTAATATTCTTCTTTCTTTTTAATATGACTGAGTTCCTCAGTTACATTATTTCCTTATCAATGAAGAATTTATTTTACCATGCTCTTCAAAGAAGGCCTATAAGCAATATACCTATAATTATCTACCTAATATTTTTATTATTGTAAAATACATATAACATAAAATTTATTATCTTAACCATTTTAAGTATACAATCCAATGCTGCTAAATACATTCATATTATTATGCAACTATCAATAAAATTTAACTCTCAAGCTCTAATAGGCAGTACAGTTTTACTAACATAAACAATGAAATGGGAACCAGTATTTCTCTTTAAAACCTGAAGAATTGGTGTTGGACAAAAGTTTGAGAGTCACACTGTGACTCTCAAATTCGTCAAATAACTAGTCTAAGGTACAGTAATGCAATCTAGATTGACCATTACCAGTGCAGTCACTTAAGAAATCAAATGGAAGGAAGTGAGCTCATGATACAATATGATTTGTGGAAACAGAGAGAGCAAGAGAAGGGGGACAGGGGGAGACACAGGTCATCTAAAATGTAGACAGAGTGTGGATTCCTCCAAACACTTGTATAAGAACTCTCGAGGCTGGAGATGCAAGAAGAATATGCCTTTACGTACTTCAGTAAGAACTTGCCGTGTCAGCACCTTGAGTACATTTCTGTTTGTTAAACTACCCTGCTTTGCCACAGCAGCCCTAGACAATTTCTAATGAAATTGTCATTTCTTTATGTTTCTAAGAAAACAATGTCATAATACCTGGGTGGCAATGGCTGAATTGACTTAAATATCTGCCTTTTTTATTATCGGGAAGAGCAACACATATTAGTCTTTGATAAGGATTATTAACCACAAAATGAATAAAAACAAAAAGCATGAATTTCAAGCTAAAAAAAATACAAGTAAGCAGAAAATGCACTTTATCAATGCAAAGAGAGGCATAAAGGAAATAATTAGGAAACAAAATATATGCAGGAACCTCAGAAAAGTAAATAGGACATATGATGTAGACCCAAGAGTTTCCGAATTTACAGTAGTGCTAAATTAGAGGTTAATTAACAGAGAATTCCAGGTTGGCTTTAAAAAAAAAAATCCAGTCAATTTAAAAGAAATAAATCTAATATATAATTGAGTAGAAAAAGCTGAAATTCAGAACATGGAAAATATATATTGTACAACTATTAACCAACTAAAACAAGGGTTTCTTCCATTATCAGAGAAATTAATTAGATTCTATGTACATGGATTTATTCCTAGTTGGTGTAGAGATGGAGCACAGACCAAATGGACTTTCCAGGAATCCTGAGAAATCATGTAGGATTTAGAAAGTAGTGTTGAATATTTATAAAATAGACTGAAATCAAGAAAAATCTAATGAAGCTAAGAAGATAGCCGAGGGTTAAGAGTATTTGCTAAAGATCGGTTCCTAGTACTTACATCTGTAGCATACAACGTCCCCCTCCCCCCATATCTTGAGATACAGGGAAACCAAATTCCCTCTTTTGACCTCTATGTATACCCATAGACATATCACATCTACTCAGACATGTGCGCAAATGAACATAAATACAAATAAATCTTTTTAAAATCTTTACTCTTATACTCAGAAGGAAGTGTAGCTCTTCCTTTCTCATTAGATGGAAACCATTACAGAGACTATAATTGGTCAAAATACAGAGAATGCGTGACTTGGTGTGCTTTGTCACTGTTGATGCATCTGTAACTCCACCTTGCACCAAAGGTTCAGAAAATATCACCAAAAAGGAGGTGGAAAGATTTTAGGAATAGAGTACCAGAATACCTGCTGTTAGTGTCTTCTAGACATGACAGAGATATAGTAACCATGACATCACAACAATATGGTCACAAGACCCTCAAAATAATAACACCAGTCAATGTGCCAATAAACAAAGAGAAATTTTGACAAAGACCTACCCCTAGATGAGGAGCTGCTGGAAATCAATGTCTTCAAAAGAATGAAGAATCTGTCTCTCCAGGGATGAGCCCCTTTTCAAGTTATCCAATTGCAAGCTCTCAGGCCTAACATGAGAGGAACACTTACTGGGGTATGGAGGTGTGTGTGTGTGTGTGTGTGTGTGTGTGTGTGTGTGTGTGTGTGTGTGAAGGTGTTCGTGGAGGTGCGTTCGTGTGTCTGTGTGTGTGTATATGCATGTGTGTGTTTTAACAATAAATTATTGAAGTCATAATGTTTAGAAGAAGTCAGAAGACATGAAAGAGTTGGAAAGAAGAGGCAATAATATAAAAATACTACATGTGTATGAAGTTCTCAAAATAATTAAAGTTACATTTAAAATGTTTCTAAGCACAAAAATAAATGATGTAGCCTGGCAGTTATTCTCCAACCATAATAATTTTGTTAGAGATCAATTAAAATAAAAAAATCAATGGATTGTTTTCTAAAATTTCTGTGGAACAAATTTTGAGGCTAGAATTGAATATACCTATGAACTCCTAACCTGACATGTGAGCACAACCCATTTGATCTCATATATCAGCAAAATATAAAGATGATGAGGGTGGGTGGAGCACAGGTGAGCTTAACTTCATTAAACTCATGCTACACTCAGTTTATCAGATTATCAGATAGGAAACTGCATTCTAAGATAAAAAGCGTAAGCCACAACTCAGCTTTGTTTTCATATATACATGATGTCTAACTAGCATATAAATAGGGCTCATCCTAATCAAAGGAAAACAAAGTCAATAGAAGTAAACCCATAGATATACATGTATTAAAATTGGCACCCAACAAATTAAGAAATATAGTGGAATTGAGTAATATGATGAACCAAAACCTACCTTCTGTGATCTGACTAAATTGTCCAGTTATTTTGGCTTTTCGTAGTTTTACTTGCTTCATTTTGTTTTAGTGTTTTTCATTATTTACCATTGTACACTTGTTTGTCTTCTCTTTTTCTTCTCATCTCTTCATTAGCCTGTGTTTTCCTTTATTCATTTTCTCTATCCGACTTTAATTAGTATAATTATTTCATTTTATTTTTGAAAACATTTCTTCTTTTCTTCTTCTTATTGCTCCTCTAATATTTAAAATTAGTTTTGTGCTTGGACATGCTTATTCTCATCAATCTTTCCTCTTTTGTTTCGTTTCTTTTTTTTAAATTTTTTTATTTATCATTTTCTTTATATACATTTCAAATGCTATTCCGAAAGTTCCCTATACCCCCCCCCTCACCATGCTCCCCTACACACCCACTCCCACTTCTTGGCCCTGGTCAAGTACAGCATTCCCCTGTACTAGGGTATATAGAGGTTAATTAACAGAGAATTCCACTTTGGCTTTAAAAAAAAATCCATTGAATTTAAAAGAAATAAATCTAATATATAATTGAGTAGAAAAAGCTGAAATTCAGAACAAGACCAAGGGGCCTCTATTACCAACGATGGCCGACTAGGCCATTTTCTGCTACATATGCAGCTAGACACACCAGCTCTGGGGGGTACTGATTAGTTCATATTATTGTACTACCTACCTATTGTAGGGTTGCAGACCACATCAGCTCCTTGGGTGCTTTCTCTAGCTCCTCCATTGGGGACACTGTGTACCATCCAATAGATGACTGTGAGCATCCACTTTATTAGTTGCTTTTATCATCTCTTGCCTATTTCTACTTCTCTCCTTCATTTTCATTTTTAAAACTTTAACCCTGTTTTTTATCTATTTGCCCCTTTTTCTCATTTTTATGGTTTCTGTATTTACTCCAAATTATCTTAATTTCAAAGCATTTACTACATTAGTTTTTATGTTTTCTTTTCTATGTCTATTGATGATATATTAATGAGCTTTAATCTTTCTTAAGTCTATTTCTACTTCTATCATTTATATGCTTTGGTGTTGCTATTTTTATAATAGTTTCCTGCCTCTTCTTTCAATGATATTGGAGATTGGACTCATGAAGACTAGACTACTTGTTAAGGTCTCAGATAAAACCAGAAGTGAAACCTAAACTTCCAAGGTCACAAATTGCAACACATGAATAACAGAGAATCATGAGGCAGTATGATTACATTTCAAAAGTTCATAATTCCTCAACTACTTCATTCAAAGGTATGAGATGGCATGGAATACCAGATGAAGATCTCAAATAAAGGTCTTAAAAGAAAACACAGACAAGTAGGCAGATTCAGAGCCGGAAGAGTAAAGTCAGAAACATAGAGAAATGAAAACTACAGTTAACCAAACCAAGCAGGTTCAAGTATCACAGATAGACTCGATGAAGAAGAAGAAGAAGAAGAAGAAGAAGAAGAAGAAGAAGAAGAAGAAGAAGAAGAAGAAGAAGAAGAAGAAGAGGAGGAGGAGGAGGAGGAGGAGGAGGAGGAGGAGGAGGAGGAGGAGGAGGAGGAGGAGGAGAAGAAGAAGAAGAAGAAGAAGAAGAAGAAGAAGAAGAAGAAGAAGAAGAAGAAGAAGAAGAAGAAGAAGAAGAAGAAGAACAGGAGGAGGAGGAAGAGGAGGAGGAAGAGAAGGAGGAAGAAGAAGAAGAAGGAGGAGGAGGAGGAAGAGGAGGAGGAGGAGGAGGAAGAAGAAGAAGAAGAAGAAGAAGAAGAAGAAGAAGAAGAAGAAGAAGAAGAAGAAGAAGAAGAAGAAGAAGAAGAAGAAGAAGAAGAAGAAGAAGAAGAAGAAGAAGAAATAATGCTGTGCGTGGTGGAACACACCATTAATCCTAGCACTTGGGAGGCAGAGGCAGGCAGATTTCTGAGTTCGAGGCCAGCCTGGACTACAAAGTGAGTTCCAGGACAGCCAGAGCTACACAGAGAAACCCTGTCTCGAAAACAAAACAAAACAAAACAAAACAAAACAAAAAAAAAACAAAACAAAAAACAGAAGAAGAAGGAGGAGGAGGAGGAGGAGGAGAAGAAGGGAGAAAGGAGAAAGAAGAAAGAGGAAAGAAGAAAGAAGAAGAAAAAATACCAGGGAGGTGTGGCACTGTCAAGGAAATAATATAGTCAACATCAATAAAGAAAAATTAGTAAGTAAGCATGTCCACCATAACTAAGATTTGGGGCACACTAAAGAGTCCAAGCCTAAGCATCTACAGAACAGAAACTGAAACGAAAACTAAACCCAGGAGCTAGAGAGTTGGAACACCATTTAAGCATAGTCCCTGCTTTTCTAGAGGACCCAGATTCAATTCCAAGACTTTAGTGGTCAACAACAATCAGTAACTCTTGTTTAGATTATTTGACCATCTCCTCTGACATCTTCAGGCACAGCATGCATGCAGTGCATAAATAAAATGCAGGCAAAAATCCTTATATTTAAATAAAACAATTTAGATCTTTTTAAAATGTTAAAGCTACAGAGAACCTATCTAATAAAATTATAGCAGAAAATGTCTTCAGCCCAGAGAGCTTGTTATCCAAACAACAGAATCATTTAGATACACAATTCAACATAGCTAAAGAGCTAACCCACAAAATATTATAGTCACAATTACAAAGCAAATAAAATGATATCTGAATGTGTAAGGGAAAAACTCTAACTCATCTTTACAAGCAAAAAATACCAGAGCAGCTCGTCAATCCAGTATCTCATCAGTAGTCCTAAAAGCCAGGAAATCATGAAATTGAAAGCCCTGAAAGCAAGTAAATGCTAACCAAAATTGCAACATATAGCAAGGATGTATGCTTACATTGATAGAAAACTAAGGATATTTCTAGAGATATGCAAACTAGGTTATTCTTGATTTCAAAGACATAACTGTAAATGATACTAAATGCTGGGCTGGAGAGATGGTATTAATCATCAAGAGTGCATACTACGCTTACAGAGGACAGAAGTTTTGTTTCGAGCACCCAGGTAGGGCATCCTACAATGTCTTAAAGTTCCAGATCCAATAGAGATGACCTTCTTTCTGGCCTCTGTGAACACTACACAGACATGCACAAAATTTTGCATATACACACACATATATATATACATAATTAATTTTTCTATAATATAATCTTATGACACTTAAGGCAACACTCCACAAATACTCAGAGATTGAAGAGGCCAAAATAGCAGACTAGACTCCTTGCTCTCCAAACTCCATTTTTTTATTTCTTGTCCTCTGAGTGACATGGCTGCTATCATTTGGGCTTGAAAAAGATGCCACAAAGTGTTCTCAGCCATCGAAAATACACATAACAGTTGTGGCATATCACAATAACAGGATAAACTGGTCACAATAACAGGATCAGTTAAGACAACATGAGTCGTTCCCAGGTCAAGATCACTCCTTTTAGATGTGTGGTCTCTCCTTGGGTTTGAACAGACGCTATCAGTTTAGAGCCCAATATTCCTTTACCTATTTACCCAGTTATATAACACCAAGGCTTAAAAGCCCCTGCTTGCAATTTTTCCCTTTATAGACCCTAAGTCTCTAGACCAGGGTGTCACTTTCCTAACCTGTTTCATCAGAAAGGTTTGTGAACCGAGTCCAAACTCAAATAAAGACTCTTGTGAGCTTACACTGGAGTGGTGGTCCATGGTGGTCTGTTGGGGGTATCTCAATCTTGGCATAACAATATGAAGAAAGATGGTCTCATCATAGAACACAAGACAGAATAAGTTTCCAAAAAGAAGTACATAAACAAAGGCAACGTATGGAGGAGCCCATTCTGTATGACACAGTAGATCAGCCAATCTCTAATGATAATAGGGAGAAAGTAGAGAATAAAAAAACAAGGCAACAAGCCATAAAATACAGCAAAATTATAATAATTAGGATAAACAATTCTCAATAATATATGAAGTTTAAATTGTCTCCATTTATTTATAGACAGGGTAGGGCAAGGGGATTTGTCATCTTAAAAAAAAATCTCATTGACAAAACATCCATATTTAATACAGAGAATGTAACCAGTCTATCAAGGAATTGTAGAACAAACTGCCCCACCTCATTGAATTCCTGATGAAGTAAGCTTAAAAATAAAATTAATGAGAAGGGATAAGGAATGCTACTACTGATTGGGTTCACTGCTAAATTCTACTAAATGTTTAAGGAGAGTCTAAACTGTTCCATAAAATAAACTAGGAAAAACACTACTAGTCTTTTTCATGCAGTCAGTTTTATCCTGATACCCAAACTAGAAAATGAAATAACAACAATAAAGAAGAAAAGGAGGAAGAGGAGGAGAGGAGAGGAAGAGAAAATGAAAATTTCCATATTTAACACTAAGACCCACTGAAAGATCTTACCATAAGACAGTGTACAGAGAATAAGCAATGGCAAGAAAAGAAAGTGACACAATATATTCCAACAAGAAAATTAGAAAACAGGAGACTGTTAGATATCTAAACAAAAGCAAGTGGCTGGAATACCTCCGGCACAGCTTCTCTGGGACAATGTCCCTGAACCTGAACAGAATGGCTGAGGAAAATCAACTATCAGTACTGTGATAGCTAATGTCTGTTGTCAAGTTGTCAGAATCTAGAATCACCTTGGAGTCAAATGTTTAGATATGCCCTTGAGGGAGTTTCCAGTATGAACTGGAAATAAGGTGGTAGACCCATCATAAATGGGATCACGTATTTCCTTGTGCTGGGGATCCAAGACTATATAAAAATAAGAAGGCTAACTGAACCCTAGCATGTTGCAGGATATTTGATCACACTATGTACCCTGAGATTGTGTTATTTACTGGGGAAAAAACTGTTTCTAGTTGCGATCTGATTCAGCCATAGTACACATTCAAGAGCTTTCTGTTTATTGTAAATAGGATTAAATAAAGTCAACCATGGGTCAAGAGGCAGAGCAAGCATCCAGTTGGCAAGGAGTGAACATAGGAAAAACATAGGTCATAAAAGGGAGTCAGGAGGATGGATAAAGAAATATACAAGAAGTAAAAGAGATAGGCATTTAGTCTGAGAGATTTTTGAGATGGCATAGAGAAGAACAACTTCCTTTTAGGGCATAGGTTCAGGAGGAAAGTCAGCTGAGAACTTTCTTTAGCTCTCTGAGCTAGGAGGCTTTCATCCAAGCATCTGTTCCCTGAGTCTTTCATGGTAAAATCAAACATTTGAAATTTTGTTAAACAAATAACACCAGCATTCATTGTTTTCTGCTTGCTAACTGAAGATGCAATGTGGCCAGCCGCCTTAAGCACTGCCACAATGTTTTGTTAACGTGGTGAATTCTGAGCCAAGATGATTCCTTTCTTCCCTTTGTTGTTTTGCTACAGCAGCAAGAAAAGGTGACTAACACAGACACTGGGAAACTGATAGAAGTGCAGTCAGTAGGGATCAAGGAAGTATGACTTGTATACATGTTTGACAGAGAAGTAAAGAGATGGGTCTCTTTGGGAAGATTTTGAGGAGTGTTTGTTGAAACTAACTAGTCTTATGTAGTCCTGTGTTAAGGGGAAATTTCTGGTTTCTTTGAAAACTCAGTTGTATCACATGATGTTTTTATGGAAGCTGGCTTGTGAGGGGATGTTTTGCTCAAGCAGACATGTGAAAGGGCATATGATGGTTTGCTGGAGTAGGGGCTTGAGAGGGTATGTGGTACTTAGAAAGACTTTAAATATAACCATATAGACAGTGAAAGGATGCTCTTGCACTTCTATACTTTGAAATGTTTCACTGGTCTTCATGGGTCTTCACTTCTTGCCGGATAGAGCAGCTGCTACTGATTCATGTTTGGTGTTTTTGCTCTTGGACTGGACTGCTAATATCCTGACAAGGGAGACTGAAATTGCCCCCAAAGAACTACATCTAAACCGGTCCACAAACCCCTTGTTCCATTAACTATCTTTCTCCCCTACCTTTGGACAGTGGCTAGAAGGGAAGTTGAAGTGTTTAAGAACACAAATAAAGTAGGCTTTAAAATTTTTAGCCTATACATGGGGCCACCGATGATCACACAACAACAAAATTAGTATTTATGTCTACGAAAACATTTCTAGAATAATATTTAAAAGTAACTTTGTTCATAAATTTTACAGATTAAAAAAATCCACATTCTCACTAACCCTAAAGTATATTAATAAGTAGTAGTTTACTCTGACAGACAATGAATGGCAACAAAATTAAGAAAGTGTGATTAAGTAAAAAAAAAAATAATAATAATACAGATGATACAAGAGAAGGACAAGGAGGGGAGGGCAATTGAAGCAAATATTTCAAAATGTGAAAACATAAAAACCAACCAAAAAATATATGTAAAAAAAGAAAAGAAAAAAGTTATAGCAAGGCTCTCAGCAAAGCAACAGCAAGAAATCTTCACTTCAGATTACAAGGTACTAATTTCTCTAGTGAATAAAAAGCTTCCACATGCTGTTCACCTACCTTATTATTATTGCAAATAATGGGGAAGGCGGTGTCAACTTTAAAAAAAACAAATTATTAGCAATTACTGAGAAGTACAAAAACCATAATGATCATGAACAATAATAACAAAAATGGTTATAGATAGCATTCCAAAGTAATTTTCTCCTTATACTTCAGGTTATTTATGCATTTGCTGACAGAAACCACACATTAATAGTATATTTTATATGCAAATATATTATACAATGTATATAATTATGATAATTCAGGTTTCTATATAATGAGATTTTATTTATTACATATTTTCCTCAATTACATTTCCAATGCTATCCCAAAAGTCCCCCATACCACCCCCCACTTCCCTACCCTCCCATTCCCATTCTTTTGGCCCTGGCATTCCCCTATATTGGGGCATATAAAGTTTGCAAGTCCAATGGGCCTCTCTTTCCAGTGATGGCTGACTAGGCCATCTTTCGATACATATGCAGCTAGAGACGAGAGCTCCGGGGTACTGGTTAGTTCATCATGTTGTTCCAACTATAGGGTTGCAGATCCCTTTAGCTCCTCGGAAACTTTCTCTAGCTTCTCCATTGGGAGCCCTGTGATACATCCAATAGCTGACTGTGAGCATCCACTCCTGTGTTTGCTAGGCCCCTGCATAGTCTCACAAGAGACAGCTATCTTTGGGTCCTTTCAGCAAAATCTTGCTAGTGTATGCAATGGTGTCAGCGTTTAGAAGCTGATTATGGGATGGATCCCTGGATACGGCAGTCTCTAAATGGTCCATCCTTTCATCACAGCTACGAATTTTGTCTCTGTAACTCCTTCCCTGGGTGTTTTGTTCCCAATTCTAAGAAGGGGCACAGTGTCCACACTTTGGTCTTCATTCTTCTTGAGTTTCATGCGTTTATCAAATTGTATCTCATATCTTGGGTATCCTAAGATTTGGGCTAATATCCACTTATCAGTGAATACATATTGTGTGAGTTCTTTTGTGATTGTGTTACTTCACTCAAGATGATGCCCTCCAGGTCCATCCATTTGGCTAGGAATTTCATAAATTCATTCTTTTTAATAGCTGAGTAGTACTCCATTGTGTAAATGTACCATAATTTCTGTATCCATTCCTCTGTTGAGGGACATCTGGGTTCTTTCCAGCTTCTGGCTATTATAAATAGGGCTGCTATGAACATAGTGGAGCATGTGTCCTTTTTACCGGTTGGGACATCTTCTGGATATATGCCCAGGAGAGGTATTGCTGGATCCTCCGGTAGTACTATGTCCAATTTTCTGAGGAACCGCCAGACTGATTTCCAGAGTGGTTGTACATGCTTGCAATCCCACCAACAATGGAGGAGTGTTCCTCTTTCTCCACATCCTCGCCAGCATCTGCTGTCACCTGAATTTTTGATCTTAGCCATTCTGACTGGTGTGAGGTGGAATCTCAAGGTTGTTTTGATTTGCATTTCCCTGATGATTAAGGATGTTGAACATTTTTTCAGGTGCTTCTCTGCCATTCGGTATTCCTCGGGTGAAAATTCTTTGTTCAGTTCTGAGCCCCATTTTTTAATGGGGTTATTTGACTTTCTGGAGTCCACCTTCTTGAGTTCCTTATATATATTGGATATTAGACCCTTATCTGATTTAGGATAGGTAAAGATCCTTTCCCAATCTCTTGGTGGTTTTTTTGTCTTATTGATGGTGTCTTTTGCCTTGCAGAAGCTTTGCAGTTTCATGAGGTCCCACTTGTCAATTCTCGATCTTACAGCACAAGCCATTGCTGTTCTATTCAAGAATTTTTCCCCTGTGCCCATATCTTCAAGGCTTTTCCCCACTTTCTCCTCTATAAGTTTCAGTGTCTCTGGTTTTATGTGAAGTTCCTTGATCCACTTAGACTTGACCTTAGTACAAGGAGATAGGAATGGATCGATTCGCATTCTTCTACATGTTAACAACCAGTTGTGCCAGCACCATTTGTTGAAAATGCTGTCTTTCTTCCACTGGATGGTTTTAGCTCCCTTGTCGCAGATCAAGTGACCGTAGGTGTGTGGGTTCATTTCTGGGTCTTCAATTCTATTCCATTGGTCTATTTGTCTGTCACTATACCAGTACCACGCAGTTTTTATCACAATTGCTCTGTAGTAAAGCTTTAGGTCTGGCATGGTGATTCCACCAGAGGTTCTTTTATCCTTGAGAAGAGTTTTTGCTATCCTAGGTTTTTTGTTATTCCAGATGAATTTGCAGATTGCACTTTCTAATTCGTTGAAGAATTGAGTTGGAATTTTGATGGGGATTGCATTGAATCTGTAGATTGCTTTTGGCAAGATAGCCATTTTTAAAATGTTGATCCTGCCAATCCATGAGCATGGAAGATCTTTCCATCTTCTGAGATCTTCTAGAATTTCTTTCTTCAGAGACTTGAAGTTGTTATTATACAGATCTTTCACTTCCTTAGTTAGAGTCACGCCAAGATATTTTATATTATTTGTGACTATTGAGAAGGGTGTTGTTTCCCTAATTTCTTTCTCAGCCTGTTTATTCTTTGTGTAGAGAAAGGCCATTGATTTGTTTGAGTTAATTTTATATCCAGCTACTTCACCGAAGCTGTTTATCAGGCTTAGGAGTTCTCTGGTGGAATTTTTAGGGTCACTTATATATACTATCATATCATCTGCAAAGAGTGATATTTTGACTTCATCTTTTCCAAATTGTATCCCTTTGATCTCCTTTTGTTGTCGAATTGCTCTGGCTAGGACTTCAAGTACAATGTTGAATAGGTATGGAGAAAGTGGACAGCCTTGTCTAGTCCCTGATTTTAGAGGGATTGCTTCAAGCTTCTCACCATTTACTTTGATGTTGGCTACTGGTTTGCTGTAGATTGCTTTTATCATGTTTAGGTATGGGCCTTGAATTCCTGATCTTTCCAAGACTTTTATCATGAATGGGTGTTGGATTTTGTCAAATGCTTTTTCTGCATCTAACGAGATGACCATGTGGTTTTTGTCTTTGAGTTTGTTTATATACGGGATTACGTTGATGGATTTCCGTATATTGAACCATCCCTGCATCCCTGGGATGAAACCTACTTGGTCAGGATGGATGATTGTTTTAATGTGTACTTGGATTCGGTTAGCAAGAACTTTATTGAGTATTTTTGCATCAATATTCATAAGGGATATTGGTCTGAAGTTTTCTATCTTTGTTGGGTCTTTTTGTGGTTTAGGTATCAGTGTAATTGTGGCTTCATAGAATGAGTTGGGTAGAGTACCTTCTGTTTCTATTTTGTGGAATAGTTTGTGAAGAACTGGGATTAGATCTTCTTTGAAGGTCTGATAGAACTCTGCACTAAACCCATCTGGTCCTGGGCTTTTTTTAGTTGGGAGACTATTAATGACTGCTTCTATTTCTTTGGGGGATATAGGGCTGTTTAGATCATTAACCTGATCTTGGTTCAACTTTGGTACCTGGTATCTGTCTAGAAACTTGTCCATTTCATCCAGGTTCTCCAGTTTTGTTGAGTATAGCCTTTGGTAGAAGGATCTGATGGTGTTTTGGATGTCTTCAGGATCTGTTGTTATGTCTCCTTTTTCATTTCTGATTTTGTTAATTAGAATGCTTTCCCTGTGCCCTCTAGTGAGTCTGGCTAAGGGTTTATCTATCTTGTTGATTTTCTCAAAGAACCAGCTCCTTGATTGGTTGATTCTTTGAATAGTTCTTCTTGTTTCCACTTGATTGATTTCACCCCTGAGTTTGATTATTTCCTGCCGTCTACTCCTCTTGGGTGAATTTGCTTCCTTTTATTCTAGTGCTTTTAGGTGTGTTGTCAAGCTGCTAATGTGTGCTCTTTCTAGTTTCTTTTTGGAGGCACTCAGAGCTATGAGTTTTCCTCTTAGAAATGCTTTCATTGCGTCCCATAAGTTTGGGTATGTTGTGGCTTCATTTTTATTGAACTCTAAAAAGTCCTTGATTTCTTTCTTTATTCCTTCCTTGACCAAGGTATCATTGAGAAGAGTGTTGTTCAGTTTCCACGTGAATGTTGGCTTTCTATTATTTATTTTGTTATTGATGATCAGCCTTAGTCCATGGTGATCTGATAGGATGCATGGGACAATTTCAATGTTTTTGTATCTGTTGAGTCCTGTTTTGTGCCCAATTACATGGTCAATTATGGAGAAGGTACCATGAGGTGCTGAGAAGAAGGTGTATCCTTTTGTTTTAGGGTAAAATGTTCTGTAGATATCTGCCAGATCCATTTGTTCCATAACTTCTGTTAGTTTCACTGTGTCCCTGTTTAGTTTCTGTTTCCATGATCTGTCCATTGGTGAAAGTGGTGTGTTGAAGTCTCCCACTATTATTGTATGAGGTGCAATGTGTGCTTTGAGATTTACTAAAGTTTCTTTAATGAATGAGGCTGCCTTTGTATTTGGAGCATAGATATTCAGGATTGATAGTTCCTCTTGGAGGATATTACCTTTGATGAGTATGAAGTGCCCCTCCCTGTCTGTTTTGATGACTTTGGGTTGGAAGTCAATCTTATCAGATATTAGAATGGCTACTCCAGCTTGTTTCTTCATACCATTTGCTTGGAAAATTGTTTTCCAGCCTTTCATTCTGAGGTAGTGTCTATCTTTTTCTCTGAGATGAGTTTCCTGCAAGCAGCAAAATGTTGGGTCTTGTTTGTGTAGCCAGTTTGTTAGTCTATGTCTTTTTATCAGGGAGTTGAGTCCATTGATATTAAGAGATATTAAGGAAAAGTAATTGTTGTTTCCTGTTATTTTTGTTGTTAAAGTTGGCATTCTGTTCTTGTGGCTGTCTTCTTTTAGGTTTGTTGAGGGATTACCTTCTTGTTGTTTCTAGGGCGTGGTTCCCGTCCTTGTATTGGTTTTTTTCTGTTATTATCCTTTGAAGGGCTGGATTCGTGGAGAGATAATGTGTGAATTTGGTTTTGTCGTGGAATACTTTGGTTTCTCCATCTATGTTAATTGAGAGTTTGGCTGGGTATAGTAGCCTGGGATGGAATTTGTGATCATTTAGTGTCTGTATAACATCTGTCCAGGATCTTCTGGCTTTCATAGTCTCTGGTGAAAAATATGGTGTAATTCTGATAGGCTTGCCTTTATATGTTACTTGGCCTTTTTCTCTTACTGCTTTTAGTATTCTATCTTTATTTAGTGCATTTGTTGTTCTTATTATTATGTGTCGGGAGGTATTTCTTTTCTGGTCCAGCCTATTTGGAGTTCTGTGGGCTTCTTGTATGTTCAT
Organism: Mus caroli; assembly: GCF_978045245.1. Lineage (NCBI taxonomy): Eukaryota > Metazoa > Chordata > Mammalia > Rodentia > Muridae > Mus > Mus caroli. Next base: position 63,789,096 of record NW_028227261.1, read on the forward strand.
GGGCATCTCTTTCTTTAGATTTGGGAAGTTTTCTTCTATAATTTTGTTGAAGATGTTTGCTGGTCCTTTGAGTTGAAAATCTTCATTCTCATCCACTCCTATTATCCGTAGGTTTGGTCTTCTCATTGTGTCCTGTATTTCCTGGATATTTTGAGTTAGGATCTTTTTGCATTTTTCCTTTTTCCTTGATTGTTGTGCCGATGTTCTCTATGGAATCTTCTGCACCTGAGATTCTCTCTTCCATCTCTTGTATTCTGTTGCTGATGCTTGCATCTATGGTTCCAGATTTCTTTCCTAGGGTTTCTATCTCCAGTGTTGCCTCATTTTGGGTTTTCTTTATTGTGTCTACTTCCCTTTTTAGGTCTAGTATGGTTTTGTTCATTTCCATCATCTGATTGGATGTGTTTTCCTGCTTCTCTTTAAGGACTTCTACCAGTTTGGTTGTGTTTTCCTGTTTTTCTTTAAGGACTTGTAACTCTTTAGCCATGTTCTCCTGTAGTTCTTTAAAGTCCTTCTTGATGTCCTCTACCATCATCATGAGATATGCTTTTAAATCCAGGTCTAGATTTTCAGGTGTGTTGGGGTGCCCTGGACTGGGGGAAGTGGGAGTGCTGGGTCCTGATGATAGTGAGTTGTCTTGGTTTCTGTTAGTAGGATTCTTATGTTTACCTCTCGCCATCTGGTAATCTCTGGAGTTGTTATAGTTGTCTCTGTTCAGAGGTTGTTCTTCTGGTGATTCTGAGTATCGTCTGTCAGCAGACCTGGGAGACAGGCTCTCTCCTCTGAGTTTCAGTGGTTAGAGCACTCCCTGCTGACAAGCTTTCCTCTTAAAGGGAAGGTGTACAGATATCTGGCGTTTGGACCTCCTCCTGGCCGAAGAAGTAGGCGGAAAACAGGACATTTCCCAGATGCTGTGTTGCTTTGGCAGGTCACAGAAGCTGTAGGCTTCTGTGGTGCACTCTCTCAGCTGTGCAGACTAACTTCCTAAGTTCAGTGGAGTCCTGGATCCAAGATGTGCTCCCTGCTCCTGAGGCAGAGGGCTCCTGTGCAGGGCAGACCACTGTCTTCCAGCTGGGAGGGTGCCGGATGTCTGCGGCCCCAAAAGGGTGCTGCCTCAGCGGCTCTGTGGTTCCCACCTGTCCCAGAAGCTGTCTGCCTCTGTGGTCATCACTCTCACCTGTACAGACTAAGTTCGGCGGAGTCCCGGAGCCAAGATGGCGCTCCCTGCAGGGCAGATCACTGTCCTCAGGCTGGGAGGGTGCCGCCGGATGTCAGTGGCCCCAAAAGGGTGCTGCCTCAGCGGCTCTGTGGCTCCCGCCTGTCCCAGAAGCTGTCTGCCTCTGTGGTCCTCACTCTCACCTGTACAGACTAAGTTCGGCGGAGTCCTGGAGCCAAGATGGCGCTCCCTGCAGGGCAGATCACTGTCCTCCGGCTGGGAGGGTGCCGGATATCTGTGGCCCCAAAAGGGTGCTGCCTCAGCGGCTCTGTGGCTCCCGCCTGTCCCAGAAGCTGTCTGCCTCTGTGGTCCTCACTCTAACCTGTACAGACTAAGTTCGGTGGAGTCCCGGAGCCAAGATGGCGCTCCCTGCAGGGCAGATCACTGTCCTCCGGCTGGGAGGATGCCAGATGTCTGCGGCCCCAAAAAGGTGCTGCCTCAGCGACTCTGTGGCTCCCGCCTGTCCCAGAAGCTGTCTTTACTCATAGGTAGGAAGTAAAGAAATACCACTATCTTATTTCCCATAGGTGAGTGAACTGTCTTACCCAATTAGTGAATTTTAAAAAGCAATTGTAGCACTGCTCCTGTTGGGGTCTCTTTCTTGAAGAAGGAAGCATATGCTGTCTATCTTGGAGCAAGTTATCTGCCTAGTATGTAAGAATTGAACATTTGAAATGTACCTCTGCCTAAAAAGGGAAGTATAATTTTAGAATAAAATATTGAGAATCACATCAAAATGACATTTCTAAGCTTTTATCAGTAATTAAATTGCTACTTTGATCTCAAAGTGTCTGCCTCTTAGGCCTAAATGTTGCAAAGGAAAGAGCAGTGGTGTGTTGACTCCTACTTTATCACAAACTCCTGCTTCAAAATACCAAAGCAATTTCATATCCACTAACCTGTTATATATTCACAATAATCCTTAAACATATGAGGGAATTAGCAGTACTGAAGTCAGTATATACTATTTATTCAAAGGAATAAGTAGAACCATTGCAATCAATTTCCATCTTTTATCTGAGTTTTCACAATTTTAAAAAATATAATTTACCTTCCTTTTAAATATAAGAGAATGGAGTTTCAGAGAGCTGGAATGACCTACCTAAGACAGTCATGTGGCTAACAGGAAAGCTTCAGTCCAGAAAGATTGAACAAAGATAATGTCTTTCATTTAACTTGGTGTTTCCAACTCTTGGTCCTATGCTTGACTCAAGGAGGTTATTCATAAAAGTAGTTGAAAGGATATTGTATCTTTTGTTGTTCCTCTGCATCATGGAGGGAGAAGACACATTTTTTTTTTTTGGAAGCACCAAACTCAAAGAATTTTCAAGTCCCATGAGAGAGGTCCAGTGGTGCAATGATAATGTGAGGAGATATTGATGGAAATGCTGTGAGTTGGCATGTGTATGGAACAAATTATATGGATTCTAAAATATGAAATCCAATATTTGTATGAACTAATCATACCTTCTCAATCTAACGTACTACACAGGCCTCATATAAACTCTAGAAAATAAGTGACCTCTTATAACTGAGTCTGTAGTGGGACTAATGAATATTATGAAAAACATGGGCTTACAATCATATTCTGACATTATATACCTTTGGGTATACACCTAGAAATTGGACAACTGAATCAGACAACATCTTTCTTTCTTCTTTACTTACTTACTTACTTTTCATTTTTGACCAACACTTATACTTATATCCATGGTAACCATTCTAATCTCCTACATTCCTCCTAACAATATACGGAAGTACCTTCCACCTTCTCCTCTTGTCTTCTTGCTGGTGTCTGCTGTGCTTTATTTTCAGGAGGTAGCCCCTCTGAAGCCCCAATGTAATTTTTAATTAAATTTAGTCATGACTCAAGATTTGAACATTTTTCATGCCTTGCTGACTCTATACATATTTTAAAAGGGACTGCAGTTAATTTGCCAATCTATTGACTAGATGACCTCTGCTATCTGTTTACAAATTTTGAGTTCTTAAAATGTTATAAATATTAATCCTTCATCAAGTAATATGTACAATTAATAATATAATCTAACATATATAATAGTAATGTGGTCAAAAACATTTTCAATCAAAAATGCTGAATAGATTATCAATAAATTAAGAGTATGAGATTAAAACTAAAGTGGATGAAATAAGAATATGTAGAGTAAAAAGACAAAAAAGCTATGTCAGAATTTTGCTTTTGTTTTGGGGGTAGAGGTAATTGTAATATATTTGTACCCTTCACCTATTTCTCTCCTGAACCATTTTCTAAGCTAAAGATTACCTCAAACCAATTAGCTTGACATACTCCAAGGGATGGACTGACACCTATCTCAGTTATGGGTCAATGTTCTAGAAACCCTTCTGAAGCCTAGAAACTGTTGGTGAAGGTCCAATTGTTGTACTTTCCATTACCCATAATTTGTAACATAAATATTCTACCAATATTATGAGGACCACTATTTAACTTTCAAAAAGAAAAAACACTACAGATTCAAGAATTAGAATTTAAGTTCAAAATAGAACATGTTTTACATATCTAAAAGAAAACAACTTCAAAGCTCCTAAAGATTGAAAGTGCCCATGTTGGCAAGAATGTGGAAAAAGAGGAACACTCCTCCTTTGCTGGTGGGATGTTCTCTATTTTATAAAGATATATGCATAAAAGGAGAAAAAAGGAAATACCCTATAATGGAACAATAATAACCCTACTCGACTCCAAATGCTAATAAGTAAAAGACCCAGTGCCCTGAATGTGTTACGTCTTTTAGAGTTGCTGGCCATTTAGATCCCATGGGCCCCAAAATGCAGTAGGATATTGTTATTGCACTTGGTTGCCACCATAATTTAAGGAAGAACCTCATAGAAAAAGAAACTACATACTTGAGTAATAGATCATGGGCAAATCAAGCTAATACAGGCCTGAAAGTGTCATACCTACTGTCTAGCTTTCATAATATTGGAGGGTTCTATACACATTGCCAGATGAGAAAAGCAGTTAACAGTCATACCCAGGTATGAAATCCTGTAAACTACAGTGATGGTTGACGTGCTAAGAAGGCCTGCTGGTGCAATGAATGTTGTAGGAGTAACCACCACTTTCTGATTTGATTTAAGTATCATTCCACAAGATAAAGCCCCTATGTGGCCCCACTATTGGACTAAGAACCTTTTGGTGGAAAGGTCTTGGATGTTATGTTAGAGCCTAGCATGAATTTGTTAGATGGGAATAGTACTAAACTGGCTCCTAATGACTTATTGCTTTACCCAGAGATCAATGTACCCATTCACTCTTATCCCAGAAGCTTCTATTTGTAGTGGATGATAATTAGTACAGAGGCCTGCAAATAGACAAGGCTCAAATACTAAGATGCCTCAGAATGCTCAGCCATACATAGAACATAGGTACCACATCAGTTTTCCTCCAAAGTCATTGGACTATTGTAAAACAGGGATCAAAAAGAGTGTAAGAGCCAGAGGAAGTACATCACTACGAGAAAGCAGTGTCTCCTGAACACAGCAGAGCAGCTGCATATATGCAAGAGCATGCACAAAATATATGAAAGCCTGAGTGAAAACAAATCTCAGCACGGAGGTGGGTGTCAAGCAAAATGTCCCAAGTTATCCATGAAGCTGTTGACAGTTGGCTGCTGGGAGAGGGACATGTAAATCAACAGGTAAGTCAACCATGCCCCACATATCCAGTAACATTTCTGCAACTGCAGTTTGACTTGAAGTTTTGTTTTCTTTTGTTTCTTTCATTTAAGGACCCAGCTTTGTTGAGTATAGGCTTTTATAGTAGGATCTGATGGCTTTTTTAATTTCCTCTATTTCTGTTGTTGTCTCCTTTTTATGATTTTGTTAATTTGGATACTGCCCCTTGGCCCTTTTGTTAATTTGGCTTTGGGTTGATCTATCTTGTTGATTCTCTCAAACAACCAGCTTTTGGTTTTGTTGATTCTTTGTATTGTTCTCTTTGTCTCTATTTGGTTGATTCAGCCCTGAGTTTGATCATTTCCTGCCTTCTAATCAATCCTGTAGGATGAGTTTGCTTCTTTTTGTTCTAGAGCTCTCAGGTGTGCTGTTAAGTTGTTAGTGTCAGATCTCTCCAGGTTCTTTACCAGGGCACTTAGTGTTATGAATTTTCCTCTTAGCACTGCTTTCATTGTGTTCCTTAAGTTTGGGGATGGTGTGTCAACATTTTTATTAAATTCCCAAAAGTCTTTAATTTCTTTCTTTATTGATTCTCTGACCAAGTTATTATTTAGTGGAGAGTTGTTCAGTTTCCACGTGTGTGTGGACTTTCTGATGTTTTTGTTGTTACTGAAAACCAGACTGATGACCTGATAGAATGCATGGTATTATATTAATCTTCTTGTTGAGATTGAGGGTTCTTTAACCTATTGGTTGAGAATTGTTTTGTGACCTATTATATGGTCTATTTTGGAGAAGGTACCATGAAGTGCTGAGAAGAAGGTGTATTCTTTTGTTTTAGGGTGAAATGATCTGTGTATATCTTTTAGATCCATTTGGTTCATAACCTCTATCAGTTTCACTGTGTCTCTGTTTCGTTTCTGTTTCCACAATATGTCCATTGGTGAGAGTGGGGTGTTGAAATCTCCCACTATTATTGTGTAGGGTTCAATTTGTGATTTGAGCTTTAGTAAAGTTTCTTTTATAAATGAGCATACTTCACATTTGGGGCATAGATGTTCAGAATTCAGACTTTCTTTTGGTGATTTTCCCCTTGATGAATATGAAGTGTCTTTCCTCATCACACTTAATAACTTTTGCTTGAAAGTCTATTTTATTGGCCATTAGGATGGCAACTCCAGCTTGTTTCCTGGGACCATTTGCTTGGAAGACCTTTTTCCATCCTTTTACTCTGAGGTAGTGACTGTCTTTCTTATTAAGGTTTGTTTATTGTATGTAGCAAAATGCTGGATTTTGTTTGTTTATCCAGACGGTTAGCTTATGTCTTCTTATAGGTGAGTTGAGTGTATTAATATTGAGAGATTTTAAAGAGAGATGACTGATATGTTTGTTTTTGTAGGTGGCTTTATGTACTTGTGGTTCACTCCATTGGCTTTGTTGTGAGATGCTTAATATCTTGTCCTTTCTTTGGTGCAGGTACCTTCTTCGTGTTGGTATTTTCCTTCTAGAATCCTCTGTAGGGCTGGATTGGTAGATAGATACTGTTGGAATTTGCTTTTGTCCTGGAATATTTTGTTTTTTCCATCTATGTTGATAGAGTTTTGCTGGGTATAGCAGGCTAGGCTGGCATTTGTGTTCTCTGAGAGTCTGGATTATATCTGACCAGGTTCATCTGGCTTTTATAGTCTCTATTGAGAAGTCTGATTTAATTCTGATAAGTCTATCTTTATATGTTACTTGGCCCTTTTCCTTTGCAGCTTTTAATATTCTTTCTTTGTTCTGTGTGTAAAATGTTTTGATTATGTGAAGAGAGGATTTTCTTTTCTGGTCCCATCTATTCGGTGTTCTATAGGCTTCTTATACCTTTATGGCCATCTCTTTCTTTAGGTTGGAGAAGTTTTCTTCTATGATTTTGTGGAAGACATTTTCAGGTTCTTTGAGCTGGGAATCTTCATTCTCCTCTATTCTGATTATTCTGAGATTTGTTCTTTTCATGGTGGCCTGAAATTCCTGGATGCTTTGGGTTAGGAGTTTTTTATGTTTTGAATTTTCTTTGACAGTTGTGTCAATATCTTCTATGGTACATTCTACACCTGAGATTTTCTCTTCTATCTCTTGTCTTCTGCTGGTGATACTTACATCTGTAATTTCTGACCTCTTTCCTAGGTTTTCCATTTCCAGGTTTGCCTCCATTTGTTTTCTTTATTGTTTCTACTTTTTTTTTTTTTTTTTTTTGAGACAAGGTTTCTCTGGATAGTTCTGGCTGTCCTAGAACTCACTTTGTAGACCAGGCTGGCCTCAAACTCAGAAATCCACCTGCCTCTGCCTCCTGAGTGCTGGGATTAAAGGCGTGCGCCACCACACCTGGCCTCTACATTCACTTTTAAGACTTTGATTGCTTTATTCAATTCCAGCACCTGTTTACCTGTGTTTTCCTGTATTTCTTTCAGGGAGTTATTGATATCCTCTTTAAAGGATTCTATTATCTTCAGGAAATAGGATTTTAGGACAGATTCCTAATTTCCAGTGTGTTGGTGTATTCAGGCCTTGCTGTGGTGGGAGAACTGGGTTCTGATGATGTTCATGTATATTGGCTTCTGTTGCTTATTGTCTTGCACTTGCCTCTCACCATCTGGATATCCCTGGTGTGTGTTGGTTTGGGTGACTCTGTCTGGAGTCTGCCTCTTTTGTACCTGGGTTGCTTCAGGTTTCCCTATAGGCCTGCAGCCTTGACTGTAGCAGACCACCTGTGGGGCCTTCCAACTAGGGGCTTTTCAGAAGGGGAAAGAAGCTGCTGATCGGTTGCACTGGCTGCAGTAGGTCTTCTGGGAGGCCTTCAGACTATTGGGTCTTCAGTGGAGCAGTCAAGTTGTTATCCTGTGTGAAGGTGTTCTTCCGGGGTTCCTACTGATTGTGGTTTCTGTTTCCCTGTGTGCAGCAGAACTCCAGGGAGGCTTTCAGTCTGTCAGGTCAGTTGCCCTGCATGTCTTCAAGCTGTGGTGTCAACTGCTCTGCATGCAGCAGATCCTCAACTGCTTTAAATGAAATGGATACTCTAAGATGGTTCAGGATATGGTGTCTTCACTGAAGCAGACCAGCTAGGAGTCTGCCCCAGCAAAAAGAACTGGGCAGCAGGGCCAAAAATTTTCTTTTATAATTGCTTTTACTCTGTCCTAGAAATCTTAAAATATTATGTATCTTTATTGACTCACTTCAAGGTATTTATATTTTTCTTTTCATTTTTTCTCATTGATATTTAGGTATGCTCGGTATAATTTTACATAACAAGTAAAATTCTTGGTGTCTATTGAGTGGTTATTTTCTGCTTCATTCATGACACCTTCTAATTGCACTGTAATATGCTAGGAGAAGAAATGCCTCTCTAGCATATGACAATAAAATTAGAAAGTAAGTGAATTCGTTACTAATAATTCCTTGTAATAAAAAGCAAAGTTAATTAAATTTTTGAAAATATTTTTACTTGACAAAGCACTGAATATAATAAACTCCATTATTGTTCAGTGCAGGTAACATAATATGTAATAAGCAAAACATATACAGATGCTATCTTCATGGGATTCACCAACCTGTGCAACTTTACCCAGTTTTAAAAATAAATCCCAGCACTTTTAGCCAAACATCCTCATTCCTTTACTATGCAACATGACTTCTACTTCTGTTTGACCTTTTCAGATGTCTAAAATATCATGGGTTTCAAAGATTTATATGTTAAAACCAATCTTCAACCTAACAGAAGAGATTCATGACAGTAGAGGTCTCACAAATGTCATTACTATAACTTTCCCCATAAAAAATTCTTTGTAAGTACTTATTTTCCCCTTCTAGCACGTGAAAATACATTTAGAATATGTCATGTATAAAGCACAAAACAAACACTCAATAGACACCAAGAATTTCAACTGATATAGAAAAATTACAGAGTGTACATCTCAATATCAGTTCAAAAACTTTAAATATTTTGAAATTAATCAAGAAAGATACATAATCTTTTAAGATTTGTAGAATAGAGCAAAATCAATTATAAAAGTATATTATGTAGTAGTAAATGGTTCCATAAAAAAAGGAAGATTTAAAACAAACTACTTATATACAAATTAAGGTAGAGTGAAAAGAACAAACCAGGACCAGTCTTATTAAACAGATGGAAAAAATATATCAAAATAGAGACTAGAAAATCAATAATCAATTAAACTAATAGAATTTTTATAAAAAACAAAAACTGATAAACCAGTAGCCAGACAAACGAATGTAGTATGAAGATTCAAATTTAAAGAAACAATCAGTAGTGAATAGAAGTCACTGCAAGAGATATGACAAAGGATTGGGAAAAAAAATCTGTGAAAAAAAAAACCCTACACATTGACATACAGAAATATGAATTTCCAGAATATATAAAACTTATCAAGACTGAAATGTGAGTAAGTAGAAAAATCCTTTAAAATCAATTGCAGACAGGGGCCTAGTGTGGGTGTCCTCTGAGAGGCTCTACCAGCACCCAATGGAGACAAATTCAGATACTTACAGACAATTGAGGTCAGGGACCCTAATGGGAAAGTTAGAGGGACAATTAAAAGAGCTGAAGGGGATGGCAACATCACAGGAAGAACAACAGTATCAACCAACCCAGACCCCTGGGAGCTCCCAGAGACTAAATAACCAACCAAAGAGCATACATGGGTTATTCTCTGACCCACCCCATCCCCCAGCACATATATAGCAGAAGACTGCCATGTCTGGTCTCAGTGGGAGAGAATGTGCCAAATCCTGTAGAGACTTGGAGGATGCTGGGGGTTGAGAGTGAGGGTGGGGGTGGGGTGGGCGTTGAGTATGGATATGGGTGGGGGCGCACCCTAACAGAGGCAAAGAGAAAGGAGGATGCATTGAAGAACTCTGGGAGGGGGAACTGGGAAGGAGGGCAACATTTGGAATGTAAATAAATAAAATAATTTAATAAAAAAATAAAAGCAATCAAGAAAAGTATCTTATTAATAGATATCTATACTTTATAGATATAAAGTAACAATATAAAAATGAAGATAAATTTATCCAGTAAGGTAAAAATTTAGTATACTGAAAAGTATTAAATACTGATTATAAAAATAATAAATACAAAGAAACAAAGTTTTTGATTATGGATTAGAAAAATATATTAAAATACCCATAATAATAAAAGTTGGTATGGATTTGAGGTATTCATCCAAATTTGAATGGCCATTTTCAAGAAAAATAAAAATTATCTAAAAATTTCAATGGAGTCACCAAGAATCCAATTAAACAAAGCAACCTTGAGAGACAAGAAAAAAGCAAAACTGGATGCATAACAGTGACTCACCTCAATAGATCCTGTAAAGTTACAGTAGTTAATACATTGAAAATTAAAGATATGTTAATAATGTGATCTAAAAGTATCACCAAACCTAATTCACATATTTATGGTCAATTTAGTTTTCAACAGAAGTGATTATAGTAGATACTTCCAATAGATGTTATTATAAGGAGTATATATCCACATACAGAAGAGTGAAATCAGACCCTTACCTTACAATATGTATAAAAATGATCACAGAGGCAAGAATCAAATGTACTCTCAGAGTTTGATACAACTTGAGGAAAAGAGAAAAATGTTGTGATTTAGTTGGTCTGAATAGTGATTTCTTTGCAAATTCACCCCCAAAGCACAGACAACAAAAGAAAGCCACAGGACATATATCCAAATCGTTTTACTACATTCCAGGATGAACTCAATGATATTAATAGGAACAAAATATCAAGAACTGAACAAGTCAAAATTCAAAACTCTGTAACTATTAACCAAAGATGAGTTGCTATTCAAAGAAACACAATCACATTACTTATGAGGAAGAATAGAACATTTAAATATATATGGGAACAAACCCAATAAAATCTTATAAGAATCTAGAATGAAAAATAATATTATTGGGAGGCATAAAAGAGACCTTTAAAAAGACAAATATACAATTCTGTGGATCAAAAAGACTAAATAGCATTAAAAGTGGCAATTTTCATTTAGTGTATCAGCAGTTGACATCAATAGTCAAGCATGCTTTTTGTGTCCATTATGAAATTTGTAGATGTTAGGTGGTTCTTGCGCCCAGCCTCGTGTTCTCAGAAATAAGACTCAGATTCTAAATATATTCATAAATACTTTAACCATATAGCTAGACTCTTCTCTAACTATATCATAACCTAAAATAACCCATTTATTCTAATCTACATTCTATGATTGTACAGTCTATAACCATATGACTGGTTAGCTGTGCTTGGGTACCATATGTCTGTTACCTGTGACATCTTCCTGGGTGAATCTTTTTCCTGACATAATCCCAGAATCTTTTCTGCCTCCCAGATAATTCACCTCCTATATTCTGTCTAAAATATAGGCCATCAGATTTATTATTGACTGGTAGCACAACCATAAAGACACACGAAAATGTAAACTATCTTATTAAAAATATAATTAGAGGTCTTTACACAAAAGATTTAAGACTTTCTTTGAAGGTTTATTATGGTAACACTAGCCAAAAGACACATAAGCAAATCCAGTGAATAGACTGCAGTCCAGAAACAGATGTCTTTCTGTTATGCATGCTTTTTTGAATTACACACACATAAATAATCTTATCCTAGTTCCTAATACTAGAAACTTCAAGAACATTAAATAGAAATAAAACCAAATTTGTCTAAAGCCCACTAATGTAAATGTCTAAACAAGACATCAACTACAGTTACTATTTAACCTTTCAGTACAGGACAGATGAAGGTTCTTTCAGCAAATGATGTTTAAATAAGTAAATACACAAATGACAAACAATGAAAGATAACTACTTCCCCACATTTACAAAAGCCTTATTTTTCTTATAGATCACAGACCTACTTGTTAAATAAATCTGATAGGGGAAAGTATTTTCATGACCTTGGGCTAAGCAAAGTTCTCTTAGACAACCACAAAGGTTCTTAACTATTTGAAACTGGAATTTGTGTTTCATTAAAATGAAGGTATTTCTGACCATCCAAAACATCATACATAACCACAGAAAATATACTTAAGAGTGATCCTTGAAGCATCAGGTCACTGTACAATATTCCCAGTGCCAGGTTCAAGATATTTCTCATTACTTGTTGGTCATGGTAGTCTCAGAAGCTTCCAAAGCAATCCAGGCCCTTATTGGTCCTCTTGGTTACCAACTGGAACTAGAAAATGAGATTCCATTGCTAAAGAGACCAACATTTCAACTGAAAGATATAAAGAAAGCAAACTGGAACACAGCTGAAATTTTTGTTTCTGATATTTACCTTTCAAGGTGTCTGAAAATTTGATGCTGGCTGATAGAAGAGAAAGGGCATCAAAGGTTTTACCTACTTGGGTATAGTGGAGCATTCCTTAAATCCAAGCACTTGGGAAGTAGGAGCAAAAAGCCGATACCTATGTATTCAAAGTCATTCTGGCCTACATAGGGAGTTCTAGGCCAGTAAACCCACATAGTGAGACCCTCAAAATATCAAGAAAACAGAGATTTTACTCAGTTGTAAATCTTACTAATTACAAAATCAGTCTTCTAGGATGTATTACACTGAGGAGCCATAGTATGATTGTTATCAAGATCAGCAATTGTCTTCATATGAATTTAAGGTCCCCTCTATAGCAAGAAAACCATGCCCAGAATTATAATCCCTGTCAACAACCTAAGACCCAAGGGAATAACTTGTTGTTATCATTTCACTGAATGGATCTAGTATCAAACTATTTATTATATACATGTATGAAACCATCAGAGAACAGATTTAATTAATTAAAAAAATGTGGAAAATTAGTGGAATAAAACTGATAAAATATCTTCTAACCAGAAATCATAAAGAGTGCTTACAATTATTAAGAGAAGCAGGGTGAGTGGGGAGAAGATAGGGGATTTCCAGAGGTGAAACTGGGAAAGGGTATAACATTTGAAATGTAAAAAAAGAAAATATCTAATTTTAAAAAAAGGAAATGGTCTATAATTTCCTAAAGGAATTATTGTGTATACATATAATAGACATTGATATAAATTTAATCTAAGATATAATTAAGAAGTTACATGAGAATATTCTTAATTTTAACGACAATGCTTACAATTAAGATTGATTTAAAAAACGATAAAACTATAAAAATAAAATATCTTAATGATAGAATGACTTTAGAAAACTATAGTATAAATTATTTTAGTCTTGTGACCCTTCCATTTCATTACTAATTACAAAAAACAAAAGAAATATTCTATATGGGCAGATCAAAAGATGACTTCAAGAATATACATAGATTCTTTGTCATTAAAAAATACTATAAACAATCAAAACAATTATCAGCAGTAGAATAGAAGCATAAAGTCTGGTAAGACATGAGATGCTCCATATTTTTTTCAGATTCCTAGACAAATAATTTTTTACAAAAACAATATTTTATTAGATATTTTCTTCATTTACATTTCAAATGCTATCCTGAAAGTCCCCTATACCCTCCCACTGCCCTGCTCCCCAACCCACCCACTCCCACTTCCTGGCCCAGGCATTTCCCTGAATTGGGGCATATATCTTCAGAAGACCAAGGGCCACTCCTCCCAATGATGACCAGCTAGGCCATCTTCTGTTACATATGCAGCTAGAGAGACAAACTCTGGGGGTACTGGTTAGTTCATATTGTTGTTCCTAGAATAGGGTTACAGGCCCCTTCAGCTTCTTGGGTACTTTCTCTAGCTCCTCCACTGGGGGCCCTGTGTTCCATCTAATAGATGACTGTGAGCATCCACTACTGTATTTGCAAGGCACTGGCATAGTCTCACAAGAGACAGCTATATCAGGGTCCTGTCAGCAAAATCTTGCTGGCAAATGCAATAGTGTCTGGGTTTGGTGGCTGTTTATGGGATGGATCCCAGGATGGGCAGTCTCTGGATGGTCATTCCTTCTGTCTCAGCTCCAAACTTTTTCTCTGTAACTCCTTTCATGGGTATTTTGTTCCCAATTCTAAAGAGGACCAAAGTATCCACACTTTGGTCTTCTTTCTTCTAGAGTTTCATGTGTTTTACAAATAGTATCTTGGGTATTCTAATAGTATCTGGACTAATATACACTTATCAGTGAGTGCATATCAAGTGAGTTCTTTTGTGATTGGGTTACCTCACTCAGGATGATACCCTCCATCCACTTGCCTAAGAATTTCATAAATTCACGGTTTTTAATTGCTGAATAGTACACCATTATGTAAATGTATCACATTTTCTGTATCCATTCCTCTGTTGAGGGACATCTGACTTCTTTCCAGGTTCTGGCTATTATAAATAAGGCTGCTATGAACATAGTGGAGTATGTATCCTTATTACAACTTGAAACATCTTCTAGGTACATGCACAGGAGGTTGACAGCACACCTAAAAGTTCTAGAACAAAAAGAAGGAAATTCACCCAAGAGGAGTAGATGGCAGGAAATAATCAAATTTAGGGATGAAATCAACCAAGTGGAAACAAAAAGAACTATACAAAGAATCAACCAAACCAGGAGCTGATTCTTTGAGAAAATCAACAAGATAGATAAACCCTTAGCCAGACTAACTGGAGGGCACAGGGACAGTAGCCTAATTAACAAAATCAGAAATGAAAAAGGAGACATAACAACAGAAGCAGAGGAAATCCAAAGCATTATCAGATAATAATACAAAAGGCTATACTCAACAAAACTGGAAAACCTGGATGAAATGGACAACTTCCTAAACAGATACCAGGTACCAAAGTTAAATCGGGATCAGATTAACGATCTAAACAGTCCCATTTGCCCTAAAGATATAGAAGTAGTCATTAATAGTCTCCCAATTTCAATTCTCCTCAAAGTATTCCACAAAATATAGACAGAAGGTACTTTACCCAATTCATTCTATGAAGCTGCAATTACTTTGATACCTAAAACAGATAAAGACCCAACAAAGAAAGAGAACTTCAGACCAATTTCCCTTATGGATATCAATGCAAAAATACTCAATAAAATTCTCTCAAACTGAATCTAAGAACACATCAAAGCAATCATCCATTATGATCAAGTAGGCTTCATTCCTGGGTGGAAATCCACTGCATTAACTAGGGAAGCAAATAACCCGGCCTGATCAGGGGCACAAGTCCCTTCTGTTCCACTCCAGCACTGGGGTTCCTTGCTCTCGAAGATTCTGGACACCCCCAAGGTCCTCACAGGACCCTCCACAGGATCTTAAGACCTCTGGTGAGTGGAACACAACTTCTGCCAGGAGGCAGGTTCGAACACCAGACATCTGGACACCTTCCATGCAAGAGGAGAGCTTGCCTGCAAAGAGTACTCTGACCACTGAAACTATGGAGAGAGTTATTCTCCCAGATCTGCTGATAGAAGCTAACAGAGTCACCTGAGGAACAACCTCTAACCAGAGACAACTATAACAACTAGCTTCAGAGATTACCAGATGGCGAAAGGCAAAAGTGAGAATCCTACTAACAGAAATCAAGACCACTCACCATCATTAGAACGCAGCACTCCCACCCCACCTAGTCCAGGGCACCCCAACACACCCGAAAAGCTAGACCCGGATTTAAAAGCATATCTCATGATGATGGTAGAGGATATCAAGAAGGACTTTAATAACTCACTTAAAGAAATGCAGGAGAACACAGCTAAACAGTTAGAAGACCTTAAAGAGGAAACACAAAAATCCCTTAAAGAATTTCAGGAAAACACTACCAAACAGGTGATGGAATTGAATAAAACCATCCAAGACCTAAAAAGGGAAGTAGACACAATAAAGAAAACTCAAAGTGAGGCAACGCTGGAGATAGAAACACTAGGAAAGAAATCTGGAACCATAGATTCGAGCATCAATAACAGAATACAAGAGATGGAAGAGAGAATCTCAGGTGCAGAAGATTCCATAGAGAGCATTGCACAACAATCAAGGAAAATACAAAACACAAAAGGATCCTAACTCAAAACATCCAAGAAATACAGGACACAATGAGAAGACCAAACCTATGAATAATAGGAGTTGATGAGAATAAAGATTTTCAAATTAAAGGGCCAGCAAATATCTTCAACAATATTATAGAAGTAAACTTCCCAAACCTAAAGAAAGAGATGCCCATGAACATACAAGAAGCCTACAGAACTCCAAATAGACTGGACCAGAAAAGAAATACCTCCTGACACATAATAATCAGAACAAAAAAAATCACTAAATAAAGAGAGAATATTAAAAGCAGTAAGGGAGAAAGGTCAAGTAACATATAAAGGCAGGCCTATCAGAATTACACCAGACTTTTCACCAGAGACTATGAAAGCCAAAACAGCGGGGACAGATGTTATACAGACACTAAGAGAACACAAATGCCAGCCCAGTCTACTATATCCAGCCAAACTCTCAATTACCATAGATGGAGAAAAAAAATGTTCCACAACAAAACCAAATTCACACATTATCTTTCCACGAATACAGCCTTTCAAAGGATAATAACAGAAAAAAACCAATACAAGGACAGAAATCTCGCCCTAGAAAAAGCAAGAAAGTAATCTTTCAACAAATCAAAAAGAGGACAGCCACAAGAACAGAATGCCAACTCTAAAAACAAAAATAACAGGAAGCAACAATTACTTTTCCTTAATATCTCTTAATATCAATGGACTCAATTCCCCAATAAAAAGACATAGACTAACAGACTAGCTACACAAACAGGACCCAAGATTCTGCTGCTTACAGGAAACCCATCTCAGGGAAAAAGACAGAAACTACCTCAGAGTGAAAGGCTGGAAAACGATTTTCCAAGCAAATGGTCTGATGAAACAAGCTGGAGTGGCCATTCTAATATCGAATAAAATCGACTTCCAACCCAAAGTTATCAAAAAAGACAAGGAGGGACAGACACTTCATACTCATCAAAGGTAAAATCCTCCAAGAGGAACTCTCAATTCTGAATAACTATGCTCCAAATGCAAGGGCAGCCATATTCATCAAACAGACTTTAGTAAAGCTCAAAGCACACATTGTACCTCACACAATAATAGTGGGAGACTTCAACACACCACTTTCATCAATGGACAGATCGTGGAAACAGAAACTAAACATGGACACAGTGAAACTAACAGAAGTGATGAAAAAAATGATGAAAAAAATGATGAAAAAGTGATGAAAAAAAAACATAACAGATATCTACAGGACATTTTATCCTAAAACAAAAGGATATACACTCTTCTCAGCACCTCATGGGAACTTCTCCAAAATTAACCATATAATTGGTCACAAAACAGGCCTCAACAGATACAAAAATATTGAAATTGTCCCATGCATCCTATCAGACCACCATGGACTAAGGCTGATCTTTAATAACAATATAAATAATGGAAAGCCAACATCCACGTGGAAACTGAACAACAATCTTCTCAATGATAACTTGGTCGAGGAAGGCATAAAGAAAGAAATTAAACACTTTTTAGAGTTTAATGAAAATGAAGCCACAACATACCCAAACCTATGGGACACAATGAAAGAATTTCTAAGACAGAAACTCATAGCTCTGAGTGCTGCCAAAAAGAAAGTAGAGAGAACACACACTAGCAGCTTGACAACACACCTAAAAGGTCTAGAAAAAAGGAAGCAAATTCACCCAAGAGGAGTAGACAGCAGGAAATAATCAAAGTCAGGGGCAAATTCAGCCATGTGGAAAAAAGAAGAACTATTCAAAGAATCAACAAAATCAGGAGCTGGTTCTTTGAGAAAATCAACAAGATAGATAAACCCTTAGCTAGACTCAATAGAGGGCACAGGAACAGCATATTAATTAACAAAATCAGAAATTAAAAGGGAGACATAACAACAGATCCTGAAGAAATCCAAAACACCATCAGATCCTTCTACAAAAGGCTATACTCAACAAAACTGGAAATCCTGGACGAAATGGACAAATTTCTAGACAGATACCAGGTACCAAAGTTAAATCAGGATCAAGTTAACGATCTAAACAGTCCCATATCCCCTAAAGAAATAGAAGCAATCATTAATAGTCTCCCAGCCAAAAAAAAAGCCCAGGACCACATGGCTTTAGAGCAGAGTACTATCAAACCTTCAAAGAAGATCTAATTCCAGTTCTGCACAAACTATTCCACAAAATAGAAGTAGAAGGTACTCTACCCAACTCATTCTATGAACCACAATTACTCTGATACCTAAACCACAGAAAGATCCAACAAAGATAGAGAACTTCAGACCAATTTCCCTTATGAATATCGATGCAAAAATACTCAATAAAATTCTTGCTAACCGAGTCCAAGAACACATTAAAATAATCATCCATCCTGACCAAGTAGGTTTTATTCCAGGGATGCAGGAATGGTTTAATATACGGAAATCCATCAACGTACTCCATTATATAAACAAACTCAAAGACAAAAACCACATGATCATCTGGTTGGATGTGGAGAAAGCATTTGACAAGATCCAACACCCATTCATGAAAAAAATCTTGGAACGATCAGGAATTCAAGGCCCATACCTAAACATGATAAAAGAAATCTACAGCAAACCAGTAGCCAACATCAAAGTAAATGGTGAGAAGCTTGAAGCAATCCCATTAAAATCAGGGACTAGACAAGGCTGCCCACTTTCTCCCTACCTATTCAACATTGTACTTGAAGTCCTATCCAGAGCAATTCGACAACAAAAGTAGATCAAGGGGATACAAATTGGAAAAGATGAAGTCAAAATATCACTTTTTGCAGATGATATGATAGTATATATAAGTGACCCTAAAAATTCCACCAGAGTACTCGTAAACCTGATAAACAGCTTCCGGTGAAGTAGCTGGATATAAAATTAACTCAAACAAGTCAATGGCCTTTCTCTACACAAAGAATAAACAGGCTGAGAAAAAAATTAGGGAAACAACACCCTTCTCAATAGTAACAAATAATATAAAATATCTTCGTGTGACTCTAACTAAGGAAGGGAAAGAACTGTACGATAAGAACTTCAAGACTCTGAAGAAAGTAATTAAAGAAGATCTCAGAAGATGGAAAGATCTCCCATGCTCATGGATTGGCAGGGTCAACATTGTTAAAATGGCTATCTTGCCAAAAGCAATCTACAGATTCAATGCAATCCCCATCAAAATTCCAACTTAATTCATCAATGAATTAGAAAGAGCAATCTGCAAATTCATCTGGAATAAAAAAAATAGGATAGCAAAAACTCTTCTCAAGGATAAAAGAACCTCTGGTGGAATCACCATGCCTGACCTAAAGCTTTACTACAGAGAAATTGTGATAAAAACTGCATGGTACTGGTATAGTGACAGACAAGTAGACCAATGGAATAGAATTTAAGAACCAGAAATGAAGCCACACACCTATGGTCACTTGATCCTCGACAAGGGAGCTAAAACCATCTAGTGGAAGAAAGACAGCATTTTCAACAAATGGTGCTGGCACAACTTGTGGTTATCATGTAGAAGAATGTGAATCGATCCATTTCTATCTCCTTGTACTAAGGTCAAATCTAAGTGGATCAAGGAACTCCACATAAAACCAGAGATACTGAAACTTATAGAGGAGAAAGTGGGGAAAAGCCTCGAAGATATGGGCACAGGGGAAAAATTCCTGATTAGAACAGCAATGGCTTGTGCTGTAAGATCAAGAATTGACAAGTGGGACCTCATGAAACTGCAAAGCTTCTGCAAGGCAAAAGACTCTGTTAATAAGACAAAAAGGCCACCAACAGTTTGGGAAATGATCTTTACCTATCCTACATCAGATAGGGACTAATATCCAATATATATAAAGAACTCAAGAAGGTGGGCTCCAGAAAATCAAATAACCCTATTAAAAATGGGGCTCAGAGCTGGGGCGCAGGGTCTGCTGACACTCGCCAGCTACCCACAACACCCGCCACAGGATCTTAAGACTTCTGGTGAGTGGAGCACAGCTTCTGCTCCAATCCAATTGCGCGGGACCTGAGACTGCATTAGTTAGGGAAGCAGAAACCAGCCTGAGTAGGACCACAGGCTTCATCCGGCCAGATCAGCGCTGGGGTAGCTGGAGCACAGGGTTGCCTGACACCCGCCAGCTACCCACGACCCCCGCCTCAGGATTTTGGGACTGCTGGTGAGTGGAACACAGCTTCTGCTCCAATCCAATTGCACGGGACCTGAGACTGCATTAGTTAGGGAAGCAGAAACTGGCCTGAGTAGGGCCACAGGCCTCATCCGGCCGGATCAGCACCGGGGTAGCGGGAGCGCAGGGTTGCCTGACACCCGCCAGTTACCCACGACCCCCGCCACAGGATTTTGGGACTGCTGGTGAGTGGAACACAGCTTCTGCTCCAGTCCAATCACGCGGGACCTGAGACTGCTCTGGTTGGGGAGAGAGAAATCCGGCCTACATAGGGCCACAACCCTTTTCCGGTCAGAAAAGCACCGGGGCAGCTGGGGCGCAGGGTCTGCTGACACTCGCCAGCTACCCACAACACCCACCACAGGATCTTAAGACTTCTGGTGAGTGGAGCACAGCTTCTGCTCCAATCCAATTGCGCGGGACCTGAGACTGCATTAGTTAGGGAAGCAGAAACCGGCCTGAGTAGGACCACAGGCCTCATCCGGCCGGATCAGCGCCGGGGGTAGCAGGAGCACAGGGTTGCCTGACACCCGCCAGCTACCCACAACCCCCGCCGCAGGATTTTGGGACTGCTGGTGAGTGGAACACAGCTTCTGCTCCAATCCAATTGCACGGGACCTGAGACTGCATTAGTTAGGGAAGCAGAAACCGGCCTGAATAGGGCCACAGGCCTCATCCGGCCGGATCAGCGCCGGGGGTAGCGGGAGCACAGGGTTGCCTGACACCCACCAGCTACCCACGACCCCCGCCACAGGATTTTGGGACTGCTGGTGAGTGGAACACAGCTTCTGCTCCAGTCCAATCACGCGGGACCTGAGACTGCTCTGGTTGGGGAGAGAGAAATCCAGCCTACATAGGGCCACAACCCTCTTCCAGTCAGAAAAGCACCGGGGCAGCTGGGGTGCAGGGTCTGCTGACACTCACCAGCTACCCACAACACCCGCCACAGGATCTTAAGACTTCTTGAGAGTGGAACACAGCTTCTGCTCCAATCCAATTGCACGCGGGACCAGAGACTGCATTAGTTAGGGAAGCAGAAAAACGGCCTGAGTAGGACCACAGGCCTCTTCCGGCTAGACCAGCACCGGGGTACTCTCAGCTACCCACGACCCCCGCCGCAGGATTTAGAGACTGCTGGTGAGTGGAACACAGCTTCTGCTCCAATCTTTAAACAGTGACAACAATAACAACTAACCCCAGAGATTACCAGATGGCGAAAGGTAAACGTAATAATCTTACTAACAGAAACCAAGACCACTCACCATCATCAGAAACCAGCACCCCCACTTCGCCCAGTCCAGGGCACCCCAACACACCAGAAAAGCTAGACACGGATTTAAAAGCATATCTCCTGATGATGATAGAGGACTTCAAGAAGGACTTTAATAACACACTTAAAGAATTGCAGGAGAACACTGCTAAAGAGTTACAAATCCTTAAAGAAAAACACGATAACATAATCAAACAGGTAGAAGTCCTTACAGAAAAACAGGAAAACACATCCAAACAGATGATGGAAATGAACAAAACCATACTAGACCTAAAAAGGGAAGTAGACACAATAAAGAAAACCCAAAATGAGGCAACACTGGAGATAGAAACCCTAGGAAAGAAATCTGGAACCATAGATACGAGCATCAGCAACTGAATACAAGAGATGGAAGAGAGAATCTCAGGTGCAGAAGATTCCATAGAGAACATCGGCACAACAATCAAGGAAAATGTAAAATGCAAAAAGATCCTAACTCAAAACATCCAAGAAATACAGGACACAATGAGAAGACCAAACCTACGGATAATAGGAGTGGATGAGAATGAAGATATTCAACTCAAAGGACCAGCAAACATCTTCAACAAAATTATAGAAGAAAACTTCCCAATACTAAAGAAAGAGATGCCCATGAACATACAAGAAGCCTACAGAACTCCAAGTAGACTGGACCAGAAAAGAAATACCTCCCGACACATAATAATCAGAGCAACAAATGCTCTAAATAAAGATAGAATACTAAAAGCAGTAAGAGAAAAAGGCCAAGTAACATATAAAGGCAAGCCTATCAGAATTACACCAGATTTTTCACCAGAGACTGTGAAAGCCAGAAGATCCTGGACGGATGTTATACAGACACTAAAAGAACACAAATTCCAGCCCAGGCTACTATACCCAGCCAAACTCTCAATTAACATAGATGGAGAAACCAAAGTATTCCACGACAAAACCAAATTCACACATTATCTCTCCACGAATCCAGCCCTTCAAAGGATAATAACAGAAAAAAACCAATACAAGGACAGGAACCACGCCCTAGAAACAACAAGAAGGTAATCCCTCAACAAACCTAAAAGAAGACAGCCACAAGAACAAAATGCCAACTTTAACAACAAAAATAACAGGAAACAACAAGTACTTTTCCTTAATATCTCTTAATATCAATGGACTCAACTCCCCGATAAAAAGACATAGACTAACAAACTGGCTACACAAACAAGACCCAACATTTTGCTGCTTACAGGAAACTCATCTCAGAGAAAAGGATAGACACTACCTCAGAATGAAAGGCTGGAAAACAATTTTCCAAGCAAATGGCATGAAGAAACAAGCTGGAGTAGCCATTCTAATATCTGATAAGATTGACTTCCAACCCAAAGTCATTAAAAAAGACAGGGAGGGACACTTCATACTCATCAAAGGTAAAATCCTCCAAGAGGAACTATCAATCCTGAATATCTATGCTCCAAATACAAAGGCAGCCACATTCATTAAAGAAACTTTAGTAAATCTCAAAGCACACATTGCACCCCATACAATAATAGTGGGAGACTTCAACACACCACTTTCACCAATGGACAGATCATGGAAACAGAAACTAAACAGGGACACAGTGAAACTAAGAGAAATTATGAATCAAATGGATCTGGCAGATATCTACAGAACATTCTATCCTAAAACAAAAGGATATACCTTCTTCTCAGCACCTCATGGTACCTTCTCCAAAATTGACCACATAATTGGTCACAAAGCAGGCCTCAACAGATATAAAAATATTGAAATTGTCCCATGCATCCTATCAGATCACCATGGACTAAGGCTGATCTTCAATAACAAAATAAATAATAGAAAGCCAACCTTCACGTGGAAACTGAACAACACTCTTCTCAATGATACCTTGGTCAAGGAAGGAATAAAGAAAGAAATTAAGGACTTTTTAGAGTTTAATGAAAATGAAGCCACAACATACCCAAACTTATGGGACGCAATGAAAGCATTTCTAAGAGGAAAACTCATAGCTCTGAGTGCCTCCAAAAGGAAACTAGAGAGAGCACACATTAGCAGCTTGACAACACACCTAAAAGCACTAGAACAAAAGGAAGCAAATTCACCCAAGAGGAGTAGACGGCAGGAAATAATCAAACTCAGGGGTGAAATCAACCAAGTGGAAACAAGAAAAACTATTCAAAGAATCAACCAATCAAGGAGCTGGTTCTTTGAGAAAATCAACAAGATAGATAAACCCTTAGCCAGACTCACTAGAGGGCACAGGGAAAGCATCCTAATTAACAAAATCAGAAATGAAAAAGGAGACATAACAACAGATCCTGAAGACATCCAAAACACCATCAGATCCTTCTACCAAAGGCTATACTCAACAAAACTGGAGAACCTGGATGAAATGGAGAAGTTCCTAGACAGATACCAGGTACCAAAGTTGAATCAAGATCAGGTTAATGATCTAAACAGCCCTATATCCCCCAAAGAAATAGAAGCAGTCATTAATAGTCTCCCAACTAAAAAAAGCCCAGGACCAGATGGGTTTAGTGCAGAGTTCTATCAGACCTTCAAAGAAGATCTAATCCCAGTTCTTCACAAACTATTCCACAAAATAGAAACAGAAGGTACTATACCCAACTCATTCTATGAAGCCACAATTACTCTGATACCTAAACCACAAAAAGACCCAACAAAGATAGAAAACTTCAGACCAATATCCCTTATGAATATTGATGCAAAAATCCTCAATAAAGTTCTTGCTAACCGAATCCAAGAACACATCAAAACAATCATCCATCCTGACCAAGTAGGTTTCATCCCAGGGATGCAGGGATGGTTCAATATACGGAAATCCATCAACGTAATCCAGTATATAAACAAACTCAAAGACAAAAACCACATGGTCATCTCCTTAGATGCGGAAAAAGCATTTGACAAGATCCAACACCCATTCATGATAAAAGTCTTGGAAAGATCAGGAATTCAAGGCCCATACATAAACATGATAAAAGCAATATACAGCAAACCAGTAGCCAACATCAAAGTAAATGGTGAGAAGCTTGAAGCAATCCCTCTAAAATCAGGGACTAGACAAGGCTGTCCACTTTCTCCATACCTATTCAACATTGTACTTGAAGTCCTAGCCAGAGCAATTCGACAACAAAAGGAGATCAAAGGGATACAAATTGGAAAAGATGAAGTCAAAATATCACTTTTTGCAGATGATATGATAGTATATATAAGTGACCCTAAAAATTCCACCAGAGAACTCCTAAGCCTGATAAACAGCTTCGGTGAAGTAGCTGGATATAAAATTAACTCAAACAAATCAATGGCCTTTCTCTACACAAAGAATAAACAGGCTGAGAAAGAAATTAGGGAAACAACACCCTTCTCAATAGTCACAAATAATATAAAATATCTTGGCGTGACTCTAACTAAGGAAGTGAAAGATCTGTATAATAAAAACTTCAAGTCTCTGAAGAAAGAAATTATAGAAGATCTCAGAAGATGGAAAGATCTCCCATGCTCATGGATTGGCAGGATCAACATTGTAAAAATGGCTATCTTGCCAAAAGCAATCTACAGATTCAATGCAATCCCCATCAAAATTCCAAATCAATTCTTCAACGAATTAGAAAGTGCAATCTGCAAATTCATCTGGAATAACAAAAAACCTAGGATAGCAAAAACTCTTCTCAAGGATAAAAGAACCTCTGGTGGAATCACCATGCCGGACCTAAAGCTCTACTACAGAGCAATTGTGATAAAAACTGCATGGTACTGGTATAGTGACATTCAAATAGACCAATGGAATAGAATTGAAGACCCAGAAATGAACCCACACACCTATGGTCACTTGATCTTCGACAAGGGAGCTAAAAACATCCAGTGGAAGAAAGACAGCATTTTCAACAAATGGTGCTGGCACAACTGGTTGTTAACATGTAGAAGAATGCGAATCGATCCATTCCTATCTCCTTGTACTAAGGTCAAGTCTAAGTGGATCAAGGAACTTCACATAAAACCAGAGACACTGAAACTTATAGAGGAGAAAGTGGGGAAAAGCCTTGAAGATATGGGCACAGGGGAAAAATTCCTGAATAGAACAGTAATGGCTTGTGCTGTAAGATCGAGAATTGACAAGTGGGACCTCATGAAACTACAAAGCTTCTGCAAGGCTAAAGACACCATCAATAAGACAAAAAAACCACCAACAGATTGGGAAAGGATCTTCACCTATCCTAAATCAGATAAGGGACTAATATCCAATATATATAAAGAACTCAAGAAGGTGGACTCCAGAAAGTCAAATAACCCCATTAAAAAATGGGGCTCAGAACTGAACAAAGAATTCTCACCTGAGGAATACCGAATGGCAGAGAAGCACCTGAAAAAATGTTCAACATCCTTAATCATCAGGGAAATGCAAATCAAAACAACCCTGAGATTCCACCTCACACCAGTCAGAATGGCTAAGATCAAAAATTCAGGTGACAGCAGATGCTGGCGAGGATGTGGAGAAAGAGGAACACTCCTCCATTGTTGGTGGGATTGCAAGCTTGTACAACCACTCTGGAAATCAATCTGGCGGTTCCTCAGAAAATTGGACATAGTACTACCGGAGGATCCAGCAATACCTCTTCTGGGCATATATCCAGAAGATGTCCCAACCGGTAAAAAGGACACATGCTCCACTATGTTCATAGCAGCCCTATTTATAATAGCCAGAAGCTGGAAAGAACCCAGATGTCCCTCAACAGAGGAATGGATACAGAAATTATGGTACATTTACACAATGGAGTACTACTCAGCTATTAAAAAGAATGAATTTATGAAATTCCTAGCCAAATGGATGGACCTGGAGGGCATCATCTTGAGTGAAGTAACACAATCACAAAAGAACTCACACAATATGTATTCATTGATAAGTGGATATTAGCCCAAAACTTAGGATACCCAAGATATAAGATACAATTTGATAAACGCATGAAACTCAAGAAGAATGAAGACCAAAGTGTGGACACTGTGCACCTTCTTAGAATTGGGAACAAAACACCCAGGGAAGGAGTTACAGAGACAAAGTTCGTAGCTGTGATGAAAGGATGGACCATTTAGAGACTGCTGTATCCAGGGATCCGTCCCATAATCAGCTTCTAAACGCTGACACCATTGCATACACTAGCAAGATTTTGCTGAAAGGACCCAAATATAGCTGTCTCTTGTGAGACGATGCCGGGGCCTAGCAAACACAGGAGTGGATGTTCACAGTCAGCTATTGGATGTATCACAGGGCTCCCAATGGAGAAGCTAGAGAAAGTACCCAAGGAGCTAAAGGGATCTGCAACCCTATTGTTGGAACAACATGATGTACTAACCAGAACCCTGGAGCTCTTGTCTCTAGCTGCATATGTATCGAAAGATGGCCTAGTCGGCCATCAATGGAAAGAGAGGCCCATTGGACTTGCAAACTTTATATGCCCCAATATAGGGGAATGCCATGGCCAAAAGAATGGGAATGGGTGGGTAGGGAAGTGGGGGGCGCTATGGGGGACTTTTGGGATAGTATTGGAAATGTAATTGAGGAAAATATGTAATAAAAATATTAAAAAAAAATGGGGCTCAGAGCTAAACAAAGAATTCTCACCTGAGGAATACCGATTGGTTGAGAAGCACCTGAAAAAAATGTTCAGCATCCTTTATCATCAGAGAAATGCAAATCAAAACAACCCTGAGATTCCATCTCACACCAGTCAGAATGGCTAAGATCAAAAATTCAGGTGACAGCAGATGCTGGTGAGGATGTGGAGAAAGAGGAACACTCCTCCATTGTTGGTGGGATTGCAAGCTTGTACATTCACTCTGGATATCAGTCTGGTGGTTCCTCAGAAAATTGGACATAGTACTACCGGAGGAACCCGCAATACCTCTCCTGGGCATATATCCAGAAGATGTCCCAACGGGTAAGAAGGACACATGCTCCACCATGTTCATAGCAGCCTTATGTATAATAGCCAGAAGCTGGAAAGAACCCAGATTCCCCTCAACAGAGGAATGAATACAAAAAATGTGGTACATTTACACAATGGAGTGCTACTCAGCAATTAAAAGGAATGAATTTATGAAATTCCTAGGCAAATGGTTGGACCTGGAGGGCATCATCCTGAGTGCGGTAACACAATCAGAAAAGAACTCAAATGATATGTACTCACTGATAATTGGATATTATCCCAAAAACTTAGTATACCGGAGATATAAGATACAATTTGCAAAACACATGAAACTGTAGAAGAACGAAGACCAAAGTGTGGACACTTTGCCCCTTCTTAGAATTGGAAACAATCACCCATGGAAGAAGTTACAGAGACAAAGTTTGCAGCTGAGACAAAAGGATGGACCATCTAGAGACTGCCATATCCAGGGATCCATCCCATAATTTGCCTGCAAACGATGACACCATCGCATACACTAGCAAGCGTTTGCTGAAAGGACCCTGATATAGCTGTCTCTTGTGAGACTAGGCCAGGGCCTAGCAAACACAGAAGTGGATGCTCACAGTCAGCTATTGGATGGATCACAGGGCCCCCAATTGGAGGAGCTAGAGAAAGTATCCAAGGAGCTAAAGAGATCTGAAACCCTGCAGGTGTAACAACATTATGAATTAACCAGTCCCCTGAGCTCTTGACTCTAGCTGCATATGTATCAAAAGATGGCCTTGTAGTCCATCACTGGAAAGAGAGGCCCATTGGACACACAAACTTTATATGCCCCAGTACAGGGGAACGCCAGGGACAAAAAGTGGGAATGGGTGGGTAGGGGAGTGGGGGGGAGGGTATGGGAGACTTTTGGGATAGCATTGGAAATGTAATTGAGGAAAATACGTAATAAAAAAAACCCAAAAAATAGAAGATTACTGAATAAAACATAGATAATGAAAAAAAGAAAAAAAAGAAAAGCATAATACAATTGCAGATAACCTGGTGCAGATCAGTGCAGCCTGAGTGCACACTGCATTGGGGCTCCATGAGTTCCTAGGTATTTTGCTTATGTAGATTTTGAGGGCTTTGGTTTCTTGGTGTCCTCATCTCTGTGGGAGTCCTGCTTCTGTGGGCTCAAGTCCCTGAGGACTTAGATGTGCTAGCAGTGTAAAAATCTCAATGACCACCAGCTTGCTGTTAAGGAGATGGCCCCAAATAGCTTGATCCTCTCTGCATTTACTTCATTGCAAAGTATAAAGCATACAAGTTCAGTTTTATTTGCTCAAACATGGTCCAAGAAAATAGACAATAATTCTCAGAATGTTTTTTTCGTATTTCTTTCTCACACACTTTATTTTCCCCAGGCAGATATTTAACCTCATGACCTCATAATTAAGCACATCTCTGTGGTCATTGTAATTAGAATACTGCATCTCAAACACCTAGCTGTTAGCCCTTGCAACAAGCTTTACAAGTTCCTATCTGAATCTACTGTGACAATATCCATATATCTGTCTGGCACAACAATAGCCAGAATAAGAAAATTAAAACTATTGGCACAAGATGTAGTTGACTCTTGGCTAGCCCCTGTCATTTTCTGAAGTGCTAGTACCTATACAGATGAGTTCCTTGTTCCTAAGTTAATATCTTCATGTTTACATGTACTCATTAACTTCCCCAATCTATTCTTGCAAGGGCTGCTTTCTGGGAATTATTATGTGCCTTAAGAAACTGTGTCATTTCTATTTCATTCTTCTTAAAACTTTTTCCAGGTTTTTAATTGCTTCAGGTACCATCACAATTCCACCATATATTTTCAATAAATCCACCTTAGAGTTATTAAGAGATTTCTACTATGCCATTGTCATACCTGTTGCAGACAAAGAGGAAAGGCATAGTAGTATCACACTGGGAGAAAGGGATCTCTCCCTACAGCCAATCACTGGAAAAGGAGCTGAGGCTGCAGGCTCTACCATCCCAGCCTTTGTCAGGCATACAAGAGCTTCTCCTCCATGTTTCAGACAAGGAGAGCCATCTGAAAAGCACTCAGACACTGTTCCCTGCAACGGAGCAATGGTTTCCACCACATCTCTGGCTCTTACATACTTTCCCCCTCTTCTTTCATGGAGTTCCCTGAACTCTGAGGGTTTCTCGTTTGTTTTGTTTTGTTATTTAAAAAATAAATAATGAATGAATGCATGGATGAATGGATGAATGAATGAACAAAAAAAATGTCATCCTAGCCATGAGGGTAAACGTTAACAATGGAACTGTCATTTATACCTGCTGGAAGAAATAAATTGGTTTTCCATGAAGGGATGAATAACATTAGGTATATCAGATATTTCAGGGCAGATCGAATATTCAGAAAGCCCCCAAAAGCCCCTCCTGTCTAAGAGAGAAAGAGGATAACAGCAATGGTAAACCCACCCAACAAATCTGGGACCAGATATCTACTGAAATACTCACTTCAAGTGACATAACTTCAGTACAGAAATGCAAGTATGGACAAACAAGATAATATGTCTTCTCCGGAAGCCAATTCCCTTATCATAATAAGCTCAGAGCCAAGCAAGTGATCTGAAGCATGAGCTGAAGCGTAAGACAAGATTTTCAAAACAGCAACCATGAATATGTTCAAGAACCTTAAAGAGGATATGAATAAATATCCCAAATGAAAACTGTACAAACACAACCACTTGGAAAAGTTAATGAAAACAATTTAAGACAAAAAAGTAGATTTTAAGAAACAAATAGAATCACTGAACAAAAGCAAAACTGAAATTGAACTTGAAATGAAAACTTTAGTAATACAAACAAGAGCCTCATAGATAAGCTTCACCAACAGATTAAAATACAAAGAGGAAAGAATTTCAGACCCTGACGATGAGGTAGAAGAGGTGAATAGATCAGTCCAAGAAAATGTTCAATTAAAATAATAATTAAGGTTTAAAACATCAAGAAAGAAATAGGACACCATAGTAAATAAAAATTAATAATAATAGGTATAAAGGAAGAAGAAACACTATTCAAAGGCACAGAAAGTGTTTTTAACAAAATCATAGAAAAAATATCCTCAATCATGAGACATACAGAACACCAATACACGGGAATGGAAGATTATCCACCATGATCAAGTAGGCTTCACCTCAGAGCTTCAGGGATAGTTCAACATATGTAAGGCAATAAATGCCATATACCACATAAACAAACTTAAAAACAAAAGCTACATTACTATCTTATTAAATACAAGAAAGGTTTTTGACAAAATCAAATATCCCTTCATAATGAATATCCTGGACAGGATAAGGATATAAGAGACATAGATCAATATATTAAAGGCAGCTTACATCAAACCCCTACCCAACATCAACCTAGTCACAGAGAAAATGAAATCATTTCCATTAAAGTCATGAACAAAGAAAGTTTGTCCACTCTCTTCATATCTATTCAATACAGTACTTGAAGTCTTTGCTAGAGTGATAAGACAGCTAAAAAAGATAAAGGGATACAAATAGAAAAGGAAGCATTCCAAGAATCTTTATTTGCAGATTTTGTGATTTTTATACATAAAAGATCCTAAAGACTATACCAGTAAATTTCTACAGCTGATAAATACTTTCTTCAAAGTAGCAGGATACTAAATTAACTCACACACAGTAGTTACTGCTCACGTTATAAACAAATAACAAGCATACTGAGAAAAAATACGGAAACAGTATCTTTCCTAAAATCCTCAAAGTAAAGTAAGAGATCTTTGAATAACTAACCAAGCAAGTGAAGACTTGTATATTAAAATCATGGCAGATTGCATGACAGCATCCAGGCATAGCATGGCACTGAAAAAGTAGCCATGAGCATACATTTTGTCCAAATATTGGAGAGAGAGAGAGAGACAGAGACAGAGAGAGAGAGACACAGACACAGAGAGAGAGAGACATACAGACAGAGACAGACAGAGACAGCAAGACACAGACAAACAGAGACAGACAGAGACACAGACCCAGAGAGAGAGAAAGAGACATAGACAACAGAGAGACAGAGAGACAGAGAGAGAGAGAGAGACCAGGCCTGCTGTAAAATTTTGAACAGTCAAAATCCACACAATATGAACTAACCAGTACCCCGGAGCTCTTCTCTTGAGCTGCATATGTATCAAAAGATGGCCTAGTCGGCCATCACTGCAAAGAGAAGCCCACTGGACTTGCAAACTTTATATGCCCCAGTACAGGGGAACCCCAGGGCCAAAAAGGGGGAGTGGGTGGGTAGGGGCTGGGGGGCTGGGTATGGGGGACTTTTGGGATAGCATTGAAAATGTAAACGAGGAAAATACCTAATAAAAAATAAATTTAAAAAAAATCCACACCTAGTAGCATACTGTTTTCCAACAAGGCCACACCTTATCCTTCCCAAAACATTTCCACCTAAGAGGGATCAAGCATTCAAATATATGAGCCTTTCTCATTCAAACAGCTGCGAGTACAATTGACTATTGGTTTTTTATTGCTTTTATTATGCTGAGATATATGTCTTATTTCCATTTCTAGGACCTTTATCGTTCATGGATGTTAGATTTCTGTGAAAGGCATTTTCTGCATCTAATAAAATTATCACGTGATTTTAAGACATAATTGCTGAAGAAACCACACACTTGAGTCATAAAACATGATGTAATCATTTTAGAATAGCTCTGGAAGGTTCATCATGGCTAGTTAACTTTCACATTGGTAGAGAGTGCTACTAGTACAGCTAAAACAGAAAACTCATTATTCCTATTCAGCAGTGTGCTCTGTGACCTACAGTGGTGACAGGCAGGGCAGGCTATCCCCACTGATTCAACTTTGGTACCAATGCTATGGGAGTTACCAACTGTACTCAACTAGATTAAAGTCCTACTTCACAAAAGGAAACCCATACTTGCCACAATTATCAGGCCAAGAACTTTTGATTTGACAGTCATAGGCCTTAGGGGAAGCTTACTATTCTTAATCAGTTAGATAGAAATAACATTAAACAGACTCCTAAGGATTTACCATATATCCATAGATAAATGTATCCCTTAACCCTCAACTGAGAAACTTCTATTTACAGTGAGTGGTGATTGACACAGAGGCCCATAACTAACTAAGGTGAAGAGAAAACGAGACTGAAGATCATTCAGAATTCATAGTTTATATTCGCTCCTGCCAAGGCTCAGGGGATATTACCAAAAAGGAGGTAGAAATCATAAAATAATAGAGTGGTGGCTGACTCCAAGCAAACAAGTAAACCAGCAGAGCATGTGAACTATACATATGAACTCATAATGGTACAACAGCCTTCACAGTATCTGGGCAAGCCTAGCTCAGCCCAAAATACAGTGTAAGGATGGGACTTGGGCATAAACTCCCCCAGCAGTCGTCATGAAGCCATTGGCAATTGTTCAGTGCTGTGGGGGAAAGTTTTATCAACAAGGGTATCTCCTAGTAAGTCTATAAAGATCCAATGGAAGACCACACAACAAAAGTTATTTGGACTTCGCCAACTAGACTTGAAGGGTTTTGATTTTTCCAAAAGACACAGGTTAGGTGGTAGGTGTAGGGATAGGGGTATATCTAGGAAGTATTGGTGTGGGATATGAACATATTCAAAACATATTGAAAAATTCTTAAACTCATTTTATAAAAAGAAACTAAATAATGAGATATTTTACCAAATAATATTTCTCAATTGCCCCTTTCAATAAAACTTGATCCCTCTTCAAAATACATTGAATGAAAATGAGAAAAAAAGGAGTGGTCTTTCCATATATCTCTTTGTTGATTAACAATAAAGAACAAAATAATGACCACTTCAGAAGGGTGAACCTCTGGTTTATACATATATGTACATGTTCATACCCATACATATGAAAACACAAATGGGAAGACAGGCACACACAGAAACGCATGTACATTTTTAATTATTTAAGTAGAACACCTAGATAAAGAGACTGAGAGACAGAGATAAAGTGTAATCCTTAATAAAACCACCCATGTCTCCTAACAAATGTGAAAAGCACTAAATCTGTGTTTAGTGAAGCATGTTTTGAGGCCAACTGCAGTTGTAGAAGACTCCAAAGAATAACTCATCTTTCAAAGGGCATATTGATACTTCAGTCATCAACGTGTACTGTGTCATTGATATTTGACAGAGAGAGGACTGTTTGTAACACAGGAAACTGTACTTTTAGGGAAGTCTGAAGCAACCACAACTCCAACACTGCATGTTGCCCATGGCAGCTGGACATCTCGTACCGATTCTAGCTGTCACTGTGACATCACTTCAAATCAGGGATTAGAACCATGACAAAATGTCAGTGGGAAAATTAATAGCA
This sequence comes from Mus caroli, assembly GCF_978045245.1. Lineage (NCBI taxonomy): Eukaryota > Metazoa > Chordata > Mammalia > Rodentia > Muridae > Mus > Mus caroli. The sequence goes on from NW_028227261.1 coordinate 63,822,752, forward strand.
GTAGGATAGAAAACATAAGGCTTGCACATTTTAGTTCTCTTTTAAAGAAGTAATTTATTACAAAAAGAAAATTCTCTCGGTATTTCAATTTCCACTGTAAGAATAACAAATTGTTTTTTAAAACCCATGGCTTAAAATGGTACAACAATCTGGCATGAGTCTCACTAAGCTAAAATCTAGATGTTGGCAGGACTGTGCTCTTTGGGAGGCTCTAGGGCATAGTCTATCTCCATCTATGTCCTTACTAGTGGGGAGGCTTCCTGCATGCCTCAATTATGTACTGCTTCCATTTCCAAGCAGAAGAAGGCTAAATTCTTCTACCCATCATATCAGTTGCATATAGATTTGTCTGCCTCCCTCTGCCACCATTAGAAACAACATTGTGCTCATCCAAAACACAGGAAGAATCTCCCCATTTTAAGGCAAATTATGAGCAGCCTTAGTTTCGTTATCAAAAAGCCTATTTCTCGTTGTCTTGTATATGACATTTTTATAGGTTCTGGGGGTATCATATTGAAGAAATCATTATTTGGTTTATCATTTATAGGTACTCATCTATGATCCAAATCCCTACACTCATTCGAACCAAGATGGAACTTCCTAACCTAAAAGTTTTTTAAATATGTTGAATATAAGGTTTTCGATTTGGTTTTAGATTTTATTTATTTTATTATGCATGTGACTTCTCCTACAACCTCCACAGTGCAGATGTAGAAGACAAAGGACAACATTTTGGAGTCGGCTTTTTTTTCCCCCACTTGGGTTCTAGGAGCCCATCTCGGGTCATCAGGTGTCTGTAACAGCTAAGTCATCTCATTGCTCTACAAGCTGCTTTATGAATTTGTGATTGTTATTCTCACCTTGATCATAAATGGCCCATTAGCACTTCTTACACTAAATGAGACAATTATTTTTTCATGGTGACTGCTTCTTGATGTTTCAATGAAGTTAAAAATAGCCCCTTCTCCATGGATGGTTAGATGTCCTCCATACATTGAATAACTTGATTCTTCTGGTTTTTAATTTTTTAATGTATAATAGAATTGTTAAAGAGAAGGGTTATAATAGGTACAAGGAAATGTATTCCAGTTTAAAGGTCATTGATTTAGGTCAGAGCAGTGAGAGAAACAGTAATAAATGCTAAGCTGTGTCTAAAAAGTCAAAGTGGCTGACTAATTACTGCTTACCCTTCTCATCCCAACCTCACATTTAGTGAAGCTCTGCAGTTTAGTACCTTAGGACCGCCAAAGCCAATTACTAAAGGCAATTTCATGCATGGACAGCACAGACTTTTACCCTCTCGCTTCTTCCTCCTCCCTGTTTAAGCCAGAGCAAATGTATTCCTAAGCCATCGCAAATTCAAATTTATGAAGGAGAACAAAAAAATAGGCTCCATAGTTTAAAATACTTTCTATCATCCTGGCTCGTGTTTCACCAGAAACACTTGGGTATAATGTATAGCCTCTTAGTGTGGACATTCAAGGCCAAAGATGCTGAAATTTCACAACAGAAATTAAGTATTCAACCCATGGGAAGAACATAGCCAGGTTAGGAACCAAAAGCCATAGAAATGCCAGAGTGTTTGCAATGAAAATAACTTTATAAGAAGGAAAATGGGGACATCCTCCTTTAACATATTTATTATTATTACCTATAACTATGTAGGATTAATAGGGCAGAAAATAATCATTTCTCTAGTCCCCAATAAAATATATGATCATCTTTAATAATACCAGAGACATAAAAAACATGGAGAGGCTCTTATTGCAAAAGTTTGATAGCTTTATGGCTGTGTTAATTATCTTGATTCCTTTCCCAGATTAAGATACCTATTCGGCCATTCTAACCACAAAAATTTGTTGCTGCTGTCTAATGAAAAGCTATAGATGTTTCTACCTTTTCTAAACAGAAAGCTAACTGGTGATTGGATCAAACCTAAACATGAAGGGCCTTCACAATTTCTTAAAAACACATATCAGAGTTTATCAGTTCTCTGTTAAAATATTCATACTGATTTTGGAAGTGAAGAAAGACATGGTGATATAGAATTAGAGTGTGGGAACTTAAGTCATATGAAAAGTTGAGTCCAACAATGACTCGTAGCTTGTCAGTGGGACAAAGAATGGAACAGGGCATCATTCTCACTCTTAGGAATATGCTCTTCTTAGGAATTGACTCTCAGTGTCCTGAGTGCTATGACTTTACACACCATTCAGATGCTTAACAGTAGATAAGATTCTGCATCATTGACAAGGTCTCCTCTGACTCAAACACCTAGAAAGAGTCGCTCCCTTGCATGGAACACAACAGTAATTCATTCATGCCTCTATCTCTTTGCAAGAACTAGAGTTTAGCCTAGTATTTCAATTATTTTGGATATATGGCACTAACTCTTGCTACCAAGTAGTTTTGTTGAGATAGACTATTTTACACCCTTTGCCTAATGAGTTAAAAAAACTTTTTCTTGTTCATAGTAGTTTCCTAATTAATATTTGGGAGAGGCCATGAAGCAATGAGTAAGATTAAACTCTTCTTTAAAATAATCATTTGATATATTAACAATGGGATATTATCCTTAAATAATATTGGACCCTATATTTAAAAATAAGGCATGGCCTGAAATATTGGCATTGTTTATGTATAATGCTGTTATTGTCTTTTTGTTTGAAGGGAGATATGCTAATTGTTATTACATTTTAGGCTGCTACTCTCATCCAGTCATCACATACATGTTCCATAAAAGTGATATTGTCATTTCACTGATTCAAAAAATATTGTTCTGCAAAAAGAAATAGTGTCATCACAATGGATTGGCAGCCACAAAGTGGGAGAAAATACCTGAAAAGGTCATTTTGGAGAAGAATTCCTATCCAAATTATACAACGAGCTCTTAAAACTTAATAAATAGAAGGATAAATAATCCAATGGGCCTTAACAGACTCCTCACCAGATAGACAGATGGCAAGTGAGCAAATGAAAAGATGTATCATGTTTTATGTTATCATAGAGCTGCAATATTAAAACAATATTGAAACGTATCATATATCTGCTGAAATCGTCCAAATGAGAAACACTGCCAGGAACTCCAGTGTTACCAATAATGCAGAGCACCTGAAACTCTTACTCCTAGTAGCAGATCACGTCATACAATCATTATGCAATTAGTATTGATCAAAGTAGTTTAAAGCTAATGTCCCAGAAAATAGACCACATAGATAATTAAAGTATCATTATTCATATTTGATTTGTAAATTCAAAATTGGAAGACAATAAAAATGTATCTTGGCACTATACTGTCAATATCTCATATGGCAGTAAGAAGGAATTATTTTTAAAGCAACCAAAAAAGACAAAAGAAATAATGTGCAGAATAAACTTATCTAAAAATGTTGAAAATCATAGTCATCATAAAAAGGAGTGTACAAAAACAAGATGAATGTTACATTGTATCCTTGAGAATGGCTGTCATCAAAAGGAAAGAAGGTAACGAATATCACAGAACCTGTGGAGAAAGGTGGGATTTTGCATTGTTGTAGAGACTGAAAATGGCATAGCTGCTATTAAAACAGCAAAGTTTTACAAATAATTAGTAGCAAACCTGCCATTGTTTGCCCAGTGCACTGCTGAGTATATGTCCAAAGGGAGTAAGCTCTTTGCTTGAGTCTTTATAATAGAGTGTGTGACCTTATCACATATTTTTAAAAAGCACTTGACTAAAATATGTTTATTCTTTGTTGTGGGAAGCCACATGTGCCTTTGCAGAGTGGCACAGGCTACTGCTGGCCACCACGCATAAGTTTGGGCAAACAACCAATGCAGTAAAGTTTTTCACCAAAACACTGCCTGGCCCGGGCATGATAATGAGGCTCTGCAAAGTACGGAGAGAATAACCAATCATATGTGAGACATGCAAATGAGGTATGATAATGAGGTACTGAGAGAATAACCAATCAGATGTGAGATATGCAAATGAGGTATGTTAATGAGGTTCTGTGAGATACTGAGAGAGAGTAGTCAATCAGATGAGGAACATGCAAATGAGGCATAGTGCATAACCAATCCAGGTGTGAGACACGCCTCTCCTAGGCCTATATAAGCAGCACCAGTTCTGGGCTCAGGGTCTCTTCGCCTCTACAATCAAGCTCTCCCAATAAACATGTGCAGAAGGATCCTGTTGCAGCGTCGTTCTTGCTGGTCGAATCGGATGCGCGCAAGACTTGGTTCATTTGAAAATGCCTTCTTGTTTCCATCTCCGGTGACAATCAATGGGAGGAGAGTCCTTGGGCAGTAACCATTTGTCTCAAATCTGCATCATTGTCCCATAGTCTTACGTTTAAAGTTTCCTAGACATTCTTCTTTCTGTATATTACAGATATATTTCAAATTCATTTCTAATTTTCTTACATATTTTAACTCTTTCTTGTATTATTTAAATTGAGAGCAGATACTTGATCTTTTTGTCTTTTTTCACGTTTCTTAGAATATGGTTTCTCAGAAGTAGTCAAATATGCAAAATCTATTTTGATTTCTTTTAAATTATTAGAACTTTCCCTAGCTACATATAAAGTTTTTCAGTCTATCTTCTTTTAATTTTGATTCTTGTATTTAAAAATTATGTTTTAGCTCTAAAGTGCCCCAAAAAACCAATAGACTGTAGAAATTATGAACTGACAAATTTAATGTGTATCATTCTTTGCCACTCTAAGAAGGAATGAGAAGAGACTACTAATGTTGAAGCCATTTATTACAAAAGAAAGTTTTAAACAGAAACTTTGCATACATTTAAGAAAGAATAATTTGGCCACTTCTATCTGAATGAGCTCATTTTTACAAAGTCTGCCAAAATTGCTTCATTTAAGAATTAATTATATTTCCTGGCTTCTATATGTACTCCCATTTAAAACACAAACTCAGAAGGTTGGAACCTAGGATCTATGTATAAGAGAGCATATGCTGTGTTTATCTTTCTGCATCTGGGTTATTTCACTACTATTTTCAGTTCCAACTATTTCCCTGAAATTGTACAGTTTTTACCGATTAATATATTTTATATAAATGTGCCACATTTCATTATTGATTTATGAGTAGAGAGACAGATATCTACTTTGTTTCCATTATTATGAATGTAGCAGAAATGAACACAGATGAGCAAGTGTCTGTGTATCAGGATACAGAGCCCTTTTAGTATAAAGCTGGGTCATATGATGGTTCTACTTCTAGCTATTGAGCAACCTCCACAGTGATTTTTATAGGGCTGTATCAGTTTGCACGTCCACTAGCAGTGAATAATGGGTCTCCTTTCTGCACACCTTTGCAGCATCTGTTGTCATTTGCTTTCTTGATCTTAGCTGTTATAACTGGAATAAGATGGAATCTCAAATCTGGGCAGTGGTAGCACACGCCTTGTATCCCAGCACTTGGGAGGTACAGGCAGCCGGATTTCTGAGTTCGAAGCCAGCCTGGTCTACAGAGTGAGTTCCAGGACAGCCAAGGCTACACAGATAAACCCTGTCTCAAAATAAAAGAAAGAAAGAAAGAAAGAAAGAAAGAAAGAAAGAAAGAAAGAAAGAAAGAAAGAAAGAAAGAAGAAGGAAGGAAGGAAGGAAGGAAGGAAGGAAGGAAGGAAGGAAGGAAGGAAGGAAGGAAGGAAGGAAGGAAGGAAGGAAGAGAAAGAAAGAAAGAAAGAAAGAAAGAAAGAAAGAAAGAAAGAAAGAAAGAAAGAAGGAAGGAAGGAAGGAAGGAAGGAAGGAAGGAAGGAAGGAAGGAAGGAAGGAAGGAAGGAAGGAAGGAAGGAAGGAAAAGAAAACGAAAGAAAAAGAAAAGAAAAAGAAAAAAAGAGATGCAATCTCAAAGTAGATTGCATTTGCACTTCTCTGGTGACTAAGATATTAAACGCCTCTTAAACTACATTTTACAAATATGTTCTTTATTACTTAAGTGTTATTTCACATGTCATAAGTAATTCTGGATCCTATTCCACCACTATTAGACCATTGCTGTCTTAGCTGAGGAAGATTTCTGGTCTTTCTGAACTCTGCCTTCTCATATAGAAGATATACTAGTCTGAAGAATTAATGGAAGATTAGACTAAAACTCTTAAATATACATAGTGAACAACCATCTGACTTTTCTCCTCACTGCATTAAGTTTTCCCTTAAAAGTCATCTTTGTTAAGTGATTGAGACTCTTCCTCATACTCCTTTCTCATCTCCATCAAGGGTAAATTTCCCCCTTTCCTTCCCACAGTTCTTTGATGTTTGTTCTTGATTTCTATTCTTGCTTTCTATTGTCTCCTCTGAACATAAGAACCTCCTTAGAGTTTTACTGATGCAGCCTGCCTGCTATGCAATTATCACATTTGTTACTCCAGGTTACAATCAAATGTGTGCCCCAAAATTTGTATCATCTGCTAATTGAATGATTATTTTCCACATTGCATATTTCTAGTATTCTTAAAAGTTTACTCTTTTTATTCATATGAAATTATACATTTCTCATAATATCTATGCATCAAATTGGTTTAAGCAAAACCTCAAATTGTCTATATATTTCATTTAAAGTTTTAAAATTCAGATTATCTTTGTTTTTCCGGCATAAAGTCTTCAGCTGTAATAACTCAAAGTAAAGTGCATGGTAACCATAATAACATGACTCTAGCCCAAATGGGAAACATAAAACTAAACAACAACAACAACAAAACACACACCATGTTTAGAGAATATTTTAATATGCAAATATCTGCCAGTGAAATGAATATTTCAGTGCACCTAAAAGTATAATTTAGTATAACCATTTTTATGAAATTCATTGTAGAGATTATGTCTATACCAGTCTCTCTGATCATCCATTCCTGAAAGCAGATAGGAAACAAACCCACATGTGATGATGTCAAATAAATAAATAATCAGATAATGTACTCAATTCAAATTATTTTCATAATTTTGAAATTAAAAGCTGGTGGTCCTTTTACAATTATACATCTATGACTTTTCCTATTTAGACTTCACCATGAGCCTCTGCTCTCTTGAATTTTTGAAAAAGATTAGATTTCGAAGTACTGCTTCTGACTACAATAAGCAGTAAGTATATCTATTTCACCCAAACCCATGTGACTAGCATCTGTTTCCTCTGAGTCCTTTGATTTTGTCTACCTGATACACAATAGAGACTCATTCCACAAGCCTCACATATCACAGTCAGCAGTTGATTCGGTTAATTGGAGCAAAGAGTGGGAGTTTTCAGAGCGAACAGGCTCCATGGTGACACATTCACTAAATGACCTCATGTAATCTACCAAAACACAACACAGCTAAATAAGTAATCCACAGGCCACTGAAAAGCAAACATCCAAATATTTACCTTTTCTACATAGTTATAATCAGCATCTGTTCTGTGGTAAAGTCTCAAAAAACATTCTCAGACACTGCTAAGAGTTTTACTCTTCCATCAAAGCAACTTAGAGCAAAGAAACTACAGTCTTCTGCCAGGTATTTATACTACACTGAGGGGGTTCTTCATGAACCCTGAACTACTTACCAATACCTGGGCAATGTCCACTCAAACTGAGACCTTTATATCAATTTCAAATAAAGGAATGAGCAAGCCCTGAGTTCGAGGCCAGCCTGATCTATAGAGTGAGTTCCAAGACAGCCAAGGCTATTCAGAGAAACACTGTCTCGAAAAATAATAAATAAATAAATAAGAAAGAAAGAAAGAAAGAAAGAAAGAAAGAAAGAAAGAAAGAAAGAAAGAAAGAAAGAAAGAAAGAATGAGCAAGCCCAACTAACCAGCTATTCCTAGCATCTTTATAGCCCTAAAGTTGACAGTAGTTACAGATATTGAGTTAAAGAATAAAACCATCACAGACAGTTTCTTCAGTTGACAAAAATTTAAAATGCAGTAGAAGAAAAAGATAAGTACATAAAATAATTACAGTAGTTGGATCTAACCAATAAGTGACACCAGAATTTCAAAAAACAGCTGACTCAGTTTTTGAATGTGTTTACAAAACCAAAAGGTAGAGTATGAAGTAAGGCAAAGGTAGCAAGGACACAGTCATCTGAGGTTAATACAACCCAGTTTTAACACTGGCAGATACAGGGGTTTGTCTAACTTTTTACATCACTTGTTCAAGTTTAATATACATATGGAGAGAGAGAGAGAGAGAGACAGAGAGACAGAGAGAGAGAGACAGAGACAGAGAGACAGAGACAGAGAGAGAGAGAGAGAGAGAGATTTCTCCTTTTTATTATTATCAATAGCAGTCTCTTTAGAAAATACAATTATGCCCTAAACCTTTCCTACACAGTTGAATGGGAAAAGCTAAATATTGTATTCTTCTAAATGGGTTCTAACTTTTATTTCTGCTTTAGTAGTTCAATGAGCCATATGTGATGGATTGACCCATCTTTATGAGACGACCTTGTGTATATGATAGTGAAAAATGCGAGAGGGGGCAGTCCAATTTGTGATCACTGGTGGCCTGGGAGAAGGAGCAGTAACAAGACATTTATTTCACCAGTCTGCATCATAAACGGCTTCCTTTTCATGTAGAGAAGATGTGATGCCCTGTGAGAGGTGAGTTTCTCCCATCTTCTCTTCAAAATATCTGTTTCTAATCAGGCCTCACTGACACATAGAAAGCTTTTCAGGGCATTCCTAGTGACAAATGGACACACAGATCACAGAAGCCTTTATCTAGTCGTGGCTTCGTCTAGAACAGACTGGAGGACTCCTATTTCAGAAGAAGAAGAACCTGACAGAATTCTATAACACTCAGCTACTGACTTGAACTTGCCAGACAGTGGAGTCTATTTCCAAAATAAACCAAATATATTCCTCTTATCTGAGAAAAGCAAACAGATGAATTTTGTACATTCACTGTCAATGAGAAGTAAATCTTGAACACTCTCCTTGCCTCTGATATCATATGCTTGTGGAAATTGAATGAATGTCTTGGAATGGTCATTGTACGTGGTACTAAGATGCAGACATCATTTTGCACACTCAGCTATGTACAGTTTGGTTAATAAAAATTTTAAAAGGAAAATTGATTACTAATTGAATAAAGGGAAATTTGAACTTATGTCAACTGGTCATGAAAGCCTCACTTTCTCTACTTTCAGAGTAACCTTTTTCAAGATGTCTTCTAGAACCTCACAGGAAATTGCATAAGACTCACTGTTTCTATCAGAGGCATATAGGTATTCCTCACAAGAAAAGAATATAGCAGTTAGCTCTCAAGAGAGGAGAGTTAATTCTGGTCACCCACCTCATCTCATCTAATCCTTATAGTTACTGCAAGGCTGTATTCAGTGTTCCTTCTTCAATCAGTGCCTTGCATTCACTCTTATTTTCATTGCTCTAAGCACATGTAAGGCACCGACATGTATTGAAAATCTAGGGCAGTGTCTCAGGTAAATACTTTTCCATAGCATCCTACTACTCTCGGTGAATGAATACTACACACCCACAGTAGGAGAATGTGGTACATTTTACATTAGTAGAAAAATGTATCATGAGGCTCGAAAAATCCATTTACCCTTTTAAAATGTGATCAAAATAATTAGAAGTTTTTAAGACATCACATCAACTAAACAAAGATACAAATAATAGTTAACACATTTTAATGTTTAAAATAGTTTTTTTAATTTTCTTAAATGTTTTGTATTTAATAACCATGGCTTCTAGTTCATAATCAGCTAAAACTCAGAAAGTTCCAAAAGGAGCTCAGTTTCTTCCATAATATATGCAAACAGCAGGACCATCTTTCTAATATTGATAAGATAGGATGGAAGAATAAATGCACTGTGTAGTTTCTAGATTAGAAAAATATAGTTAGAAATCATGGTACTTCAGATAGATGTAATTGGATCCAGAAAACAGCCAATTCTTTTTTATACACAGGACCATAGGCAGTTTTATTTTATAGATACATACAAACAATGGAAACCTAAAAATCACTCGAATTTTTTATGCTTCATACAATCTCCATCATCTAATCAAAAGGTGATTTTATAAAATGCTCCTAACAGCACCCTTGTCCAATCTGGGCTGGTATGGATTGAATCTTCTGTTTAGTTTCACATTTTTCTTCCTGAAATGTATCGGGCTGATTACAAATCACTGCTGAATGACAGTCAGGAGATATTGCAAGGGCGCCTACTCTACCTCTCTTGTCAAGTGTGTTTCAGTAGAAGGATTATTGATGGAAGCCTGAGACACAGATGAAGAGAAATTAGAGTTGTGAGGTATAGAATTGCAGAAATTGCATCTATACAAACAGCTGAAAGCAAGACGGTATTCTGTTCAAATGTTTCCCATTTCAAAGAACTCTCTAGAGGCCCATTTACGCCTAACAAGTACTAACAGGGCTTACAACTTTTCTTCAACCAGGAGAATTGCTCAAATTAAGAAAATAGTTTTAGTTAAAAAGAAAAGTGTGTCAGGGCTAGAAAACTGTGAAACAAAAGTTTAAAAGGATTTTGTCAGACAACAAGGTCTGTCTTTGGTGCCTAATACACAAAATAAAATGGTGAAACAACTGGCTTCTGCTTAATAGTATAATATAAGCAAGTCATTTAAATTAATCATGAAGAAGAACAAGACTCCAGGAGATTCTTCACAGGTGAGTCTAGAAAATCAACTTTGGGGAAATATACTATCTGCATTTCAGGAGACAAAATTAAAAACTCCATCTCCCCAAAAAAGCTCACAGATACTGCTGCCAAACATGTAAACTTCTTTCAGCCAGATAACTAATTACCAGGGCTTTCCAAAGTTTGTTTCCCAGGTCACTAGCTATAAAGGACATTTATTAAAATATTTTTAAGGAGCTGGAGAGATGACTTAGCAACTCAGACCATTTGCTACCTTTGCAGAGCCTTTCCACATTTAGTACCCAGTGCTTATGTGGCAGCTCCCAGCCATTTGTAACTCTGGTACCAGAGGTTGTGATACTTCCTTCTGGCCTCATCACATACCAGGCACACATGTGGTTAACAGAAGTCTTATGCAGTCTAAATATATAAAATCATAACAATAAATTGAAAACAGGAGATCTAGGACTAAAATTAAGGAATCATGAAAATAGTCTTTAAGTTATTTTATAATGGAAGGTTTCCCCTAGATTTGAATATTCTAATGTGAGTTACAAAGGTCATTAGTGAGGATGTTATGTTCAGCGTTTTCAAATTCATTTGAAAAATTATCACCTTTTTGATATCCCATGAAATGAGTTTGACTAATGTTCCAATGAGTATATATAACAATTGTGGTAGCGACTACTAGCACAGGAAGCCATTGGCTGTTTTCCAAAAGGCCCACATGACCTGTTCTTTGAATTTGTAGGAAATATACAAATGGGATAACTTTTTGTCTTGTGTGTCTACACAAGCTCTGTCTGTCTGTCTGTCACATTACCAGACTGAATAAAATCAGTCAATCACATCATAGCCACATAATCACCGGCACTGAAGCTGAACACTCACCTTAACATGTTCTCTTGAAAATAGACCCTGGGCTTGAAAAGGACCTTCTGTATCCAACATAATAGCTCCTCTTATTTGTGTTTTCAACATACTATTACTATGCTGAAAAGTAACACTCACATCCCATGAATCCATCTGCCTTCTCAGCAGTTATCTTTCATACAATGACCAAATTCTATTTTGTTAGGGACAAAAATTATTTTGAAGATTCTCTTTCTTAAAAAGAAAAAGTCTAGTTTTGCTTGATTTTCAGTGTTTCACAAGTGAGACTGAGAAATGAAATGCCTTCAAATCAGATATGAGAATTTGGCTCCATAGAATGCCCACTACTAATATGCCAGAAAAACAGAACCATTGGTGAGACCACTGACACTCCACTTGTCATGGTGGACTCACTTTTGACTATTTATCTATTCATTTGTTTTCATCCTTACTGTAGTTTCTCCTCCCTCCTTGCCCCTTTTCCCCCACCTACTCCCCACCATCCACTCCTCCTTCATTTCTCTTCAGACTCACTTTTGAGTCTTCCGGTGGCTTCCTTTTAATATGCACCTGCTTTGCACAAAGCACACCACTCAAGAGTTTACATATGTTAGCTCAATCTATCCTCACATAAGATACTAAGGTTCTTGTTGCTCTCAAAGGTGAGAAAAAAAAAGAAAAGAAGCTTTTCACCCCAATCACCATTATTGAATATATCAGCATTATAAGCAGAGCTTACAGCTACCCCTCTCTGTTTTTCAACTTCCCAGCCTTCTCCAGATAATAAGCACACATCTGTGAAGCCATTGTTAACAACTGAGTCAGTCTTCTTGCTACTTTTATAAAAGGTAGAATCTCATAGACCCCAGGTTGGACTTGAATTTGCTATGTAGCCCAGGATAAACTTGAACTTCTATCTACCACATCTAGGTTTATACTGTACTGGTGACCAAGATCAGGGCTTCCTGCATGTTAGATTAGCAGTTGCCAACTAATCTACATTCTCAGGCCCACAACTTCTTAATACAGAAGTAATCCTGTGTTAGCAAAGCATATAGAAGGCTCTTCCAATTTTAGACATCAGGGCTTTTTCTCATATCCTTGCCCAAAAAGCAAGAAAAGCTTAGAATATATTAAATAAGGCCTAAATTGTTAAATTAAAGATGAGGAGAGGAAAAAAAGCATTGACCAATGAAGAGAGAATGGAAAATAAAAAGATCAGAAAATCCCCAGTATGCACTGGGCATGATAGAATAACATACGCATTCATTAAATCTTAGAGACTCCCACACTCAGCTCATTTTACAGCCTGCTAAGCTACATTGCATCTGGTAATATTATTTATGGTACTGGTTTATACATGTATGAAAGCACTGAAGACTTCATACGAAGATTTCTCCTTATATACCCCAGTTCATAAATCAATTCTGAAGTGAAATGCCGAAGAATTACTGTGCGTGAGAAATGCCCCCTTAGCAGCAACTGTGCTGACTACTTAGGTCATGTGGCTTCTGTGTACTGCTTAAGCTGAATTGAGTGATCAAAATAAATAGAAATGCTGCTGAGGCTCCTATGACAAGTGTTTCTTAAAGGACTTTATCTTTGAAGTAGTCAACCAATATCTTGATGGTATAATACCATAATTCATTTCTTTGCTTCTCTTGGTATAACCTGTCTTTCCCAGAAAAAGACAAGACAATGTATGGATCTAAGAATAATCAGAAGTTAGAAAATCAATATCTAAGTATCCCTACAAAATAAATCCTGATTAAATCTTGCTAAAACAAGAAGACATCAGAAGCTGACATTGAGTACCTACTATATTCGAGGAACTATGCAGATACTTTGACCACAGGATTGTGTTAACACTCAAGCTCCAGAAATCAGGTATTCTGCAAGGAAAGTTACAATTGAAATGACTCTGTGCTACCTTGAACTTGTATGAAATTTAGCCAGGGTTCATACAGATTTGCTGGGTCCAAAACTTGTGCTGGTTCCAGGAGACACTCTATGAGTTACTTCTGTGCCCTAATCTGCTGTAGGATCAAAGAATGCTTTCCACTCTAGCAGAAGCTTTACGACCCTCTCCTGACCCTGGAATTTACACATAAGCAGACTATGTCCTTACAGCACTTAGAACAAGCCAAACCAAAAGTGTCTGTGTCTGAATGAGCAATGCAGCCCACATCTCTTCATTCATGTTTCCTTTCTACCATCTCTCATTTCCTTGCTAGACTACTAACAGTTGTGTTACTTCTTCCCAGGAATCCAGAGGATTCCCCATATATGGTAGGTCCCAGAATTCTTGGTTTCAGATGTGTATTTCCTAGTTTATGCAGAATCTTAAAATAAAATTGTTTCTAAATATTTAGTCTCATTTAAAAATTGTTAATTAGAAGAATATTTATAGTAAAACAATCAATATCAGTAATGTGATGTATAGAACTGTTTAGTAGTTATAGAAAAATACACAGATTTTTTTTCTCTACCCAAACTCAACTGCCCTCTTTGCCACTGGTATTACCAGGGCACTATAATAGACAAGTACCTTTTAAAGGAGAAAAGCTGACCAGAAGAACATTATCCCTTGTGCAAATAAATCTCTTACAGCATGGCTCATATATCTTTCAAACATTTTATACCATAGATTGATGAGGGGATATGAGATCCATCATATATACTTCAATTTCATTTCTAACATGAGATTTGGGTAAGTCAAGGAGAATCTCAGTAAACTTTGACATAAAATTGGATTGGCAAAGTCATAGATTATAAAGTTAAGAACTTCTGAAATATACATGAAAATGTAAGAATTTCTGAGATGGATAGTGTCTTTATATCCTTTATCTAAAAATGCTCTTTAGATAAAATCTTTAATTGTATTATGGAAGGGTTTTACTAAAAAGCTAGTCCCCCCTCTTCCGGTCAGAGAAGCACCTGGGCAGCTGGGGCGCAGGGTCTGCTGACACTCGCCAGCTACCCACAACACCCGCCACAGGATCTTAAGACTTCTGGTGAGTGGAGCACAGCTTCTGCTCCAATCCAATTGCGCTGGACCTGAGACTGCATTAGTTAGGGAAGCAGAAACCGGCCTGAGTAGGACCACAGGCCTCATCCAGCTGGATCAGCGCCGGGGTAGCGGGAGCGCAGGGTTGCCTGACACCCGCCAGCTACCCACGACCCCTGCCGCAGGATTTTGGGACTGCTGGTGAGTGGAACACAGCTTCTGCTCCAATCCAATTGCGCGGGACCTGAGACTGCATTAGTTAGGGAAGCAGAAACCGGCCTGAGTAGGACCACAGGCCTCATCCAGCTGGATCAGCGCCGGGGTAGCGGGAGCGCAGGGTTGCCTGACACCCGCCAGCTACCCACGACCCCCGCCGCAGGATTTTGGGACTGCTGGTGAGTGGAACACAGCTTCTGCTCCAGTCCAATCACGCGGGACCTGAGACTGCTCTGGTTGGGGAGAGAGAAATCCAGCCTACATAGGGCCACAACCTTCTTCCGGTCAGAAAAGCACCGGGCAGCTGGGGCGCAGGGTCAGCTGACACTCACCAGCTACCCACAACACCCACCACAGGATCTTAAGACTTCTGGAGAGTGGAACACAGCTTCTGCTCCAATCCAATTGCACGCGGGACCAGAGACTGCATTAGTTAGGGAAGCAGAAAAACGGCCTGAGTAGGACCACAGGCCTCTTCCGGCTGGACCAGCACCGGGGTACCATCAGCTACCCACGACCCCCGCCGCAGGATTTAGAGACTGCTGGTGAGTGGAACACAGCTTCTGCTCCAATCTTTAAACAGTGACAACAATAACAACTAACCCCAGAGATTACCAGATGGCGAAAGGTAAACGTAATAATCTTACTAACAGAAACCAAGACCACTCACCATCATCAGAACCCAGCACCCCCACTTCGCCCAGTCCAGGGCACCCCAACACACCGGAAAAGCTAGACACAGATTTAAAAGCATATCTCCTGATGATGATAGAGGACTTCAAGAAGGACTTTAATAACACACTTAAAGAAATGCAGGAGAACACTGCTAAACAGGCAGAAGACAATAAAGAGGAAGCACAAAAATCCCTTAAAGAATTGCAGGAGAACACTGCTAAAGAGCTACAAATCCTTAAAGAAAAACACGATAACATAATCAAACAGGTAGAAGTCCTTACAGAAAAACAGGAAAACACATCCAAACAGATGATGGAAATGAACAAAACCATACTAGACCTAAAAAGGGAAGTAGACACAATAAAGAAAACCCAAAATGAGGCAACACTGGAGATAGAAACCCTAGGAAAGAAATCTGGAACCATAGATACGAGCATCAGCAACTGAATACAAGAGATGGAAGAGAGAATCTCAGGTGCAGAAGATTCCATAGAGAACATCGGCACAACAATCAAGGAAAATGTAAAATGCAAAAAGATCCTAACTCAAAACATCCAAGAAATACAGGACACAATGAGAAGACCAAACCTACGGATAATAGGAGTGGATGAGAATGAAGATTTTCAACTCAAAGGACCAGCAAACATCTTCAACAAAATTATAGAAGAAAACTTCCCAAATCTAAAGAAAGAGATGCCCATGAACATACAAGAAGCCTACAGAACTCCAAGTAGACTGGACCAGAAAAGAAATACCTCCCGACACATAATAATCAGAGCAACAAATGCTCTAAATAAAGATAGAATACTAAAAGCAGTAAGAGAAAAAGGCCAAGTAACATATAAAGGCAAGCCTATCAGAATTACACCAGATTTTTCACCAGAGACTGTGAAAGCCAGAAGATCCTGGACGGATGTTATACAGACACTAAAAGAACACAAATTCCAGCCCAGGCTACTATACCCAGCCAAACTCTCAATTAACATAGATGGAGAAACCAAAGTATTCCACGACAAAACCAAATTCACACATTATCTCTCCACGAATCCAGCCCTTCAAAGGATAATAACAGAAAAAAACCAATACAAGGACAGGAACCACGCCCTAGAAACAACAAGAAGGTAATCCCTCAACAAACCTAAAAGAAGACAGCCACAAGAACAAAATGCCAACTTTAACAACAAAAATAACAGGAAACAACAAGTACTTTTCCTTAATATCTCTTAATATCAATGGACTCAACTCCCCGATAAAAAGACATAGACTAACAAACTGGCTACACAAACAAGACCCAACATTTTGCTGCTTACAGGAAACTCATCTCAGAGAAAAGGATAGACACTACCTCAGAATGAAAGGCTGGAAAACAATTTTCCAAGCAAATGGCATGAAGAAACAAGCTGGAGTAGCCATTCTAATATCTGATAAGATTGACTTCCAACCCAAAGTCATTAAAAAAGACAGGGAGGGACACTTCATACTCATCAAAGGTAAAATCCTCCAAGAGGAACTATCAATCCTGAATATCTATGCTCCAAATACAAAGGCAGCCACATTCATTAAAGAAACTTTAGTAAATCTCAAAGCACACATTGCACCCCATACAATAATAGTGGGAGACTTCAACACACCACTTTCACCAATGGACAGATCATGGAAACAGAAACTAAACAGGGACACAGTGAAACTAAGAGAAATTATGAATCAAATGGATCTGGCAGATATCTACAGAACATTCTATCCTAAAACAAAAGGATATACCTTCTTCTCAGCACCTCATGGTACCTTCTCCAAAATTGACCACATAATTGGTCACAAAGCAGGCCTCAACAGATATAAAAATATTGAAATTGTCCCATGCATCCTATCAGATCACCATGGACTAAGGCTGATCTTCAATAACAAAATAAATAATAGAAAGCCAACCTTCACGTGGAAACTGAACAACACTCTTCTCAATGATACCTTGGTCAAGGAAGGAATAAAGAAAGAAATTAAGGACTTTTTAGAGTTTAATGAAAATGAAGCCACAACATACCCAAACTTATGGGACGCAATGAAAGCATTTCTAAGAGGAAAACTCATAGCTCTGAGTGCCTCCAAAAGGAAACTAGAGAGAGCACACATTAGCAGCTTGACAACACACCTAAAAGCACTAGAACAAAAGGAAGCAAATTCACCCAAGAGGAGTAGACGGCAGGAAATAATCAAATTCAGGGGTGAAATCAACCAAGTGGAAACAAGAAAAACTATTCAAAGAATCAACCAATCAAGGAGCTGGTTCTTTGAGAAAATCAACAAGATAGATAAACCCTTAGCCAGACTCACTAGAGGGCACAGGGAAAGCATCCTAATTAACAAAATCAGAAATGAAAAAGGAGACATAACAACAGATCCTGAAGACATCCAAAACACCATCAGATCCTTCTACCAAAGGCTATACTCAACAAAACTGGAGAACCTGGATGAAATGGAGAAGTTCCTAGACAGATACCAGGTACCAAAGTTGAATCAAGATCAGGTTAATGATCTAAACAGCCCTATATCCCCCAAAGAAATAGAAGCAGTCATTAATAGTCTCCCAACTAAAAAAAGCCCAGGACCAGATGGGTTTAGTGCAGAGTTCTATCAGACCTTCAAAGAAGATCTAATCCCAGTTCTTCACAAACTATTCCACAAAATAGAAACAGAAGGTACTCTACCCAACTCATTCTATGAAGCCACAATTACTCTGATACCTAAACCACAAAAAGACCCAACAAAGATAGAAAACTTCAGACCAATATCCCTTATGAATATTGATGCAAAAATCCTCAATAAAGTTCTTGCTAACCGAATCCAAGAACACATCAAAACAATCATCCATCCTGACCAAGTAGGTTTCATCCCAGGGATGCAGGGATGGTTCAATATACGGAAATCCATCAACGTAATCCAGTATATAAACAAACTCAAAGACAAAAACCACATGGTCATCTCCTTAGATGCGGAAAAAGCATTTGACAAGATCCAACACCCATTCATGATAAAAGTCTTGGAAAGATCAGGAATTCAAGGCCCATACCTAAACATGATAAAAGCAATCTACAGCAAACCAGTAGCCAACATCAAAGTAAATGGTCAGAAGCTTGAAGCAATCCCTCTAAAATCAGGGACTAGACAAGGCTGTCCACTTTCTCCATACCTATTCAACATTGTACTTGAAGTCCTAGCCAGAGCAATTCGACAACAAAAGGAGATCAAAGGGATACAAATTGGAAAAGATGAAGTCAAAATATCACTTTTTGCAGATGATATGATAGTATATATAAGTGACCCTAAAAATTCCACCAGAGAACTCCTAAGCCTGATAAACAGCTTCGGTGAAGTAGCTGGATATAAAATTAACTCAAACAAATCAATGGCCTTTCTCTACACAAAGAATAAACAGGCTGAGAAAGAAATTAGGGAAACAACACCCTTCTCAATAGTCACAAATAATATAAAATATCTTGGCGTGACTCTAACTAAGGAAGTGAAAGATCTGTATAATAAAAACTTCAAGTCTCTGAAGAAAGAAATTATAGAAGATCTCAGAAGATGGAAAGATCTCCCATGCTCATGGATTGGCAGGATCAACATTGTAAAAATGGCTATCTTGCCAAAAGCAATCTACAGATTCAATGCAATCCCCATCAAAATTCCAAATCAATTCTTCAACGAATTAGAAAGTGCAATCTGCAAATTCATCTGGAATAACAAAAAACCTAGGATAGCAAAAACTCTTCTCAAGGATAAAAGAACCTCTGGTGGAATCACCATGCCGGACCTAAAGCTCTACTACAGAGCAATTGTGATAAAAACTGCATGGTACTGGTATAGTGACATTCAAATAGACCAATGGAATAGAATTGAAGACCCAGAAATGAACCCACACACCTATGGTCACTTGATCTTCGACAAGGGAGCTAAAAACATCCAGTGGAAGAAAGACAGCATTTTCAACAAATGGTGCTGGCACAACTGGTTGTTAACATGTAGAAGAATGCGAATCGATCCATTCCTATCTCCTTGTACTAAGGTCAAGTCTAAGTGGATCAAGGAACTTCACATAAAACCAGAGACACTGAAACTTATAGAGGAGAAAGTGGGGAAAAGCCTTGAAGATATGGGCACAGGGGAAAAATTCCTGAATAGAACAGTAATGGCTTGTGCTGTAAGATCGAGAATTGACAAGTGGGACCTCATGAAACTACAAAGCTTCTGCAAGGCTAAAGACACCATCAATAAGACAAAAAAACCACCAACAGATTGGGAAAGGATCTTCACCTATCCTAAATCAGATAAGGGACTAATATCCAATATATATAAAGAACTCAAGAAGGTGGACTCCAGAAAGTCAAATAACCCCATTAAAAAATGGGGCTCAGAACTGAACAAAGAATTCTCACCTGAGGAATACCGAATGGCAGAGAAGCACCTGAAAAAATGTTCAACATCCTTAATCATCAGGGAAATGCAAATCAAAACAACCCTGAGATTCCACCTCACACCAGTCAGAATGGCTAAGATCAAAAATTCAGGTGACAGCAGATGCTGGCGAGGATGTGGAGAAAGAGGAACACTCCTCCATTGTTGGTGGGATTGCAAGCTTGTACAACCACTCTGGAAATCAGTCTGGCGGTTCCTCAGAAAATTGGACATAGTACTACCGGAGGATCCAGCAATACCTCTCCTGGGCATATATCCAGAAGATGTTCCAACCGGTAAAAAGGACACATGCTCCACTATGTTCATAGCAGCCCTATTTATAATAGCCAGAAGCTGGAAAGAACCCAGATGTCCCTCAACAGAGGAATGGATACAGAAATTATGGTACATTTACACAATGGAGTACTACTCAGCTATTAAAAAGAATGAATTTATGAAATTCCTAGCCAAATGGATGGACCTGGAGGGCATCATCTTGAGTGAAGTAACACAATCACAAAAGAACTCACACAATATGTATTCATTGATAAGTGGATATTAGCCCAAAACTTAGGATACCCAAGATATAAGATACAATTTGATAAACGCATGAAACTCAAGAAGAATGAAGACCAAAGTGTGGACACTGTGCACCTTCTTAGAATTGGGAACAAAACACCCAGGGAAGGAGTTACAGAGACAAAGTTCGTAGCTGTGATGAAAGGATGGACCATTTAGAGACTGCTGTATCCAGGGATCCGTCCCATAATCAGCTTCTAAACGCTGACACCATTGCATACACTAGCAAGATTTTGCTGAAAGGACCCAAATATAGCTGTCTCTTGTGAGACGATGCCGGGGCCTAGCAAACACAGGAGTGGATGTTCACAGTCAGCTATTGGATGTATCACAGGGCTCCCAATGGAGAAGCTAGAGAAAGTACCCAAGGAGCTAAAGGGATCTGCAACCCTATTGTTGGAACAACATGATGTACTAACCAGAGCCCTGGAGCTCTTGTCTCTAGCTGCATATGTATCGAAAGAAGGCCTAGTCGGCCATCAATGGAAAGAGAGGCCCATTGGACTTGCAAACTTTATATGCCCCAATATAGGGGAATGCCAGGGCCAAAAGAATGGGAATGGGTGGGTAGGGAAGTGGGGGGCACTATGGGGGACTTTTGGGATAGTATTGGAAATGTAATTGAGGAAAATATGTAATTAAAAAAAAAAAAAGCTAGTCCCCTGTATTAATATTGTGTTCTTTAATTGCATCCGCTAAATGTTTAATTTTCCTTTTTTGAGGCAAGCAAGGTTATATATGTTATATGACTTTTTACTTTTTTAACTATGAAAATAGGCAATGCTAAAGATAAAAGTTAACAATATTTTAAACTAAACACTGTTTATTTAGGATGCAAGTTGGGGCAAGGACAGGGGATGTTGAATTGAAATATAGACTTGGGAAGATTGCTGCATAATAAAGGCAGTTGAAGGCACAAGAAAGAATGGTAACTCCAAGACTGAAATCTGACAGAATGGCCTTTGGTTTCTCAGACCACAGAAAGGTGAGAAGTGATGCATACGGATTCATAATGAAATTTTGCAACTTCTATTTTTAACAAAGGCAGGGGGTAGAGAAAGTGCCTCCCTGGGCAGCTGATTTTCTCTATATCTTTGAAGAGGCCAAATGTGAGACTGGTACTCTTTTTGATAATGCTTATTCCATAGCTTTTCAGTTGCATCAGATTTCAAAGTTATAGAGAATATATACCAAACACAAATAAACGTTGGGATAATCACCTGGGAGACAGGAGAAGAGCAAAGTTTAACCACTTGATGAAACAGCTATGCCCAAGGCAAAGCACACTATAATATAATTCTGCTGTCTCCAATTCCTAGTCTTTACATAAAAAATGTTTTGAATAGTCTTTCCATTAAACCTAACTGGTAAGGTTTAAAGGAATACCTAGAAATTTAAATATTTTCAATTTTGTCCTTCTTTCTCTCAGTCATCCTACCTTGAACCTGATCACGGATATAATAATATGCACAAGGTTTTTATTTGGAGATAAAGTAAAAATAACTCTGTCTCTCTAAATGAATTATAAATATGCATATGTATGCACATCACTCTCTTCTTCTTGGGCTCTTCTACCATGACTAATGAGAACTGAGCCAGATAACATTATTGCTGTGGTTATAAATCTCAGCATTTAAGAGTTCATCATTCAGTCATTCTCTCACTCAACAAATACTTTTCAGTGGCATTATTTAGTTCTAAGTGAGACCTGAGGTACATAAAAAAGCATAGTGGCTCAGCCAAAGCATAGTGGCTCAGCCTTGTGATATTTACATTACAAGTATATACTTTACTTTCCCCACAGGCAGTAGATTTTGATGAGAAGAGAGAAGAAACAACATAGGAAAGGAAAGGAAAGGAGAGGAGAGGAGAGGAGAGGAGAGGAGAGGAGAGGAGAGGAGAGGAGAGGAGAGGAGAGGAGAGGAGAGGAGAGGAGAGGAGAGGAGAGGAGAGGAGAGGAGAGGAGAGGAGAGGAGAGGAGAGGAGAGGAGAGGAGAGGAGAGGAGAGGAGAGGAGAGGAGAGGATTTTGATGAGAAGAGAGAAGAAACAACATAGGAAAGGAAAGGAAAGGAAGGGAAGGGAAGGGAAGGGAAGGGAAGGGAAGGGAAGGGAAGGGAAGGGAAGGGAAGGGAAGGGAAGGGAAGGGAAGGGAAGGGAAGGGAAGGGAAGGAAAGGAAAGGAAAGGAAAGGAAGGGAAGGGAAGGGAAGGAAAGGAAAGGAAAGGAAAGGAAAGGAAAGGAAAGGAAAGGAAAGGAAAGGAAAGGAAAGGAAAGGAAAGGAAAGGAAAGGAAAGGAAAGGAAAGGAAAGGAAAGGAAAACAGAATGGAACATCATATGTTGCTTTTGTGCTTGGGAGGGAAGTAACAGACTTACTTTAAGATGCTGATGTTGTTCCAGGCCATTGTTTCTGGTCCAACAGGCAGACATGGTAGTATTTCTCCAATTCTCTAATCAGACGGTGACCTCAAAAATATATGGACATGTTACAGCACAGTGGATTCTATAAATCAAAGGCAGAACTAGAAATGTTCATCAGAAGTCTTTTACATGTCTCTTCATCCTGGGGACACCTGGTAACTTGGTGCTCAGACTTGGAGTATTGACTTATAAGACTATCACTGCCCTTTATACAGAGACTAGCTTTAGGTGTCCTGCAAGCCCAGAATGACCAACAGCCTCCCTGAATAACTTCACACCAGCCTCCATTCTTTTTGTTTTGACAAACACAAAAGAATCATCAACTATTGGCATCAGATGATATGTTGGAGATTATTTCGTACCTTTTCCTTATAGCTGTGTAAATAAGGCTCATGGGTTTTAATTAACACTCAAAAAACTATTCAACAAGTTCTTGTAATGAGATGATAGAAAACACCCCTTGCCTGTTTGCAGTGGTGTGCACACACATTGCTGCGAGAGCATGAGAAGCACATCACTTCTCACAACACAGCAGCTGTGCCAATTCTGTAAGCAGCTTTCCTATATATTCCCAGTAATAAATGTATCCTTAACTGCTCGGCACATTTCTCCTTAATCACTAAATTTACCTTTAAGCTTTTAGACTTGGCAAATATTGAAAACCTTGTGAAATGTTTTCATCTTTTGATGTCCCTGCCATAAATTAATTAGGATAACTCATTTTCTCCCATATTTCCATAATCCAGAAATGAGAATCTAATGTAATTTTTAAAAGTCAGGAGGAAAAAAAGTCGCTTGACTTTTTCTTTCACTAGTGTCTGCTTTTGATCCTCCAAAAAATACAAGGGAAATTTTCAACACAGACAAGTGAGCTTGTATCCTGACTACATTTAAAGTAACTCAATCATATTCGTTAATGGCAAAGATAGCTGGAAGCTCCCACACTTAGTCTCAAACAACATGATATCATCTGAGTATGAGGGAATTGGATATTCTTCATCATTAATCTTAATTTCAAAAATTGCATTTGAAGATTTAATTTCTCTTCCTATGTCTCGACAAGCAATAAGGAATAATCTTTCAGCTCTTAATTGCATTTACTTCTATGACTTCATAGAAGGACAACTCTAGACACTATTTTCAGAAAGAAAAAAATCATTGATAATGCTCATTATCACAGTATCTTTGTCTGTACCCTCAGCAGCTGGTCTTCCATGGAACATGGAAAACAAATATAAAATACAATTTCTAGCCTTAGGGATTGTCCAAAATTCACCAAAAAGCCCACGCTTACCTGCTATCACAGCAAAGGTGAACACAGCAACACTTTCCCTCAAGTGGCTTAGCCTCTTTCTGTCACTATACCTTCTGCTGTAGTTAACAAGGAGGCCACCCTGGCAGTGTCCAATAAAGCAGTTCTTATAGCCTTCCTTGTACCAATGATTCTCTTGTCTACCATGTTCACAAAGTTTCTGAGTATTACACAATAACCAAGTTCTGAGGAACTTGGCATAATTTATACAACTATCAAAGATATTTCAATACCTAACACTCATAGCAGCAGTCATTGCAGAAATTTTGATTACCTTTTAGTAATTTCTATACCTATTTTCTGATTTTCATTAGCTGGATTTAACAAAGTAAATGCTGGAATGCACTGAAGCAGAGCACAGCCCCCTCCTAGGACAAAGTCTTCTTCTTCATTGGCTGTTTAGTAACATTAGAGCATCCCTGACTCTTTTTTCTCATTCATTTCAATATCACTTGCCTTTCCATTCTTCACCACATCTACATCTGAAAGTTTAGCCAGTCACTCATTTAACTTTTTCTTTTTATATTTGTTAGTTGTAATGACTAATTGTTAAGTGATTTCTTGAGTACATCTTTCAATTTGAGCTTTGTCACCTTTTCCTTTTCCTTTCAAAGGCATGATGTCTTCCTTGGTAAAATGGCCTTTTTAAGTCTGTTTAAAACCAGTGAGCTTAGAGCGTTTCCATTAACATCATGAGCAGTTTAGCAACTTCAAGAGTAGTTTCAATTGACTGGACAATAGACATTTTTTTTCATTCAATAGAACATAGGCATCTTAAAATCCACATTCTGACCTTTTTAAGGTTAATAAAATATATGGAAATATATTCTGTATTAAGTGTTATACCTTTAATAACTTCTAATTCATCATTCAGGGATTCTCTATCCTCTACTGTGATGATGTCCTTTCTTCCAAACATTTTCATTGCATCAGAATTAATGTTTCTAATGCCTATCTCCATTTGCAGAAATCATAGCAACTGAGCAATTACTTCAGGGGTTTTGACAAGTTTAGGCTGTTTTTAAAGATCAGCAGCCATCTTCACACCTCTACTAATTTCCACTGGATTAGGCCCTTTGCTGATCTCAAAAGCCTTGACAATAAAATGGGCTAGAACAATAGCACTGATGTTACCTTCCCCAGCCTCTTAGTTT
This sequence comes from Mus caroli, assembly GCF_978045245.1. NCBI lineage: Eukaryota > Metazoa > Chordata > Mammalia > Rodentia > Muridae > Mus > Mus caroli. The sequence goes on from NW_028227261.1 coordinate 63,848,034, forward strand.
GTGTTATTGGCAACATCTTGAACAAGTTTAACTTGCTTGTTTTTCTATTTTTATTTTTTTTTGTTTTTTCTATTCTTGTATTTCTATTTTTAAAATCAATTTACTTTAGAACTGTGACCCTCTGCCTATCATTTGTTACTTTGGGACTTCCCCAGCTCTGTTCAATCATCATTGTTTTTCTCTTTAGCTCCATATTAATACCTACAGAATCTGCTAAAAAGTCTACAACTTGACTCATTAATGCTCAGGCAGCCCCACAATTATATCTTCAGCATGGGACTGCTCACTATGTCCTCACAGATCCTCTGCTATATACTAACTCATCCTGGATTCTCTTCTTCCTCTTACATGAACAGCCTACAGCCTGGCCTGGGAACACCCAAAAAGGCCCTCCATTCATCATCTATTTTGTGGTTCTCTTACCAATGTCATATGCCAAGATTCAAGAGTCTAGGACTTTTTTACCACATATTACTATGGAAAGTAATTCAAACTGTAACACCAGGAAAATATGTAACAATAACAAAAGACAATACCATAACCGAGAGATGATATGACACAGAAAGTAGAATAACTGAGACAAAAAGGGAGTGGTATTTTCTGGTGATATTATATTACTTGACAACATCAGATCCCCATTCTTTATATATGATCTCTGACACCTATTGCTATCAGATACTACGCCCCTCTGCCCGATTTTGAACAAGTACTAAGGTAACAGGAGTGAAAGACTTCTCTGCACAGTTAGCTAGAAAATTGTGGGGAGGGGGCTGTTTAAGGAACAGAGATATATCAATGCCTACCTGTCTACCTCAAGTGTTTTCCTGCAAAATATTTTTTATGTGTATAAACATTTTTGTCTGAATGAATCTCTATATACCACACCATGTCTGGTGCCCATATATACCTGAAAGTGAAGTTGCAGACAGTTCTAAGCTTCCATGTGGGTGCTGGGACCCAAACTCAGTTCTTCTACAGGAGAAGCAGCTCCCTTTAATGACAAAGCCTTTTCTCTAGGCCCTCTCCATTCAGAATGTTGATGCTAGCCTTGGTTCTGCCAATCATAAGTTGTTTGTTCTTGAATACCTCATTTCACCAATGTGGAATTTAACTGACATATTAATAAGAATTCTTTTCAACATTTAGATTTTAAATGTTTCTATTGAATATTTTTGGCATATAAATGTGATATAATTCACAAATATACTTTGGAAATTACAGAGAAATTAAAATTAAGTGCCATTTGATATTCTAATAAATGTGCCATAAATTTCACAGCAAGATTTCTTGCTGTTCCTGTCCTACTGCACGGATAGAATGTCCTTTTGTTCACTTAGTTTTGAAGCAAAGCAAATGATTCACCACTATAGATCCATGCCATGTTAGCAAAACTGAAGTGAGACAGAAAAAAATTAGCTTCTAACAGAATCATCTTAGTATTTGAAAGGCTTGTTTACCTTATAAATGCTTATCCGTGAAACATGATTGAAATGTCACACACATACATACATACACATACACACACATATACACTGACTCTCTCTCTCCCTCTCTCACACACACATACACACACACACACTGTATCTCTCTCTCATACACACACACATACACACACATTGTCTTTCTCACACACACATACACATACACACACTCTCTATCACATACACACTCACACTCACACGGGTGTATTTCACCTTTTAGGGGAAGAAAACTAAATGGAACCTAAGGGCCAGAGCCAAGAGGAAAGAAAAATATAACCCTGAAATAATATCTGAAAATAAAGACAAAGGGACATTAAAGAGAGGAAATGAATGAAAGCCCCAGATAGAAGACATTTTTTGAATTGCATCCAAATGGACTCATAATGGACCTAAGAGTGACTTGAGGTGAAAGCAAAAAAACTGTATTGCACTCTTCTCTGGACACTGTGCATTTGATTATCTAGGTCTTTCCAGTAATGGACTATACATTCTTCCAAAGCTACAGTGGCTATACAACGTGTTTTGGAATATGTAGTGGAACATAAATTTATGATGTGCCTCTTTTTCTATTACTTAGTAATTTATAACTATTTTAATGTAATTGTATAGACTTCCTAACCTACCATCTTCGATTGTTTCCAGAGATCATTTCAAGTCACCAGTCTGCATAACTGCTGAGCCAACTCAACAGCTTCCTAATCTTAATGTCAACATAATATCCAAGTGAATATGTATGTCGAACAATACTTAATTTTGGACTTAGGAATTGTTCTCATTTGGAGTGCCAGGGTAGGTATGTGCTCAATAAATTAGGCTAACATTTTTAGGTTATAATAGTTTCCTGGTGACAATATTAGTTTCTATGTCAAGAACCATTATATTAGAAGAGCAAAATACATGATGTTGTAGTACACAATATAAAATAACAAGAAGCCATGCAAAGTATGACAGATATCTTTTGGAGAGATATTTCTAAACCTTAAAACACAGATAGTTAGTGGAACTGAATAGCACTCTTCTCCCACAAATCCAGCTACTCTATAAACTTATAGAGGCCCATGGAGCTTTCTAAAAGAAGAAAATATCTCCATGGGATGTTTGATGCTGAATGAAATCCAGTAGAAACAGAAATCAAGGAAAAGTTATGTAGCCCAAGAGGGGAGAAAAACACTTCAAAATATATGATAATTAAGATATACACTTGATCTCTAGAGTATTACACTGAGAAATTGTTATGCAGTGTTTGGCTAAGGCCTCTTCATCCAGCCACCTTGGTGTGCCATGGGGGAAAACATAGCTCTGTATGTGAACCGACTAAGCCAGTCTGTAACAATTATGATGTTTAAAAAGATGATTCTTAACTTTGATGTAAAACAAATACACTGTAGTGTCAGGTGGGAACAAAATATGTCTTCTGTCCCTATGTTTAAATCAACTGTTATATTAGTTATAGCAGTAATATTCAGAAAATGTTGGCCCTCTGATGAAGTAATATGCTTTACAGATCTATTTCCATGGAGCTATATTAGCAAGTTAGTTGAAATCAATAAATGTATCTAGAGTTCCTAAATTGAACATGAGACAGGAATTATGGAAAAGCACACACACACACACATTATGGAAAAGCACACACACACACACACACACACACACTGACTCTCTCTCTCACACACACATACACACACACACACACACATACACACATACGCACACTATCTCTCTCTCTCTCTCTCTCTCTCTCTCTCTCTCACACTGTCTCTCTCTCTCTCTCATACACACACACATACACACACACACTGTCTTTCTCTCTCACACACACATGAGATGGTAACTCAGATTCACTGGACATGACAGTCCAAGGGAAATTTGGCTTAACTGTATCCATACCATTGAAGCAATGTATAATACCTTCACTTTATAATACCTTCACTTCATGATGTAGTGAGCATATTCCAAAAGAGTTCATCCAGTAACTTTTAAGCCTTCCTTCCTGATAAGCTCCCAGAAGCAGATAAAGGGAAATCACTGTCAATTATAGAAGCAAATAAAAAATGTATATTCAAATAAATTGTGAAAATTTTATGCACCAAGGTTCTCAGGAAGAGAGACTCTTGAGTTAAAGAGTGAGACAGGGTAGCAATCATAGAAAATGTGGAACTTCAGTAGAGATGAGAAGGCAAGATTTGGAGTATAATGAAGAGAAATGTACAGGTGTCCAGTCAGTCATACAAGTAATTAGCACTATGATATGCCAGCAATTGTTCAAGGTATTAGGGGACAAGGAGTCATGCTGATTTCAATTAATTAAAATGTTGGCAACAAAGAGAACTTCAATTAGTGAGTGCATTCATTGGTTTTCCCTCTTGTAGCACACAAAAAAAAATTCTCATTCATATATGGAATTTAGAGGAACTTGACATCAAAGCAGTCTTCACTCTTTAACCATTCATTCCTTCATCTATTCATTTAGTGCTGAGTACATCTGTGAGCCAGGCATTCTGCATAGTGCTGGAGATGTACAGAGGTATGACAGTTTCTTCCCTTTTCATTTTAGTATCCAGGTCACCATAATGGTGTCATATCATTTAATGTAGTTGTCTAGATCATGGAAGAATCCCCAAATCAAAAGAATATCTTAGTGATGGGAAAAAATGGCTAAGCAGATAAGAGCAGTCACTGCTCTTCTAGAGGATAAAAATTGTCTATAACTGCAATTTCAGGGGATCCAATGCCTCTAAGGATGCCAAACATGCATGAGCTACATAGATATGCATGCCGCCAAAACATCTATAAACACAAAATATAAATACTTTTTTTTTAAGGTGTGGCCATCAGAACTCAGTATTTGAATAATGGTTATTGTCCCTTTTTTTTTTAAAGATTTATTTACTTATTCTATGTAAGTACACTGTAGCTGTTTTCAGACGCTCCAGACGAGTGCATCAGATCCCATTACAGATGGTTGTGAGCCACCATGTGGTTGCTGGGATTTGAACTCAGGACCTTCGGAAGAGCAGTCAGTGCTCTTAACCGCTGAGCCATCTCGCCAGCCCATATAAATACTTTTAAGAGAACTTCTCCAAATATTTGCTGCTTTCTAGTTATAAATTGACTTCTTCCAACTGAAACTATTAACAGTCACCTCTCTGTCTCTTCTTTGGATACGTTTTTCTTCACACTCACATGGAAGAAGGCCCAGAGACAGACCTAAGGACACTTTCCTCTGTCCCTGAAAGATCTCTTGACCCTAGAGAAAAGTTTGACAAGCTTTTAAAAAACTAAAATATCAGTTGAAGCCAAAAGACCTCATTATAATCCTGCTAAGAGTTGGGTTGATCAGAATCTATACTCACCCTTTCTTGGGCAAGGTAACTCACATAAACTGTTCCACCAAGCCCAGTAAACATCAAGAGAGCTTTGCAAAGTTGTTACGTGTTCTTCTTCCTGGCAATAAAGCCAGCAGTAGTCTGTTTATCCATAAGCTTCCTTTTGTTCTTAAATCCTCTACTTAAAAAAGCCAAAAGGCATTCCTAAAATTCTCTTCCCTAAGTAAGATTTCACCAGCGTGTAAATCGTAATGCAAAAGCCAGGTACCAAGTTTTATGTCCAATTACCTACAAGGTCCCTGACACAGCCATGCTCAAGACTACATGCAGAATTGATTTAGATAGCTAAAAATACCTGTGTCAGTACTAAATTTTATCATCGCACACAACTTTCTATGACAGCAAAAGAGAAATCCAACTTAAAGTGATTGATTCTTGGAGGTCATCTGAACCCATTTATATCCTAATACAAGTTGCTTCATGTTGAAATTATGCTTTTGAACACCTTTTAAACAATCTTTGGACACCAGCAATAGAAAATCCTAGATTTGGAGGGTATATCGTTTAATCTTATAAGCCACCCACCTAATATAAATGTGTCTATTTTATTTCCCTTAAAACAACTGACTGATATACTACTCATGTTCGGTGAAGAAAGCAAATATTACATAGGTAAAAATAAACAAGTAAAACAAAACAAACAAACAAACAACAACAACAACAAATTACCGAGGGAAACATAACTAAGATCAAAACTCTAGGTACCCCTGATACATCATCAGTCAGTGTTTTACAGAAGTGCATCCAGATCTTCCTGACTGCCAGCATCATCTTCAAAGAACATATGCCATATTCACCTCAGCACAGTGTTTAAGAGGACAATTACCACATTCTGAGGAACACTGACAGCTACACCCTGGAAGCATTTCTACTGCTTTAAGGCTAAACTAGGCTTACAATTATTATCTGTATTGTTCTCCGTTGCTGCTCAGATCTTTGATGTTAATTTATCTGACTTTGTTAAATGGCAAATAGGTGGATTGCAAACTGAATAGCGGAAGGGCCCCACATGATCTTGAAGGTTCCTGCCACTCTGCTTTCAAAGGTCACTGGTTCAATGCTGTCTGCATTAAAAGTAAAGGCTTGTTTGTGAGTGGAACAATTTTCTGGCTTCCTCAGTGTATAACTAGAAGTGACTTACAGAGATAAACATTTAAGCACTGACAAGAAAAATACAATACATAGCCATATAAAGAAAAAAATGTCCTCTGATAGCTAATCAGCTCAGGTCTTACATGCTGTGCATTCAAAGTTGGTATTTTGAGTATATAATTATACACCAAGAGATGTAAGTTTTAAAAATCAACTATATCATTTTAAATTAGGAAACAATATGATCACAGTTGTATAAAATGTTAGAAAGGTTGAATTTTAGCCATCTTTCACTCCATTTCACCCTACAGCACATAAATGAACTTAAAGCAAACATTATTTACCCATCCTTCTAACATTTTAGAATAAATAAACTCAGAAGCTTACAAACTGAAAATTGTTAAGCCTTAATGCATCCAAGCCCAAATGACTGTATCCATCTGAATCTGCATATATACAATGTATCCTATATTTGTATATATACAATGTATCTATCTTTAATGTGAGAACAAATTAATTATCTTCCCTATCCACAGTCTCTTTCCACCAGAAGCAAGTCAGTCTGCAGTGGAAGGTGAACTTGGAAAAGCAGAAGGGATGATCAATATCCTGTTAAACTGGACCACAAGAAATCTGATCCCCAGTGGCTCAGAAAGCCAAAGAGGGCAAGAAGTTAATGGGGGCAAGATAGCAAATCTACACTATAATTTAATTTGCCACTTGAAAAACTGTAACTATTTTGCCAAGAACTCTTTTATCACATTTTCTTCAGTAGCACAAATTCATGACTCTCACTCTTTCATCCAATTTTAATTAAATGCACAGATACAAAAGAGAAATCAAACCCCAAAAAGTTTTCATTTGACAGGTATTTTAGTGGATTTCATAAAACAAAGTTTTCCTCCAGTTGTTTGATTGTTTGTTGTTTTGTTTTCTTGTGTTTTTGTTTGTTTGTTTGTTTGTTTGAGATCTACATCTAAAATATAGATCAACATAACCAAAACCAAGACTCTCTCAAATATGTGTACAGGTCACTATAGTCACCAATCTGTGTGTTAAAGATACAGGAACTATAGCAGTAATTTGTTGCCTCTTGGTGCACCCACCCAAGAGCTATCTGGATTCGCACATGAAACGCACACACACAAACACACACACACACACACACACCAGTTAATTTTTAATATGCCTTGACTAGTTCAAAGGCTGGGCAGTTCAAATCCTTCCCCTAGCTAATAAATACTCACCTCTGGTATTCCAGAGTTATCATCGTTTAAAATCCATATCACATCTCTGCTACCCCAGACCCAATGCAACGTGGCCACTAGAACCACTTACCCCAATTCTTACATGGCTGGTCCCTCTCACTGCAATTCTGCTTCTTCCTCCCTTGTCTCTCCCAAGCCTAAGAATCCTAAAAGTCCTGCCTCTGTCTGTCCTGCCCAAACATTGGCTGCTGGCATCTTTATTTACCAATTGGTGCCAACTGAGGGCAGAGTCCCTCAGTGTCTTACCTCCAGACACATCCTGAGGAGCCTTCTATATGAGTTCCAATTTACTTATGTCCCTAGAATTGTTATATTCTTATATCATCTGGTAAAAAAAATTTATATGATCAAATTGTTAGCATCAAATAAGTAATGTAATGCTTCTTATGTGAGATCCATTTGTCCTGCTATTTTGTATATAGACCAGAGATTTCAGTCCTTTTTTCTTAATATTTTTATTGGATATTTTATTTATTTACATTTCAAATGTTATCCTCTTCCCTGGTTTCCCCTCTGTAAACCCCATATCCCATCCCTCTCCCCCTGTTTCTATGAAGTTACTCCCCCACTCACCCTCTCCCTCCTCACCACCCTGGCATTCCCCTACATTAGAGCATGGAGTCTTCAGAGGACCAAGGGCCTCTCCTCCCAATCATGACAGATAAGGCAATCCTCTGCTACATGTGTCTCTGGAGCCATGGCATGAGCACTCTATCGTTGGTGGTTTCGTCCTTGGGGGACCTAGGGGATCTGGTTGCTTGATACTGTTGTTCTTCCTATGTGGTTGGAAACACCTTCAGCTCTTTCAGTCCTTTCTCTAACTCCTCCATTGGGGTCCCTGTGCTCATTCCAATACTTGGCTGTGAGCATCCAGCCCTGTATTTGTCAGGCACTGACAGGAGACAGCTGTATTAGGTTCCTGTCAGCAAGCCCTTGTTGGTATCTGCAGTAGTATCTATGTTTGGTGTCTGTATATGGAATGGATCCCTAGGTGAGTCAGGCTCTGTATGGTCTTTCCTTCAGTCTCTGCTCCACACTTTGTCCCCGCATTTCCTTTATACAGGAGCCATTCTGAGTTAAGAATTTGGAGGTGAGCAGGTGGCCCCATCCCTCAACTAGGGACCTTGCCTAACTTTTGGATATGGTCTCGACAGGTTCTCCCTCCACTTTGTTGGGCATTTCAGCTAATCTCATCCCTGTTGGGTCTTGGGAGCCTCTGGCTTTCCTGGCATCCGGGATTTTCTAGTGGCTACCCCCAGTTACCCATCCCCAATTGCTACACACCTCTGTTGAATTTCCTGACACTATCATCCCTGTCTCCTCCCATACCTGATCCTGCCCCACTCTTTCCCCTCCCCCTCTCACTTCCTCCCAAGTCCCTCCCACCTTCTACCTACCATGAGTATTTTGTTTCCCCTTCTAAGAAGGACTTTGGTCTTCCTTCTTCTTGAGCTTCATATGGTCTGTGAGTTGTATTGTGGGTATTCCGAGCTTTTGGGCTAATATCCACTTATCAGTGAAAACATACCATGTGTGTTCTTTTATGACTGGGTTACCTCACTCAGAATGATATTTCCTAGTTCAGAATATATTCTGATTATGATTTCACCCAAACCCTCTGAAATATTTAAGCAAATGAAAAACAGGAATACAGATCTAAAGATATGATAATTTATTTTGAGTATTTAAAAAAATTAAAGAAGCTGAAGGGAAGGAGATAAGAGAAAGGAAATAAATGGTGACCAAGCTTTATAGACCATCAGAGAGTTTGCATTTTTAACTAAAAGTCATATGATGACTTTGAAGAGTAAATCAGCCTTCATTTTAAAAGATTACTCTGTTCCTTGATACTGGAATATTAAAAGCTGTGATGAATAAAGTATGGTGTTGTTTCAGGAATACATGTGAAGCCGAACAAGAGTGTAGAACAGGAAAGGTAAGAGGGCATGTGTGGTATGTTTAATTTAGAGTGTATAAAAAGTCCTCATGAATGCATCATAAATAATCAAAATGAATTTTAATGACAATGAAAACACAGTGTGTGGAATATCTAAACCCTTCCCTATAAAGAAGACCATTCTTGATTCCATTCATAATCATTTATAATTTTAAACAATGTCTTGGAGTAAGCACAACAGGTTAGTGCCTATTGATAGAATTAACCCATTAAACTAGAATAGGAAGAATAGATGAATATACTTCAAGAAAGACAGTAGGCTGGGTAGTAAGGAGACTATCATCTAAAACCTGCGACAGTGAGTTACAAGGATTCCCATCCGGGAGGAATATTCTTATGGTTAGAGTGGAATCCACTATCTGTAGATTCCTGACAGTTCAGATAGGACAATGCCAATAGTTTCCAGTTGTGAAATCTCCATCATACAAGTCAGAACTATGTCTGTTTAACAAGCCACAAAGGCAGTCAGATTGAGCAAAGATCAGTCCTGGTCAAAGTCTGGGATCATGGCAAAAACTGCAGTTCTGCGATCTCAGGATGTAGCATTCTGATGTCTTTGTTTTGGATTTCTGAACCATGCTTGCAAAAAATTCCTAATAGAGGACAGATTCAATTTTCTGGTCTGATCTTTATCCATGAATTTTCTTTCACAACTGGGAAACAGTCAAGTCAAGGTCTTACCCTACATATGGATCACGTAGTTGCTACAAAAGGCAAACTATAATATCCTGGTGCATAAATATGGAAGAATTTCATTTTTCCTCATGAGCTAAATGTGAATGTTAATCTATATGTATTTCTCCACTCAGTGATGATTCTAGAACAGAATCTCTTCCCAGAGTCTATACCACCATTCTTAGCACATAGCATTTACTGCTATTTTATAAGGTCTCTCTTGAAAGGATTTGGTGGTGGTGGTGGTGGTGGTAGTAGTGGTAGTTTGTTTTGGTTCTGTTGTGGTGGTGGTGGTGGTGGTTGTTGTTCTTGTTGTTTGATGGACGGAAAACAAATACCTAACTTCTACTCTAATTTTGTTGGCTGTAGTTCAACCTTATAGCATCAACTTTCCAGGATGCTAAGAAATATAGGCAACTATATGTGCACATGGAACAGTGATATATAGGTGCTGTGAATACAAATGTTTTCAAAAAGATATTTTTAAATCTTTGTAATCTTGATATGACAAAGTTTTCTTAGGCAAGAAACGTTATACAAACATGATTAAGAAAAAAGAAATGACAAATTTTACTATATCAAAAGTTCAGTGAATTTTTGATCTAGAATAAACTTCTTCTCCCTTAATTTTTCTTAAGTGTATAACTGACCAAAACATTATAGCTAAGCTGAATAATGGGATTATAGAAATCACTGGGTTGAAAAATGACCCTTTCTCACAACTGATAAGGAGACAAGAAAGAAATCATGGTATTAAAAAGAGGCATGAGGATTTCTGAGTTCGAGGCCAGCCTGGTCTACAAAGTGAGTTCCAGGACAGCCAGGGCTATACAGAGAAACCCTGTCTTAAAAAAACAAACAAACAAACAAAAAAATCAACAACAACAACAAAAAAAAGTGCAGAAAAATATTTGCACTTACCAGGTCAAGTAAGCAGAAGTAAGAGAAAATAAGGATAGTTTGCTATTATTTCTCAATAAAATAGAAAAATCATACCAGTGATTAATGATGAAATAAACACCAATAACTTCTTGATGAGCCCGTAAATTAGTTCTGTTACAGAAGGAAAATCCAGGATTATCTGTCAATGTATAACAGATACTGTTGAGGGATCTGTGCCCCAGAATTACAATATGGACAATTATGATTTAGATAAACTGTAATAAGAAGAAAGGAAATTGTCTGAGAAATATGAGAGAAGGATAGATATAAAGTTTGTTGCATTATTTGTTGTTATAAATTATTGTAAAAGAATCCCATAAATGAGAACGTTTATTCCACTCAAATGTTTCTCACTATTCTAGAGGCTAATAAGTACAAGATCAGGATACCAAGCAGACTGAGTATCTGCTGAGGGTCCAGGGCTTACTGTGGGCAATCTCCTTTTGTACATCTACATAACAGAATCAGAAGAGCTTCCTTGGAGCTGTTTCATAGGTTGGTTTTATGAGAAATTTACCTTCATGACCTGATCATCTCCCAAAGGACCTACGTGCTGATGTCATCAATTTCAAGGTCAAGATTTCAATATACAAATCTTGTATGGAAACACACACAGATTATACCAATCACAATGCATGCAGAGCAAAGCCTGAGTGAAAGGTAGAGCTGAGGACACTCGGTAGTACAGGTTTCTTTTTTATATATATAAATGAAATATATATCATTTCATGCTTTAAGGTATATGTATTTCTTCTGGTGTTGACATAATAATCTATCCTAGCTATAAAAGTAATGATAATGTGGATTAATACCTATTTTTGTTGTTGTTGTTGTTGATTGCTTGATTGCTTGCATGCTTTCTTGCTTGTTTTTAAAGACAGGCTCTAACTGTAGCCAGAGCTAGCCCAACTGACCCTACAGTAGACTAAGATATTTTGAATACCGAACTGGACACAAACTTTCAGAGAAACTCTTGCCTCTCTCATCTGATAGTCTTATGCATATGCACCACTATACTGGAACTGGGACCCCTGTAACTTTCTATAAAGACTAAATAGCCCTCCTTTATTCTGTGTGGTAGTCAATTCTCAGGACCAAATTAAATCGTCACAGTATTTATTTTCATCATCATGTGCACGCGCATGTGCATGTGTGTTTGCCTCTCTCTCTCTCTCTCTCTCTCTCTCTCTCTCTGTGTGTGTGTGTGTGTGTGTGTGTGTGTGTGTGTGTGTGTGTGTGTTTGTGTGTAGACAAAGTATATAGAACAGGTTGTCTTGAAACTTATGGCAATTCTCCTGCCTCAACCTCGCATATGGTTACTCAGAACAATACCCACTTTCATCCTGTTACTTTTTCTTACTTTTTCTTTCTTTCATTTTAATTGGATATTTTCATTATTTACATTTCAAATGTTTTCCCTTTTCACGGTTTCCCTCCCTCCCGGAAACACCCTATCACATCCTGCTTCTATGAGGATGTTCCTCCACCCACCCACCCACTCCCATCTCCCCACTGTCAACTCCCCTACACCGGGGCATCTCTCAAGCGTTCTTAGGACCATGTACCTCTCCTTCAAGGGCATCCTCTGCTATATATGCAGCTGGAGCCATGTGTACTCCTTTGTTGATGGCTTAGTTCCTGGGAGTTCGGGGCGGAGGCTGTCTGCTTGGTTGATATTGTTGTTCTTCTTATGAGGTTGCAAACCCCGTCAACTCCTTCAGTTCCTTCTCTAGTTCCTCTATTAGGGATCCCGCACTAAGTCCAATGGATGTATGCTAATATCTGCCTCTGTATTTGTAAGGCTCTGGGAGGATCTCTCAGGAGACAGTCATCAGGCTCCTTTCAGCATGTCCTTTTTGGAATCCACAATAATGTCTGGGTTTGGCAACTGTATATGGGATGAATTCCCAGGAGGGACAGTCTCTGAGTGGCCTTTCCTTTAGTCTCTGCTTTACAATTTATTTCCATATTTGCTCCTGTGAGTATTTTGTTCTCCTTCTGAGAAGGATTGAAGCACCCACACTTTGGTCTTCGTTCTTATTGAGCTTCATGTGGTCTGTGAATTGCATTCTGGTTATTTGGAGCTTTTTGGCTAGTATCCACTTATCAGTGAGTGCATACCATGTGTGTACTTTTGCAGTTGGGTTACCTCACTCCGGATGATATTTTTTAGCTCTATCCATTTGCCTAAGAATTTCATGAATTCATAATTTTAATAGCTGATTAGTACTCCATTGTGTAAATGTACCACATTTTTTTGTATCCATCCCTCTGTTGCAGGACATATGGGTTCTTTCCAGCTCCTAACTATTATAAATAAGGCTGCTACAAACATAGTGAAGCATGTAACCATAATACATGTTGGGTCATCTTCTGGTATATACCCAGGAGGTATGCAGCTGGGTCCCTCAGGTAATGCTATGCCCAATTTTCTGAGGAAACACCAAACTGATTTCTAGAGTGGTTTTACCAGCTTGAATTCCCACCAGCAATGGAGAAGTGTTCCTCTTTCTCCACATCCTCACCAGTATCTGCTGTCACCTGAGTTTTTTATTTTAGCCATTCTACGTGGTGTGAGGTGGAATCTCAGGGTTGTTTTGATTTGCATTTCCCTGATGATTAAGAATGTTGAATATTTCTTAAGGTACTTCTGGGCCATTTGATATTCCTCAGTTGAAAATTATTTGTTTAGCTCTGTACCCATTTTTAATAGGGTTATTTGGTTCTCTGGAGTCTAACTTCTTGAGTTCTTTGTATATTTTGGATATTTGCCCTCTATGGGATATAGGATTGGTAAAGACCTTTTCCCAATTTGTTTGTTACCTTTTGTCTGATTGATAGTGTTCTTTGCCTTACAGAAGCTTTGGAATTTTATGAGGTCCCATTTGTTGATTCTTGATCATACAACAAGTGTTCTGTTCAGGAATTTTTCCCCTGTGCCCATATGTTCAAGGCTCTTCCCCACTTTCTTCTCTATAAGTTTCAGTTGACCTGGTTTTATGTGAAAGTCCTTGATCTACTTGTACTTGAGCTTTGTACAAGGAGGTAAGAATGAGTTGATTTGCATTCTTCTACATGCTGACTGCCAGTTGAACTAGCTCCACTTGTTTAAAATGCTATCTTTTTTCCACTGGATGGTTTTAGCTCCTTTGTCAAAGACCGAAGGTGTGTGGGTTCATTTCTGTGTCTGCAATTCTATTCCACTGATCTTCCTGCCTGTCTCTGTACCAACACCATGCAGTTTTTATCATGATTTCTCTGTAATAAAGCTTGAGATAAGGGATGGTGATTCCATCAGAGGTTCTTTTATTGTTGAGAATAGTTTTCGCTATCCTGGGTTTTTGTTATTACAAATGAATTTGTAAATTGCTCTTTCTAACTCTATGAAGACTTGAGTTGGAATTTTGATGGTGATTGCATTGAATCTGTAGATTGCTTTTGGCAAGAAGGCTATTTTTACTATATTAATCCTGCCAATCATGAGCATGGGAGATATTTCCATCTTTTGAGATCTTCTTCAATTTCTTTCTTCAATGACTTGAAGTTCTTGTCCTATAGACCTTTCACTTGCTTGGTTGGAATCACACAAAGGTATGTAATATTATTTATGACTATTGTGAAGGGTTTCATTTCCCTAATTTCTTTCTAGGCCTGTTCATCCTTTGAGTAGAGGAAGGCTACTGATTTGTTTGAATTATTATTATATCCAGCCACTTTGCTGAAGTCGTTTATCAGTTTCAGGAGTGCTCTGGTGGAATTCTGGAGGTCACTTAAGAATATGATCATATAATCTACAAAGAGTGGTATTTTTACTTTTTCCTTTCCAATTTGTACCTCTTTGATCTCCTTTTGTTGTCTAATTGCCCTAGCTAGAATTTCAAGTACTATAATGGATAGATAAGGAGAGAGTGGGCAGCCTTGTCTAATCCCTGATTTTAGTGGGATTGCTTTAAGTTTCTCTCCATTCAGTTTGATGTTGGCTACTAGTTTGCTGTATATTCCTTTTACTATGCTTAGGTATGGGCCTTGAATTCCTGATGTTTCCAAGACTTTTAACATAAAGGGATGCTGATTTTGGTCAAATGATTTTTCAGCATCTAATGAAATGATCATGTGGTTTTTTTTCTTTGTGATTATTTATGAACTGGATTATGTTGATGGATTTCTGTATATTGAACCATCCCTGCATCACTGGGATGAAACCTACTTGATTGTGGTGAATGATGGTTTTGATGTGTTCTTGAATTCAGTTGGCAAGAATTTTATTGAGTATTTTTTTTTAAGCACAGGAACTTGCTGATTCTTATTTATTTATTTATTTATTTTTAGATTTCTTTTTTCCTACAATTTATTTTTATTTTTTATTAGATATTTTCTTTATATACATTTCAAATGCTATCCTGAAAGTTCCCTAAACCCTCTCCCCGCCCTACTCCCCTACCCACCCACTCCCACTTCTTGGCCCTGGCATTCCCCTGTACTAGGGCATATAAAGTTTGCAATACCAAGGGGCCTCTCTTCCCTCTCTTCTGCTACATATGCAGCTAGAGATAAGAGCTCTGGGGGTACTGGTTAGTTCATATTGTTGTTCCACCTATAGGGTTGCAGACCCCTTCAGCTCCTTGGGTGCTTTCTCTAGCTTCTCCATTGGGGAGGCCTGTGTTCCATCTTATAGATGACTGTGAGCATCCACTTCTGTATTTGCCAGGCACTGGCATAGCCTCATACAAGACAGCTAAGCCGGGCGTGGTGGCGCACGCCTTTAATCCCAGCACTCGGGAGGCAGAGGCAGGCAGATTTCTGAGTTCGAGGCCAGCCTGGTCTACAAAGTGAGCTCCAGGACAGCCAGAGCTATAAAGAGAAACCCTGTCTCGAAAAACCAAAAAAAAAAAAAAAAAAAAAAAAAAAAAAAAAAAAAAAAAAAAAAACAAGACAGCTAAAACAGGGTCCCTTCAACAAAATATTTCTGGTTTTGGTGACTGATTATGGGATGGATCCCTGGGTGGGATAGTCTCTGGATAGTCCATCCTTCCATCTCAGCTCCAAATTTTATCTCTAACTCCTTCCATGGTTATTTTGTTCCCCATTCTAAGAAGGAGTGAAGTATACACACTTTGGTCTTCCTTATTCTTGAGTTTCATGTGTTTTGCAAATTTTCTCAAAGAACCAGCTCCTGGTTTGGTTGATTATATAGTTCCTTTTGTTTCTATTTGGTTGATTTCAGCCCTGAGTTTGATTATTTCCTGCCTTCTACTCCTCTTGGGTATATTTGCTTCTTTTTGTTCTAGAGCTTTCAGGTGTACTGTCAAACTGTTAGTATAAGCTCTCTCCAGTTTCTTTATGGAGGCACTTAGACCTATGAGTTTTCCTCTTAGGACAGCTTTCATTGTGTCCCATAAGTTTTGGTATGATGTGTCTTCATTTTCATTAAATTCTAAAAAGTCTTTAATTTCTTTATTTCTTCCTTGACCAAGATATCATTAAGGAGAGTATTATTCAGCCTCCATGTGTATGTGTGCTTTCTGTTGTTTTTATTGGAATTTAAGACCATCCTTAGTCCGTGGTGATCTGATAGGAGCATGAGATTATTTCAATCTTCTTGTATCTGTTTGTGGCCAAATACATGGTCAATTTTGGAGGAGGTATCATGAGGTGCTGAGAAGGAAATATATTCTTTTACTTTAGAATGAAATGTTCTACAAATATGTTAGATCCATTTAGTTTATAACTTCTGTGAGTTTCGCTGTGTCTCTGTTTTGTTTCTGTTTCCATGATCTGTCTATTGCAGAGACAGGGGTGTTAAACTCTCCCATTATTATTGTGTGGCATGCGATTTCTGCCTTGAGCTTTAGTAAAGTTTCTTTTATGAATGTGGGTGCCCTTGCATTTGGAGCATAGATGTTCAGAATTTAGAGTTCATCTTGGTAATTTTTTCCTTTGACCAGGATGAAGTGTTCTTCCTTATCCTTTTTGATAACTTTTGTTTGAAAGTTGATTTTATTTGATATGAGAATGTCTACTCCAGCTTATTTCTTGGGACCATTTGCTTGGAAAATTGTATTCCAACATTTTATTCTGAGGTAGTGTCTGTCTTTATCACTGAGGTACATTTCTTATGTACAGAAAAATGCTGGGTCCTGTTTACATATCCAGTCTGCTGGTCTATGTTTTTAATTGAGGAATTGAGTCCATTGATTATTAAGAAATATTAAGGAAAAATGATTGTTACTCTTTGTGATTTTTGTCGTTAGAGGTGGCATTATGTTTGTGTACCTATCTTCTTTTGAGTTTATTGAAAAATTATTTTCTTGCTTTTTCTAGGGTGTCATTTCCCCCCTTGTGTTGGTGTTTTCCATCTATTATCCTTTGTAGGGCTGGATTTGTGGAAAGATACTGTGTAAATTTGGTTTTGTTGTAGAATGTCTGGTTTTCTCCATCTACAGTAATTGAGAGTTTTGTTGGGTATGGTAGTCTGGGCTGGCATTTATGTTCTCTTAGAGTCTTATGACATCTACCCAGGATCTTCTGACTTTCATAGTCTGATGAGAAGTCTGGCCTAATTCTGATAGGTCTGACTTTATATGTTAATTGACCTTTTTCCTTAATGCTTTTAATATTCTTTCTTTATTTAATGCATTTGGTGCTTTTATTATTATATGATGAGAAGAATTTCTTTTCTGGTCCAGTCTATTTTGAGTTCTTTAGGCTTCTTGTATGTACATGGACATCTCTTTCTTTAGGTTGCGGAAGTTTTCTTCTATAATTTTGTTGAAGATATTTACTGGCCCTTTAAGTTTGGAATCTTTGCTCTCTTCTATACCTATTATCCTTGGGTTTGGTCTTCTCATTGTGTCTTGGATTTCAAGGATGCTTTGGGTTAGGAGCTTTTTGCATTTTGCATTTTCTTTGACTGATGTGTCAATGTTTTCTAAGGTGTCTTCTGCCCCTGAGACTCTCTCTCATCTATCTCTTGTATTCTCTTGGTGATGCTTGCATCTATGACTCCTAATTTCTTTCCTAAATTTTCTAATGCCAGGGTTGTCTCCTTTTGTGATTTCTTTATTGTTTCTATTTCCATTTTTAGATCTTGGATGGTTTTGTTCATTTCCTTCAACTGATTGTGTATTCCTATAATTTCTTAAGGGATTTTTGTGTTTCCTCTTTAAGGGCTTCTACATGTTTACCTGTGTTCTCCTGTATTTCTCTCAGTGAGTTATTTATGTTCTGCTTAAAGTCCTCCATCATTGTCATGAGAAGTGACTTTAGATCCAAATCTTGCTTCTCAGGTGTGATAGCGTATCCAGGATTTGTTATGTTGGGGGAATTGGGTTCTGATAATGCCAAGTAACCTTGGTTTCTGTTGCTTCTGTTCTTATGCTTGCCTCCTGCCATCTGATTATCTCTAGAGCTCCCTGCCGTCACTATATCTGACTGGAGTTTGTCTTTCCTGTAATACTGGTTGATTAGAACTCCTCAGAGTCCAGCTGTCTCTGTGATCTTTTGATTCCAGAATCCCGTGATCCTGAGATTCTGGGTGTGTCAGAGTTCCTGGGAGTCA
This sequence comes from Mus caroli, assembly GCF_978045245.1. NCBI lineage: Eukaryota > Metazoa > Chordata > Mammalia > Rodentia > Muridae > Mus > Mus caroli. The sequence continues at coordinate 63,866,393 of NW_028227261.1, forward strand.
AGCTGCCTCTGAGACCCTGAGATCCTGGTGTGACCAAGCTCCTGGGTTCCTGGAATCCTAGTTTCCGAAGAATCTGGGCACTCTAGAGTGCCTGGGAATGGAACCTCATCTGGGGACTGTGGGACTGGCTTCTGAGTTTGCCCAATGTAGACTGGTGTGGATCAGAAGTAACCTGAGCCACTGGTCAAGTGGGATTCCTGCGTCCCTGGATCATGCTGGTCCAGGTTACTCTAAGTGGTGTTGAAACAGATGTTGTGTTCTCCTCACCCCTGATCCTAAGATCTTGGGCATTCTAGAGCACCTGGGAGTGGATCCTCCTCTGTGTTATTTTTTCTTTGATTTGCTGTTGCATTAGTTCTTTGAGAATTCCATAGATGTACACAATATAGTTTGCTCACATTTATCCCCAATTCCTCTCACATCCACCCCCAACTTTATGTCCTTTTTATTATTATATAACACCCTGAGTCCATTTTCTTCCATTTATTTATTTATTTATTTATTTATTTATTTATTTATTTATTTAACATTCCGATCAAAGCCTCACCTTTTCCCAGTTCTCCCCCCTCACAGTCCTTCTCCTTCTTCTCCTCTAAGGAAATATCCCGCTAGGTACTAATACCCCCTGGCATAGTAAGTCACTGAAGGACTCTAGGCACATCCTCTCCCACTGAGCCAGACAAGTCAACCCAGTTAGGGGAACAAGATCCACAGGCAGAAAACAGAGGCAGCCCCACTCCAGTTGTTGTGGGACCTGCATGAAGATCAAGCTGTACGTCTGCTATATAAGTACAAGGGGACTAGGTCCAGCCCATGTATGCTTGTTGGTTGGTATGGTTCAGACTCTATTGGTCTTCTTGTGGAATCCCTACCCCTCTGGATCATTCATTTCTTCCCCAAACACTTCCACAAGTCTTCCAGAGTTCCATGCCATGTTTGGCTGTGGATCCCTGCATCGGTTTTGGTCAGCTGCGGGTTATATGCTCTCAGAAGACAGTTCTATTAGGCTCTTGTCTGAAACCTTAACAGAATATCATTACTAGAATCAAGAATTGGTTCTTGGCCATGGGATGGGTCTCAAGTTCAGTCAGTCATTGTTTGACCATTTCCTTAGCCTCTTGTTCTGTCTTTGTCCCTGCACTTCTTATAGGCAGGACAAATATTGGGTTGAAGGTTTTGTGGATGGCATACTGTCCTTATCATTCTGTCCTGCCTGGCTACAGGAGGTGGCCATTTCAGATTCCATATCCCCCACTGCCAGCATTCTCACCTAGAATCACCAGATAGACTTCTTAGAGCCTCCCCCATGCCTGGTCTCTGGTATGTCCTAGAGTTGCACCTCCCCCAGACCCATCATCCAGTTTCTGTTAATTCTTCCAGCCCTCAATCATCCCCCAGTTCCTCTCCTCATCCCCTCTCCCATCCAAATCTCTCCCTCCATCCACTTCCAATGATCATTTTATTACCTCTTCTGAGTGAGCTGAATCCAATTTTTATAACTCTAACAATAATTAATATGGGGCTATCCACTAAAGCATGGTAAACCTATGGAGTCACGTGCTTAAAGAAAACTGACTCTCCCTATTCACAAAGCCAGCACCATTCAATAGTTCCCCAACTAGAGGTAGTAGTTCATGATCCCTTCCTTGCTCCATGCTAGAATGTTGACTTACTTGATCTTGTAGAGATAACCACAGCTTCTGTGAGCTCATGGGTGCAGTTGTCCTATCATATCCAGAAGTAGCTGCTTTAGTCCAGTTCTCTCCAGCCTCTGACTAATGCAATTATTCCAGCTCTTCTTCCATGATGGTCCCTGAGCCTTGAGGAGATAGGGTATAATATGGCTGTCTCATTTATGACCAGGCTCTCCACAGACACCATTCTCTGCAACTGGACCAAACGCAAGTTTCTACATTAACAACATCCCACTACACAAAAAATGAGCTTTGAGGGCTGGACTGATCTGTGGATATAGAAGTATGAATTTAGAAAGTAGTTTGATAATATAATCATTTAACCTGATAATAGTAGTAGGTTTTACCCTGTAGCCTACAGCTCCAGAACACTGAGTTTTAGCCCAGATTTATAGCACCAGGCGTGGGCCTTAAATACAATCATAGAGTGGTTGATTACCCTCCCTAACATCTGTGCCACTACTACAACCATAGACATACATTGCCATTCTCATCATTATTTGTTATTACAAGCGCTTTATAGCTGGATAAAGTAGCTGGCAGAGAAGCTTCCTAGCCAATGGAAATTTGACTTCTCCATGTCCTGTGACCAAATGTAGTGTGTCTTCAGCAACATTATCTTACCAGCAAGTTCTAGTGGGCAACCAAGAGCAACTACTTTACGCAGATTTGTTTGGGAGCATCCAGACACCCCTGACCAACAACTTGGAATCGAGATATACACCTGTGAGGGGGCTTTGTATTTGTTTTGTTGACAACCCATGGTTTCTTGAAGGAACATTATTATCCCACATCAAAGTATTGCGCAGTGAAACTGCATGCATAAGCTGCTTGCCAGGTTAGATTATTTCTCCTGATCCGGATCTGTCAGCCTATCTGTGACCAATCTGAGCTCGTGCCTGGAGCATGTGTGATTCTGATTGGATGAGGTGGTGTGGAGCAAGAAGAGGTCAGTTGCTGCTATTGTATAAATATAGCCCTTGCCCTAAGTAAAAAAGAGTTGCAAGAGCTGCAAGTAAAGAGGAAGCTGCAGAAGCTTCGTGAACCTGTCTTGGTGTCTATGTTGTTCTTGTCTCTGCAGGAATAGAGACAGAGACAGTGGCACAAGCCTTTAATCCCAGCACTCAGGAGGCAGAGACAGGCAGATTTCTGAGTTTGAGGCCAGCCTGGTCTACAAAGTGAGTTCCAGGACAGCCAGGGCTATACAGAGAAACCCTGTCTCGAAAAACCAAAAAAAAATCAAAAACAAAAACAAACCTCACCTTGGTTGACAAATGTGGATGCCTAGATTTCCCCACACATTCTAGAGACACACAATGTCAGAAATGCATCCATGTTACTACAGAATATAAAATCATAGCAGCTGAGATGTCATTAGAAGAGTGAATTTATATATTTATCTTTTTTTATAAAAGAGGACATAAAATGGAAGTTTTCCTAAAGAAGTACAATGAAGAGAGAAGGAGAAACATCTCTGAGTTTTTGCTTTCCTTTACCTAATAAGCATTGCAGGGAAGTAAGCCATTTCCATAATTCATGGGCATCCTGTGATGTGCAAGGTTATTTTTGAATTTGTTTCTCCTGTAAGAAAAGGTTTCCTTCCTAAAATTAGATAGTGAGTCTACTTCCAAAGCCAGTAATCAAACATAAGTTAAAGCTCCTTAAATAAGGGAGAGAACATTTCAGAGCTCTAAAATCATTAGAAATAGGTCACTGAGCGCTTCAATAAAACTTCAGAAAAGGTTCCAATAAAAAAGGTATTCTCATTAAGAAGCTGTAAAGTAACCCTGCTATCAAACAGGGGGAAAATCACATACGCAAAAGCAGCAAAAATATAGTCTATAAAGTCATTTAATGAAGCAGAAATTTGTATCTATGCCATATCTAATGCATTGCTAGAAATACCTCAGCAAATTCACTAATTATGAACCCAGAATTATCCACAGTTATTATGGCTATTACTCAGCAACGCAAGATTTAAAGTTGGCTGTCTCTTTTACCATAGTTAGAAAAGAAATATTGGCACATATATGGTCTGCTTAAATAGGTTAGAAAATGGGAGGGAATTTACTAACTATCCCTTTAATTATGCAAACAGAGTTTCCATAATTCTGAAACTGAATTCTATAACACCCACAGATTTCCCCATAATCTAGCTGTAAATAGTAATTACAGTGTTCAGAGTAGGAAATGCTATATTTTATGTTTTTTAAAAAGTCTCTATTATTACCTCCTGCTTTAAGTCATTTGATAACTGTCTAAAACTTTTCTGGTAGGGAAAGTTTTACATTCTTTGGAAGTCCTATCTTTATTTTTATGAAAAGTATAGGAGAAATTTGTTCAGTCATTTTCAAATTAAAGGACAGTGGGGGAGGACTTTTGCTGTTGAACTTTAGAACACTATATTTAGCAGGTCCCCGGTGGATTGCATAATCACTTCAAGACTGTGGATTAACAATCAAAGAGAGTACAGATACTGACCTACATTGGAGAAACCCTACACACACAATCAAAAATTCGCCCTCCAGAAAGCTTTCAGGTAACCTGCTAGGTAAGCAACATATGTCCCAGTGCTAGTATGCTAGGAATCAGGGTAAAAAAAAAAAAAAAAGCAACCTGAAAAGACCACATTAATGGTAAGGAAGACAGTGACAGTCATATATGCCCCATCATTAGATTTCAGACCCTAGAAAGTCAGGTTGCAATACAAAAGTCATTTCTCTGCTTACTGTGAAGGTCTACATTCTTACCTACTTTGGTCTCTAGCTCATAGGCTGTTATCCTCAGGATGCTGAGCCGAGCAGCCAATGCCATGCAGCTGTATCAGAAGCAGAACAGTTTCATTTCCCTGAGCTTCAGACATGAATTCATCATAACCACTCTGCCCGGCATTTACTCCTCCTCTTGTGTTTCCCTTCTGCATGCACCAGCCCTTCGTTCACTCAAGTGGCTGCTCACAGCAGGAATCTGAGTCATCCTTGATAGTTCCCTTCTTCCATTTTGTGCATCCATTCTCCATGCTTTTCAGATTGTCTTCCTTCATTTCTGTCCATCTCCATTCCACTCATCATCAATGTTAAAAACACCAAAATTGCTTTGCTGGATCTGCAGGTGAATCTAAATAAAATTCATGAGCCTTGTGACATCCTCTGAAGTCTTGTATATAATATATTGTATGTATTATATATATATATATATATATATATATATATATATATATATACAATAATATGGATATTGCTGTTTCTCTGAAAATCCTGTTGATTCTATTTCATTTCTACATATTCGGTCTGCCTGAGTCAAGGCTGGATGGCTTCCAATGTAGCCACCTTGCAAGATGGGCACAGTCTGGTTCAATAAATACTTTTAATAGTATTTAAATGGGTGCACATAAATTTCAATATTACATCAAAGTATGTTTGTATAAGATATATATGTATATATATATACACATGTATATATATACATATATATACACCAGTATGTAAATCAGTTCAAATGACATCACACAGCTTTAATCACTGAACTATTCTAATTTTATTAGTTCAGAAGATATGCCTTCCATTCCTTACCATTTTGCAAATTCTGAATAGCCTTATGTTGATTTTAAGCAGAAACTTGTGAATGAGAGACATTTTTACTCTCTATGGTAACTCCTCTGACTCTTAGTGACCATTCTTGGTAATTAGTGACACTTTACTATTCACTTATCTTTCATTTACTGAAATCTGCAGATCTTATAAATTGTTCACTGGTTTTATTATTTCCTAACCAAAAAACAACAAAATCACTGTACTTTAAAATAATAGATGCGATTTTGAGACTTCTGGTGAGTGGAACACAGCTTCTGCTCCAATCCAATTGCACACGGGACTTGAGACTGCATTAGTTAGGGAAGCAGAAACCGGCCTGAGTAGGGCCACAGGCCTCATCCGGCCTGAACAGCACCTTTGTAGCTAGAGTGCAGGGTCGGCAGGGTCGGCTGACACCCGCCAGCTACCCACTACCCCCGCCACAGGATTTTGAGATTGCTGGTGAGTGGAACACAGCTTCTGCTCCAATCTTTAAACAGTGACAACGACAACAACTAACCCCAGAGATTACCAGATGGCGAAAGGTAAACGTAATAATCTTACTAACAGAAACCAAGACCACTCACCATCATCAGAACCCAGCACTCCCACTTCGCCCAGTCCAGGGCACCCCAACACACCGGAAAAGCTAGACACGGATCTAAAAGCATATCTCCTGATGATGGTAGAGGACTTCAAGAAGGACTTTAATAACACACTTAAAGAAATACAAAGGAACACTGGTAAACAGGTAGAAGACAATAAAGAGGAAGCACAAAAATCCCTTAAAGAATTGCAGGAGAACACTGCTAAAGAGTTACAAATCCTTAAAGAAAAACAGGATAACCTAATCAAACAGGTAGAAGTCCTTAATGAAAAACAGGAAAACACATCCAAACAGATGATGGAAATGAACAAAACCATACTAGACCTAAAAAGGGAAGTAGACACAATAAAGAAAACCCAAAATGAGGCAACACTGGAGATAGAAACCCTAGGAAAGTAATCTGGAACCATAGATACCAGCATTAGCAACAGAATACAAGAGATGGAAGAGAGAATCTCAGGTGCAGAAGATTCCGTAGAGAACATCGGCACAACATACAAGGAAAATGTACAATGCAAAAAGATCCTAACTCAAAACATCCAAGAAATACAGGACATAATGAGAAGACCAAACCTACGGATAATAGGAGTGGATGAGAATGAAGATTTTCAACTCAAAGGACCAGCAAACATCTTCAACAAAATTATAGAAGAAAACTTCCCAAATCTAAAGAAAGAGATGCCCATGAACATACAAGAAGCCTACAGAACTCCAAAGAGACTGGACCAGAAAAGAAATACCTCCCGACACATAATAATCAGAACAACAAATGCTCTAAATAAAGATAGAATACTAAAAGCAGTAAGAGAAAAAGGCCACGTAACATATAAAGGCAAGCCTATCAGAATTACACCAGATTTTTCACCAGAGACTATGAAAGCCAGAAGATCCTGGACGGATGTTATACAGACACTAAAAGAACACAAATTCCAGCCCAGGCTACTATACCCAGCCAAACTCTCAATTAACATAGATGGAGAAACCAAAGTATTCCACGACAAAACCAAATTCACACATTATCTCTCCATGAATCCAGCCCTTCAAAGGATAATAACAGAAAAAAACCAAAACAAGGACAGGAACCATGCCCTAGAAACTACAAGAAGGTAATCCCTCAACAAACCTAAAAGAAGACAGCCACAAGAACAGAATGCCAACTTTAACAACAAAAATAACAGGAAACAACAATTACTTTTCATTAATATCTCTTAATATCAATGGACTCAACTCCCCGATAAAAAGACATAGACTAACAAACTGGCTACACAAACAAGACCCAACATTTTGCTGCTTACAGGAAACTCATCTCAGAGAAAAAGATAGACACTACCTCAGAATAAAAGGCTGGAAAACAATTTTCCAAGCAAATGGTATGAAGAAACAAGCTGGAGTAGCCATTCTAATATCTGATAAGATTAACTTCCAACCCAAAGTCATTAAAAAAGACAGGGAGGGACACTTCATACTCATCAAAGGTAAAATCCTCCAAGAGGAACTATCAATCCTGAATATCTATGCTCCAAATACAAAGGCAGCCACATTCATTAAAAAAACTTTAGTAAATCTCAAAGCACACACTGCACCTCATACAATAATAGTGGGAGACTTCAACACACCACTTTCACCAATGGACAGATCATGGAAACAGAAACTAAACAGGGACACAGTGAAACTAACAGAAGTTATGAATCAAATGGATCTGGCAGATATCTACAGAACATTCTATCCTAAAACAAAAGGATATACCTTCTTCTCAGCACCTCATGGTACTTTCTCCAAAATTGACCACATAATTGGTCAGAAAACAGGCCTCAACAGATACAAAAATATTGAAATTGTCCCATGCATCCTATCAGATCACCATGGATTAAGGCTGATCTTCAATAACAAAATAAATAATAGAAAGCCAACATTCACATGGAAACTGAACAACACTCTTCTCAATGATACCTTGGTCAAGGAAGGAATAAAGAAGGAAATTAAGGACTTTTTAGAGTTCAATGAAAATGAAGCCACAACATACCCAAACTTATGGGATGCAATGAAAGCATTTCTAAGAGGAAAACTCATAGCTCTGAGTGCCTCCAAAAAGAAACTAGAGAGAGCACACATTAGCAGCTTGACAACATACCTAAAAGCACTAGAACAAAAGGAAGCAAATTCACCCAAGAGGAGTAGACAGCAGGAAATAATCAAACTCAGGGGCGAAATCAACAAAGTGGAAACAAGAAGAACTATTCAAAGAATCAACCAATCAAGGAGCTGGTTCTTTGAGAAAATCAACAAGATTGATAAACCCTTAGCCAGACTCACTAGAGGGCACAAGGAAAGCATCCTAATTAACAAAATCAGAAATGAAAAAGGAGACATAACAACAGATCCTAAAGACATCCAAAACACCTTCAGATCCTTCTACCAAAGGCTATACTCAACAAAACTGGAGAACCTGGATGAAATGGAGAAGTTCTTAGACAGATACCAGGTACCAAAGTTGAATCAAGATCAGGTTAATGATCTAAACAGCCCTATATCCCCCAAAGAAATAGAAGCAGTCATTAATAGTCTCCCAACTAAAAAAAGCCCAGGACCAGATGGGTTTAGTGCAGAGTTCTATCAGACCTTCAAAGAAGATCTAATCCCAGTTCTTCACAAACTATTCCACAAAAGAGAAACAGAAGGTACTCTACCCAACTCATTCTATGAAGCCACAATTACTCTGATACCTAAACCACAAAAAGACCCAACAAAGATAGAAAACTTCAGACCAATATCCCTTATGAATATTGATGCAAAAATACTCAATAAAGTTCTTGCTAACCGAATCCAAGAACACATCAAAACAATCATCCATCCTGACCAAGTAGGTTTCATCCCAGGGATGCAGGGATGGTTCAATATACGGAAATCCATCAATGTAATCCAGTATATAAACAAACTCAAAGACAAATCCACATGGTCATCTTGTTAGATGCGGAAAAAGCATTTGACAAGATCCAACACCCATTCATGATAAAAGTCTTGGAAAGATCAGGAATTCAAGGCCCATACCTAAACATGATAAAAGCAATCTACAGCAAACCAGTAGCCAACATCAAAGTAAATGGTCAGAAGCTTGAAGCAATCCCTCTAAAATCAGGGACTAGACAAGGCTGTCCACTTTCTCCATACCTATTCAACATTGTACTTGAAGTCCTAGCCAGAGCAATTCGACAACAAAAGGAGATCAAAGGGATACAAATTGGAAAAGATGAAGTCAAAATATCACTTTTTGCAGATGATATAATAGTATATATAAGTGACCCTAAAAATTCCACCAGAGAACTCCTAAGCCTGATAAACAGCTTCGGCGAAGTAGCTGGATATAAAATTAACTCAAACAAATCAATGGCCTTTCTCTACACAAAGAATAAACAGGCTGAGAAAGAAATTAGGGAAACAACACCCTTCTCAATAGTCACAAATAATATAAAATATCTTGGCGTGACTCTAACTAAGGAAGTGAAAGATCTGTATAATAAAAACTTCAAGTCTCTGAAGAAAGAAATTATAGAAGATCTCAGAAGATGGAAAGATCTCCCATGCTCATGGATTGGCAGGATCAACATTATAAAAATGGCTATCTTGCCAAAAGCAATCTACAGATTCAATGCAATCCCCATCAAAATTCCAACTCAATTCTTCAACGAATTAGAAAGTGCAATCTGCAAATTCATCTGGAATAACAAAAAACCTAGGATAGCAAAAACTCTTCTCAAGGATAAAAGAACCTCTGTTGGAATCACCATGCCGGACCTAAAGCTTTACTACAGAGCAATTGTGATAAAAACTGCATGGTACTGGTATAGTGACAGACAAATAGACCAATGGAATAGAATTGAAGACCCAGAAATGAACCCACACACCTACGGTCACTTGATCTTCGACAAGGGAGCTAAAAACATCCAGTGGAAGAAAGACAGCATTTTCAACAAATGGTGCTGGCACAACTGGTTGTTAACATGTAGAAGAATGCGAATTGATCCATTCCTATCTCCTTGTACTAAGGTCAAGTCTAAGTGGATCAAGGAACTTCACATAAAACCAGAGACACTGAAACTTATAGAGGAGAAAGTGGGGAAAAGCCTTGAAGATATGGGCACAGGGGAAAAATTCCTGAATAGAACAGTAATGGCTTGTGCTGTAAGATCGAGAATTGACAAGTGGGACCTCATGAAACTGCAAAGCTTCTGCAAGGCTAAAGACACCATCAATAAGACAAAAAAACCACCAACAGATTGGGAAAGGATCTTCACCTATCCTAAATCAGATAAGGGACTAATATCCAATATATATAAAGAACTCAAGAAGGTGGACTCCAGAAAGTCAAATAACCCCATTAAAAAATGGGGCTCAGAACTGAACAAAGAATTCTCACCTGAGGAATACCGAATGGCAGAGAAGCACCTGAAAAAATGTTCAACATCCTTAATCATCAGGGAAATGCAAATCAAAACAACCTTGAGATTCCACCTCACACCAGTCAGAATGGCTAAGATCAAAAATTCAGGTGACAGCAGATGCTGGCGAGGATGTGGAGAAAGAGGAACACTCCTCCATTGTTGGTGGGATTGCAAGCTTGTACAACCACTCTGGAAATCAGTCTGGCGGTTCCTCAGAAAATTGGACATAGTACTACCGGAGGATCCAGCAATACCTCTCCTGGGCATATATCCAGAAGATGTCCCAACCGGTAAAAAGGACACATGCTCCACTATGTTCATAGCAGCCCTATTTATAATAGCCAGAAGCTGGAAAGAACCCAGATGTCCCTCAACAGAGGAATGGATACAGAAATTATGGTACATTTACACAATGGAGTACTACTCAGCTATTAAAAAGAATGAATTTATGAAATTCCTAGCCAAATGGATGGACCTGGAGGGCATCATCTTGAGTGAAGTAACACAATCACAAAAGAACTCACACAATATGTATTCACTGATAAGTGGATATTAGCCCAAAACTTAGGATACCCAAGATATAAGATACAATTTGATAAACGCATGAAACTCAAGAAGAATGAAGACCAAAGTGTGGACACTGTGCACCTTCTTAGAATTGGGAACAAAACACCCAGGGAAGGAGTTACAGAGACAAAGTTCGTAGCTGTGATGAAAGGATGGACCATTTAGAGACTGCTGTATCCAGGGATCCGTCCCATAATCAGCTTCTAAACGCTGACACCATTGCATACACTAGCAAGATTTTGCTGAAAGGACCCAAATATAGCTGTCTCTTGTGAGACGATGCTGGGGCCTAGCAAACACAGGAGTGGATGTTCACAGTCAGCTATTGGATGTATCACAGGGCTCCCAATGGAGAAGCTAGAGAAAGTACCCAAGGAGCTAAAGGGATCTGCAACCCTATTGTTGGAACAACATGATGTACTAACCAGAACCCCGGAGCTCTTGTCTCTAGCTGCATATGTATGGAAAGATGGTCTAGTCGGCCAACAATGGAAAGAGAGGCCCATTGGACTTGCAAACTTTATATGCCCCAATATAGGGGAATGCCAGGGCCAAAAGAATGGGAATGGGTGGGTAGGGAAGTGGGGGGCGCTATGGGGGACTTTTGGGATAACATTGGAAATGTAATTGAGGAAAATATGTAATAAAAATATTAAAAATTAAAAAAATAAATTAAAAAAAATAATAGATGCATTCAATTTTCTGAAATCTACTTTCAAAAATCCATACCAGATATATAACTGTGTCAAAGATTTTATTAAGTTATTCCCTATTGGAACCTATATTTATATATAATTTGAAGGGTATAAGACCCATCTTTTCTGTTATAAATGTCTTATTCCATTTATCTAGTTAGTTAGTTAGTTAGTTAGTTAGTTAGTTAGTTAGTTAGTTAATAAGAGGTAGGGTGAGTACACATACACAAGCTTACCAGGGCATGCACATATAGGCCAAAGGACATCTATCACAGAGATTAATTCTTTTCTCCTACCATAAGGGTTTTAGAAACTGAATTCAGATCATCAGCCTTGGAGGCAAGCACCTATACCCACTGAATCATTTCATCTTCTAAAAGAATTATAAGCACTTTACTCTTAGTTGCAATAAAGGTCACCTATTTCCCTATTGGCAAAATAGAAAGCTACTTAATGTCATAGATAAACGCCATCTGAAAGCTGTAAAATTATGAGAGAAAGGAATAAATCAGCATAATGAAAATACAGAGGAAGAGGATAATAAATATTATTTGTATCACCTAAATACATTGTGGTACAATGAACGGTAGGAAACTGCAGAAGCTGTTCTCCATACCTTGAAAGCTGAGACCTTCTCTTTGTGTGAACTTTCCACCAGAACATGACCTTCAAGATCAGAAGTTGGGAAATTTTAAAAATGATCTGAACATAAGTTTTAGGTCCTGAATAATATTGTGAGAATACTAAAGTTGAGAAGACTTTGGACCACAGCTTAAACTTTAAGGTACATTTATCCTATCAAGTATAAGTCATAAGGATCTGTGTTTTATTTCTCTTTATCACCATCATTTAACACTGACCAATCTTATATATGTTGATTTTAAAATATTAATGAAAATAAACATCTTCCTTGAAAATGAAAATGCCAACTGTGCATGTGTATGTGTTATTAATCCCAATATAGAAATGCATATGACCAGTGTGAGTTCATACTTTGAAAAATATGAAAATAATTGGCTTGGAATTAACAAAGTTACTGACATTTTAAAAGGCCATATGCAAGAGAAAAGGCACACAATTTTTAACTAAGTTGTAAGATGAGCCCTGAACAATTATGTCTGCATATATACTCACATCACCATAGAAGCCAGAAGTTTTTCAAAACTAGTTAAGAAGTGCTAGTTGACCTTTCTGTGTCTTCCTATGAAGTGCTTTTTTATTAGCACAGCCTTTGAAAACTAAAAACTGCACTGTGGTGTGAAAGCAGTGCTTTCCCAAAGAGAAAGGGGGTACAAGCCACAGATAGCAGCAACCTACGTGGGTCAAATAAAATGTCCCCTTCGAATAGTTCTTTCCCTTCAGTAGTCAATTGTAGACAGTAGAAAAACATAGCTGGAATTTCAATGTAAAATAATAATTAAAACGAATATATGCCACTGTTCAGAGATAAAAATATTAGCATCAAGAGCTGGAAGTGTGTAGCTCACTGGCAGAATACTTAACAGGCTTAAGGTCCTGGGTTCACTTTGCAATTCCTTTCACAGCAAAATGAAATATAGCATTGAACTCTCCAGAGCAAGTCTATCAAGACAGAAATGTCAATCAGCATTGAGATGTTTGTCTTGCTACAAATCATCCTATAGTCGTTTGTTTTGTTTTGTTTTTCGAGACAAGATTTCTCTGTATAGCCCTGGCTGTCCTGAAACTCACTCTGTAGACCAGGCTGGCCTCGAACTCAGAAATCCACCTGCCTCTGCCTCACAAGTGCTTGAATTAAAGGCTCCTTTGGGCATTTTCTAACACAAGGTTTTTATTGGTGAACTACAAGTTTGCATTTGTAATAGTGGTTGAGAAAGCAGCTGTATAAGAGAAATCTAAAGGATTTTTGTTCCTTGATGGGTCATCTGCACAGAAGGTATTTGACTGTGCTTTAGCAAGCCTTTTGAGATCTTCACAAAGCACAATGCCAACAAGCACAGAAGTAGACACTCTTTCCCATCCAATTCAAAGTAAGCCTGTGTTTATACATGCCTATCAAACCTTGAATAAAATCTGCCAGACTGCCTTTCAGGAAAGCCCCTTCCTTTCACAGCATTCACTATCAAATGGAAGAGCTGTCATTAAGAAGGAAGTACAAGTGTGAATATTGAGGTTGATGTTGGGCCAGAACTCTTAGAGTATAGAGTAATAGAGAGGTTTGCAAAGGGAGAATTGCCTATATGCCTACATATCAATCTTACCTTCCACTGCCAGTGCTCTGCAAAGATGCTTTGTGGCAGTCTTGCTCAAATATCCTTAGGAAAACTGCAGAAGGGCAATTTAAGAAATGAATCTATCTCTTGCAAAGAAATAAGGCAAGTGTTTTTGAAGTATAGTATTCTGTGGAAAGACAGCGGTCAAAATCCCAGACACATTAAGAATCACGCCTTCCTTTTGGTACTACCACCCACTTCTCATAAGGTACAAAGAACACACAAATCAAAAAAGACATTGACTGTGTCATAGATGAAGTATTACCTCACACAATACCATACCAACCTATCACATAAAGACTGTGATTTTTAAATGCCCAAGTAAAAACACTGAAACTTTTTATTGAAAATATATGGTTTTTTTTGAGTTGATTTCAGAGTTTATAATCCTATTTTCTGGGAGGGAAAGAACTATCAGTGGTGAGAGATGATGCTATGAAGGATGCTAACAAGAACAAAGTATGTATATGTGAAAATTACATTTGAAAAACAGTTTTTGTATACTAAATACAAACAAATTAATTGTTAAATCCCAACACAAGATCAAAAAATCACAAGCCAAAGAAAGATTAGAAATTGTGCTATATTAAATTTTAAAACTTATTTCTGTGAAAAGTCTAGGAGAAAAAGTCACAGACTGAGAGAAAATAGTTGTAACACACAATCAAAGAGAGACTATAAATATAAGTCACAGCTAGATAAACACTAAGATAGACACATACATTAACCAAAGAGATGCCCAAAAGCATTAAGATAAACATTATTTGTATTTTCTGAAAACTAAAAACATTCTAAAGACATTAAACAAATCAATTTGGTTTGTTTTTAGAGAAGAACCCACTGGTAAACATCAAGATGAACCGATCATGCCTATCTACCACAATATCAGGAATCTCACAAACATAGCATGAAAAAGTCAGGCACACAGAATGCATTCTACGTGGTTTGTTTTACTAAATGTTTAAAAAGTAGGCAAGATACATACAGAAGAAGAAATTAGCACAGTGCCCTGATATAGGGAGACGGCAGGGTTCAAAGGTAGAAGGCACAGCAGTGACCTGATGTTGTACTGCTTGGTAGAGAAACGGTTTGTTTCACAGTAACTCCATTTTGAAATTCAATTGATTGAACCTCGGATACTTCCATTATTTTTCCTTCATTCTTTTCTTTTCATGGTGTAAGACATCCTATTTATTCCAAAACTGATAAACGAAGCAAACCATTAATATATTCAATGTAGATTAAATGCTGTCTATTATCAAAATAAACTAAAATGTATTGGATAATGTTTTCGTTATTAAATCTATAAGATTGTTCTTTTAGAATTAAGACTGAACATGTTAACAACATGAAGGAAGAAAGAGAATAAATGATCTGCCTTGCATGGACAGGTCAGTTGTGGGGTTGACTTGAAGGGCCCAGGTCCAACTCTAGGAAACACAGCACTATTTCTTTTATTATATAAGCATAGGAGTTAAGATGATGATGGTGATGATGATGACGACGACAAAGACGATGATGATGATTTGGGCTCTCTGGTGTGGATGATCTCCCTACAGAAACATGTCTCTCACAAAGGATCTTCCTTTATCCCTCTCCATAAGAAAAGATGAAACACACAAAGCACCTAGTGCGGAGCCCCCATTCACATACCTTATGTATGTGAAATGCCCAGCACGCTGTAAAATCATTGCAGTCTTTAGCCACTCACAGACAAAAGTTTTGAGTGTAGACTGCCAGACTGTTCTCTGTCAGCAGAAAACCATGCAGAAAAGGAAAACTGACAGCAGATTCTTCCTTTGGGAAGAAGTAGTACTCAAACTACTTTGATTCAAGATAGGTGGGGGCTGTCCTAATAAACACATTTTAGGCAATAAAAAATAATTTGGTTAACATTTTTTGGTCCACTAGGAATCTATATACTGGAAAAGAAATGTCAATCTCACTGTTACCAGAAGATATATGTGCTAGAAAGGGTCCATTGATGACAGCATCCTCCTAAAAGAGCCTGGGGCCTCTCCCATTTCTGCAACCTCTTGAAAGGCACCACTTTCCAGAGATCTTGAGGCTAAGAACACCATGATTCTAACCCTGGCTTTTGCCATGTTACAGCAGTTACATGTTACAAACATACAAGGTTTGAGTTACACAGAGCTGAATTGGCACCTATCTTTATCAACATTTAAGTGCTTTGGATCTTGATTTTACATCTATAAAACAGAAATTGAAGTTTACCTGCCTGCCAAAGCTGAGATGAACAGTAATCTAGCTCTCAACATTGAGCTGAATGACAAGTAAAACTCTTGATGCAGGTTATTTGTTTTTCCTGTTTTGGCTTCTTTAGCAGACATGAGATAACTCAAAGTAGTGTATACATGGATAGAAGCAAAGTGGAGAGAGGTGGAAGTCAGTGAGGAGAGGGCTTTAATGTCTATCCAAAGGATAAGGAATCCCTATAGCAATAGGAGCCAAACAGACAAAATCCATGAAGGAGAGAAGAAAACTTTGTTGGTAGCACTCAGAAAAGAAACAGAGATCATTTGGAGAGCAGCCCATAAAACAGCACGCAACAGACACCATGGCAGAGGCTAATATTCTCAGACTCACACAAGCTCTTGCGTGAAAGATATCAGGGTACGGAGAGACAAGGGTGAAGCCAGGCCCAGTATGAGGGTGGGGGGTCACTTGTAGCTTCTCAGACAACTCCCAGGTTTCAGTCCCTTGACTGATTAAGCTGAGCACACCACTGACATTCTGAGTCACAGAACGCCTTAACACCTGAAATGCCAATTAAGAGAGAAAGACAAAGGCTCTATCTTGAGCAAGTAAGTAGATCAGAGTCAGATTAAACTGATGGATAAAGGTTCAAGTTTGTGCAAAAAAGTACTTAACTTTTGCCTAATGAGTATGATGCGTAATCTTCTTAAGCTTGTCACTCAGAGACTGTTTAGTGAACATGTTATTTCTCAATCTAAAGAATGGTTAATAGAATGCTCCTGGATGCCCATATGGAGATGTCTGGCCAGAACTCACTCGGCAACCAACCAAAGAAGGCTATTAATGCCCCAAATAGAAACTGCAGCAGTCTTCAAAGTCTGCCCAAAGGCGAGCCAATTGCTAAGCAACAGCAATCATTCTGAGTGCTGCAAGTACCTTAGACTAAGGACTACTTAGCCTCAAGCATTAAGAGTATAACAATATTAAGTAATTAATGTTTTGTGTATAATCAAAATGCTCATGAAAGCTGTGATGAACAGTTTTATACACAATAAAAAACACACACAAAAATCTAAAAGCCATTGCCACTGGAAATGTAATGTTTGACTTGAAGAACACAAGTTTGGAATGTTGAATAGTTTTCCAAACCCTTAGGCTAATGTTTAATTTAATCGTCGAATTATTTAGGTCATTAGGCTCTCATTTCCCAAGTGCATGGATATCTAAAAAAGGGTGGTGGACCCTGTTATTTAAGTGAATGGAGGCTAAATGTTCTGTGCTGTTATTTTCTTTCTTTCTTTTTTTTTTTTTTTTTAGTTTTTCAAGACAGGGTTTCTCTGTATAGCCCTGGCTGTCCTGAAACTCACTTTGTAGGCCAGGCTGGCCTTGAACTCAGAAATCTGCCTGCTTTTCAAAACAAATTCTTCTCTAGGAGTTTTCTGAGAACTTTTTATTTATTTATTTATTTATTCATTTGCCACTGCACACAATATGACTGCTGATAATTTGAGAGTTATGTGGGAAAAAAATCTTATCTGCTACAACTGGAAAAAAAATAACAACTAGATTGTGAACAAGGGCTGTTTTCATTTTGCTATGTTTCAAATAATGTAGCAGGGCCTGTAACAAGCAAGCAGTGGACAGGCTTGGTTCTGCTGAGTTTAGATTAACCTTTACAGGCAAGGCAGAATTAGATTATGAAAATAAATTGGAAATGGCATCTCCTTAGACTGACTTTGTACTCTGCATTTTCTTAAGCTTTTATGTGACTGTTAAATATTAGTTCAGGGCTCCCTTCACATTTATAACACTTTTTTCCTTCTGAAGAGATAAGCACTGGATCTTCAGAGAAACTCTCTGCCTACTGGAGACAAAAAAAAAAAAAAAAAAAGATAACAACAACAAACCCTCCTTTCTGAACGGCTAATGTTTCAAATATGAGCTCAGATACCAGATGGTAAAAGAGGGGGAAAGAATTCAAGTTGTTTCACTGTTCAATGATAAGGATTTTTCCATCTGCTGGTTCAATATTAACTTGGTTTACATTCACTTAGAGCCAATACAATTAAAACTCTATTTGAAGTGAACTGTTTCAGAAGAGGGGGGGGAAATGAACTGGAAACCTGAGAAATCCTGCCCTGCATTATTCCTTTTCCTTCAATGCGTAGGTTTTATGTGTATACAACATACACACATGAGAAACAAAGGTATCAAATACCCTTCAATAATTCTAATCACGTGCACTTGTAAAATGCTAGTGAAGATAACTTTACGGTATTGAAAGGAAATGGACATCTGCTTAAGGTAGCTTAGAGTTGGTGTGAGGTAATACATATCCAACATCCAGAGAGACTGAAAGAAAGAATGGAACAGAAGAGCAAGCAACACTGATGGCAGATGGCAAAAGATAAATTTAAAGACTGAGCCGAGGAGAGCAAAGGGCAGGTGACGGGGAGGTGAGCATAGCAGTTCCAGTCTCCAAGTTTCACAGCAGAGAACAGACAGCAAGTGAGGGAAAACAATTCACATTAACAATTTGAACTCACACAAGCACGACCATGGAAAGTTCCAAAACAATGAGCTGTCTGGTATCTCTATGGATGGAGGATCCCCACAAAACTAAAACCCTGTGATCTAGAGACTTCACTGCAAGGTGCATGTCCAAACAACTTAAAATCAGTACGTCAAAAAGGTGTCCCCATGTTTTTTACAACACTATTCACTGTAGCTTTCCTTTTCTTTGTCTCAGTTCTTCCTGGAAATTCCATAACATGATAGATTCACTCAAGAGTGTATGGTGACTCCTGGGGTCTTTCCGTCTCTTGCTGTTCCCCCTGATGAGAGGGTAATTTATATGATCTCTCCTTGCATTCACCTCGTCTGTCTCCTGCTTAATTGGATCTTCTATTGAAACAATCTGTAGCAAGTTTTAGTTATACACTCCTCAGCTCCACTCTCTTTCTTTACATGGCATCTGTTTCTCCAGTGAACTCCTTGAGGTTTTGTGTATTTTTAATGTTATTTAGTTTAATTGCTTATATGTGTTTTCTTGCAGTTCACTGGGCTTTTTTTTTTTTTTAAGAACTGGTTTTAAATGATTTTATTTTGAAGGTACAGCACTCTCTGTTTCTTCTTGGTTAGGTTCCGATGTTTATTTCATTCCCCTATCATTTGGTCCTAGTTATTTACAACCACTGTTTTATTAATTAAATGTGTTCATTGGTATTTTTATACAACTAAATTTTGCATATATGGTCTATGCTTGTGCTCACCTCTTCCATCTGCTGTCCACTTGGATCTTGTGCTCATCCCACAGCTTCTCTCATCTCTTCCCAACTTGGAACTTGGTTTCACCTCACCCTTTACTACAAATTGTTTCTCACTTTTATATCTATTCATTTCGTTTTCTGACCCACTGAGTTGAACCAGAGCCTTCTATATGATAAAGATTTGGAGCTATTCATTAGAATATGGTGAGGTCATCAGAAGATAAATACTGAAGATCAGGACTCTTTCTCTCTCTCTGAGCCTATCAATAGACAAAGTTCATCAGTAAATTCAGGGACCCTTAAGTTCCTCCTTCTTTCATGACTGATTGTACATAGTCCTATCCTGGCTCAGTACAGGTAACGGACATTTTTATGGGTTAATGACTGTTGAAAATTTTGTGGGTTAATGAAAGTCTAGAAGATGACTAAGGAGGTTTGTGGTTACAAACCTTCAGCCTATGAACTTCTGACTCCTTTTTTTATTAGATATTTTCTTTATATACATTTCAAATGCTATCCCGAAAGTTCCCTATACCCTCCCTTTGCCCTGCTCCCCTACCCACCCACTCCAGTTTCTTGGCCCTGGCATTCCCCTCTACTGGCTCATATAAAGTTTGCAATATCAAGGGGCCTCTCTTCCCAGTGATGGCTGACTAGGCCATCTTCTGCTACATATACAGCTAGAGATATGAGTTCTGGGGGGGGGGGTACTGGTTAGTTCATATTGTTGTTCCACTTATAGGGTTTCAGACCCCTTCAGCTCCTTGGGTGCTTTCTCTAGCTTCTCCATTGGGGGCCCTGTGTTCCATCTGATAGATGACTGTGAGCATCCATTTCTGTATTTGCCAGGCACTGGCATAGCCTCATACAAGACAGCTATGACAAGGTCCCGTGAGCAAAATATTTCTGGCATATGCAATAGTGTATGTGTTTGGTGGCTGATTATGGAATGGATCCCTGGGTGGGGTATTCTCTGGATAGTCCATCCTTTTGTCTTAGCTCCAAACTTTGTCTCTGTAACTCCTTTCATGGGTATTTTGTTCCCTATTCTATGGAGGGATGAAATATCCACCCATTGGTCTTCCCTCTTCTTGTTTTTCTTGTGTTTTGCAAATTTTATCTTGGGTGTTCTATGTTTCTGGGCTAATATCCACTTATCAGTGAGTGCATATCTAATGACTTCTTTTGTGATTGGGTTACCTCACTAAGGATAATATCCTCCAGATACATCATTTGTCCAAGAATTTCATAAATCCTTTGTTTTTAAAAGCCGAGTAGTACTCCGTTGTGTAAATGTACCACATTTTCTGTATCCATTCTTCTGTTGAGGGACATCTGGGTTCTTTCCAGCTTTTCGCTATTATAAATAAGGCTGCTATGAACATAGCGGAGCATGTGTTTTTATTACCAGTTGAACTTCTTCTTGGTATATGCCAAGGAGAGGTATTGCTGGATTTTCCAGTATTATGTCCAATTTTCTGAGGAACTTCCAGACTGACTTCCAGAAAGGTTGTAGCAGCTTGCAATCCCACCAGCAGTGGAGGAGTGTTCCTCTTTCTCCACATCCTCACCAGCATCGGCTGCCACCTGAACTTTTGATCTTAGCCATTCTGACTGGTTGAGGTGTAATCTCAAGGT
Source organism: Mus caroli (assembly GCF_978045245.1). Lineage (NCBI taxonomy): Eukaryota > Metazoa > Chordata > Mammalia > Rodentia > Muridae > Mus > Mus caroli. The sequence continues at coordinate 63,887,343 of NW_028227261.1, forward strand.
TTTTTTTTTTTGTTTGTTTGTTTGTTTCCTCTGATGATTAAGGATGTTGAACATTTTTTCAGGTGCTTCCCAGCCATTCAGTATTCCACAGGTGAGAATTCTTTGTTTAGCTCTGAACCCCATTTTTAATTGGGTTATTTGAATTTCTGGAGTCCAGCTTCTTGAGCTCTTATATATTTGATATTAGTCCCCTCTCAGATTTAGGATTGGTAAAAATCCTTTCCCAATCTGTTGGTGGCCTTTTTGTTTTATTGACGGTGTCTTTTGCCATTTTATGAGGTCCCATTTGTCAATTTTTGATCTTACAGCACAAGCCATTGCTGTTCTGTTTAGGAATTTTTCCCCTGTGCCCATATCTTTGAGGCTTTTCCCCACTTTCTCCTCTATTAATTTCAGTGTCTCTGGTCTTATTTGGAGGTCTTTGATCCACTTAGACTTGAGCTTTGTACAAGGAGATAAGAATGGATCAATTTGCATTCTTCTACAGGATAACCGCCAGTTGTGCCTGCACCATTTGTTGAAAATGCTCTTTTTTCCACTGGATGGTTTTAGCTCCCTTGTCATGCCCCCTCTTCTGCAATAGTACCTGATCCGTACAAGGGATGGAACAAATGTTTTGTTGAAGGTTGCTCCCTCAAGAGTCACTTTTCAACACTTTGGACAGCTATGACTCACTGAATTAAACTGCCTTCTAAATCTCTATGCTTAAACCTACACACAAAAGCTACTCTTTATTAATTATCCTATTGTCTTGTGTTGACTCTTACCGTCTTTATATATTGATTTCAATCGAATATCTCATTCCCCAGTTGGCCTAGCCAGAGACTGTAGTCAAACCAGCTGCCAGAGTCTCCAGGCCTGTTTTCCTCTGGAGTTTTCTGACAGGAGGGGGAAGGTGCCTGGATCAGTGAGTCAGAAGTCCTGACATTGATCCACTATGCACAACCTGCTATCTAAGTTTATTAGTATTACTCTAGTGCATGGCAATTGGAACTAGTGAGGAATATGAGCCCACCAGCCAATATCTAGAACCTGGAAGTTTGTGAGTAAGCTTGCCACTGTGGTAAATCAAAAGCTATGTCCTCTGTAAACAGGCAAGGTAGCAGGATGTATTAGGATGCACGTTTTCTTATTCTATGCTTTACCCAGGTATAATTCTCAAGTGGTTTTCTCTACTCTTGTAAAGGAAGTTTTATGCATTGATATTATTCCACTGGAGGTTTTGATGATGTGACATAAACTATACACTCCTACTATCTCAGTGGTTCTTAGAAGGAAGAGAAAGGGAGAATTCTTTCCTTTTCCTTTAATTTATTTATTTATTCACTTTATACCCTGATCTCATCCCTCCCCCTTCCAAACTCCTCCCCCTCACACAGCCCTCCCTTCTTTTTTAAGAAAGAGGAGCCACTCTCACTCTGTATCAACTCACCCTGGCACATTGAGTCACTACAGGACTAGGAGCATCCTCTCTCCCACTGAGACCAGACAAGGCAGCCATGTTAGGGCAACAGAATTCAGAGTCAGGCAGCAGAATCACCTACGGCCCCCGTTGTTGGAAACTCCACACATAAAGACCAGGCTATACATACATTACATGTGTGTGTGTGTGTGTGTGTGTGTGTGTGTGTGTGTGTGTGTGTGTGAAGGGGCTAGGTCTAGCCCATTGTACTGACCAGTTTTGTGTCAACTTGACACAAGCTGGAGTTATCACAGAGAAAGGAGCTTCAGTTGGGGAAATGTCTCCATAAGATCCATCTGTGGAACATTTTGTTAATTAGTGATCAAGGGGGAAAGGCCCCTTGTGGGTGGGACCATCTCTGGGCTGGTAGTCTTGGGTTCTATAAGAGAGCAGGCTGAGCAAGCCAGGGGAACCAAGCCAGTAAGTAATATCCCTCCATGGCCTCTGCATGAGCTCCTGCTTCCTGAACTGCTTGAGTCCAGACCTGACATCCTTTGGTGATAAACAGCAATGTGGAAAGTGTAGAATGAATAAACCCTTTCCTCCCCAACTTGCTTCTTGGTCATGATGTTTGTGCAGGAATAGAAACCCTGACTAAGACACCCATGCTTATTCTTTGATTGGTAGTTCAGTCTCTGGGAGCCCCAGGGTTCATGTTAGTTTACTCTGTTAGTCTTCTTATGGAGTCCCTATTTTATTCAGGTCCCTCAGTCCTTCCCCAACTCTGCCACAAGACTGGCCAAGCTACTTGGTCTAATGTTTTGATTATCTGTAGGTCTCTACATCTTTTTCCATTGGCTGCTGGGTAGAGACTCTCAAAGGACAGATTTCTCCCTGGCTCTCCCTGATTCCTCACCCACTATTCCCCACCCTGTGGTTCCCCTCATCATCAACTCCCTCAATGGTTCCTCTTTAAATGGTACTACTTGGTTATTTTTAATTCCCTGCATCCATATGAGCTTATGCAAATAAAATACATTTTACTGTAAATACCTTAGCAAATACATATTTAATACTTGTAGGAGGAGAGTATTTTTGGGAAGGGAACAACACTTTTCTGAAGCATAATTGTCTATCTTTTCTTTTTCCTTTGTCCTTTCAACACAAAAGCAGTGATTCTGAAGAAAGGCCACTGCTCATGCGGATGCTGTGATCTCTTGAAGTCCAGCAGGAAAATAGTGGAGCTTCTATTTCTTATTATTTTTCGACCCTTTTCTTTTTAAACATCTTAATTTTATTTGTAATTTTATGATCGCTAGCCTCTAAATACGTGAATATGAACATAAATAAGTAAGCATATTTGCCATGAGAATAACTAACTGTACAACCATAGTGAGACTATATTAAATACCTTGAATACTTAACTCTTTCAACCAAGTCACAATAACAGAATCATTGGTTTAATTTTTGTTTTGTAATATACTCTTTGTTTATAAATTCCAATTATTTTCTAAAATATTAAACTGTAGTTTTTATCATATAATCTGACCTAAAGTATTACTTAGCCACAAAACATAAAATGGTTTTAAGCAAATATATACTTGTTGAATAATTAATGGGATAATAAATGGTAACATTTTGGGTAGGGTGAGCTCTAAGTAATTTGGTATTTCCCAAATATTTTCTACTGAGTACTAGTACTTGAGGAATTTTGTGGAAAGAAGATTAAGCTCAATTAGTTAGTTTACAAAAGTGGGTACTATAGTGTAGTATAGGAGCCTTTGACTCACAGCAGAGACAGAGGTATAGAGGAAACGCTACAAGGTCACACTCTCTTTAATGTTGTTTATTCCAGCATTTACCATTTCCATAATTTACTCTTTTTTTTTTTGGTTTTTTTTTTTCGAGACAGGGTTTCTCTGTGTAGCCCTGGCTGTCCTGGAACTCACTTTGTAGACCAGGCTGTCCTGGAACTCAGAAATTCTCCTGCCTCTGCCTCCCAAGTGCTGGGATTAAAGGCGTGTGCTACCATGCCCAGCTCATAATTTACTCTTGGCAGCCTATCTACCTTACCCAAAAACAGTACAGCATCCACAGAATGCAGTTGACTGAATCCTATCATAACCTGATTTACTCTGAAAACTGGAGGCACAACTGGGTATGAGATCATTATGACTGCTTGTATATCTAGTTAAAGGGTAGTGAACAGTTGTACATGTAGGTCTGCATTTGTAATGTCCTTAGTGATGACTTTGGCTGTGGAAATAGCAATGATCTTTATTATATCCTTCCTATATTTCAGCCAAAATTTCAATAGCAGATTATTCTACTGAATATATTTCTGTATCAAATATTTAGATAATTTATATATACAAATTCTACCTGATTTGAAAGGCTGTCATTTTTATTTTTTAAAATGAGCAAAAAATGAAAAGAACTAGTTAATGAAGCTCTTTCTATGTATCAAATTTTATGCTAGAAACGTGAATATTTAAATCTCTGAGCAATTGTATTGTCTGGATGTCATTGTTCCCTGTAGCTAAGAGCCTAGTCAGAAGGCACAGACTTGTAATTGACAAGCCCAAAGTGGCTGTTCAAGTTACCATCCAAATTAGGACACTTTAAGAATATTCTACAATTATCCTAGGACAATTTTCACAGATTAACTTCGTCACTAGCAGACGAAGAAATGATTTGAACCCAGATTTTCCCCCAGCTGATCCTCCTCCTATTATATCTTGCTGATCATGATAAGAATAGAATTTGAAGACTGCTAGAGAAAGAGTCTGTGAACAATAAGACAGAACTTAATAGGACTGCTTTAAAATGTTTTAAACTTAATTCATAGAAAAGAACAAAGAGTGATCAAAACATTAAAGAAATTATATCATTCACCCATAGAGCTGCTTTAAAAATAATTTCCAACACCATGCCAGACAAGTCCTCCTTGTAGCATGATGTGAACCGGCTGGGAATGAGCCTTCCTACCAGCTCCAACATTACTAAGAATCTCTTTTTAAGGACTATGTTAATTTTTATTGTATCAAATATAATGAAGCTACAAAAAAAATCTAAAAAGTATCCAGAAAACAATTGAAAAATCTTAAATGGTTGTAATGTAGAAGGGGAAAAGACGAAAATAAATAGGATTGGTTAGTATAGAGAAAAAAAGTCAATAAAATAACTTTCAAACCGCCTCTGGGTGCATCAAAAGCTACAAAATCCTTCCTATCTAAGAGGATAAAAGTGAGGAGATAGAGTTGAGCAGCAAATTGTGAGGTTTAGTATGTGGATAAAAGTCATGATGGTGAAGACTACTAAACACCATCACTGGTGCCCGGGAAGCACATCCAAGGCTCTCAGGAAAATCACCTACAATACTGTATTTGAACACTGCTTTCCCTGGCAGGCAGAGAGACAGAAACAATGGCAGGTGCTGTGATGGGCTGCAATGATTGCCTGTGGTGTGTATCAGGTGTAGGCTGTCAGCCATTCAGCATCCTCCATTGACTGTAGTGTAAGACACAATCTCCTTATGATGTCATAAGAAGGTCTAACAGTATCTCTATGTTCCCTGCCAGCATCCTGCATATCCTGCACTGCTATAATATGGAGAAGAAGCCACACAAGCACACACAGAGCCCTCCCAGGGACCTTTGCTTTGCCATGCTGTTTCCTTATGTGGAGAAGTCTCCTGTTTCCCAGCCACTCAGCCTCATTCTGCCCCTTGCCAGTCCCTCCTGAAAACCATTTTTATATTTAAAGGGACAACACAAATGCCTTTTTGCTGCTGTTTTAACAGTAAATCTCTTCAGTCTGTCTCTAGTCCCAAGTGACAATTTTAGCTGCTTCTTTTTATGCTCAAAGTATATTTCCCACCTTTATTGTGTCACATATCACATTATTTTTTAACTTACATTCCCAGTGCCCTGAGTATGCTGTGAGCTCTCCGGAGACACAAAGATAGGATGAAAGAAGGTGACAAGGAAGAGTGTCCAGCTTGCCTTTACTCATTTTTGCTGTTCAGTTACTTATCACATAGGAGCTTCCAAAAATTTTATTGAGTCAATGAAGCAATTAATTACCTGTGGAGTGTGAAGAAATATTCAACATTCAAATCGTTGCTGTGGAAACCATATCTGGGGATTTCTATTGGTCTTCACATTCAATTGATTTAGACTTGTTTTCCAAGTTTCTTCTGAAAGCATTTTTACCTTCAAACGATGGAATCGATAATGTATGTTTAAATGCTCCGCAGCCAACATGTGTGTCTGATCTATTCTATCAAAACCACCAAAATACCCTAGGCTCTAGGGATGAAACTAGCGAAGCTCATATCTATATAAAAAAGGGGCTTTTTAGAAAGTATAAATGTTCTCATCAAATCAGATGCAAAGGGAGCTTCTGGGAGGCCACCAGGTCCCTCCTCAGCTCTATTTGTGTATGAAGACAGAGAGCCAGCCGTGTTCTCCACAAGGAAAAATGCTGCAGAAAAAAAATATTTCATTATTAACATAAACATAAAGCAATATCACACTTCTTAAATGCTACGAGTCTCTGGTTGCTGTTTGAGAGATGTTTGCCTTTGTTGTAAAGTTAATTTGTTTCTCTATGTTTGCAACTTGTGTTAAAGCGTTTGTATTTTGAAGAAAATGGATAAATGAGCTAAATAAGAGGCTCCCTATTTAAAGTGCTGTGTTTACCTTCACAAGACAATATAGTTTCAAAACATTTCTTTAATGTAAACATTTATATTTCTAATGAGATTCTTTCTAGATTAAATTATTCTAAATTGGACACTTCAAAAAGCAAGGTGAAATTACACATTTATGCATTTTAATGAATCTGAGTCCTTTTGATTTAATGTAAATCGACTTTTTCAAACCCAGTAAGAGCTAGGAAAAAAATTGTATCATGAGGCTTTAAGGTTTTGTTCTACACAGCCCATAATTTAGTATAAGCACCTTCTGGAAAGGATCCTAGGTCAGTCTCGGTCTTCAGAAGGACAAAATGGGAGTGTGGGACGGAAGGACTGGGACTGTGCCATACACTGCAGCGATGTACCAGGAAAAGACTGCACAGTAGCTTCCTCAGGGCTTTCTGTGGAGACTGTCTACAGTTCTTCCTTTCTACATAAGAAGGATATAAAACAAAAAGCATCGCAGTATCAGGGAAGACATTTTATTCATTAACTGATTAGGCTGTACAAAAAAGAGCACCGGGTAGCAGAAATTTCATTAAGAGAAACACCATTTGACTGCTTAGTGTACATTCATTAAGATCTATCGGCCCATCCTTGGCTAGGACACTTGAATTAATGCATTAGCATGAATGAGATTCAGACCAACATAAACACAAATCTTAGAAATGCATTTAGAACTGTGTTTGTATGAAAGAGCCCCATACTGTGTGCCTGAAATAGAATTTTTCTTCTAATTGCTAAATTTCTCATTTGGAAGAGAAGTTTATAGGCTGTCTGCTCTCTTCTCTCTTCTCTCTCTCTCTCTCCCTCTCCCTCTCCCTCTCCCTCTCCCTCTCCCTCCCCCTCCCCCTCCCCCTCCCCCTCCCCCTCCCCCTCCCCCTCCCTCCCAGTACCCCCAACCCTACCCCTACCCCTACCCCTACCCCCATCTCTCTTCTCTGAGTAAAATTCAGACAAGGTAAGATTCAACTCAAGTAACCTTTAGTTAGAGAGATTATAAACCAGACATAATTCAAGCTGCCTGAGTTACTCCCTCATTTTGAGTGCTGCCTGGTTAACTCTATCTTATATGCCATTTTATTAGATAATCTTCTGAATCCTATAGCTTGTGGTTTGGGTATTTTGGGCTATTATCTCTGGTATCTATGTTTCCTTCTTCCTTGGGTATGGTAAGTGCCATAGGAAGGAATACTTAGCCTGAACGTCTCCTTTCAGATACCACACCTCACTCCCGAGGATCTAGAACTATATGATCACTTGTATAACATTGAAATATTCAGTTTTGTATGGAGCCTTTATGAATAGCCATATTCAGCATGAAACACTCCCTCAACATTACTTTAATTGTTAATATCAGATCCTAGTTGATTTCCAAGTCATGCTGAGAGAAACAATTAGGAACAGCTCTTCCTAGGCAAAAAAACAATTAAAAAAAAAACCAAAAACCAAAAAACAAAAAACAAAAACAAAAACAAAAAAAACAAAAAAAACACAAAACAAACAAAAAACAAAAAACAGGCAAAACACAGTGGGAGAATCTCTGCATGATTAGTAAATGTACAAAATCCGTCAAAAAACAAGGAAGAAGGTTGTATATTTTCTGACAAATGAATAAAATGTACACACACACACATATATATGGGCATACATATGTGGACATATATAGTTCTTTTAAGTGGTAGCAGCCTCTCAGGGATATGATTTGAGTGCCTAGCCTACTCTGACCATTAAAATTTGACCTCAATATCAGATTAAGTTAGAGTTACGTTATTATTTCTCTTGCAGTATTTTCCTTCAAATAGTGATTTCTTAACACTCAAAACAAGGACAAACTAGGGCTTCCTCATCCAAAAATTGTATCTAGAAAACAAAGATGCCAAGATAAAGATGACTATACCTAGCAGATGCCAAGTAGAAAGTAATTATCGTTGGCTGGTCAGAGGTGATAATTGTTTTTCTTTTTACTCAAACTGAATGAAATTCTCATAGCTTTGGGGAGGCTGGGATGTGACAGTTGTAGGAATGGGGATGGGAAGTCTGAGAAAATGTATGTTATGTGTGATGGTATACAGCAGAGGACTCCTGCAAAAGATTTGGCCCTGAATCTTCACTTATGGGTGAGTTATAAGACATGAGACAATTCTCAGACCCAAAAGAATTATCGAATCCAAAAAAGAAATAATATCTAAGCCTGGCTTGAACTCCTATTGCTGGAGAGTTGGGAAGTACTAGAAGTGTCTTGGCTAGCCTAGTCCCTGATAGAGAGGTTCCCTGAAGAGCCCTGCCAGATGAACAATCTGATGGGATCTTGAAAGCAGTTGAACAATTTACTGAGACATTTTGAAGCTGTTTGAAGACATTTGAATAACTGCTGTGGCTTTAGCCATAAGTGAATTTGTAGGCTTAGCAGATGCCCCAAAGGCAGGATATCTCTGGATGTTATGCTCATTTCCTACTGTGGCTATGACAAAGCACCACCTTAAATGAATACAACGGGTCTTTGTTCTTTCACACTTAAGGATGCTCAAAGCCCTCAGCCCGCATTTCAGTAGAACCATATTTTCTCAAAAGATTTTAAAGGAGAACCTGTTCTCTTGGCATCTGGAATCATCAACGATCCTCAGTAGTCCTGGACTTGCCCCAGCTTCTAAAGGCACACAGACTTCTTTCATAGTTCACATTATCCTCTCCTACCGTGACACTGGTCATATGGGATTAGGACAAAACTACATATACTTTCATCAAATTCAAACAAGGTGGCTTTAATACTAGCTTAATCTCTCTTTGATGAAAACACTTTGAGTCCCAACACTATGTGGTACTCAGAGAATTGTCATCTGTTCTTAGATTTCTTTGTTTACTTCCTACCTCATTAGTTTTGTGTCCTCCACAGTTCACTTCCAGCAGCATTCAAGAATACTTTGAAACGGTATCCTTTGTTGTCACTCTTGTTGCTTTAAAAACCATCATTCCTATCAGACTTCAAACACAAATACTTATCTTCCAATACAGTCTGAAAAAAATTCTGTCATACCCTGCCATGAACTGGTATCTTTATGGTCAGTACTCAGTCATCCTGGTTTCCCATCCAGTTGAATTTTAGTCCAACAGCCACAATGTGAAGGCCAGCTCTGTCACTTGCTGTCCATGTGACATTTGGCATATTATTAACATTTTTGAATGGTAGTTCCCTTGAATTTATTTGTTTTAGCAAAATAAATAGTAGCTAGTAGCCATAGCATTAGGAAATGCAGCTAAAGTGAAAACTATCTATTTCATTTTAAGTATTGGTCCAATGCTACAGTATGCTAGCATTATTACACTTCACTTTGATAAACGTAGAGGACAAAGGAAAAAGAAAAAAACAAAATTTCTATGAAACCCAAAAAAAACCCAACTACTATATATATATATATAATTTTCTCAGGGTGTAAAATAGCATTGATTAATTACATATGAAATGTTCCAAAATACTTTTAACAATGAAACACAATTCTTCCATATATAACTTTTCAAATTTTTAACGTATGTTTTAGAATAAATTAAGCCAACAAGAGGCAAAACCCTCTGATGTTGCCCGGTCTATCGACAAAGGGGTGAAAATGAAGAGTACTCACCGTCATTAGCTATATTGTTCACTTCTAACCCCCTAACAGGAAAAGGAAGATATAATTTTCTATCCATTTAGAAGAGACCCTGAGGTAGATGCTAAACAGGAGCCTAGAATACAAGAAGAAAGTTTCCTCAGGGCTTAGGGAAAGGGTATAACAGTATTCCTCTGTGAGAAAGTGGGAGGTGCTAAGGGAGGGATCAAGAACAAAAGAACTGGAACTTGATCATAATCTGAGAAGCAGAAAACAGAATCTATTAAAATTGCATTACTAGGGAGCAAAACAAGAGTGGACATATGTTAGGCAAGTGTTTACCCACTACTCTTCTGAGATAGGAAGGGATTGTCATACTTAGCATCTTGGTTCCAAGTAATTCCAAGAAAACAGTACTTGAACATGTTTGATGTAAAATCTTTAATAAAATCCCTTTTCCTCCAAAAAAATGTGTGTTCTGTATTTAATAGCTGAGTAGTACTCCACTGTATAAATGTATCACATTTTCTGTATCCATTCCTCTGTTGAGGGACATCTGAATACGTTCCAGATTCTGACTATTCTAAATAAGGCTGCTAAGAACTTAGTGAAGCATGTGGCCTAATTACATGTTGGAGCATTTTCTGGGTATATGCCCAGGAGTGGTATAGCTGGGTCCTTAGGTAGTAATATGTCCAATTTTCTGAGGAACTGCCAAACTGATTTCCAGAGTGGTTGCAGCAGCTTGCAATCCCACCAGCAATGGAGGAGTGTTACTCTTTCTCCACATCCTCAACAGAATCTGATGTTACCTGAGTTTTTGATCTTAGCTATTCTAACTGGTGTGAGATGGAATCTCAGGGATGTTTTAGTTTTCATCTCCCCGATGACTAAGGATGTTGAACATTTCTTTAGGTGCTTCTCAGTCATTCAGTATTCCTCAGCTGAGAATTCTTTGTTTGGCTCTGTACCCCATTTTTAATAGGGTTATTTGGTTATCTGGAGTTTAACTACTTGAGTTCTTTGTATATATCGGATATCAGCCCTTTATTGAATGTAGGATTGGTAAACATCTTTTCCCAATCTGTTGGTTACTCTTTTGTCCTATTGACAGTATCCTTTGTATTACAGAAGCTTTGCAATTATATGAGGTCCCATTTTTACGTAAATGGATAGAACTAGAAAATATCATCCTGAGTGAGGTAACTCAATCACAAAAGAACACACATGGTATCCACTCACTGACAAGTGCATATTAGCCCAGAACCTTGGCATTCTCAAGATAAAATTCACAACCCACATGAAGCTCAAGAAGAAGGAAGACCAAAGTATGGATACTTTGGTCCTTCTTAGAAAGGGGAACAAAATACCCATGAGAGGAGATACAGAGTATGTAGCAGAAACTAAAGGAAAGGCCATCCAGAGACTGCCCCACCTGGGGATCCATCTAATATACAGTCATCAAACCCAGACACTATTGTGGATGCCAACAAGTGCTTGCTGACAGGAACCTGATATAGCTGTCTCCTGAGAGGCTCTGCCAGTGCCTGACAAATGCAGAGGCAGATGCTCTCAGCACAAGATCCCCAGTAGAGTTGCTAGAGAAAGGACTGAAGGATCTGAAGGGTTTGGAGCCCCATAGGAGGAACAATATAAGCCAAGCAGTACCCCCAGAGCTGCCAGGGACTAAACCACCAACCAAAGAGTACACATGGAGGGACCCATGGTTCCAGTGGCATATGTAGCAGAGGATGGCCTTGTTGGACATCAAATGGGAGGAGAAGTCCTGAGAAGGCTTGATGCCCCAGTGTAGAGGAATGCCAAGACAGAGAAGCAGGAGTGGGTGGGTTGGTGAGCAAGGGGAGGGGGATGGTATGGGGGTTTTCAGAGGGGAAAACAGGAAAGGGGATAATATTTGCAATGTAAATAAAGAAAATATATTTAAAATAAATAAACAAATAACCACTAGTGTAAATAACCAGTGTCCCCTTGGGTCTATGTTAAGTTGATAAATGACATGTGAAATGCCTTATAAATCACATTTTTTCCTTTTTATTGAAAATAAATTTTTTACACATTAAAAAAATAGACCTGCAAAGTTTATTGTCATTATGTTTCTGCATTTAACACAGGCAGAATGCTTTTCTCATGAAGAGGTCTGCTTTCCCCATTGAGGTAATGAATAAAAGTAGTACAATATATATATATTAATATATATATATATACATATATATATTGTACTATATATATATATATATTGTAATGTGTATATATATATATATATATATATATATATATATATATATATATATAATGTGGGTTCTGGGTTTCTTTACTTTCTTGTCCTTTACTTTCTTGATTGTCGAAAAACAGTGCCTCATATTTTAATACCTCAGAAGTGGGGATGAAATTGGAATGACTCATTGATAATTGCTGCTGGCCAGTAGTTATTCTGATATGGTTTATCATCCCCTTGTCACATTGCCATCACTTCTGCTGAACTTTGAATATTTTTGGTATACAACTATTGAATTTAATTGCCATTTATAATGCCCTTTAAACAAATGTTCTGTGATTCAGAACCGAGGCAGAAGTCATTATCCATACAGGAATATACAGAAATGGACTCCCAAGGAACAAATTCGATTTTAGTAAAACAAATGTTCATCATTTCAGGAATGAAGACAGCCTCATATTTTCTTACCAAACATCAATTTGATTTACAGAACCTAAAGAAAGAAAGTATCCAAAAATAAAAGCCATGTTAGAATTTGTTATATGATATTGAGAGTGTACATTTTAACGTGAAGCTTCATACTTCTGTCCCAAAATCTTCAGTGAGCTGTATAGACGCTCATTGAGTTCTATAGATGTCGGTTCATTTTGGCTTATAAGCTGGTTAATTTCCTTCTGTGATGCTTTTATTTATTTTATTTTTACAATAAATTTATAATTTAAAAAACTCTCTTGAGGACAACAAGAAATATAGAAACAAATGGGCTTGCCTGTCACATTCAACCAAGAACTGAGAACAAGAGACTACTAAATGCCCAAGAATGCCGTGAGACTATGTGCAGCACTGTATGTGGCTGATCCATGTGTAATATAGACCTTTCTTTATGGCATTATGTCATAAATTAATAGCCCTTATTTATCCTTCTAGAACATAGTCCAATAACCTATCTTCTAACTAGTGGTATCATAAATGTAATGGACTTTGAGTGAATTATAATACTGAAATTTAAAAGAAGAGATGAAAGAGATAAAATAATATCATGAGGTAAGAGAAATAAAGAGAACTTTTTCATAAATAATCAAGTAAAGAGATATAGACTGGATGAACAGGACTCTTAGATTTCAAATTAAAAAATTTTAAAAGCATTAGATTAGGATAATTTCCTCCTTATATTTTATATAAGGACAAAGAATTGAATCCTAAACCCAGTTTTCTACTTTCTAAAACAGATTTGATAACGTTTATGTCAAAGCTGTGTAATATTTAAAAGGGCAGCCCAAATAGTCCATCAAGCCCTTGGTTTGATAAATGCTCATTAAAATTCCACTTCATCTGCTTTCCTCAAAGAAAGAAGTCTGCTTAAATGAAGTCTGTGTTCAGAAGGCCCGAATCATTAGTCTACAACAAGCATGAGGTATTAACACTCCAACCTGTGAACATGAAACATCAGTATTTAACATTTTAAAGTTGGACAAGGGAGTTCATTTGAATAATATTTTCATTTCATGTGGTGCCTCTTTTCTAATGCACTTAATCTGAAATATTTTTCTGAATATAATTCTTCTCTAGGAAGACTACTAACACAGAAAGTGACAACTGTCACCTGCTGTTTCTATACAGCAAAGAACTCTGAAGCAGCCTGGGGAGTGACTAATGGGGGTAGGGTGCATTGATATTTTGATTTTCATCACAAATCAGACCTTAGAGGAGAGTGTGGGGTTCAATATTGAACCAAGGAAAGACTTAGCTGTCAAAAATTTGACATGCGGGAAGTAGTCTCCAGGAAAGTTGAAGGGCATTTTTGTTTTGCCCAGCCATTTGAGACTTTTCTTAATCGCAAGCATCAGCAGAAGTACTCATCTCACAAAAGCCACTATGTAAGCACATATAAAATGTCATAGCAACACAAAAAAACTGGGTACCGTAAAAAACATGTAACCATAAAGTCTCAACCATATCACAACTGTCCAGATGAATTGCCAAATCTTTCTAAGTTCACAGAGTGGGAAGGGGCTATGTAGTCATACAGGAAGATACAAGAACTCTCTGGGGAGCATGAAACAATGCCATCACCATTGCTTGACACTTGCCTTCCCCTTCTAGTTCTTCCCATGAAGATTCTTACAACCAGGGTCTTTTGTCTTAGTTCTCTTAGAACTGATAAAATCAACTTTGAAAATGAAGCTATTTTTCTTCAGTTTTTTTTTTTTTAGAGAGACAATGATGGCAGGGACAGCATGGTAGCAGGAGCATAAGGCAGCTGGTCACAGTGCATCCACTGTGGGAACCAGGAAGAGATGAATGCTGCTATTCATCTCACTTTTTCCTTTTTATACATTAAATACCCCAGTCCACGGAAGGGAGCTGCCTACACCACCCCAGTGAACACAGTCTAGAGAATCCCACACAGACATGTCACAGCCTTGTCTCCTTGGTGATTCTAGAACTCATCAAATCGATAAGGAATATCAAACATCACAGTCCTCTTTACTCACGCAACAGAGGAGAGAGAGAGAGAGAGAGAGAGAGAGAGAGAGAGAGAGAGAGAGAGAGAGAGAGAGAGAGAGATCTTAGACCATACTTTGGTTTAACTTAGAACCACTAAAACTTGAAGGAAACTCGATATTTTGGAAACTAAATGGAAATAAGCACAAAGTATAGAAATATAAAATGCAATGTCATCTTATTTGGTTTTACAGACATGCCTTGACTTATCTATTATGTTCTATACTTTCTGTAAGAGCTAAGAGCATCCTGGGAGTAGTAGACAAATAAGCACAATTTTAAGACCTAATACAGGTAGTGCTAAAGCAGATGTACTCTTCTGAAAATATATTTTCAAGCCTTGCTGGCCTTACCCCACATCCTTTTCTAACTTGAAACCTATATTTTCACCCAAAGGTCTGCAATGCTTCTAGGATGCCTGCCCACTTCCATCCTGTTCTGAATGCCTACCTACTTCCATATTCTAGGCATCACTTCATGTCAAACCAGCAACACCAACCCTAGTTACCTGTTTCTATGCAGTCAAAATCAAACTCTATTTCTAGTCCTGTTCTTTCTCTATATTATAAGCAAATAACACATCAGACCTCACAGAGAGGAAAGAAAGCACGGACCTAAGTCTAAATTCAGGCTCATTATTTAACAGTGTGGCCTGAGAAAATTATATTACTTCTATTGTGTTCCTTTAACTATTCAGCCTATAACCAATAACATGTTAATCTTTCTAAGTCAGTGGTTCTCTACCTTCCTAAAGCTAAGACCCTGAAATTCAGTTTCTCAAGTTTTGGTAACCCCCGACCATAAAATTATTTCATAACTATAACTTTATTACTGGTATGAATTGTTATGTAAATACCTGTCATGCAGGATATCTGATGTGTGACCCACAAGGGGCTCACATCCCACAGGATGAAAACCTCTATTCTATGCTAGTTTTATAGTGTCATTCTTCTATTTAAAAGTTCTTAAAAACTTCACATAGCCTAAAGAATAAAGAACACCTGAACTGCAAAACCCTCCTATTCTACCCCAGATTAACTGACATTTTGTCACCATCTCTGATTGTGAATGTCCTGCTTTAGCCGATCAGGTTGTTCCTTCACAAGACCTTACAAATCTGAATTATTGTTCATAATAATGCATCCATCCTTAAAGAGATGTTTATCCCATGATATGTTAGACTTCATTCAAATAGGCCATCTCATCAAATTTTTATTCAGGAATTTTGTAAGCTAGCTGGTCAATTACTGGTATCTTGACATTGCCAGGGTAGAAATATTTAACGAGGCAAAAAGAAAAAGAGCTAAAAATCGGGGATGAATGAAGGAAGGGGTGAAATTAGGCTAAAAAAACTGGAGTATGGGCAGACATACCTTTACGTTACTGACATGCCCTCCTCTCTGTATCATTTACTCTGATCTACTATCTACTTTTTAATGTCAAACTGAGTTCTAGCTATATAAAGCCTGACAACAAAATTTGTAATCTCCAAATTTTTGTTAGTCTATATAGACTTCATCTTTGTCCTTAAAGACTTATTAATCTGTAGAAGAATCCTCAACATACAGCATGAAAGTCATAGATTGTGCTTAAGACTGCTTGGTGTAGGTATTGTAAATCTAGATTAGACCTCTAGTCTTACAGAAATAGATTTGTGATGATTGGTATACAAACAAATATAAATATGAAGCAACCTAATAAAATACAAATGGAAAACCCAAACAAAAGAGGAAATAGATTTATTCTAACTAAAATATCTGCTGCTATATTTAACTACTATGTTTTGCCTTGAGCTTCCTGGCAACCAGAGCAAAACAAATGGATATATAATGAGTTACATTATTGAAAATGTGAATTTCTCATTATAGAAAGAAGACAACATTTATGAAAAGAGATAGAATTTTTTCACTGTTAAACTCTAAAAGGTATATGTTTCTAAAGCCTTGTACACAAGATAATGAGTTTGTAAAATGGATAATATACTTAATAATGTTCTTACACAACAGACACAATGTAGGCTGTTTCCTATTGTGAGCCCCAATCAAAGTTGAGGTCTCAACCTTAAACCGCAACTCCTGTATATTATCCCCATGAGAAGATGAGTGTACAAGCAAGTGCAATCTTAAAGTAGATAGGTATGTAAGTTAATCAAAAAAATCAACTTATATATAGTATGGTAGATAAAGGCAAAGTCCTTAAGTATCATGCCTCTTTCCTACTCCTCTCAATAAAATCCAAAACAAAGAATTACTAGGCAGTCTTGGTGGCATTCTGTGATAAAGTGAGGTCTGGCCTTTAAATTCTTCCTTCAGGCAGGTGCAGCAAGTAGCTTGGTGCTCTGCAAGTGATTTCCATCTAGGGATTCCGATGACTAATGGAAAAGTGATCTCAGAGACAAAACATTAGAGCAGATATGAATCTAAACACCAATAGGAGAGGCTCGGTGTGTGTGTCTCTGTGCTAGAGAATGTGCTTAGCATGTTGCAGGCACTGACTTCAATCCACTGAATCATCCATCAACACTCTATAGAGCAAGATCCAAAACCATCCAAAGAAAGACCAGCAACACAAAAAGGATAAGTCATATCAGACTTATAACACAATAAGCAGAAGTCATATCAGAAATTAGGATAAAAGTATCATAAAGATGAACCTCAGAGAGAGGGGTTTCAGGGCGACTAGAATATATGTGCCAGTGGCAAGTGTTTGGGTGGATGAGGCAAATACACTTGAGGGATTTTAATGGACTAGACAGTATCTACATGTTTAAAAAATTAAGAAAATAGAATGCTTGTTTTCTTATTAAAATGTTAAGCCTTTAAACCAGTGTTCCCTCTAACATAAAAAAGAAAAAAAGCCTATCATCTCTGTCTCCATTAAAACAGAGACAGAAATAGAATATTGTAAGATGTTGTTACATGAATGTTTCTAACCTTTGGACAAGTTGTGGTTAGTCATAATTCTGAACATTACGCATCATGTACTAGCAAGATTCTCTTTGTCCTTTTTAACTGTGAGACTGGTGCTGGAAATACTCCCCTATACCCAATGTCAGTCACCTATGACCATTAGGAACATACCATGTGTGCTTTAAGAGAACAGTTGGATCCAAACAGAATGTAGAACTGCAGCAGCAGACAGGATGATTTAACTCTAAATGTATTTTCCAGATGACTGCAAAGCCTGGTTCATTAATACTGAACAAGCAAATTAGGAACTATCTGCCACATTGCCCATCAGGAAGCAGATACTGGACCAATTTTCTTTGTCACCTTACTTAGGAAACTAGTTCTCTTTCTAGGTATTATAGCAGGATAAAAGGTCATTTTATGCCTCTTTTAATCATTAAATTCTACAACTTGTTTATATCACAGTAGTAAACTCCTAGATATAAATTATTCAACCAATTATTTAATTCAAAATAGAGGAGAAAGTTAGAGGTGTGCAGAGTGGGAATGAACAGAGTGAGCTAAACTCCGTCCACTCTGCCTTTGTTATACCTGACATTTGTCTAGAAAGATGAAGCTACCACAAGAATCTGCAACTGTAAAGTGATAAGATTTAGCACATGATTCACAAATGAATGTGTGCTTAGGCTTGATTTGACAAGATATTGTCGAGCCTTGGTGCTTTGTGTCCCTGGGTGCTAATCTTTTTATCCAAACTCTTCCCAGGACATTTGAGCTGCTGTTGCTAAGTTTTCTTCCTTGGATTACAGATCTTATTCTATTTTAGAAAATGCCCTGCTTTCTTCATGTTATCTTTATCTTAAGCTTTTCACACACATGAGCATCTTACTTCCTTGCTTCTACATTCAACCATTCACTATTAAAATTAATTGATATACGATTAAAGAAGAGAAACAACCCCCTCACAGTCAGCTGAGACCTAAATCTTAAAGTCACCATCATTCATACATAAGTCTAATTTATCTTTCCAATGCAGATGACTGTAAATAAGCCTGCCATTAAGAATTATTTACTAATAAGCAGTAAAATTTTAAAAGATTAGTGCATTTGCAATACAGCAAAGATTCTGTCTAGCTGTCCAGTTGTGCATAGTGAGCTGACTTTACCCCATAAGCACATGTGCTCTCTGTAAATGAATTCTGAATCCAATGCAAAATATAGACTTGAGGTAATATTATAGACAATAATTACATGCAATTTAAAAACCTACTACAAAGCAAAGAAAACAAACACTAGAAAAAAAAGAGAAATCCTACAGAGTGGAAAACTATCTTTGTCAAATATATATTAGACAAGAGATCCAGAATATGTAAAGGCTGCAAAACACGAAAACAAAAATAAGTAAAAGAAAAAGAAAAAAAAATCATCCTATCAGTAACTAGGCTGTTGAACTGAGGTGCGACTTCTCAACAAAGGAAATACAAATGTTCAATTGTTATGTATGCTTAAACCCACAAATAAGTATAGTTTTCACCCCATATCAAAGAAACTTCACCTTGCAACAGATGGAGGCCACTATAGAAACGTAGAGCCAATCAAAATTCAAGAACAAGAGATTGTAGAGTGTCAGGTTCTAAGTAATACATCTATAACATTGTGTTCACACCTAAGGCTCAGGGATCATTACAAAAGAGATGTGCAGAAAGAGCCAGAGGGCCGGGCGTGATGGCGCACGCCTTTAATCCCAGCACTTGGAAGGCAGAGGCAGGTGGATTTCTGAGTTTGAGGCCAGCCTGGTCTACAAAGTGAGTTCCAGGACAGCCAGGGCTACACAGAGAAACCCTGTCTCAAAGAAAACAACAACAACAACAAAAGAACAAAACAGAAAGAGCCAGAGGAACAGTAACAGGAGGTTTGGCATGTGATTCTCTCACAGGAGTGTTAGAGAGGCTACACATATGAAGTCTTATCAATATAGCTACCTAAACAAAACCTGACCAACAATGACACCAACAGATATGCTAACAGGGAAGGACAAAGGTTGTGGGCCCCAAATCTAGACAAAGAACTATGACTAAGGGAGGAGGAGGACTGATAAAAGGAAAAGTGCTCTTCCTCAGGGTAGAGCTCCCCAAATGGTTGCCAAATACCAAATGATCAGCCCTGAGATTATATACATATATGGAACACTATACAAATTAAGCAGGTTGTATTTATGTATGTGTGTGTATATATGTGTGTGTGCATATACAAATATATGTGTGTATGTGTTTGTGTGTATATAATATATGCATATATAATTTATATATGATTGAAGAAAATATATATACAAAATTGAAAAAAATAAGTCATAAACTTGAGAGAGAGAGAGCAAGGGAGTGCATAGGAGGGACGACTGTAGGAAAAAAATGAAACAGAAAATAATGTAATTATAATTTCAAGCAATAAAAAAGGTATATAAAATTTAAATGGGGTTATTAGATGCAGAATGTCAAGCACCCATGTATATTTTCTAAACTTTAGGGAGACTTTTATGATCATTAATTTATATTATCATTATTATGAAATATATCTCCCATTACTCCATAAATAAAAACTATCAGACAAAGGAAATGGACCACTTGCTCCCAAAATCAAGAATTATAATTGTATCCATGACAAGTTTTTACCCTGGAGAGATGGCTCAGTACTATAGAGAAATTGCTTCTCTAGCAGAGAACCAGGAATGGTTTTGTCTTGTCTCGTCTCGTCTCTTCTCTTCTCTTCTCTTCTCTTCTCTTCTCTTCTCTTCTCTTCTCTTCTCTTCTCTTCTCTTCTCTCCTCTCCTCTCCTCTCCTCTCCTCTCCTCTCCTCTCCTCTCCTCTCCTCTCCTCTCCTCTCCTCTTCTTTCTTTCTTTCTTTCTTTCTTTCTTTCTTTCTTTCTTTCTTTAAGTGAGTATATTCTGGTATTACTGTGGTATTCTTCATACCTTGAGAATGTCAAGGGTTTTTGTTTTTGAATTTCCTTTTTTTAGTACATTTTTCTTTGTTTACATTTCAAATGTTATCCCTTTCCTGGTTTCCCCTCTGAAAACCCCCTATCCCATCCCTCATCCTCCTGATCACCAACCCACCCACTCCTGTTTCCCTGTCTTGTCATTCCCCTACACTGGGGCATCAAGCCTTCTCAGTACCAAGGGCCTATACTCCCATTGATGTCCAACAAGGCCATCCTCTGCTACATATGCCACTGGAATAATGGGTCCCTCCATGTGTACTCTTTGGTTGGTGGTTTAGTCCCTGGCAGCTCTGGGGGTACTGGTTGGCTTATATTGTTCCTCCTATGGGGCTCCAAACCCCTTCAGATCCTTCAACTCTACTGGGGATCTTGTGCTGAGAACATCTGCCTCTGCATTTGTCAGGCACTGGCAGAGCCTCTCAGGAGACAGCTATATCAGGTTCCTGTCAGCAAGCACTTGTTGGCATCCACAATAGTGTCTGAGTTTGATGACTGTATATTAGATGGATCCCCAGGTGGGGAAGTCTCTGGATGGCCTTTTCTTTAGTTTCTGCTACATAATTTGACTCTGTATCTCCTCCCATGGGTATTTTGTTTCCCTTTCTAAGAAGGACCGAAGTATCCATACTTTGGTCTTCCTTCTTCTTGAGCTTCATGTGGGCTGTGAATTATATTTTGGGTATGCCAAGGTTCTGGGCTAATATCCACTTACTAGTGAGTTTTTACCATGTGTGTTCTTTTGTTATTCATTACCATGCACAGGATGACATTTTCTAGTTCTATCCATTTACATAAAAATGGGACCTCATAAAATTGCAAAGCTTCTATAAGACAAAGGATACTGTCAATAGGACAAAACATCAACCAACAGATTGGGAAAAGATCTTTACCAATCCTACATTCGATAGAGGGCTAATATCCAATATATACAAAGAACTCAAGAAGTTAGACTCCAGAGAACCAAATATCCCTATAAGAATGGTACAGAGCTAAACAAAGAACTTTCAACTGAGGATTATCAAATGGCTGAGAAGCACCCAAAGAAATGTTCAACATGCTTAGTTATCAAGGAGATGAAAATCAAAACCCTGAGATTCCAACTCACACTAGTCAGAATGGCTAAAATCAAAAACTCAGGTGACAGCAGAGGCTGGTGAGGATGTGGAGAAAGAGGAACACTCCTCCATTGTTGGTGGGATTGTAAGCTGCTACAACCACTCTGGATATCAGTTTGGCGGTTCCTCAGAAAATTGGACATAGTACTACCTGATAGTACTACCACTCCTGGGCATATAGCCAGAAGATGCTCCAACCTGTAATAAGAACACATGCTCCACTATATTCATAGCAGCCTTATTTATAATAGCCAGAAGCTGGAAAGAACACAAATGTCCCTCAACAGAGGAATGGATACAGAAAATGTGGTACATTTGCACAATGGAATACTACTCAGCTATTAACAACAATGAATTCATAACATTTGCAGGAAAATGGATGGAACTAGAAAATATCATCCTGAGTCAGGGATGATTTTCTCATACCCATCTCAAGCTATTTGCAAACACTTGTGTCTCCAGGTTCAGGCGATCTCTATGATAACCGCACTCACATCATTAACATACATATACTCAATACACATAAAATGAAAACTATAAAAATGAACCTCCTTTTAAAAAAAATAGCTAGTAAAGATTCAGATGCTTCATCTTAAGTTGAGTTAAGATTACCGTATCAAAATTGGTGTTGGTAGAGGTAAGCTTGGAGCAGGAAAGGGAATTCTTCAGATGCATTCGTGTTCCCAGCCTTTTCCTAAATGCGTACTTTGGCACTGACCATGTGCTACCCAGTGTTATCCTCTCTACAATCGATTCTCTAACTTTAATAGAAACCATCCTAGTCCAAGATTCTGTTATTAAAAATACAATATAATGGTCCTTTACTTCAAAGTACATATGTTCTGAAAGGCAGGAGTTATAGACAATTGTCAAGAGGTACCTACAGTAAATCAGGAAGGAAGGCTGGAGCTAAAACAAGCAGTTGTGCCATGAATACTCAGAGGAGGGAATCTTAAATCAGGTTAGTGAAGTGCAGGGTGGAAATCATGTTGATTCTGAAAGAATAACTCAGAGGCTTTAAAAACTGTAGGAAATGTAAAGAGAATGTTAAGCATGCTATGAGAAAGACCCTGCAGAGCATAGAGCCTCAAAAACACAGCACAGTTTGAAGGAACATGATAGATTTACATTTTTAAAATAAATGACACTAGCAAAGCATGGTGACACAAGCCTGTAATCCCATCTACTCAGAGACTAAGGCAAGGGGATCACAAATTCAAGGCCAACCTGGGAAATTGGTGAGGCATGCCTTGAAAAAAAAAAAGTGCTGCATCTGCAATGGTTTGATTCCCAGCTGGAACCTTGACTAAAGGCATCAAGGGAATGAAAGAGCACAGACAAACAGACCATAAACACATATACAGAAAAGCTGGGATTGTTGGGCCATGCGTACTCTAATGGAATAGCACCAACTATGCAACAATCAGGAACCACAGTCTGTTGATTATGTACACCAGAGGAGGAGGAGGAGTTAGCTAGTATTGGTAGGAGGTCTCTGTAGGAAAACCGTCTTGGGATATAAATATCTGGGAGTAGGAAGCTACAGCTCCTAGTTTTTACACACACTCAATGATCAGTCATGAAATGACTGACAAGTGTCAATCATTTATAGACACTCATATATTGTACACACTGTCAAAATTCACACTTAGTAAAGAGGAAGGCTTTGCTACCCTCCTGAGACTAACTTAATGGAAAAGTTTTGCCATTTCAATGGCTCTGAAGCATTTGATCCTTGACACAGCCACGGCCATATTGAAGAGTCCACATCTTAGAAATCCATCTGTTCTTCACACATTCACTCAAAGCTTCCTCTGCTTCCCACAGGAAAAACTGAACACAAAAAGGGCAAAGGATGTATCTCAATGGTGTGGAACTAAACTAGTATTCCCAAAGCCTTCCATTCATTCATACTGAAGAATGAACGGAAGCCTACTTCCAGTCATCTAGAAAATAATATAGACAAAAAAGTGAAGAAGCCTAAAGTAACGAAGTTGCATTTGAAGAGGAATTAAGAGTACAATTAAGAGCTTGATGCTGAGGAGACAGTGTTACTTTGGAAGAAGTGAGATGGGAGCAGAGATCAGGAATGACCTCTAACTGGCTAAATGCATGTACTAAATCGGACAGTGTTCTCATTTCCAGGGCACAGTCTTTCTTTCCTTCAAAACTACCTCACCCTATATATCACAAAGGCTCCCTACAGCACAAGCCCATCCTAGTGGTGAGACACTCTCAAGAGAAATAAGCAAACACACTATCTATATTCAGGACTGTGATGTGATGGGTGCCCTGCTTTAGATGAGGAAAAGTGATGGCCAAGTGTGCCCACAAGGTTGGCACAGTCTATGCCCACACTCCCACGCTTTGTGTCATAACCACATAGTCCCTCATAGCTACCATGACAACTAAGCCCTTGACAATCACTAGTAAACTACATGACTTTTTCTACTATGCCTTTTACATTGAAATGTAGATATTTGGAAAACAGTAGGAGCTTTCCTTCCTTAAAATACTGACAAGTTAGAAGACTGCTCTGGATGTGGCAAGAAAGCCTCCTTCCTGATATCTACCTTTACCATAAGGTGATATGCAAACTGCCAAGGGAGGGAAGTAGTCAACATCCTATTGTAAACCACAGACTAGCTGTGATTCCTATGAACCACAATGACCACCATGGCTAGATATCCCTAGAGGTGTAATAGATGCTTTCTTGATGGTATTCAATGGCTGTCAAATTTAAGATCTGCTCAACAGAAGAGAAATCATGCCAGATACTGAAAATCTACTCAACTACACAGAGCTAATGAGATTGTGGATCTTAGGAGATAGCCTACCACTGCCACTTTATTAAACTAATATAATCCTTAAGTGCATTCTAAATACTCATATTTGTACCCATGGGTATGTATAGCTCTTGCCCTCATCAAAGAAGCTTCTCTTTGCAGCAAAGATCATTACATAAGACCATTATTGATCAAAATGCAAAGATTAACTGATAGTGAGGAGCCCAAACTCAACATGTACACCAATAACACAACTCCTGTGCCTAAGGATCAGGGGCATCACAGAAGACAGCACAGAAAGATTGTAAGAACGAAAGGAACAGGAGTTATACTCTGAAGGTGTGTTCTCTGTAATGACAGGGAAGTCACAGACATGATTCGTCAACAGTATCACTACTTTAAAAACACCTGAAGAAGGACACCAATGGACATGCTAATGTGGTACAGGGGACCTCAACCCTAGACAAAGAACAACAGGCAACTAGTTACTTCTAGAAAAGGGAGAATTAGTCTTTCCCAGGGATGTTTCCTTAATTTGTTATCCAATACCAAGTTGTCAGCCTTGAAATCATTAACTAATCAAAACACCAATCAGACTCAGCAAGAGGTGTGTGTGTGTGTGTGTGTGTGTGTGTGTGTGTGTGTGTGTGTGTGTGTAACAATAAAAATCATAAAAAATGAGGTCATGAATTTGATAGGGAAGGGGAGGAGAGGAAAGGTGAAAATGATGTAACTGTATTTTAACTATTTTTTAAGACTTACTGTCATCAGATACTATACTCCATACCTCTTCCATATAAGCAGTATAAAGGATGACTGACAGAAAATTCATGGTTCAGGTTCCAGCACCAACAAACATCACTGCAAATATCCTCTGCCCAAAGTGCTTGGCATTTATCCCACTTCCTCCTGGTATCACAAAGTTATTGGCACAAAGGTCAAGGGTAGAGGGGCTAACTTTTCCTATATACATCTACACAAACCAACTATCACACCAAAACTGCAGGTGCACACACAGGGGTGGGGATATAAATAGCAGCAAAATTATCTTAAAATGTATTTGTAAATCTTAAAAACTAAGGAAATGTGGTTGTTCTTGTCAGTAGAATGTACTGCTTTTTAGACTAAAATGAATAAATTTTGCTTTTCAGTTCAACTTGTCATCTATGCCTAAAATCTTTGCAAACAAAAACCAGTGTGTGCCAACTCTCATGCACACACAGCCATGGACCTCTCACCTTCTTAAATAATTTGCTAAATAATTTGCTTCTTCAAATACGAGAACAATTTATTTTAAAAAGCCACTCGGGTGATTTCAATGTGTAACATGGCAATGAATATGACACTTATGAACATCTAAGACATTTTTATCTTAGCTTTTTCATTTCAGTGGTACTATAGAACATTAAATCTACATCAAATTTTGTGAGCATATTTATTCTATACGATATGTTTTTGCATATAATAGATTACATACATTTGCATATTATATAGCTCATGTTTCCTCTACCTGGAAGCTGTGATATATTATATGGGAAATATACTCACACTTTTAAGCTTATATTGGCTAAGAACTAAATCTCAGGTTTTTATATCTATACTCTTGTACACTCATCAGATGATTGTAATGTGAGTGCCCTAGTATAATACATGAGAAACTCAAAGGCATCATCCTGTTCCTTGCCTCATCCTATCATCCTATAAAGCACACTCTGCTAGTCCCGGGACAGTATTTAGTCACCAGCTGAGTGACATCATCCCCTCATGTGTCATCCTATATATCCATTTGAGAACACACACTGGAACTGTGCAATATTCCCCACAGGGTCAGGTGAAGGGGAGAGCTTCTTCCTCCACTGATAGGTTTGAATGATGCAAAGCAGGTCAAGTTAAAGAAAAATCTGCTCTGTGAAACTCAAAGGCAAAGGAAGAGTTCAAATTGAATCTTTGACAGACATTGCTTTTAAAGAGACCTATCACTAAAACATGTTGCTCTCCAGGTGAGTCCACATATATTTTTAACGCAATTCGTGTCAGTATTGACACCTTGACACCGTGTTTTGACGGTAAGGGGAATTAAAATGATCCTAAGCACTTGAGGTGACTCTATTGACACATCAGATTATGCTTAATGTTTCACCAGCAATGCAAAGAGGAGCAAAGAACTAGCGTGTCTGGTTATTAAAGCCCGTTTCCAGCCAGGACATTGTATCTTGCAAAGAAGGAGAAGTTCAAATAGAGTCTAAAGGCTTTTAATGTAAAAAAGACAAGGTACCTTTTAAAGGCTATGCTCATTCTTCACAGGAGAAATATACAAAAACTCGCTTTTTATGGAGCTCTCAGAATGTCCTCTCTTGGAATTCCCTGGTTCCAGAAGCCTAAGCTGCATGGGTGTGATCACAGCGGGCTTCAGATCCTGAAGGGGTCATGGTCCACTTAGAGGATACTAGAGGGTCTGGGTCTGTCCTCTCCACAAGGAACATCAAAGCCAGGCTCTGAAGTGTCAAGGTCTTCCTGAACTGTAAAATGTCTTGCAATATTAAATCTAACCATACAGAATCAACCAATAAAGAAGGCCATTGGTGAAATTTGTTTAAAAAATCATTCTTAAGCCGGAGGATAAAACACAAAGAACACTAAAGAGTCTACTCTGGGGTCAAAAGAGTCTACTCTGGGGTCAAAGGGGATGCCATTTCTAAGAGATATTCTTCTTTTCCAAGATAAAAGCACACCCAGCTAAACCCTACATGAATATTTGGCCATTACTTTATATGGCTGTGCACTTTGTGTATTTATTTATTTTAATTAACTAACATAATGTATATGCATTTATTACTTCTGAAATAACATGTTGAGCCACATACCTTGTGGAATGTTGTGTTTTGTTTAAGTTGGAAACCAAGAATATCCATTTAATTAGTATTTGTTCGAGGATTTAAAAAAAAAAAATCTGACCCTCTGCTAGGAAACAGTGGTGTTTTGTAACGTTAGAAAACTTTAGGGTTCCTGGATTTAACAGGAATTATCACAAAGCAGGTATTCACTGGGACAGATAGGCTTAGAGAATTTATGTACAGCCATTCAGTTTACCCTTGCTTCTCAGTGTTCATTGTGAGTTTGTTTGCTTTTTATCTAATTCCATGCAACTGGGGGAACAGAAACTGCCTGTTCTCACCTCAGACTAAGACTATGGGATTTCCAAAACACATTTCTTTGTTGGTGTGTTTGTATAAAAATCTAAGTGGTAGAAAGCAGATAATTTGCCTTAAAAGACATATTTTACAGCTATCAGTGAAAAACAGGCAGGCTTGCCCAGTGCCGGGGATTTAAAAGCATTTTTTTTTCTGAAAGCTTTAAAAATGCTTTTCACTGGACAGATAACAGATTTAAAGCAGACAGAAATAAATGACAGACCTCAGAGGGACTTACCTATGTGGCATAGCTACATGCCTCACAGGCTAAAATCTCCAGACTTCTACAGTGCTTGTCAGGTCTGCTGCCCTGCTGCCACCAACATGCAATGGCAAATACAGCAATGGTAGGAAAAGAGCACAAGAGGAACTCACATGCCCAGGACATGGTGCTGAGCCAAGCCCTATCACAGACTGGCTGTGAAGTCCAACTCCTCTCTCGGGAAGATCGGGGTGAGGATTGCCTGAGTGCTGCTAAAAAATAAGAAATGATGGTGCCTGTGCTCAGGCTCAAAACGCAGGGACAGTTTGCTTTTTCCTCCTGGAGTACCAGTGTGATGTCCGTAGGCACACCTTGAAAGCATCCTGCCATAAAACAATTCATTTCTGCACATCCATGTAAGAAGCCTCTTGCAAATGATAACCTTCCATCACTGTACAATGTGCATAGTATACACAGTACTATTGCCTCAAATCCCCAGCAATATGTACTGGCTTCTAATGAACTCTCCTGCTATTGAGATGTATTTTCCTCCCAACTGAGAAGAATCCTAAGAGGTTTCTCTTGCCCTAGTATTGGTACCTAATACTATCAGATCTCCATCCAAAGAGGACAACAAAGTTAGTTAGTTAGTTAGTTTCTTTGTTTGTTTGTTTTAAGCTTCTTATAAGTATTATATATGTATCTACTTTAGTATGACTAAACCTTGATGGTCCTCTTGATTACCCAGAGTCTGTTTCTCCAATGTCTACACTAACCCAGGGAGGAATGCAGCTTTAGCTCTGTCCAAGGTATCTTCACCCTGAGTACATGGAACTCCACCATACTACTCAGCCCAGCCAAAGGTGGTCTCTGCACTCTTTCCCCAACAAGTAGAATAATGGTGTCCTTAGTCTGTGACTACCCTTCTCCCTTCTTAGCTCAAACTATGCTTCTCTACACATTACTAATTCCCAAATAACTATTTTGTAAAAAGAACTACACTGTGTTTTTATATGTCTTATTACTTGTGTGTACAACATGGTCCTCCCATTTCACTGCATGAAATATATGTGAATACATATGATATAAATATGTTTAACAGATTAACACATTTTTACATATTTAATAAAATAAGTCTACATGATCTGGTACCTCTCATATCTTTTTTAGAGGAAGTCAGAGGGGGGAAAGAGTATGAAGAAGTTAGAAAAGAAAAAACAGAAAGTAACCAAAGCTTATCAAATACATTTCAAAAAATCAGAATAAAATCTCTCCAGGCTTTTGTGGGTGTTACATCCTCTACACAGCCTCACTGGAGCCTCTAACAGCTCTTGTTTCTTGTGATCAGTAAGCTTCACAGATGCAAATCAAATCCTAATTATGTCAAATAATTTGCAGATCTATACATTACCCAAATTGAAAAAAAAATGATGCTTAGTGGGAGGGAGGTGGAGGAGAATGCGGGAGGAGTTAAGGAGAAGAATATGATTCAAATATACTGTATGAAATTGTCAAAGAATAAATAAAAACATTAAAAATTGTTTTACAAATAAAACTACTGGTCTTAAACTTAGATATCTTGGACATGTGGTAAAGAAGAAATGAATAACCAAACTTACAGAGAACAGATACAATGTTAGCATTAAGTTCCTGACAGCAGATATGGAAAATGAAAGTAACTCCACCTAAGAAATTGTAGAGCGCTTCCCAGATGAGTAAGTTCACTGTGGATGGCCATCCAATGCCCAACCAAATCTCAGGCACAGAAATGTTATCCCCAGCAATGAAATAGAAAATGAATGAATGAATGAATGAATGGCAAGGATGAATGCAGCAGTGCTGTGTTTATGCAATAGGTGAACCCAAGAATATAGCAGAAAGAGAAGAGAATAGAGCACCAAGGTAACTGGATCACAAACATATCCCAAAGGCAGCAGGACGGTCAGAGAATTTCATCCATGGAAATATTACAACCTCATCCTTACTGGGGGGAAGGGGGGCTACAAAGTAAAGATTGAAGAGGGGGTGGGCAGTGTCAAGGAGCCCCACCAGGTAGAAATATAGTAGTGACTAAACCTGAAAACATGGCTGAAAGAGATGGAAAAACTGGGAAAAGACTTGACAAGCTAGTCAGAGCTCTTTGCTGTGGGTTGGAAAAAGAAAGGTAGCAGGAACGGTTTCTATCACTGGTCAGTTGATGCTCTCGGGAACAGATTAAGAACTGGGTGGACGTGATCAAAACACATCATCTACAAGCATGAAAATGTGCAAATAATACCATGGTTTTTGTACCGTTAATATAAAGAAAATAAGAAAAGTAATGGTTAACTGCAATATCAATGTTCTAAGCATGACTATACATCAACAAGAAGATGCTTTGCACAAGTTAGAAAAACTTTTTTTAAAAGGCATGCTCTGATAGCAAAGCTAGCCCCATGCTGCCAAGCTGGCAGGGTAACTGAGAAGGAAGGAGCATTACATCACTGTTTACCAGATGCCCACACACGATTAGAAAGTAGCTGTGTGTCCTTCTTGCTACATCTTATCTTTTCCAGATAACTATCAAAAATAATCACTTTTATTCACAGTACAGAAACAGCAAGGCAGAACATGTGGGGTCTCTGGCATATCAGTTTGGGCCGTCATATAATGCCTTTCTCTGGAACAAAATGTGCGCAGTTCTTTCCACTCCTTCAGGTTCAAACTGACAGTGTGGAGAATCTACCCCAAACTGCAAATTATTTTGAATTAGACACACATGCCACGCACTCATGGCAGCCCGTGCCCCGTCAACAAATTCAGGAGAAAATGACTTTTCTCCCTTCAGGCAGTACACTACAGAAAATCCACGATGACTGTCCTTTTCTGGTATTATGTTTTGTGGGAGGAGAAAAGTTCATTTCAAATTAATTTATGATCTGTGAGAGAGAGAGAAACCTGAAAACATGCCTCACTGCACCTGGAAGCGCAGCGTGCCCTGCTCCCTTGCAAAATCCATTCGAGGGGCTCTCAGGGTTCTATCATGGTTTCCCCTCCTCCTGGGCCAGGCGACCAATGTTAGTGCCTGCTATTCAGAACCATGGAATCAATTTACAGCGTCAAGGATACCTGTCACCAGGAGAAGCTTGAAGAGGGAGCACTAAATGCCACAGAAGTATCTGTGCTCTAGAGGAAGCTCAGTCTGCCACAGGTATCACTACAGCTATTGTGCATGCATTTTTAAGAGGCAAACCAAGTCTTTTTCTTTTAGGAGATCCTCCTTTCTCCTTACTGGAGTCTGGGCAGGGCAGCAGCAAGGTTTTAGCCAGTCTTGCAATGAAGAAATACTTGTCAATAACCAATTGGTCCCGTTTGATCCGGAGCTTACACAGACTAAGAGACTTCATTACAATCGCTGTATGTGTCAGGCCCTGATGAAAGTTGTTTTTCCTTCAGGGCTCATGGATCCATATCTATTTTGCTGTTCCCTAGATGTCTCATAACTCAACTATGAAGTTTGCCTGACACCTGTTTCGACTGGCAATATTACTATCACTCACAATTGTAGGGCGATTTTTTTTTTCCAGCTTTACAAACTTTTGCTAAGACTCGCTCAACTAAAGTTACATTAATTAGTACAAGAAAGGAGAAAAAAGATTCTGGCATCAGAAACAAATATCCACTCTTCAGGACTTTTTTTTTTTTTTTTTTTGTCAGTGTTGATTGATAGATTGTTTTGGATCTGTTAACTAAGTAAAGCACTATTTGTTCAGATCTCCTCAGTAAGGATTGGAGTGGTATTCTTATGGAATTCAGAGGCTCTTTCCATATATGTTTGTAAATATTTGGCTGGAAACTATGGGTGTCAACTCAGAGCTGGGAGAGGAGCAGAAGCTAGATAATGGTGTCATCCAGACAGATGCCAAAGGAGACTAACTCTTGGGAGTTATCAGCTCAGACATTACTACCATATTTCTTAACAGCTACATTATTTAAACACAAGAAGAATTGTATGTGAATACAATCACCAGGAGTCACCACAAAACTGTCTCAGAGTTTAAGGTCAGTTTATAGACAAAGACAGACAAGCATCACCCAGACATTTACCTAGAGTTTAAGCAGAAGCACTCCAAGTTCCAAAGATAAGGAAGAGGGTTTAGCAAAACTCTTTAGAATAGCCCCAGACGACTACAGTTAACAAACTCTGTAAGGAAGAAATCATCTGCCCCATCCAAGAACCTTGTATTTCTATAAGTACCCCAACAAATTCCATAGGACAACCTCAGTGGAAGGCTCCAGGGCCGGCTAAGCCAAACAAGAAGCACCTGTTAAGAAAACGTTGTTATGGGAAGGTGGTGAACTGATTTTAAAGGAATACTATCCTCTAACTTTAGATCCATTCTTTGATCCCATTCTTCCTCCTGGGATGCCCAGGTTTGGGGAAGAATTAGGAAACTGACACAACCAAGAAGGAGACTAGACACAGGGAAGACTTGAAACCAACAAGACTTTGTCATTGCACTGCCACATGCCCTATTCATTGCTTAATTTAAAGACATCTTTATGCAGTTTATTCCAAATCCTCATGTTAAAGAGACATGTGAGTTCATGTTTGTGGTTCTTACCTATAATGACTTTTGGTTTAACTATATGGATGTTCAAGTTTATGAGAGTACCAGACTAAAGTTGACATGTTCTAAGGGGTCAATTACTTCTTAATGATGTCTATTAGCCAGTCTTCAAAACTACTGTAACAAGTGTGAGAAGTGAGTTTTTACTAATACAAATTTTATATCTCCCAAGTGTGAAGTTTTCACTAAGAGCAGTGATAGAATACTTCTTATGATGTTGGCCTTAAATGTTTCTCTCTAATTTCAAATAGTTGCAATTATTGCAACTGTACCAGTTCAAATTGATGATTGTGCTTTGACAATAATCCCTGGCTTTTCAGAGTTTCTTGGTGCCTTTGGACTTTTTTCTATCATTTGTACTTTCAGTTGTGAAGAACAAGAAAGCATCAAAGAATTCTTTAGGGCATTTTGAAGATCTATTAGAGACTTGCAAGGTTGACTCCATTCTTCTTCCGACAATTGTCAAAACAAGATTTGTTTGAGGCTTTCCTGATCTTTTTTTCTGTTTTGAATCACTGATGCAGAGAAATACAATTTAGTATATCACATAGAATTATGTGGTCAAATGAATATCAAGGAAGACAGATATTCTAGGAAGTATAAGCGGAAAATGTTTCTCTTTATAAGAGAATTTTCCAGAGGAAAATGATGTTGCAAGATCTATTACTGATATTCTTACTGACTTCTTATTAAAGAAGCTCTACTCTTTTCTTTCTTATAACAACATTTTGTTGATACATGACAATTTGCATACTTATAGAATCCATTGTGAATTCCAGTCTGTGTATACATCACATAATGATAAGATCATGATAATTAGCATGCCCATAGTCTTAATCATATAATGTGTCTTTGTTATACATCAATATTCCTCTTTTCTAGGTTTTTCAAATATGAAACACTACTGTTATAGTCGATCCTCTGTGAAAGGGAATTCTAGAACTTCCTCCTATCTATCTAATTGCACTAGGTTATCTTTTAACCTCATCTCTTCTTGAACCCATTCTCCATAGACCTGAGCAGTCACTTTTCCACTCAACAGATCTGAAATCCATGTCCTTAGCTTTCATATAATGAGATCATGAGGGCTGAAGAGATAGCTCAATGGTTAAGATCATCTGTTACTATTACATAAAACGCAGTTTCACTAACTTTATGTCCCCCAATTTCACCTATGTTTATCTGAGATAACGGGATTTTATCCTGCTTATGGATGGAAATTATTCTATTGTGCAGTCAATACCATCTTTCTACATCCAGTCATCCACTGGTGGGTATGTAGATTGAATCTATGTCATAGCTATAATGACTTGGACTGCAATCAAAATTTTTCTTCTACATGTTCATCTTTTAATATGTAACCAGTAGTAAGATTGGTGGGTCATATACCCGTTGTATTTTCAAATTATGTATTTCAAATGTCCATGTTGTTTTTCACAACATACCTCATTACTTTCCAAACAAAGTGTATATGAGTTCCTTTTCCTCTTCATCTGCTCCAGTTTTTCTTATTTTTTACAATAACCACTCTGAGGGGTGTTGATACCTCACTGTGCTTTAATTCATATTTCCCTGAAGCTCAATGATGGTGAATAGGTTCTCATATGTATATTGACCATGTATGCCTTATTTTTAAATGTTTACACCAGTCTTTCACCCACTTTGTGGTTTTGTGAGTTTTGTTTGTTTGTTCTTTTGTTTAACTGGTTTGTCTTTTCTGCATAGTAGTTGTAGTTTCTTGTGGAATTGGGCTGTTGGTTGACTCTGTTGATTATTTCATTGGTTGCAAACAATGTTCTGCTCACATAATACTATTTGGCTATTTTTCCTTTCTTACTTAAACTTCTAGGTCCATATTGAAAAGCCTATTGCTCAGACTGCCATGCAGGCGTTCTCTGATGTTTCCTGGTATTCTCCTTTAACTAACCAAAGATCTGAGCCCTATGCCACAGGAAGGGGAACCTGAGCTGTGGATAGCATGTGCAGTCATTGGTGTCCAGTATTGGCATCAGACCCATTTAAGATCAAGCAAGAGGTCCATAAAAGCAGCAAGAAATGTCTGTTTGATCTATAGATATGTAGATCAGGGACCAGGTTCTCAAATGTTCTAAGAGGTAGCAGTTAAGAGAGAAATGTCATACATTAAATCTCTCTTTCAAAGTATGAAAAGCTCTTCACCAATGAAACACTGAGCCCAATAAGCCCATAAGCAGTGCTTATTACATGACTATATATTCTGACACCACTTCCTTTTCACTCCAATTCCTCCCTGTCTTCCACAGTGCCCACATGGCTCTGTCCAGCCCTACTGTCACTTTTCCTTTGCTGTGCCTCTGGTCTTGTTCTCTCATTTCTTAACTTTCTTGGCTCTTGTTTCTTCGTCCTTCTCACATATACCTGCTGAGAGTCTTCTTTAAAAAGCTTCATCTTCTTTTTTATTATTATTTTTTATTTTAATTTTTATTAGATATTTTCTTCATTTACATTTCAAATGCTATTCCAAAAGCCCCCTATACCCTCCCCCTACCCTGCTACCCTACCCACCCACTCCCACTTCTTGCCCCTGGCGTTCCCCTGTACTGGGGCATATAAAGTTTGCTAGACCAAGGGGTCTCTCTTCCCAATGATGGCCGACTAGGCCATCTTCTGCTACATATGCAGCTAGAGACACAAGTTCTGGGGGTACGGATTAGTTTCATATTGTTGTTCCACCTATAGGGTTGCAGACCCCTTCAGTTCTTGGGTACTTTCTCTAGCTCCTACATTGGGGGCCCTGTGTTGCATCCTATAGATGACTGTGAGCATCCACTTCTATATTTGCAAGGCACTGGCAAAGCCTCACAGGAGACAGATATATCAGGATCCTTTCAGCAAAATCTTGCTGGCGTATGCAATAGTGTCTGTGTTTGGAGACTGATTATGGAATGGACCCCTGGGTGGGGCAGTCTCTGGATGGTCCATCCTTTTATCTTAGCTCCAAACTTTGTCTCTGTAACTCCTTCCATGGATATTTTATTCCCTATTCTAGGGAGGAATGAAGTATCCATGAGTTGGTCTTGCTTCTTGATTTTCTTGGGTTTTGGAAGTTGTATCTTGGGTATGCTAGGTTTCTGGGCTAATATCCACTTATCAGTGAGTGCATATCAAGTGACTTCTTTTGTGATTGGGTTACCTCACTCAGGATGGTATCCTCCAGATACTTCCATTTACCCAAGAATTTCATAAATTCATTGTTTTTAATAGCTGAGCAGTACTCCATTGTGTAAATGTACCCATTTTATGTATCTATTCCTCTGTTGAGTGACATCTGAGTTCTTTCCAGCTTCTGGTTATTTATTATAAATAGGGCTGCTATGAACAAAGTGGAGCATGTGTCCTTATTACCAGTTGGAACATCTTCTGGGCACATTCCCAGAAGAGGTATTGCTGGATCTACCGGTAGTACTATGTCCAGTTTTCTGAGAAACTGCCAGACTGATTTCCAGAGTGGTTGTACAAGCTTGCAATCCTACCAGCAATGGAGGAGTGTCCCTCTTTCTCCACATCCTCGCCAGCATCTGCTGTCACCTGAATTTTTGATCCTAGCCATTCTGACTGGTGTGAGGTGGAATCTCAGAGTTGCTTTGATTTGCATTTCCCTGATGATTAAGAATGTTGAACATTTTTTCAAGTGCTTCTCAGCCCTTCTGTATTCCTCTTTTGAGACGTCTTTGTTTAGCTCTGTACCCCATTTTTTAATGGGGTTATTTGAATTTCTGGAGTTCAGCTTCTTGAAGCTTCATCTTCTTTATTCTCACCAGGGAGTCTCACCATTCCAAAAAATTCATAGCAAAATACTGAATCCCATTCAAGTTATGAGACAAGATTATTTTCAATATTAATGTGATAAAAAAAAGACCAACTATAAAATCAACATTTTTGCAGGAAAAATTTAAAGAGCACTTTATTGAAAAGGAATTATCAGCATCTCACCAATATATATATATATATATATATGTATATATATATATATATATATATTGACCATATTGAAAATGTCTTAATTCAGTTCCATGTGCAATGATTTTTCCCTTAATCAGCACTTACTTATGCTGACGGATGCTAAAGACCTAACTTCAGCAAAGCTATCAACCACTATCAAGACTTCATGATTAAGTAGATGCTACAGGGCTTCATTCTTTCACATACAGGTAACAAAGGCAATCATCTTACCACTGGAAAATGGTTATTGATTGTCTACCATCAAGCACCTTCTATGATACCCATCAAATAGTCTCCAAATCTTCAGCTACACTCTGACATGAGTACAATAAAAGCCCACTCTATAGATAAAGAATTAAGATAAAGTAAAGAAATGATCATCCAAATGTAGATTTGTTTGATGCCAAAGTCCATGCTTCTCCACTACTCCCCACTGCTCCAGTAGCCTTAGGAACTATAGGAATGGTTTGGATGATGCAACAAAAGAAGTTCAAATAGGATACCTTGTTATGGTCTAGAAATAGTGGATAGCTCAGAAAGATTCATGTGCTAAAAGCCTGGCTGCTAGCTGGCAGTTTTGAGAAAGTGACTGGGTCATGAAGCCGTTCACATCACCAATAGACTGATCCATTCATGACTTGAGAGATGAATGGGTGATCTTAAGGTGGGGTTTAGTTAGAGAAAACAGAGCTCTGCTTCGTGGCAACCATGAGGTGAGTAGCTTTGTTCCACTATGTCTTCCTGTCATCATGATGGACTTTCTCAGCAAGGACTCATAGCAACAGCAGAGCCAGCCAACCATGAACTGAAACTGTAAGCCAAACAAATCTTTCTTCTTTTCAAGTCGTCTCTGCTAGCAAATTTTGCAGAGTAACAACAACAACAACAACAACAAAATTAACTAACAAAATCTTTTACTTTTTTTCAACCTCCATTTCAGTAACTTAGATATTCTCGTTATTTATTTTTGCACATATGAGGTTTTGTCTAATAGATTTGTCCCCAGTGTGCTTGCTGTTCCCTTTCACTTGTCTATAGGCAAACTATTTCCATGGAGCCAAGTGTGAAGGTGTGTATAGCCATGAGTTACAACTTCTTCCTTATTTATTGTTTAAAACTATGCCCTTGCTCTGGCAAACAATATGCTTCGTTAATAATAACTACATTATCCCTCCCTAAGCAAGACGACTGCAGAGGTGACACTTGGTTTCTACAGCAGAAACAGCAGATGGCTCTTCATGGCTCCCCACTGGCCAGGCCACAGAGTGACTTTAATGGCAGCCAGTTGTCTGCCCTCTCAGGATGAGACACACAAATACAGATGCTCATTGGGGAGAAAACTGGACAAGAGAGGCAGAAAAATGACTGTCTAAAGGGGAAAAACAGGAGGGACAAATGAGGCCAAGATCACACACTCACTTAGAATTGGTTTATTTTACCAAATAATTACTGCAGAGAAATAAAGACCATTGATATACAATTTCCGTTATGTCATGGGACAAAGCATAACATTCAATCTGATGCCTGGGCTCTTTGCCCATAATAAAATGTATCGCATAATGAGACTGATTTCCTGCATTAAAAAGAAGGTGAATAATCTTTATTTCCAGTATAAATCATCACTATTAGTTCACAAGATGCTGTCTCTGTTCAGACATTTCGAAAAGGAAGCAATGTCAACTGGAACAGAGAGGATTGTCCTTTAGATATATTAATGAGGATCTATTAATGAAATCTCAGAGCTTAGAAAACATTTTAACTATTATTTTGGCTCCAATGGCTCAAAACTAAGCTTTAAAAGACAAAGCATTGTCCTTTTATTTTTCTTAAGAGATAAGGAATTTGAGACCAGATAGTTCCATAAGTCACCAAATGCCTTGCTGAGAGAAAACAAAACAAGGACTTCAAATCACACCCATTAGATACTGCCCAGTTCTCATCATGTAGTCTACCTGTGAAAGAGCATCATATATCCACAGCCAGGGTCAACAGCCAGATGACACCCTCTTAATAGTCAAACATGCCTCACTTTTAGTTTTGTATTGACCCCACTGTAAGCAAAACCTTGCCACATCATGCTAGAAAATGACATACTGTCATCCTGAGCATGAGTTTAGATAGCCTCCAGCTTATTTTTCCTACTGAGCCTTGAAGACCTTTCATGACAAACTGTCCCTTCTGTCATACCATCTCTGCCCTTCACACTCTCTGCTCCATCCACAGTAGCCTCTCGGCGTTTTTCCAGTATTCCAAGCATCATGCTTTCTGCTTAAAACAATTCTCTTCCTGGCCATCCCATGCTTCATTCCTTCATTTCTCTGTCAAGTGCTGCATTAACAGAGGGCTTTTTTGACCATCTTATTTTAAACAAACAAACAAACAAACAAACAAAAAACAACAACAAAAAGAAAAGAAACCACTCTCCTTTCTAATAGCTATTTGCTCTGCTTTCTTTTTCTTCATAGAACTGGAGTACTACTATAAATAATACATATTCCTTGGCTTACTATGTCATTATAGAAAGAACATCTAAAGTCCAAAAACCCTTATGCTGAAGCACTCATCTTGAAATGTCTTACAATGTGACAAGGGTAGAGCCATTAAAGGGGTGAGGGCTAGGTTGAGACATAAATCTAATTGGGGTCCTTATAATAAGGGAAACTTGAACCTATGAGGAAATTCCAGGGGTGGGTCACAAAGATAAGGGAATCCTATGAGCATCCAGTGAGTACATAGCCATCTTAACTCAAGGATAAAGGCCTTGAGAGGACCTAACATGTAAAGACTTTCATCTCAGAGTCTAGTATCCAGATCTGTGAGAGAATAACACTTTGTAATCTTCCCGGTCTGTACCATTCCCTTATGTCAGCCCAATCTAACCAGTACAATGGCCTTTGCCATCCACCAGAAAGAGATATATCCAGAAGGGATTTTGTCTGGAACACTGCTTATTAACAGACATGCTGACTGTTTTTAAATTGTTGAATAAGTAATGACAAATTTCATAATTGCTTAAAGATCTCCAAATACCTTCAGTTTCCAAAATATTGTTTCCACGCTTGGGAACTCTTTTGTTAAGCAAAGATTTTCACAGTAATGGGAATTGACCAGCTCTGTGTTTTCATCCAGGTTTGTAATGGAGCCACTAATGGATTGTGTCAGGACCAAGAACCCGAGGATCATAACATGTGCTAGAAGCAAGGCTGTCACACAGTGTTTGTTATTAGGAAAATTACAGAAAAACAACCTACAGCAAAAATCAATCAGGAATTAAAAGGATACCAGGCAACCTGCCTCCCACGCATGTCTTTGATAGTCAAGATCAGTTTACAGCTAATTGCTTCCAGCACTTAGATAGCTACATAACTATGGCTTTATCCTGACAAACAACTCATTCAAAGCTCTGCATGTTCCTCAGTGGTGTCAATATTGCCAGTGCTTTTGTCCTCACATTAACAGCCCAAAACGGGGGAGTAGTAAATTGCCAATCAACACATCAATTGATCAGCCCAAAGTTCTCTTGACTCCCTTGAATGGGGTAGCTAATATTTTCTCAGAGGTAAAACACATGGAGTTCTTCTAGGTGCTTCTGTCTTCCTGGTTGTTCTGACCTGAGCAGTCAGGGCCAGACACTCTCTGGCAGGTCAGGTGGAAGACCTGCTTGAGACTTACTAACTCTTAAAAGAAGGCAAGAGCTAGCTATATAGATAGTCTCCAGGATACATCTGATTGCTGCTTAAAGTTGCCCAGACCTATAGAAAAAGGATGCATACATTCATCATATCCATTTAGAATTGTATGAGGTCAAAAGTAAAATGACATTATGGTACAGACTTCAAAGAAGCCTCTATTTTCTACTTAGCTCTTTTAAACATCTTAATTCTGTGCTACAGAACAGGGATAATGTTAGATGCATCACATACAAGATACTCTGGAAAGTTCTTTGCTATAGTTTGAATATGAAAAAATCCCTGAAAGCTCTGCATGTTACATCACAAAGCCAAAACTAATAGTGCTACTTTGGGAAGTTCAGGCAACTTGAAGAAGTGAACATTGACTGAACCTTGGTGAACCTTGTGAACATATGAATGAACCTTGGTGAGCATGGGAGTCATTAGATGATAATTCTTAGTAGTATTTTGTTCCTGCCTTTTCTGTTTCTGTCTCTGCTTTCTGTCCTTCACAGGACAAAGTTCTGCTGCCATTTCCCCCCACCACTTTGGGGTGCTGCCCAAGCAGCCAAGGAGCGAACACTCTGGAACTGGGAGCCAAAATAGTTCTTTCCTCTTTTATCTTCTCTCAGATGTTTTAATTATTACAAAAAGATAGCTAACAGTGCATAGCAATAGTTAATTGTTGACATAACTATCTGGATTTTCCTAACAACATAAAGTTGTGAGGATGAGATTTAGAAAGAACCCAAATTTGACCAAGACCACCCACACAGGTGACATAGATCACATTCCAGCATGGCAGTTTATGGCAATGGAAACTGTCACCTTTGGAAGCTCATGCCATCTCCCTATTCTTTGATATTTGCTCAAATTTAGCAACTGGTTCTGACAGAGAGCATGTTATCTAAGACCTCTCATATTCAGCAATGTGAGGATGAAGATAATATTTGGGACATTGACAGAAATTACTTAGATAGGATGTTACCCCAGACCTAACAGCTGTGATGATAGAAGGGAAAGCTAGCTCAGAATGAAGTGACCACAAAAAAATGCAAGCAGGAAATATAAAGAAATGCTTCAATGAGGAAAGGAGCACAAAATCAGGGAAGCAACAAAAAAATATTATTTGGCTCACATTTATGTATTTCAGAGAACTTTCTCAGATTAATACCCCAGGCTTTTCTATCTATCAGTCTATGTCCTGTTTTCTGATTCAAATTGTAATATTTTTTGTTGTTGTTATTGTTGTAGTTGTTGTTCTTATAAGCAAACAAATATTTTACCTAGTACCTAGCACAAAGATAGACAACCTTGGATCAACCATATATTCATCTTGAATCTGTTTTCTCATGATTGACTCAACAGTTTAGGTTTCAGAACAAACACCAGCAAGGACAATTTGACTCTCTTGTCAAACTTCAGAATTGGACTTACAGTATCAAATATGCTATCAAGTTGGACTTACAGTATCAAATATGCTATCAAACAAGATAATAAGTGTTTAATGAGAGACCAATATCTTCTAATCCCGGCACTACCTATGAAGATGAGTTGTGAAGATCCAAAGTTTGGAGAGTAAAAAGGACTTGATCAAGATCTCTTGTTAGTCAGTGGTAGATATAATTTGGCCAATCAAAGGTGGGTAGGGGAGCAGTGGGGGAAAGGGTATAGGAGACTTTCGGGATAGTATTTGAAATGTAAATGAAGAAAATACCTAATAAAAAATTGGAAAAAGAAAAAGGATCTGCCTTATGTCTCTGACCAAGAGTAGTAAGTGAAAGGAGAAAGAGACACTGGCTCCCATATCATATTTGATTACCGAGTATATGGTCCCCAGCAAAACCCACAAAAGCTTTTCAGTTATATAAGTTAGGAAATACTATTTTCAGATCAAACTAATTTGAATTTCTTTTTTGTCAATGTAATAAAAATGCATCAAAACCATTAACCAAAACTGCTCACTATTTTCTGAATTCTTTAAAATATACTCTATTATTCCACTAAAGACAACATTCTGGGCTTGGACCAGCACTACCAATCATATTCATTTTCTGAACCACAAATAAAAATTATTAATGTTAAAGTGTTTTCTAATCTAAAACAAACTGTAATGAGAATTACTGTGACTTTGTGATGAGAAAGTGTGCTGTTCAATAATGGCCACATTAATGTTTCTGCTTCGTTGTGCATTTACAGTACTTTCTTGTGCTCCCCTGAGTGTTTATTTTCTTTCTTAGCCCATAAAGCAATCTGGGCTTAGTGGATGCCTGCTTTGATATAGCTCAGTGAAAATGATAAAGTGTGACTCGCAACAACATGTCAGAGAAGGCAACATCTTTCCCTTCTCCCATAATGCTTCCTTGCTGTTGCTACTATTCTCCCTCTCCTCTCTCTTGTCTCCTTACTCTCAAAATGCAACCATTATTATGTAAAAGAAGTTCAGGCTACATGAAGAGGCTACATAGGTATTATAACCAACAGGCCCTACTAACCTACTAAGTATGCTGATATTGGCCATAGAATGTCTAAAAAGAAAAAAGAAAAGAAAAGAAAAGCCTTGCTATTATTCATTAGTACATTCAATCCCTCCAACTGTGGTCCAGACATTATAAACCAGAGAGAAGTCAACCCAGTACAGACTGCTTGAATCCCTAACTCATAGGAATCACAGGAAATAATAAATGGTTATCATTGTTTTAAACCACTATGTTGTACAGTAATATATTTTACATACCAGTTTATAATCAATATACACATCCCTATCATAACTGTCTTACTTTGCATGATTTTAGGAGGCATAAATAGAATTGAATATTTATCATCCTAGGCACATAAATAGCCTCTTACCTTACCAGCTAACTCTCACTATTTCTTTTCATGGGTCTCACCCTATAAAAAACTTGTTTTGCGTCCAAAGCTTATTCCAAATATTATTTATATTAATAAATAGACATAGATAGATAGATAGATAGATAGATAGATAGATAGATAGATAGATAGATAGATAGATAGGTCAGACTTACCATGCTGAAATTCTATTTAATAAAATTCTACCCAAAACTCATACCACCTAACCAATATGTATTTACTACAATATATTTCACAAATATTATATGTAAATACTATATATATTTATATTATATATATTTCCAAACTAAAAACTATTTCTACAGATTATTTTAATTCCTAGATTTAATATTAAGAATAAAATTGGTGTTTCCACCAATAAAGTTGGTGTATATTGTTTTGCTAGTTCATGTAGTAGCAGCATTGAGAGATTTAATAACAAAATTCATATTTGCAGCCTATAAATAGCAATCTTAGAGAAGGTAATTACCTTGCTCATATGGGGCAGCTTGACCTTTATGAACTACAGGGAAGTTGGCAGCATGAAAACCCCCCATGAATGCCCTGCAGGAGACACCACAGCTGTGCTTTATAGGCATCTACTGTGACCAAGAAAAGCATGCCACCAAGCCAATGTGGATTGGCACACTATGGTTTTATTTTTGTCTATACATCCAGAACCTACCACCCAGCTTTTTTGGTCAAATGGCTATTTCATTTCAGTCAAACGAGTAGCCTACCTTTTAAAAATCAAATGCTTTTTTTCTTC
Organism: Mus caroli; assembly: GCF_978045245.1. Lineage (NCBI taxonomy): Eukaryota > Metazoa > Chordata > Mammalia > Rodentia > Muridae > Mus > Mus caroli. The sequence continues at coordinate 63,930,854 of NW_028227261.1, forward strand.
GGCCTGGATTGAGCTGTTATTTAAGTAAACAATCCATTCAAAACCAGCCAAAAAGTATTGAGGTTTTTTTTTATTTTATTTTATTTTTCTGTTGCCTTTTTCTTTTATTAATTAATGAAATTATAGATTTACATCCCAAATGTTGCCTCCTTCCCAGTCCCTCCTTACAAATTTCTTTACCCCATCCCCCTTCCCCTTCTCCTCTGAGAGGGTGGCCACCCCTTAAATCCCCCATTCCCTGGGGCATTAAGAATAGGCACATCCTCTCCCACTGAGCCCAGAAAAGGCAGTCTTCTGCTATATATGTGTGGAGGGGGCTTCCAGACCAGTTCATGTATACTCTTTGTTTGGTGGCTCAGTCTCTGGGAGCTCCCAGGGGTCCAAGTTAGTTGACACTGTTGGTCTTCCTATGGAGCCACCATCCTCTTCAGCTCCTTCAATAATTCCCCTAATTCTTCTACCGAAGTCCTGACCTCAATCCAATATTTGCCTGTGAGTATCTGCATCTGTCTCAGTCACCTGCTGGTAGAGCCTCTCAGAAAACAGCCATGCTAGGCTCCTGTCTGCACATACAACATAGCATCACTAATAGTACCATGGAGTAGTGCCCACCCACTGGTCAACCATTCCTGCATTTTTTTAGACAGGAGCAAAAATTTTGTAGGTGACTTGGTACCCGCTCCCTCCACTGGAGGCCCTTTCTGAACTAGTGGAGGTGGTCTACTAAGGTTACATATCCCTACTGTTGGGCATTTCGGCTAAAGTCACCCACATTGAGTCCTGGAGCCTCACCCATCCCAGGTCTCTAGTACTTTCTAGAAGGTTTTCCCACCTCCCACCCTCCTGAACCTGAATATTTCCATTCATTCTCTTGGCACTCTGAATTTCTCTCTTGTCCCCCAACCCCTTCCCTAATCCTGTTCCCCTTTTTCCCTCCGCTTTCCTCTCCCACCAAGGTCCCTCCCTCTGCCTCTCATAATTATTTTGTTCCCCCTTCTAAGTGGGATTGAAGTATCCTCATTTGGGCCTTCCTTCTTACAGGCTCTGGGATGTACCATGGGTATTCTGCACCTTTTGGCTAATATCCACTTATAGATGAGTACATGTCTTCTTTGGTCTAGGTTACCTCACTCAGGATGATATTTTCTAGTTCTGTCCATTTGCCTGCAAAATTCATGATATCCTTGCTTTTAATAAGAAACTAGTATTCCATTGTGTAAATGAACCACATTTTCTATATCCATTCTTTAGTTGAGGAACATCTGGGTTTCTTCCAGTTTCTGTCTGCTATGAATAAGGCTGTTATGAACATAGTGGATCATATGTCCTTGTGATATGGTGGAGCAACTTTGGGGTATATGCCCAGAAGCAGTATAGTTGTGCCTTCAGATAAAATTATTTCCAATTTTCTGAGGAACTTCTAGATTAATTTCCAGAGTGGTTGTACCAGCTTGCAATCCCAACAGCAATGGAGGAGTATTCCTCTTTTTCCACATCCTCGCCAGCATGTGCTGTCACTTGAGTTTTTGACCTTAGTCATTGTGATTGGTGTAAGTTGGAACTCATGGTTGTTTTGATTTGCATTTCCCTGATGCCTAAGGATATTAACCATTACCTTAAGTATTTCTTGGCCATTTTAGATCCTCTACTGAGAATTCTCTGTTGACTTCTGTACCCCATTTTTAAATTGAGTTACTTGGTTTTATTGGAGTCTAACTTCCTAAGTGTGTGTGTGTGTGTGTGTGTGTGTTGGATGTTAGCCTTCTATCAGATATTTTTGACAAAGAAGCCAAAATCATATAGTAGAGAAAAAGACAGCATCTTCAATAAATGTTGCTGATCTAACTGGTGATCTGCATATAGAAAAATGAAAATAGATCCATATTTACCACCCTGCATAAAAATCAAGTGCAAATGGATCAAAGGCCTTAACATAAAATCAGATACACTCATAAAAAAGAAAGTGGTAAAGACCCTTGAGATCATTGGCACCAGAGAAAATTTCCTGAACAGACCACCAATGGCTCAGGCTCTAAAATCAGTAATTGATAAACAGTACCTCATGAAACTGAAAAGCTTCTGTAAGGCAAAGGGCACTGTCAATAGGACAAAACAGCAACCTACAGATCGAGAAACAATCTTCACTAACCCTACATCTGTTGCCTTCCTTACTAGCTCTTTTCCCTGAATGCTTTTATTTTCCATGCAACAAATATTTATGTAGCACTGGAGCAAATCATCGGGATCACAAAACCAGACAGGGACTCGCCTCAGGGAGCTGACATCATAGCAGCTGACATAAACACAAGAGAACCACCTAAGGCACAGGAGGAGCCCTTTTGAGCTGACTGTACAGAATGCAGTTCTAACTGCTTCCATCCTCCACCTTTCTTCCCAAGTGTTGCCAGTCTTCCTATCAGGAAGAGCCAGCAGTTTCTGATTCTTTTTTAAGCATTTTGTCTAAACTCCACCCCACAGTTACCTCCTAGCAACAGCCAGATAGGCCTGGCCCACACTAAAAGGGGCTGATTGCCCCCCTCCTCACTCTCTTGCCTCTCTCTCTTGTTCCCCCTTGCTCCCCCTCTCTCCTCATTCCCTCCCCCCCCCTCCATGCAGTTATGGCTGGCCTCTACTTCTTCTGCCTTTCTCTGCCTCTACTACCCTCTTAACTCCCCTCCCCAGGCCCTGAATAAATTCTATTCTATACTATGCCATAGTGTGGCTGGTCCCTCACGGGGAAGGGATGCCTCGGCATGGGCCCCCTGAGACATCCCCTTCCCCAATACCTCACCACACCACCATAGAACATATTCTTATACCTCTTTATCGTTTTATAAACACATCACCTTTCACTCTAGGTTTGTTAACATACCTTCCCTTCACTGGTGTAGCTTTCGCTGCCATGATATAAGCAGAGAACGGAAAGCATGTACACTTGGAACTCACATTGGTTCTAGTTACAAATATAATATGAGAGTGTCAATGAGCCTGAGCCAGTCAATCATCTAGAAAGGCCCCAGAGATGGTGAAGAGACTGACTGCTAACCCTTATGATTATTAACAAATGCTACTGTTTTAATCCATTGAGGTCTGGGTGTGATCCTCCTCAGCAATAAATAATCAATGCAATCATAAAAGAAGGAATTTAAAAAGGAACAAAAATAAAAGATACTTTTAAAAAATCTATTTTCTGGGCCAGGCATGTAGGCATACGTCTTTAAGAACTTGCGAGGTTTAAGCCAAAGCGTAACAAGTTCACTGCTAGCCTGGGCTATGTAGCAAGACCCCGTAGGTAAGGGAGCACTGAACAAAGAGAAAAAAAAAATGGAAAGACAAAAGCATTGAAGAAATTTACATTTTTAAGGTAAAGATGAAGAAATAATATAATGACCAGATTTTAATCGGTGTCTTAATTCTTCAGAGATAAAGCAGGAGATCATAACAACCAGTCTCTAAGCTGACCCTTCATGACTCCGGGAGCCAATAGAATATGGTAGAAATAATAGAATAAAACCTTGAACTTGGCCATAGAATTGCAGCTTCAACTACAGTTTCTCAGCTCAAGCCTGCCCCAATGCTATAAGATCACAGTAGTAACATCACAGAGAGGCCAAAGGATATAACTGAAGGCCCCCCTACACATACCAGCCAGCAGTTGTATGAAGAGGAGCTTTGGGAAAAGAATTTACAGCCAGTGCACCCTGTAAATTACTAGCCCCAGACAACCCCTGAGGGCCAGGTAACAAAAGACCCTGGGCCAGAACTGCTTACCCAAGCCAAGATTCTTTTATTGTTGTTGTTTGGACTTATTTTGTTTTGAAACATGATCAGGACTAGCCCGAAGCTCTACTATAATCAGGCTGGCCACCAGCTGCCTGAGATTCACCTGACTTTGGCTGCTGAGTGTCCCACAATTAAATTTGGTCCCACAAAAACTATGAGAACAAGGAATAAGACTTGCTATGATAAACCACTAACTTGTAAAGTAATTTATTACTAAACCAATGGAGTGGCACACACCCACAGTGGTCTGAGATCTTCCCCATCAAGCAGAGGTCCCAAGGCTAGCCCTCTGGCCAATCTGACGGAGGTGAATCTGCATTAGAGTTTCCCTCTTCCCAGGTCGCTCCAGCTTGTGTCAAGTTGATAAAAACTAATGAACTCATTTGACTTTCAAGGAATTCCTCCAGGAACGCTGGTATTCTTGTTAATTCAACAAAGAGAATCTGTTTGAGTGAATTATTCTTAAAATGATATTAGTTCTAAAAAATAATGTCTTTTCTTTTGTTGTAAATAATTCAGTGATGAGCAACAGACTGGGAAAGATAGCACGAAGTTAGAGAAGTACAGAGGCTTTGGATTTGAGTGACACTGTCCTATCATTGGATGTCACTTCTGTGTCTCCTGCTGCTAAAATGCTCTACACCTTAGAAGGAATACATATTGGGAAAGTCTCTGAGGAAATGAAATTCTTATAACAATGATAATCATACTGCGATATGATAAAGTCTCTTTCCCCTGAGCATAAAAAAATCAAATAAGTGAATTTCTGACAGAGGCAGGGGAATTCCTTTTGAGGACAGAATATGAGATGTGTTGGACTTTAAAGGTCTGCCTGAGCCCCAGAACTTCCTTTGGGATTGCTGGTATGTAATTCCTAACACTTAACTTCCAGACCAGGCTTAGGAGAACCATCAAGTTAAATCCTATTGCCAGCATTGCCCATTAACCTCTCTGTCTTTAGCTGGCCTGTGATGCTAGGTTACAGGGTCTATATCAGTTAGTCAGCACACACCTCAGTTTTCTCAGCTAAAACTAAGATTAGTAATGGAGAAGAAACCTCTTATTAAGGATAGTTAGTCAGGAAAGGAGATCTATAAAGTTTATTTTTTTATTTCAAACTAACATAAAATATGTTGTGGATTGCCTTGGTGCTGTTTGTATCTTGATGCTAATTCCACTTCCCCAAGAGGGGCTGCCTGGGATGAGGAGTGAATCACATACTCAGATGACTTCATGTAAACCTTCTCCCCATTTTAACTTGTAAAATAAAGGCTAGAGCCAGTGACTGGGCAGTGGAGGCGAAAGTAGAGCTAAAAAGTTTTGGGGAGAGAAGGAGAAAGAGTGAGGGGGGAGAACAAGGAACGGAAGGAGAAAGCAAAAGACTGAAGAGGGGGAGGTGGAAGGAAAATGGAGCAGAAGCACGTGGCCAAGAGAAATTGCAGATTATAAGGGATCTCATAGCTGGGGAATATAGTAGTGTAATGGTAGATCTGACCAATCTAGTCGCACAGCTGGTATTCACACTAATTGAGTTGTGCTTACCTTGCACTGGCTTATTTGGGTTGGAGATTTACCGCTGCACAAATATCTATTCATTGTGTGATCTTCTGTAATTTTTTTTTAATTGGGGTGAAAATATAAGAGTAACTGTGCAGTAACCACCAGTAAAGGTTTTTCCTTCACCTCTTCCCGCAAATCTTTTACTCACACATTTGCCTCACAGCTAATTTGGTTGGGCTTTTTTTTTTCAGGTTTCCTTTGTTAAACTTTTCATACAACTCAGTTTTCCTAGAAAGAGATATTTTAATTTCTATATTTCATTACTTTTCATAATCATAAAAATAATTAAGTTCCAAATATGCCCAGTTGACATATACAGGTTTGGAAACTCCTCAGTGAAGCTAATTGAAGCAGAGTGTGCAACCTTGTAGGAAGTGGCCCAATGGCCTTTTCAGGGGGGGCACCCATCTGCCCTGAACACTGAGGGGTGGTCAATACCAGTCTGTATATTTTCTAGAAGTAACAGATATCATTACTTTGTAGATTAGCAGAGCCTCAAGCTGGGATTGGTGGCTCGCGCCTATAAAGTCAGCCAAGGAAGGAAGACTCTTATGGAGGGAGCTGTAAGTCAGCCTGGAATACAAAGTATGAGCCTGTCAGAAAGAACTGGAGGAGGAGGAGGAGGAGGAGGAGGAGGAGGAGGAGGAGGAGGAGGAGGAGAAAGAGAAGAAAGAAGAGAAAGAGGAGAAAGAGGAGAAAGAGAGAGACAGAGAGAGAGAAATGCCTGTAGTGTATCACCATTTCTAGCATGACCTTTAAAAGTCTAAAATACTTGAGGTTAATTTCTCCCTTCCTCCATCTAGCAATGTATCTTTGGGAAGGCTCAATAGCTATGTACTTCAACTTTATTGCTAAAACAATGGGGATAATAAATAATAATAAATAATGATTGAAAACTTGTTCTTGGGTTGCTGCCTATGTCTGCCATCGAGCAGATGTACGACTCTGAGTGAGTTGTTTAATCTCACTAAAGCCCAGTTTTCCCTCTTATAAAAAGGCACTAATAATTGCACTTCCTTTCTGGGGTTGTTTTCTGAGTTTAATGAGATAACATATGTGAAATAATTAAACCCAGCAATTGGCAATTTGTAGACACTAAATAAATAGTAGTTCCTATCACTTCTACTAGAGTTGAGAAAATTAAATCAGGCATAGACGTAAAGTACCTCATAAAGTTTTCAGATAGAGCAGGCACTCCATAACTGGTGGTTATTGTTAACATTATTAAGTGTTAATTTGGTAAGACATGAGAAGTAGCCATTATTATCATTCTTTTCATGAACGATGCATCACAGAATCCTGCCAACTTATAAGCGATGCAAATTTAGCCCTAGAAATAACCTCTACATTTAGAATCTGAAACTATTTTATATAATCCCCTAACCACAGAATTCATGGCCAAAAAGCGAAATAATAACAATAATAATAATAATAATAATAATCTTCATTATTAATGGGGTTATCAAAGGCTTTTTAGGGGTCCGAGATATTTTAGACAATGATAGACATAATAATTGTGGGACATCTCATCCTGAATGTTGTATAAGACAGAATTTAGCCCTGAGGAAATGTTGGGGTCATAGATATATTTTAATACCGAGAAAAATCGTTGCTTTTTTTAATACGTAGGCCCAATGTAGTACATATCACAGGCCATGTCATGTTATCGCCACCTAAAAGAGAGGTAAGAATGTCTCTTTGCAAGCCTATATGCACAGGGTAAAAACTCTCCTAAGTTTCTTCCTGAAATACACAGTTCTGAAAAATGACTAATGAACATTTGATTAAATTACTTTTGAAAACAGCATTATAAAAAAAAAGTCTGCATCCTCTTGCTTAACACACAACTACTTTATGAACCTGGACTTAAACAGCACCATACAGAACAAGAAAAACAAAGACAATCCCAACTGAGCATTTACTCTGGGGTTATCAAAGGCTTTTTAGGGGTCCGAGATATTTTAGACAATGATAGCTCTTTGGCTTTGACTTTCAACAATAGCCCTTTAAAAAAGAAAAGGACCCTAAATTGTCTCTGTAATTTTCTGGCCAGAGCTTAGGATACACGCTCACATACAAACTATTCACCTCACCGCTGTTTGCTGAGTCTAAGATTGATCCATCTGTCCAGCTTGCCTTCTTACCGTTTCTCATAAATCGCTTACGTTAAGATTAGCCAATAGACACATGTACCAAAATCCATTAGGCTCTGAAAGGAAAATATGTAATTAAGGCCCACCTCCCTTTTCACTGTGGAAACTCTGCAAGGCATTTGGCAAAATGGTTGCTTTTAAGTTTGCTTTGTAAAGGGGGATTTGGTGACTCATAACCCTCAAGGCTTGTTCTCTGACCCCTCACTTTTCCTCACCATCTGGCATGTTTACTTGAAGCAAACTCGGCAGGTCAGAGGGCAGAGCAGACATGTGGAGGGACAGCTTTGTCATAAAAGCAATAACGAATGAGTGGGTGCTTTAGAATGTCGTACTGTGCATTTTGTTCAGCCATCGAGCACAATGAGGTAAGGTTAGTCATATGGCTAGACACAAAATCAGTCAGCTACCACATAGGCCAGCAGACAGATAAAATGCAAGATGCCTAAGTTCAAAATCTGAGTGCTGTTCCCTTTTTCCATTTTGAGGAGATCCTTTTAATGCTTTGCTGGGCACATTGCAACAATATGTTACACCAGACACAAGGGGGAAAGTGGCTTATAGGCTAAATTAACCAGATTGATTATTCAGGAAGTGTTGATCGTCCAATAATCCCCAAGCAACAAAATTAAAGATAGATGGAATAGAGTAAGGAACTAAAGATCCGAAAAAAAATCAATCTTTTCATATCCCAGACCTATGCTGTAATGAGATAATGGTGATGAATTTTATTTCTTAATAATTGAAGCTTTGAAAGAAAATAGTACAGCTCAGAAGTTTCTAAAACAAACTTCACATGGGGATACTTGTGGATAAACTGCCCAGCCCTTTTCTTTACCCTAGAACGGGATCTCAGTGGGTAAAGCTGGGAAATACTCAGTACAGAAACCCCTTTCGAAACCCCCTAAAAGTCATTTGTAAAGAACTGCTGTATTAGTCACTTTCCTTGTAGCTGTGATGAAATACCCTGACAGAAGCAAAGTAATGAAGGAAAGATTTGTGTGGGCTCACGATTTAAGAGTAGCTGATCCATCACGAGAAGGAATGCATGAACATCGGCAAGCATTGACAGCTCTCATGGCATGCATGGGCGGCTGCTTGCTCATGTGTTAGCAAATCAGGAAATAACACTGGGCGGAAGTGCAGGCTGGTGATAAACGTCAATGTAGATCCCTCCAGCCCACTTCCTCCCAGCTATGATCCACCTCCAAAAGGTTCAACGACCTCCCAAAAAAACAGAATCACTAACTGGGAACCAAGTGTTCAAATGCATAAGCCGGGAGGGGACATTTTATATTTAAACTATGACAACTTCTAGCTTCAGTTAGAGAGAGAGCTTGCTCAAATTCTAAAGATTATTTTAAATGTCTCTTTCTTCTGGATCCATTCGCAATGCTTCCTTGATGCTGTCAGACTCATTGCCCAAGGAAATGGAGATGGGAGACTCCTCACTCTGCTAATGTCTCCACTTATTATCATTTTAAATATCTGTCCCTTCTCTTTGAACACCTCAAGAGCCAAAAAAAAAAAAAAAGCCCAAAAAAACAACAAACAAACAAAAACACAACGAAGTCCTGGAATAGAAACTCCCAAGGCTTTGTGTTTATATCCATTCGTAATATAAAGGAGAAAGATGCCCTGAGTCCTAAGATGAGGCTGATTAAAGGGAGGTTAGTCAACAAAAGAAAATGAAAAAAAAAAAAGTAATAAAACAAAGGGAAAAAGATTAAAGGAGACCTCCTTCTTGCAGCCTGATTGTCTGGGGATAGTTCCTCACATGGTGAATAGCCTTTGATCCTGGAATCCCTGCATTTTCAGTCTTTGCCAAACTGGTAAAAGGGGTGTCCCTTGTGGAAATTTTTCTCATATGGAGCTTTTCAGAAAAAGAAACCCTATCTATCAAGATTTCTATCCCTCGCAACATTTCTCTTGAAAAATTCATAACACAGAGCATAGTCATTCTCTTTACAACCTCAGATTCTCTATAAAGGGTAGCTATTTGCCCAAGTTTGTCCTGGCCAGTTTAGAATTGATCATACTATAGATAATTTATAGGCAGGCATTGGAGATCATACTAATGTGTCCACTTACAAGCAAAGATGGAATTCCCAGGCTTCTTTTGAAGACCAAAAAAAAAGCCTTCTAGTGAAATTTCCCCCATTCATATTTAATAAACTAGTTCATGCAAGAAAAGAAAGAAGAGGGGGGCTTTGGAAATAGCTAGAGTATGAGTTTGGCCGGAGGGAGCAACCCTGGGCAGAGTCCTCAATTGCTTTGACTCCCAGTTTCCTTTCTATAAAAGTGAAGATAAGAGGACTCACCCTCCAGGATTGTCAGGAAAAGGCACTGACACAGCATGGGTCAAGCACCCAGCCCAGAGTATGCAGGAAATGTTGCATTCATTCAACTTTGGTTTTCTAAAAGAACCTGTTTCAAATGATGGCTTAACTCAAATTTCCATTGGGAAAAAAATATATATGTTTTTCCTCTATAAAGAAAATCACAAGCCCAGAACTTTTCCCGCAGACTGTATTTAGTCTGATGCTTTCTTAGGCACCTTCTCTGTGCTCTCCCATTCCTTTGCCAGAATTTTCCCTAGCCCACAGGTAAGATTGTTCATGTATTACTCTTTCTTCAGTACTAATTCTACTACTTTCAGAGTGAAAGCAGAGGCTGGGACAGAGAACCCTAAGGAAGGCTGAGGAAGAACTGACCTCAAATGTCTTCCTAAAGGAAGTGGGGGTTTGCTGTACCAAAATAAAAGCCTACAGTGACAATCAAAGTCATGAACTTCATCACAAGCTGTGGAAGTCAATATTTAAAAGCTGGTGTTTTGTGATGCAGAACTCTGGGGCTCATTTTGATTTGCATTTCCAGGATAAAGGCCATCCAGTGACCAGCTTGGGATCCATCCCATGTGCAGGCACCAAAACCTGACACTATTACTGATGTCATGTGCTTGCAGACAGGAGCCTAGCATGGCTGTCCTCTGAGAGTCTCTATCACCGGCTGACTGAGACAGATGGAGATACTTACAGCCAAACATTGGACTGAGGGTCAGGGACCCCTATGAAAGAGTTAGGGGAAGGATTGAAGAAGCTGAAGGGAATGGCAACCTCATAAAACAACAGTGTCAACTAACCCAGACTCCTCAGAGCCCCCAGAGACTAAGCCACCAACCAAAGAGGATGCATGGGTTGGTCCTTAGTCCCCCAGCACTTATGTAGCAGAGGACTGCCTTGTCTGGCCTCAGTGGGAGAGGATGCACCTAATCCTGTCGAGTCTTGATGCCCCAAGGAAGGGGGTACTTAGGGGGGGGCAGGTGTAGGGTGGTGGTGGTGGTGGTGGTGGTGGAGCACCCTTTCAGAGGTAAAGGGGAGGGAGAAAGGGATGAAGAACTATGGAAGTGGGGACCAGGAAGGGGGGGGCAACATTTGGAATGTAAATAAATAAAGTAATTTATTTAAAAAAAAAAACTCTAGTTGGTGAAGAATGACAAATGACTAGAGGGACATCATTCTTAATTTTTAAACCAGCTTTACCTGAACTTCCTGACCATTACTCCTGTAACCTGTGTAAGAGCTCTGGGGGAGGGGAGGTTCAAGATTTTTTTCTGTTGTCATTCAGTAACTATGACATGGAAAGAGCATGGCCTTTATACTTGATATGGAATGCCAGTCTGTCTTACTAGCTGGGTAACTCTGGACCAGTTCTGCTTTAATTTGAATGTGGTGTGTTCCGTGAATCCCATGTGATGTAAATGCGTCATTCTCCACATAGTGATTCTGGAAAGTGATGGAATCACTTAAGATCTGGGACCAATGAGGAAGTTTAAGGTCATTTGAAGTCCTAAAATGGAACTCTGAGGTCCTATTCTCTTCTTGTCTCTCACTGGTCAGCCATGGTGGAAACAGCAACACCCATAGCAGTATGCTGCCTGCAGTGACCTCCAAACCAATAGTGTCAACCAGGATGGCGGGGAAACTATGAGATGAAACAATTTTTTCCTCTTTTTATGTTGATTACCATGGACACTTTGTTTTAATAATGGAAAACTACCAACCTACTTAGCAACCAGTCTTCATTTCAGAAAGTGGGGGAATTGCACCTACCTTGTAAAGATCTGTGACAATGAAATGAGAGAGAGAAAGAGAGAGAGGAGTAAGGGGAAGGTTGAGGCTTGGGTCTAAGAGGTGAAACAAGAAATAGGCAAATATACTGGAGCAAAATCAACTGATGCAGCAAAATCTCCTTTAATTTTTAACCCTAGCTGATGACCCCTTGCCAGACTTCTACACATTGGTTCCTCCTCTCCATCCTCCCCCCTCCTCCTCTGTCTCCTCCTCCACCCTTTCCCCTCCCCTCCTCCTCTCTCTTCCCCTCCTCCTTTTCTTCTTCCTCCTCCTACTTCTTCTTCCCTTCCCAAAGCTATTTCTTAGTGTTTGTGTTCAGATTAACTTAAATGTAACAACTACACTTGGGAAAGGCATAACTGTGTCCCAAGTTATAATTGAAGCTACTAGGGAAGAGAAATGTGATAAAACTTTCCCAGAGCTTTACAAATTCAAAGACACCAGACTGGAAAAAGTTACCTGGGACTGTCATTGAAATGTCACAGAAGGTGGCTGAATGTAATGAAGGATACTTCCTATATTATAAGTGTGAGTCAGAGGAACATAAGACAGTCAGACAGGTGCATTCTCAATCAGGAGGTAAGAGGAAGTGACTCAAGAAAAACATTGAATTATCTAAGTTATTAAATTGAATTTACCCTCTTGCTTAAAAATCGGCTGGTCATACACACAAAAACAAATTTTGGCTCTGCTGAAAGAACAATTTCTCTCCACACAGGCTGCTAAAAGAGCAAAGGTGAATGGACATGGTTGTTGCTCCCTGTGAACGGATGCATGAGGAGTGAGTGAGCATGCTGCCTTCCCCCAACCCACACCAAAGGCAAGCAGAATAGCTCACTGCATACTGTGCAGCCAGCTTCCCTCAGTTTCCATTGTATCTGATGAATGTGCTCCTGGCTATATTCCTCGATATCAAGTGCTCTGACTTCCTCAGCTTTAATAGTGCCAGATATACAAAGTTGCCATGAGTTTTAATAAATTTATAGAGAGATAAGAATAGATAAATTGATGAAAGGTATATCTAATGAATAAAAAGAATAGATTGATGATAGATAGATAGATAGATAGATAGATAGATAGATAGATAGATAGATAAGATAGATAGATGATAGCTGATGTTATAGGTAGATAGATGATAGATAGATAGATAGATAGATAGATAGATAGATAGATAGATAGATAGATAGGATACTTTACCATGAAACCTAGTATTTCACTTTTGCTCAATAAATATCAGAGATTACTAGTACTAGTTTAGAATTTCCCCTCTAAAGAAAAATGTCCAAAGTACCTATCAGATTAGATAAACCAATAATTTAGACAGTGCTATTGTTCAGTTCATGAAAACTGAAAGGCATTACTATTTATTTACTAGTTTATTTATTACTAGTGGTTTTAGTTAATGCCTTTGGTACAATGACAGACTGTCTAACAAAGCAACTAAAGGGAAGAAGGATTTACTTGAGCACACAGTTGTGTGAGCATCTCCTGCCATCAACAGTGGGAGTATGAGGGACCTCGCTCATATCAACTTGAATATAGAGTGAGAAATGGAATGTAGAGGTAGAAATAGGGCTAGGCTATTTCCACTTAGACCCACATGCGAGCAATCTACCTCCTCCAGGTAGGACCCCACTTCTTACAGCTTCTACAACATCCCAAAACAGTACTGCCAGCTGGGCTACAAACAATTCTGAATAACATAACCAATGTAGGACATTTCACATTTGTCTTAGCTAGGATTTTATTGCTATAGAGAGACACCATGACCAAGGCCAGTTTTATAAACACAAACGTTTAATTGGGGCTATCTTACACTTTCAGAGGTTCAGTCCATTATCATCATTGTGGCAAGCATGGCAGAACGCAGACATGGGACTGGAAGAGCCAAGAGTTCTACATCTTGATCCAAAGGCAGCCAAGAGAAGACTTCTCTGTCTTAAACTGCATGGAGCTTGATGTGTGTGTGTGTGTGTGTGTGTGTGTGTGTGTGTGTGTGTGAGAGAGAGAGAGAGAGAGAGAGAGACTTCCTGTAACAAGGCTATACTTCCTCCAATAAGGTCATACCTCCTAATGGTGCCATACTCCATGGGCCAAGCATTCAAACTCCTGAGTCTATGAGGACCATACATATTCAAACCACCACAACATTCAAATAAAAAAAAAATCAGTGATTTCTCAATTGAGTGGTACAAGATACAGACACATTAGCCTTAAAAGTGATACGTCTTGTTTTTAATGTAATAAACTATATTATTTTTACATTAATTTGTGAATTTTTATATCCAAATTTTCTACAATATATAAATGTTATTACTTAACAAAAATGAAGAAAATAAATGTGAGATAATATGGGATCAATAAATATTTATTGATCATTTTCTCTCTGGAAGAAACTAGACTAAATGATAGTTCAATAGGACTCTCTTCCTGGTACCAGTCATAAGTGGTTTTAGGAAAGGCATCTAGCAATAACATAAAAAAGAAGAAGCTATTGACATTCCTTCATAATTATGAAGGTCTCCTATTTTCTCTCATTTCTGAAGTGCTGTTTTGAGTATATCCCACATATTTTATGAATGAATATTTATTTCAAAGACACAGTTATATATAAGCATTCATAGAGACAAAGTATCTACAGTAATTGAGGAGCTTATAACCCCTTTGGCTGATACTAATTCTAACAAGAGATCTAACAGCAGAATAACAATGTCGATGTCCCATTTTGTAGGGGAAGATGCTGAGGCCCAGAGAGTCAGGAACCTTTTATCATCAAGCCCCCTACCCCCAGGTGTCTTTCAAAGCATATTTCCATTTCAATGAATGATCAAGCATGTATCTGTTTCCCTAAGCAGGGCACACCTATAAAACCATGCAGGCTGTTTGGTAGACCACAAGGTTTTTAACAGCATCCCATATTTCTGTTTTGAGTCTCTTGCTGCTTGGGTAAACATTGTACTTCTCATTGGATATACTGTAAGTCATTAAAGTCAGTAAATAGCAGAAATGAATAAAACAGCAACTTAGATATTTTTAACACCTCGGAGTTAAAACCACTTTGCAGTGGGGAAGAAGAACAGATGCCCGCTTCTAAATGTGAGAGCCACCAACTGGGAATTTGCTAGTTGTAACTGCTGCCATCTGTTTTCCACTGTTCTTTTTACCTGCCTTTCTCAGAGTTAGTATTTGAATTCTGAGTATTTGAATTCTTTTCTCAGTATGGGCAGGGAGGAGTGTGAGGGACTCCAATTTGAAATTTCCCCAGGTCTCCCTCCTGCCTTAAATCAAAGGTAACATCTCAGGGAGAAAAAAAAAATCAAGAGGCCATTATTTCAACCTCTGCCTTTTATTCCTGCATCCAGTTTTTGTACCCCTATGTCTATGAATGCACTTCTTCTACTTAATCAACTTCCTGCTTTTCCTAAGGGCTTCAAGGAAATGCTTCTCTGATGCCAATTAGAGCTCTGTTGTGTGAATTAGTTTCTTCTCTGAATGAATAAATAATTTTAGGCAAGCCAGATATACATTCTGAACTTACCTTATCAGCACGCAACTTGTATTCAATACTACTGTGGTCTCCTTTAGAACCAATGCGGAGGAAGATGCTACTTGTACCAAAGGGAAGTATATAAAATACGACAGGTTAATAGGACTATGAAGGCCAATGAGAGTCTGTTCCAATTCAGCCTTGAGCCTTCACATAGAATTGCTCAAACTATACAAGAGAGAGAAAAATCTGCCCTTTTCTTGCAGGAACATCTGTAGGGGAGATTTCCCCACATTTGATTGTAATTCAGTGTGGCATATGTGCATGTGCGTGTAACTTCCGGCTAAAGGCCAACAATGAACTACAATAATCATCCAACCTGCAAATGAGCCTGCTTCTTCAATCAGCATATTAAAATCAGACTTCTCACTTTTGCAGAAGAAAAGGTTCAATGAAGTTCTCTGCTTTAGTCAGGGTAACACAGCCATTTAGTGGCACAAGACTGAATGCCAACTCCTCTGCCTTGGAGCCAAAGCGAAAAAGGCATGCTTCAGAAGGCAGAGCCGGGAAACTTCAGTTTCATCTGTGCCTTTAAGGCTGGAATCGTGTGAGAAATAGAGAAAGGAGAAGTTCTCAATATGGCTAACTTAACTGCCGAGTCAAAAGTCAAACACCAAACAAAATAAGTCATGTAAGCCCCATCACCGTGTGCCATAAAGAGCCCTACTTAGGAAGGTTTTATAAAGAATAAAAATACAGATAGCAACATGATTTGGCTAATTTAGAAGTAGGTTAAAGTTTACTAGGTGCCTCAAAACAACTGAAGAATACTGAAGGTTGTCAGCAAAGCTAAATTTGGCCAGAGTTCTTATAGATTGAGGAAGTTCTTAAGTTTGAGGAATATGAAATCCCATGCCCCAGTTTCAAACCTAGAGCAGTAAAGCATGTGTCTGTATCTACAGGGTCTTAACTCAGGTACAGACAGCCATTCCCAGGTTTGAATGAGAGACTAGACTATGCTAGGTACCAGGAAGTCACCATTTCACAGTTGCTCTACTGTGTCCTATCAAGCACTATCAGAGCTGCCTCAAGACTATGATATCAAATCAGACTCTGACAAATCATGTCTCCTCTGAACCTAATCATTTCTAATAATTTCAATGATACAGGTGGTTGAGGGAGGACATCAGGTAAAGAAGGCTTCCCTCGGGCTATTACTTCTCCGTCATTGTGTATAGACCTCTCCATAGCATTAGTCAAGGCCTGGAAGTGATGCTGCGCAGATAGCCAACATCTCATGGAAGATCTGATTTCTGACACATTTGTATTTTATACCCTAAATTAGGGTAGAAAAGAGAAAGCCACTGAGCCAATCACTTATTTCCTTGAAAAGCGTTTTAGCGGGATATTGAGAGTCACCTTTTGTCATATTACTGTCTTTAGCTTTGTTCCCCTTACAAAACAGCTTTGGATACTACAATGTAGACCATGACCCATACACTTAAAATCCATTCCATACTCTGAGAAATGCTCAACTTCTTTCATATAATGTTACGGATCCCAGGTGATATTCTCCAGGGAGTCGAGTCCCATTTTCTGGGTTCTGTTTACTATAGATAATCCTTGGCTAAGGACACCCTACTTAAGGCTAAGTACAGATCACAGTTTTCCTCCTAGCAAATGTCATTATGCTGCAGATCAGACTAAATTATCCCCCTTCTTTCCCTTGGGATCATCTCTTACCCTGGTAAAGGAAGCAAATGGATCTCATGCCAGATGCTACCACCCCTCCCAGTGCCGAAATGTCAATCAGATGTGGCCTGAAGGAAAGATGAACATAAAGAGACACCGCAGGACAGTGACATGGAGTGAATGTCATAACACAGATGTGTACTAGACACACAAAGACAGAGAAGGAATTGATAAATCCAACTACAGACAGGAAAGGAGGAATTCAGGAAGTAAAAGTTAAAATTTGAAAATAGGAGCAAAGAAAGGAATTACAAAGAGACTAAAGAGACTAGAATGATTCCTTCATACATACATACATACATACACACACACACACACACACACGTGTGTGTGACGTGTGTGGTGTGTGTGTGTACAGAAAGATAAATACTTTTTATATAGGTGATGAGCGATAGATAGGTAGATAGGTAGATAGATAAATAGATAGATAGATAGGTGGATAGATAGATGATAGATAGATGAATAGGTAGGTAATAGAGATGATATGCATATTGTGACATAAAATTTTACATACTGAAGGAATTTATTAAATGAGAAGGAAAAGAACTTTCTATAAATCTAATGCCAAAACCTGAAATATTTGAACTCCCAAGTTCATCAACAGGGACCAAGAGGGCAAAAGATACAGGAGACCCCAGAGAAGTGAGGGAGGGGCATTAAAAATAAGAAGAATGGGAAGATAAAAAGAGGCCAAGAGCAGGAGAAAAAGATAAGGACATTACTAAGCATCCCTCCTATTCCCTACTTCCAGTATGACTTGTCTGAGAACAGAACTTCTAAATCGAGGGGTTTATCACTAATTTCCTCTCTGTTCATATTGCAAAGATAAACAGTTAGGTAAAGGCAAGAGGACAATGAATCTTCCTTATAATTTTATATCAACTACTTCAGTAGGCATCAGACATATCCCATTTAGAAGGGACAACAGCTGATAAAAGAAAATTCGGGCATGCTATACTGTGCACAGTGCCGCTTCATGGGCTAAGATAAAGGCCTCCATTATCCACTAAATGCCACGTGGGATGCCAAGAAGCAAAATGACAACATCAAAAACAACCACACTTCTCTGGTGGTATATATGGTGGCTAGGAACCACAAATAGGCTCTTGACAGACTCTCTTTGCACTTGCAAGATGTAAGTTTCTAATCTTTCCTACTTAAATAACTTCTGGGGATGGGATGTCAGAATTTTTGCAACTGTTTTTATTCCCTCTTTCCTAAGATGAACTAAAGCAAATTCTTATTTGCTGTTAAACAAAAAAAAAAAAAAAAAAAAAAACAGTTTAGATATAAGAACGAAGTCATGAAATGCAGGGCCTCTAGATATATCATTTAGGACCCAAGAAATGCTATCTTTGGCATAAATATTACAGGTCTGTCATTTCTTACCTTGGCAGCAAGATTTTTCTGTAGGTGGCAAGAAGTTGTTCTTGTTCACTGACTTGGAAGGCCTTTGTTTTAATCTCCAAGGTAAAAGATTCTTACATAACCCCAAAGACCAAAATACATTGATAGAAATCTTTATGTCAAACACAGAAAAATCAATATTTAATGAAGTGATTTAGTTATGGGAAAGCACCACATCAGTTAATAGGATGGCTCTGTTGTGTGTCAAAGAAAGATATTTTCCTAGACTTGCTGTTTTATTATTTGGGGAGATGTTGTTTGTGCTCACTCACATGGTCCTTTTACAGCAATCAGAATAAGCTCGAAGTCCTGGTTGACTACAGTGCCCTGACAAATAAATTTCTAAAGGAAATTCCAAGATCTTAAAGCAAGTTGACAGGTACTAAGGGATCTCTCGTTTAGTACCTCCAAGGATCCCACACATAGGATTAACACATAGGTTGTCACCAGTCAAGTGACTACTCCATTTCCAATATTGAATGTGCATCTAATTACCAAAAAAAACCCCACCTGTGTCTGTTTCTTTTCTTTCTGTCATTTATTTATTTAATTATTTTTCATCATTCATTAAATATTGGATTCTTCTTCTATTCCAGGAATTATATTAAAATTTGAGGGTCACAGTATCAAAAGACATGATGCAAGTAGTTATACTTATTGTTGACTAATCCCTTATGAACCTATATTGTTGAAACAATGTTTGTTTGTTTAGTTCAATATCTGCAACACTTTTTACTAATACAGGCTTTATCAACATTTCAAGGATGCCATTTCTCTTTTCCCAATACAGAATGACCTGTTCTTTCTTCGTAGTTTTTAAAGAGTCCTTTTCTATATCTTATATAATGATGTGAAGATGACAAAGTAAGTATTTTGCTATGAAAAGTTTATCAAAATAGGTACTTAATTATCCCAAAGTCTAAAATTCTGGGAGACATTCTGCAAGGACTAAAATCCCAAAAAGTTAGATGAGCTGAAATCAGCAGGCTCCTAGCAGTGGGGTAGGAAATACAGAACAGCATACATCCCTCTACTTAGCTGATCTTTGTAAGATTATTTTTCTTTGTTTTTAATTTTCTTTGTTGAGAAGACTTCTCAATGGCATTTTTTAGACCCACTACGTTTGGGTTAACCCTACCCCAGTTCTTCCTTCTTCCCATCTTTCCCTCCCTCCCCAGTCCCCAAATCACTTTCATATTGAATGTGCTCATTTCCTTCCATCCCACCATCCTTAAAGCTTTGTCCCTCCACTCCCCATGAGTACCCTTCTAGTTTCCTGACATCTACTCACAAATCCACTAAACTTTCTCGAGAGTGTATGTTTGCTACATTTGAATTTTACCACCTGCAAATAATACTACCATATTATGAATCCATCAAGAGCTTAATCCGCTCACTAGTTTAGCGCTCTCAGGATCTAATCATCTCTGGAAACACTATCAGAGCTACACCAAGAGTGGGGCTTTATTAGTCCCCTGAGCATTTCTCAATCCAGACAAATTGACAATGAAGATTAACTGTTACAGAGACTCTTCCTCCAGGTATTTGAGTCTAGTCCCTGAGCCCAAGCACTTGAGCAGAGAAGTCCCAGAGAAGTGGGGCAAAGACAAAATCTCAATATGGAATCTGAAAAAGAGCATAACTTCTTTTTTTTTTTTTTTCAGCAAATCTTTATTATCAGTCATTATTAGTTACAAAAGCTTTTCATGAGAACTATACTAATTCCTTACATCTATTAGATCCTACTATACTTGCTATTACAATCCCAAGACTTGTTGGACTACAAAAGATATTTCTAAAATACTCTAATTTCAAAACCTATCTAATATTATAGCCAAAATACTAGCCAAAATTGATCAAGAAATGGGAAAACTGAGAACAACTGTTCAATAAAATAGTGCTACTATAGATATGGAATGTGCTGTTTTAGTATCTCTGGGTTTTTCTTTTTTTTTTTTTTTTAAATATTTTTATTATATTTTATTTGGGTCCTTTCAGCAAAATCTTGCTAGTGTATGCAATGGTGTCAGCGTTTAGAAGTTGATTATGGGATGGATCCCTGGGTACGGCAGTCTCTAAATGGTCCATCCTTTCATCACCGCTACGAACTTTGTCTCTGTAACTCCTTCCCTGGGTGTTTTGTTCCCAATTCTGAGAAGGTGCACAGTGTCCACACTTTGGTCTTCATTCTTCTTGAGTTTCATGCGTTTAGCAAATTGTATCTTAAATCTTGGGTATCCTAAGTTTTGGGCTAATATTCACTTATCAGTGAATACATATTGTGTGAGTTCTTTTGTGATTGTGTTACTTCACTCAAGATGATGCCCTCCAGGTCCATCCATTTGGCTAGGAATTTCATAAATTCATTCTTTTTAATAGCTGAGTAGTACTCCATTGTGTAAATGTACCATAATTTCTGTATCCATTCCTCTGTTGAGGGACATCTGGGTTCTTTCCAGCTTCTGGCTATTATAAATAGGGCTGCTATGAACATAGTGGAACATGTGTCCTTTTTACCGGTTGGGACATCTTCTGGATATATGCCCAGGAGAGGTATTGCTGGATCCTCCGGTAGTACTATGTCCAGTTTTCTGAGGAACCGCCAGACTGATTTCCAGAGTGGGAGCATAACTTCTTAGATATTGGGTTGTTTTGATAATGTCCTTGTAGCATTGCCCCATTAACCCTCTGTCTCTTGAAGGAATCCTGAAAGCTGATTTATATCATGCTGGAACCTATGGACCATGAGCCAACAGGGCCCCTGCTAATTATGTTTCCCATATAAACAGCAAACATAGGAAGCTAGGCTGCGGACGAGATGTTCCATCCCCTCACATACATCTGACCTTCAAAAATGACCCAGCATTTTAAGCAATAGCAAATGGTTTTGAAGTCAAATCATCCTCAACTATACATTCACATCTAAATTTTTACAATTTTTATCAATTTCATTCTTACTTGTTAGTGTTTTCTTTTGCTTTTTATGACAAGTGCATTGCTGATAAAGAAACTTGGTAAAGGTGGATAGGGAAGTGTATTTTCAGGGCACAGGTAAGCTGGTCAGATACACAAGTATCTGATTTTAGACTCCAAAACCCCACAGAAATAGATAGATGATAGATAGATAGATAGATAGATAGATAGATAGATAGATAGATAGATAGATAGATGATAGATAGATAGATAGATAGATAGATAGATAGATAGATAGATAGAGTCTGATAGTATATGCTTGTAATCTCAGTGCTAAGGAGGCAAGTCAGGCAGGCACCCAGGCTCACTGGCCAAATTGTCTAGCCTACAGGATAAATTCCAAGTCACTGAACAACCTGATCTTGAAACCCTTCAAGTTAGGCAGTAACTGAAGAGCATCACCAGATATTGTATTCTGACATGAATGCACATATATGTGCAGGTGCACCAGCAGAATCATGCCCCCCCCACACGCAGACCAAAGAATCATAATGTCAAAATCCCCACTCACTTGCTGCTGGTTTGTTTACAAAACCTAGATTGCTAGCTCAATCTTTATTAGGAACGATGCAGCAACATCTGCATGACACAGAAAATGATCCTTGTAACAGCAATTTAAGCCACAGAATTTGACTTGAAGAGAGATCTGGAAAACTGTAGCACTATTGCTAGTGTATGAAAAAAAAAGGTGATTTTTATGCATCTAATGCATTTAATCGGGATGGCAAAAATGAAGTCAGAAACATTTTATAAGGGCAGTCTTCTTTTTAGGTGAGTTTATATACATGCACAGGTTTGTCTATGCATATGTGTATATGTTATAAATGTGATACATTTAGAAATATAAAATATATATAATCTCATGTGGACTGCTACTATTTCCATTCTTTGCTTATTTGTGTTTCTATCATGTATGTCATATACAATATACATACATACTTATATGTGTTACAGATGTATGTGTAGAAAGTGACCAGAAACAAAATAAACAATGTGAGCTGCCTGATTGATTCACATCCAAAAAGACATTACAGTGCTTCAAAGACAGCTAAACTATTTGTAAAAATATCTTACAAATTATTTGGGGGCTTGAAATAGAAATAATTAGCAAGTCAATGCCTTGGAACCAGAAAGTTCCTCTAAAACACTTGCATGCAAATAAGGTGTGGTCTGTAATGTAAAGTGTGTGGACTTTGATCTGTAAAAGGAGGGGGAAGATAAAAGCTTTCCCAAGGCTGCTCCTATGCCCCACCTACTGACCTCTGACCTCGTTTCCAGACTTGATCTACAGCAGTTTCTTTTCTTTCTTTGACCTGGTTTCCTCAACATTTTATCATTTATCGTGACAAAGAAGAAGATGGTCACTTGGGCATTATCTCTCAGCTTCCAGAAAGCATGCTCTGTCCTCCACATCCAGAGCTTTTCACCCATACCTGTGCCGTGTGAAAGACAGACAGACATGGACCAAGAGAGTGCCAATGTTTAAGTCTATTTGCATTTGCCAATGAAAATAAAGCAAAATTGAAAAACAAACAAACAAACAAAAAACAGTGTGGCACCCATTTGCTAGCATATAATAAGGGTCTCTGGAAATTTTCTTTAAAATGAAAGAAAACTATTTTATAATATTAGGAAATAGCATCGTATCAAAAGAAAAAGAGAAAACTCCTCTCCCGCCGGGCATATTTACCTGGTGGTTATCATCCCAGCACCTGGGAGACTGAGGCAGGAAGCCCTGGAGCTTGTCGTGGAGCTTGGGGTACATAGTAAATATCTGTCGAATAAACCACGATCTCATTCTTGACTGTCAATCCGAGCTACTGCTAAGTGTTAGGTTTCTAACCCAGGACAAATGGGCTGAGGTGCCTATTTTACAGACCAAAAGGGACCTGGCCTCCATGTTATCCCAGCATCTCTCAACCCCCCCACCTCAGTCTGGTCCTTTTCACTCTGGACTTTCCCAGATGGCTCTGCTTTTGGCTATGTTCTCCCACAGATCTACAACAAACTCCTCCACCAATACCTAGGAGCAGCCATGTTCCTTTCCTTTCCTTTTGATTTCTTTTTCTCATTCACTAAGAAAAATAGTTAATTAAATAGAAATCCTAACTCTCCTCTCTTCTCACCTAATTTTCATCATTAAGTGATTTCTTACAAGTCACATGACCTTTTTTTTTTTTCAGTTTTGTTGACAAATTTCATCTGGGCATTTAATGTTCTTTCTTATTTAAGTATATTCAATGCGGAGTCTGAGATCAGAATCTTCTATTTTTTTTTTAAATTTCTTTGTACTTTCTTTAGAGACCATTGTCCAGTTTTTACATGTTTTACATAGTACTGTTAGACTGTTTACATCATGAGCATGTCAATTCTCTTGATATTTGAAGGAAGGTGTCAAAATTATTAAACCATGTCTTCTTCCTCCTGCCTCTCTGTCTTTCCAATGAGAATCAATGTTGAAAAGACAGGCAGAGGCCAACATAAGTTTTATCCCATGAATGATGTACAGATCTTGTCTAGACATTCACAAGATTCTCTATTTTGATGTTCAGTAACTTCAGAGGAGAATGTCACTTAAAATTTCCCCAGAATAGGGCAAGATTATAAATTCCTGTCACTTTTTCAGCCTATTTCATATGACTCTTCTCAAAGCAAAAAATGATACATGATTTTAAAAACTAACCACAGGATGAATGATTTGAATGAAATCATAATATAAATATTTCAACTTTTTAACTTAATGACACAAACATCAGACAATTGATGGAACATATCATTTTCTAGGCATGCCTATCTAATAATACCAGCTTCCTTTTCTTCCCAATACCCTCCCCAGTTCCTAGACATCTCTCTTCTATTTCCATTGTGTGTTCAAGTTTCCACATGTAATAGAGAGACCATGTAAGATTTACCTTACTGAGTCTGGCTTCTTTGGTTGATATGCTCCAATTCAACATATTTTCCTGCAAGATTTGATTATTGGTTATCAAAGATAAGATCTGGTTATTCTTTATAGCTGAGTAATACTTCATGATGTGAGTGCATGAACGTGCGCATGCTTGTGTTTGTGTGTGTGTGTGTGTGTGTGTATGTACTTTCTTGCTTTAGTCACTTGTTTATTCATGGACATCTAGGATTGTTCCATATTTTAGCTATGCGAATAGTGCCATAATAGACATGTGTATGCAAGTAATTTCTTTTGTACACTGACTTCACTTCCTTTGGCTACACTCAGGAGGGATATATAGGAATAGTTTTATTTCCCTGGGTTTTTGAGGCCCCTCCACACTGTTTTCCATAGAGACTGTAATAATTTTACATTCTCATCAATAATACATATGTGTTCTTTTCTCACCACATTCTTGCCATCAATTTTGGTTTAGTTTATTTTTTGAAAATAGGCATCGTAACTTGGGTAGAATGATATATGCCTGAGGTTTGATTTGCATTTTAACAGTAATTACCAATATCCTATGTTTTTCATCCATTTACTGAACATTTATGCTTAGGAGGTATCTATTCCAACCATTTGCTCACTATTTACTTGGATTGTTTTATTGTGATGATTTCAGTTTTAGGTTTTTATTTATTATTTACTATTTATGTTAACTCCCTTTTCCTTTTAAAACATTATTACATATGTGTGTTTGTTTTTACACATGTGTTTGTGAACATGTGGTGGCACACATATACAGTGGTCAGAGGGCAACTTGCAGAAGTCAGTTCTCTTCTTCTACCATGTATATCCTAGGGACTTAATTCAGGTTGTCAGGCTTGGTATCAAAAAGCTTTACCTGCTGAGCCACATCACAGTCCCAGGTATATTTCATTTTTATATAATGATACTCTTTCAGATAACTGATAAATCCGTGTTTGCCATTCTACAGACTGTCACCTCCCTCTGTTGTTTCTTTTGGTGTGTATAAATGTTTAGTATCATGGAATCTCATTCATTAGCCTACCTATTTGTTTCCTGTACTTTTTATGTCTGATTCAAAACTATCATTGTTTATGCCAATAGTTTGAAATGTTCCTAATAGTTTCAGAGTTTCAGATCTTACATTAAGTTGTGTGACTCATTTTGAATCACTTTTTGCATAGAGAGGGCGCCATGTTTAGCTGTCTGCTATGGGTATCTAATCTTCCCAGAATCACTTGCTAGGGAGGCAGTCTTTCCTCCACTCCATGTTTTTGGTACCTTTGTCAAAAATCAGATGAATTTAGATGTGCAGGTTTAATGGCGGGCACACTCTTCTGTTGCACTGGTCTGTAGGTCTGGCTTTAATCTGTTCCCCTGCTATATCAGACTCCTGTCAGCAAGCTCTTGCTGAGGAGGAACATCAATATGAACTAACCAGTACCCCAAGAGCTCCTTGGGACTAAATTACCAATCAAAGAAAACACATGGTGAGACTGGTGGCTCTAGCTGTATATGTAGCAGAGGATGGCCTAGTCAGTCATCAATGGAAGGAGAGGCCCTTGGTCCTGTGAAGGTTCTATGCCCCAATACAGTGAAGTGCCAGGGCCAGGAAGCAGGAGCAGGTGAGCTGGTGAACAGGTAGGTGTGGGGGAGATAAGGGTTTTTTGGAGGGGAAATCAGGAAAGGGGGTAAAATTTGAAATGTAAATAAAGAAAATGTCAAAGAAAAAAATGAGAGAGAGAGAGAGAGAGAGAGAGAGAGAGAGAGAGGAAGTGGGCTGGGCAGTGGTGGCACACACCTTTAATCCCAACACTTGGGAGGCAGAGGCAGGTGGATTTCTGAGTTTGAGGCCAGTCTGGTCTACAGAGTGAGTTCCAGGACTGCCAGGGCTATTCAGAGAAACCCTGTCTTGAAAGGGAGAAAGAGGGGGAGAGAAAGAGAGAGGGAGAGAGAGAGAGAGAGAGAGAGAGAGAGAGAGAGAGAGAGAGAGAGAGAGGAAATGTTGATTGTTTTCCCTTGTCTAGATTGCTTTAGCAGTTTAGGATTGTTTCTTGTTTTTACTACTATATGAATTTTAGGGTTTTTTTTTATATATGTCAAAAGTATCATTTCAATGAGGACTGCAATATCTGTAGACCACTTTGGATAGTCTAGACATTTAACATTATTAATTCTTCCAAACCATGAGCAAGGGAAATTTTCCATGCTAAAGTGTCTTCAATTCCTTTCTTCATTGTTTTGCATTTTCCATTTCAGGAATCTTTTTCCACCTTACTCATATATATTCTATGTATTTTTCTATGTGGCTAGAATGAATAAAATTAGTTTGATAATTTGTTTTTCAGTAAATTCTTTATTAGTCTTTAAGGGGCCTATTGGGCCTATTTTATATGTTGATTTTGTATTATGCAACTATACTGAATTCATTTATTAGGTCTAGAGATTTGTTTTCCAATGTGTAATACCATATCATCAGCAATATAAATAATTTAACTTGTTTTTTCCTTAAGATTGTTTTGTAGGGTTTTTGCCAAAAATTTTTCTTTAGCATATCTTCAATTATTTTTAACATTT
This sequence comes from Mus caroli, assembly GCF_978045245.1. Taxonomy (NCBI): domain Eukaryota; kingdom Metazoa; phylum Chordata; class Mammalia; order Rodentia; family Muridae; genus Mus; species Mus caroli. The sequence goes on from NW_028227261.1 coordinate 63,957,593, forward strand.
ATTTGGGAATGTTTTGTTTTATTTTTAGGACAAACAGTATTGTATTCATATACTCCTATCTGTTGATTTGCCTACCTATGTAGATCTGTCTGTGAGACCTGGGATTTAAGGAACTTAAAGAATGGGGCTGATAACAGTCTAAGGTTATAGACAACTTTACTTCAGTCAGTATAATTTTATACATGAATGAAACAAAGAAAGCAATGATACAAACTTGTTTGAGTTTAGAAACACATGATCAGAAAAAAACATATAAATAAATGCCAATAAGCACCTACTAAATATTAATATAGCCCTTTTCTCAGCTTGGATCAATTTAAATATAATCTGTTTGTACATACTATAGATTACATCTGGAAAAGCACAAAAGCAAAGCAGAAGGCCATATCCAGATGTGGGGCACACTCAGGACAACACTCAGCATATCCTTTCACCAGATTGAGTTCTATAGCTGTGTTCCATCTGATATCCAACAAGAATAAATATGTCCTATAAATTGAATGTAAGTGTTTATCACAGAAGGCACAAAGTCATGTCCAAGAGCTGAAGAGGAAATACAATATACTTTAGGTAAAAGACTCTGCCTTTTCTCCAGGAGCCTCTTTCACAGTTCCCTAAGACATTGTTCACCATGTGTCATCCTTTTGGGGCTGTGTTCTGCCACCTGTCCATCATTATCAACATAATTGTAGTTTTAATCTTTATACTTCGGCTCCATGCACATATGCTTATCTACCCCACCTCTATGTGTGTTTTGAGTTGGTGGGTGGTACTGATAATGGTGGTGGGGGTGGGGTATGTGTATTTCTCAAAGCATTGCTGAGGATTTATTTCTCTACATCTTTACTTGATGCTACCAACCATTTCTTTACCTGCCTACTTAGTTCATCGAGATCAGTGGTTCTCAATAGTTCTAATGCTGTGACCCTTCCATACCGTTCCTCATATTGTGGTGACCCCCCAACCATAAAATTATTTCATTACTACTTCATAACTGTAATTTTGCTCCTGCTCTGAATCATAATGTAAATATTTGATACGCGACTAGCAAAGCAGTCACAACCCACAGATTGAGAACTACCAATCTAGATAAATGTGTGGGGAGATTTTACTGTTTCAATTACCCCTGTATAATTTATAATCTATGCCAGAATCTTGCAGTGACCGCCATCTCAGTGAACAACACCATCTTTTATGTTTCCTGTGTTTCAGACCTTGGTTTCTTAAGTACAACCTTCCTCCTTCCTCCTACCCTAATCTCCAAGCTAATGTTCTCACTGATAAATCCCTACTTTAGGTCACTTCTTTGATACATCTGCTTCTTTCCATCTGTTCTGCTTCCAAATCATCTTCTCCATCTCTTGCCTGGAGGTAGAAAGCAGCCAAATGGTTACTCTCATAGCAGTATAATAAGGAGTTTAAATTGCATTAGAATTAAAAAAAAAAAAAAAAAAAAAACAATCCTAGAAGCTTCATGGTTAAGCACATTACATACTTTATCTCATTCAGTCTTTGTAACTCTGGAAGATGGGTGGGGCAAACTCACTTGACACCTAAGAGCTGAATAGTTTCTTAAACTCACAGAATTGATGAGCATAGGAACTAGGACTCCAATCCTCTCTGAATACTTATAACTACTGTGCTATACTGCCTCTCATGGCAGTGATCAAACTGTGAGTGCTGGTAAACGACATGATAGAGAGAGAAGCAGTGAGTAGCAAGAGTGAGTCTTTAATAAACAATTGGCATTTGATAAAAGTCAAAAAGACATTATGGAGTCAGAGAAAGGTTTTCCTCCAGCACATAATGTTACCAAGAGGAATACCAGGATGAAGCTGGAGCTCCTCCGTGGCCAGATCAGTAGATGTGCCAGGGAGGAGGATTTCTGGGACCTGTAACAGCATTGACACCTTGCATGAGTAAAAATATTTAGATCGCAAAGGATCCAAGTACAGTACTTACGTACTTCGAAAATAAATTTATCAACCATATTTCTTTTTCAGGAAATATGCTAGTGAAAGAGAGTAAAAATGCTGTTTCTGAAATGTGGCAATAAGAAAAGGTTAGCTAAGACGAGGGGATCCTTGCATATTCATGTCAATGAGAAAAAAAGCTTGAAGAGAAGTTACAGCTCATCTTAGCCTGCTATCCAGGTTATATGTCTGGAAAATGAAATTAATAACTCGACAATCACAGTTAGGTGAAAATTGTGAAATTAGGATTATGAAAACAGTGATATTATACAGGCAAATAAATAAATGTCAAAGTTGTTTCTTATATATCAAAGAAGAAAAGTAATATATATGTTGTCCACTTTAAAACTTTCTAAGATACAACTATTTGTACTTACTGAAGGAGATATTTTGAGTTAAATTAATTAAAAAGGTAGCAATTTATTTCTTCTCAGTAACCAGTCCATAGCTTATCAAATTATGTTTAAAACACACTTAAACTAAAAGAATCTGGCTTTTCACCTTTCTATGCATAAAAGAGAGATAGAATCCCAGTTAATACCTACAATAAGTAAGCATAAACACTTAAAAAATTCATGACCTATAATTCCACTATAATTTTGTTGATTCCCAAAAATTACCCCATTATAAATAAGTATGATTCATCTGCATATAATTAATTATCACAAACCTTCATTTGCTACAAAGCTAACACTTAAGTCATATGTAGGTGTGGAGTTGAATATATTATAACTTTAATATGAGAGATAGGTTTTACAAGAGAAGTCTCTTCAGAATGTAAATATGTAGCAAAACCTAATTTTCTAAATATTTCATTTTTTTTGTAAAGCAACAAAACAAATTGTTCTCTCTACAAACTATTCTTTTTATGTATATACTCTTTTTTGAAGAAATTAGAGATAGAGTAACAGAGTAATTAAGGCATAGTCCTTGCTCTGTAGCAGGCATTTGTAATCCTATCTTTACTCTCTCATAACTATATGCTTTCTGAAATCCTCCTGCCTATGCCTCCCAAGTGCTGGGATTAAAGGCATGTACCACCACTGCCTGACTTGATATAATTCTCTTACAGGAAATATGTTCACTTGAAAAACAGATAATAAAAACAATTTTCACCTTGTAGTTGCTTTTGTTGTTGTTTTGTTGTGTTCGAGACATAGTCTCACTATGTAGCCTTAGCTGGCCTGTAACTGGCAGATAGGTCAGGTTGGCTTTTAACTTGCAGAGATCTGCCTGCCTCTGCAGTCTGACTGCTAGAATTAAAGGTGTGCACCATCAAGATTAGCCTAACCTATTTTGAGGTTTGGATGACTGAACAAATCAGCTCTTAGCTAAAGGTCTCAAATAGTAGTGTTTGTTTAAAGTTCCCTTTCCATTCAGAGTAAAACCGTATAATGTTGGAGAGAGAAGTGAAGATTGCAGGTCAAACATAAGCATCACATCCCCTGGAATAATGCCCATGATGAAATTCAGTGAGTGGATGGGCAGGAGAAGCTGACCTGCAGTGATGTCATGTCCTCAGAGAGTCCTACAGTCCAACCTGGACCAGGCTGTCTCCCAGGTTTTTCTCAGATGAAGACATGAGGGACAGATAATTAATTATACTTCCAGTAGAGTAGACCACAGATGCCACTGTACTCAAAAATGGAAAGAGTCATGACGGGTTGTTTATACTCTTTTAAAGACTTATTTTTAATTTTAAAGGTTAATGTTTTTAAATAGCAAATTATCAAATTCACTTCCCATTTCCCATTCCCTATACTCTAGTTCCTTCCCTATCCTCTCCTGTCCCAACCAACCACTTTTGCTTCCAAGTTCGTGTGCTCTAAAAAAAAAAAAAAAAAAAAAAAACCAACAACACTATATTCACTTAGGGCTATCAGTACATGTATGGGTATAAAGCTCTCTAATAAAACAAGGGTAAACTCTCAAGGACCACATCCCTAAAGAAAACTGACTCTTCCTCCCATATCAGCCATTAATAATCAATATGTTCCCAGGTAAGGGTGAGACTTCATAACACCCCCCCCATCCATACATTGGGTCTGACTTGATCTTGACAGGTCTCATGCATACATTCATAGGCACTACAAGCTCATATCCAGAAAACACTGTGTTGCTTCATTCATCCGCTATCTCCAGCTCTTACACTCTTCCTGTACTCTCTTCCATGATGGTTGCTGAGCCTTGGGAGAAGGAGATATGATATAAATGCCCCATTAAGCATCTTATTCTCTGCATGTTGACTGACTGTGGGCCTCTGAATTAATAGCATCTGCCTCAGAAAGAAGCATGTCTCCTAAGGGGTGGGGGGCTAGAGACACACAAATCTACTTGTGTAAAGATAATGCTTATGGTGGGGAAGTTTATGTCCATTTAACAGAATGATAGTATTACGTTTTCCCCTATAGCCCATGACCTGCATAGCTGTGTGGTTTTGGCCCTGTTAATGGTGTCATATATGATATCCATTTTATGGAGGGGAGTCTTAAATCTTATAAAAATGTGCCAGGTTACTTTCATAACATTTATATCACTACTGTACCAGTTGTCATATCTTTGCAGGCCAGCCAGTCATTATTGTAGCTTAGAGAGTTCCGAGTTGAATGAAATTGTTATTTTTCTCCCCCAAGTAGTGTGAATTGAAATTTCCAGCATTATGTAAGCTAGGAATGAAACTTCTAGGCTGAGAGCATCTTGATTTCTCTGTATCTTATGACTCAAGAACCCACAACCTAGAATCACCTGGAAAGAAAACATCAGTGAATGGCTGTCTAGATCAGGTTGGCCTGTCTTTGGGAGATTATTATGGATGTTTAATTGATGTTGGGAAGCCCCAGCCTGAAAGTGAAGAGCACCACTCTCTGGTTCTGAACTCTCGATTGTCTAAGAGTTCAGAAAGCTAGCTACATACTAAGCACCTGTGCCTTCATGTCTTTCTGCTCTTGATTATGGCCACCACTGTGACTTCCCCACTATGATGAACTATAAACTCAAATTAGAAGTAGAAATAGACTCCTTTTGCTCCAAAGTCCTTTTGTTGGAGCATTTTATCACAGCAACAGCAAAGAAACAAGAACAGATGACTCTGGTTACAATGACACTTCCGTTAAAAGTTATTTTCAGAAAGGATGCATTTGAGACAAATCAACCACTGACATTTCCAATAAACTTGTACTATCTGGGAATTGGTCTAAAGGAGGACCTTAGAGATGTACCATACCATCGACTCATGTAAGTTACTGAGTGTTTTTGCTAGTGAAGAAGACATAGTGTAATGATGCATTGCATATCAATAGAACTCATTTTTTACACTATAGAAATAGAATAAAATGGTGTGAAATACATTCTATTGCTTTAACAAATATATCCATGTAATATAGAAAGAATTTATAGTAACATCTTTTCACAATTAGGGGTGGGGAGTCTGTGCCTCTATTCACATCAGTTTATATTCTAAAGGTGAGTTATGATTATATCCCAGTAAATTTATTTTCCAATTTACTATATTCCAACTTCAGCTTATTGATAGAATAATCATTACAAATTTATTCTTACTAGAAACTGTTAAGGTAAAGTTTCCTTCTTTTCTCATTACAGATAAAGTACAAGTACTTTAACTGCCATGATAAAAGAGAACATTTTTATCCCCAGTTAATAAGAACACACTTTCTGGAGAAGGATGGTTATATTTCAGGAGTAGGGAGAGTAGAACTCATAGAGGTGCAGAAATTCTTAACATAGATGCAAATTGAATGAATTTCAAAATTTCTCAGAGAGATAATCAGACACATAGGGGAGTGAGTCAGTTTTACTCAGTAACTATTTTGAGAAAGTCTGATTAACAGATTTAGACTAAGAGTCTCATTCTTGTACCTGAGTTAATTAGAGTTCCTCACACAACTGTAAAATACCTTTTGAAGGCAGAAGTAGTGTTCAAACAGAGTGTATATGACACTAGCATTTAATACTGAGTCTAAGAGAGCATGGTGGGCTTGGAAATTGATGAGATGAAAATAGCAACTATCCTCAGAATATGACCAGTACACTGGACATAGACATGCTCTCCAAGGCCAAATAAAAGATGACATATAAGAAATTGCCTTCACTATATAAATTCAGAATAATAAATAGTGAGCAGTCAGATATTTTTAACAATTCTCTTGAAATAAATCTGTAAGTGGAACTGAAGCATTGTTAATTTAAAATAAAAGATGACATATAATAAATGACCTTTGATATTCAAATTCAGAATAATAAATAGTGAGTAGTCAAATATTTTTAACAATTCTCTAGAAATAAATCTGCAATTGAAACTGAGGCATTGTTACTTTAAGAAAAAGTCAAACTGAGAGAGATGAAAGGAAGCAGTGTCAGGCCTCCTCCTTTTGTTTGGTATTAAGCCTCCTTCTTTTGTTTGGCTTTAGTCTAAATAACAACAGTTATGTTACAGTGAGGGGGGTGGGGGGGGTGAGCCAAGGAGTCAGAATCAGAATTCTAATACTAAAAGTCAGGCAATTTTTAAAAATGGAATAATAAGTCACTAACTACAGGATGTTTTATGTCAAGTAATTGTAGCAAACAGAGAGGGGGGGGGAGATGAAAGAATATCTGGTCTCACTTGAATCAGGAACAAGGCTTCCAACGCACACCTCCCATACCCATTTTCCCATCTCGGAATAAAATTTAACATCCCTTGGCATCTTCAGTTTATATATAAAAGAACCAAGTGTAGATCAATACTAAAATCAGGACATAAAATACATAGCAGAGTCTAAACTAAGACCATGGTACTAAATCACCAACACTATTTGCATCACTAGGAAATGCTCCATGTAGACAAGATTTTACTATAATCAAAGGGAATGCCAGAGATATGTCTCAGTGGTTAGGAACACTTGCTCAGGACCCAGGTTCAGTTCCCAGCACCTATATAGTAGCTCACAAACATCCTTAACTCCAACTCTAGGAATCCAACTCCCTCTTCTGACCTCTGTAAGCAGAAGGCATTAATGTTCTGCACATACATACTTGTAGGCAAAATACCCATATACATAAAAACTAATAAATAAAGTGTGTGTGTGTGTGTGTGTGTGTGTGTGTGTGTGTGTGTGTGAAGTGTACCAAAACCTAACAAGGTGCTTTTAATCTAGCAATTCCACATTTAGAAATAAATCTTAAAATATATGTTGATAAAAGTTTATAGGGAATCAACACAATGCTAAACACTATATAGAATGTAAAGGACACAGTAATTTGGAATAGTCTATATACCTTACTAGTGAAGGTATGACTTTTGTAAATGTTGCATCCCTAATAAGCTAATAGCAAGGAAGCATTAGAGGGATTCATGTAAGCCTTTGTGAATGAGTATGGAAATGTTACAAAATATAAGATCTCTGAACTTCGAGGTAGGTTAAAATTCAAAGGTCCACATCTAGATTCTAAACTAAGCATATGAGTTGGTGGATTTCCAGAAAGTGAGAAAAATTCAGGAGTAAGAAATATCCCAAGGAGCTAAAACTGATCAGTGAATTGTAGATATACAGTTGAGAATTGTTATGGTTTGTCACTCTACCTTAATCAGGAAGGCAAACACCAAATAAAATGAAATAGTGGCCAGATGTCTGAGGATCAGTTAGATGACATAAATAGAGACTGGGTGAACTATAAATTTTACAATGTCAAAACTAAATGTGAAGAGAACAAATTGACAATATCCTTCCAACAACTCAGCCTTTGACACTAAATATAAAACATTATTGCAGGAATTCGAGGCTTATGGAGCATCACAGAAATTATAGCAAGAAGAAAGCATTGACTTAGATCAACTCTTGAATAGAGTGATCCAACATAGTAAAAGCAAAAGCCATGTGCATTTAAAAACACTTACATAATTAAAAGCACAGTAAATAAATCCAGTTTTCAAGCACAGCTTCATGAGGAAGGTGTAGGATAGGAAATACAGTGTTGAGAATAAAAGCAATTAATAGTGCCAGATTCAAATATACATGAGGTTTCAAATATCAGATAGGGAATTTAATAAAACTATGATTAATATTTTAAAGTGGAAAATGTAGGCCATTTGTATGAAAAATGGAAAGCTTCTTCAGATAAATGAAAACTATAAGAAAAAAATATCAAACTGAAATGCCATAGATAAAAAGAACAATAGAAGAGATGAAGCCTTTCTTTGATAGGCTTAACAGCATACTAAAGCTGAGGAAACAGTTGATAAAATTAAGACAATCCAATACAAATTTCAAAAGCTGAATCTAAAACCTAGGAGGAAGAAGACAGGTATATAAAACTAACAGTTGTGGTACAGCTTTTAAAAGAATGTTCCAGCTTGAGAGATTGGAAAAATCAAAGGGAAAAAAGGAGAAAAAATTGAACCAAGGCAGTGGAGAGGTAGTCAGGGTGCTACAAATTGAAATGGCTTATTTCTATGGCCATCTTGCCTAAAATTACCACCAAGGAGGTGTACTTCCAGGTATGTGACTGCAGTCGTATTCATTTTAGGGGTAGATCTACATTTTTGTCTGATGTCATACTTTTTTTAATTATTCAACTTCCTTCATTTTTTGTTTGTTTGTTTGTTTGTTTGGTTGGTTGGTTGGTTGGTTGGTTGGTTGGTTGGTTGGTTGGTTTGGTTGATTGGTTTGGTTTGGTTTTTTAAGGGAAGATTTTCTCTGCATAGCCTTGGCTGTTCTAGAACTAGCTTTGTAAACAAGGCTGGCGTGGAACTCAGAGATCACACCTGACTTCTAACAGTTTAGAAAAGAAGTTGGCTAACAATTTTTTTCAACTTTTATTTGTCTAAAACAGTCTATGTTGCATAAAAGATTTTTTTGATTGATCATTGAATTCTGGGCTTAACATTGCATTTCATCAGTAATATAGATGTTCTTCCATTGAATTCTGTCTGGTTCTACTTTTAAATCTTCTGTGTACATAGTAGTTACTGTTCTCTATGACTCAATATTGAAACACCAACAAAACGCACGCACACACACACACACACACACACACACACACACACACACACACACAAAAAAAAAACCAAGATCAAGATAGATAAAAATCCCAGGATGGAGCTAGGAAATGGTTATAAAGAAAGCTGGGTAGCCACTACCAATTTAATAGTGGCTGCAAGTGGGAGATTATTATGTTTAAAAGTAATACTCCTGGTATGTTACCTGAGATTTGAGAGGACTAAGGTGTGCATACCACCAAAACTATGAATTTCTCAAAAATTAATAAAAACTATTTTTAAAGCAACTTAAGGGAATAATGCTTTACTTTGTCTCACAGTTAAGATTACAACAATGTGTGATGATGGGAGAAGCTTATTCTAGGAAGCATGAAGAGGGCAACACTAGCTCTATCTGGGTGGTCACTGCGTGAAGGTGTGTAAATCAGCAAAGAAGGCCTCAGGATGCTAGAGATGCCAAGATAATGGATCTCTGATAAAGAAATGTCAGTCACTCAATGGATTGGTTCATGAGGAAAGGCAGTTGACAACGCTAGAGGCATGGGGCTACCCAGACCCATTGGTGCACAAAAGATGCCCCACAAACCTACATGCTCTACAAGACTTAGTGTTTGGCTTGCTGCATTTTATCTTGCTTTAGTATAATTGTTTCTTGCTGTCTCCACATTTTACCCTTTTGGAATGAGATTGTTATGCCTTTGTATATGGGAAATAAGTAACTTTGTTATAGGAGCTCATATTTCAGAGATCACTTTAAAACTTTGAAATTTGGGTGTTTTAACAATGTTAGAACTGTTAAAAATTTGGGGAACCATTAGAGATTAAATAAATGAATTTTTTCATTCTGAAAAAAACATAAGGCATTGGGATCAGAGTTGAATTGAATGCCATTTAAATTGAAGTGTTTTGTTTGTCAGGTTGGCAGGGGTAATCTTGGGATAGTTATTCATCCTGGTTCCCTTGACCGAATTTAAAATCCTTTGAGAGGATAAAACCTACCTTGAATGTGAGCAGTAGAATCCAATGGGCAGGAACTTTGAACTGGAGAGAGAGAGAGAGAGAGAGAGACAGAGAGAGAGAGACAGAGACAGAGACAGAGACAGAGAGAGAGGAAGAGAAGAGAAGAGAAGAGAAGAGAAGAGAAGAGAAGAGAAGAGAAGAGAAGAGAAGAGAAGAGAAGAGAAGAGAAGAGAAGAGAAGGAGAAGGAGAAGAGGAGGGGAAGGGGAGGGGAAGGGGAGGGGAAGGGGAGGGGAGGGGGAGGGGAGGGGAGGGGGAGGGGAAGGGGAGCGGAGGGGAGCGGAGGGGAGGGGAGGGGAGGGGAGGGGAGGGGAGGGGAGGGGAGGGGAGGGGAGGAAAGGGAAGGGAAGGGAAGGGAAGGGAAGGGAAGGGAAGGAAAGGAAAGGAAAGGAAAGGAAAGGAAAGGAAAGGAAAGGAAAGGAAAGGAAAGGAAAGGAAAGGAAAGGAAAGGAAAGGAAAGGAAAGGAAAGGAAAGGAAAGGAAAGGAAAGGAAAGAGGAAGGGAAAGAGGAAGGGAAAGAGGAAGGGAAAGAGGAAGGGAAAGAGGAAGGGAAAGAGGAAGGGAAAGAGGAAGGGAAAGGATAAAGGAAGGAAAAGAGAAGAAAAGAAATGAACAAATGAGAGAGTGGGCCCCAAACTTCAACCTTATTGTCCTTATTGTCCCAGTCTGAATCCTCTCAGTTCCTGCCCCTTACATATAGGGCTCCCAAGTCCCCTATTACTCCATTCAAATTTTTTTAGGTCCAACCAGCTCCCACTGTGGACAAGTATAGGGTCCCCAAGTCACAATCATTCAGTCCAAATTTACCCAGTCTGACCAGCTTCTGGAGTCAGAATACTCTATGTATACTGTGAAAGATCCCCTAGCTTCAGACCCTAACAGTAGGGAGTCCCCATTTCATTTTCCACCACCATTCACCCAACTAACTCCAAATATAAAACTCCCAGTCCAAAAGCAGGAACAACCTAAAATTCCAAGACGGCTTGTCTTCTCCAAACTTCCAACTGCATAATAATAGATTCCAATGAGAATGATATGAAAGTACCCCCAAAGAATTCAAAAGAATTATTATCACTATGTTCAAACTACTCAAGGAAGATAAAAACAGAGATGAATGTACAGGGGAAGTCTGTGCAAGACACAAAAACAGAGTTTAATAAGAAGACAGAGTTACTTTTTAAAAACACTAGAAAGATGCTGGAAAGGAAAAACTCAATAAATCAAATAAAAACTTCAGTGAAAAGCCTTAGCAATAGAACAGATCATGTGGAAAACAAAGGATTAGGATTGGAAGACAAGGTAGAGAAATTAAATTATTCACTATATCAATGATATTTTTTTCATTTTTTCCTTAATTGAAAATATACTTTCTATCCTGATTACAGTTTCCCTACCTCTACTTCTCCTAGAACATCCCCATCACTCCTCCCCTCCTCTGTCTCTCACTAGAAAAGAAGGGGCTTCTATGAGAAAACTGCCGAGCATGACAAAATAAAATATGATCATATAAAACAAAAAAAGATCGCATCAAAACTATATAAGCAAATCAAAAAAAGGAAAAGAGCTCCAAAGAGCTCTTATATCCAGGAAAGGAATACAAGAGAGCTTAGAGAGTCCATGAAAGAATTAACAATTGGAAAACGAACACAAAAGAAGAAAAATATCATGCAAATAGAATATACTTTCAGTAAAATCATAAAAAAAAATTTTCCATACCTCAAGAAATAAATGCTCAGCCAGGTACAAGAGCCTTACAGAACTGCAAGAAGCTCACCACAACATATTGGTGTTTTTGTGCTGTTGTTGATGTTTTTTAGATAGTTTCTTATTTACATTTCAAAAGCTATCTCGAAAGTTTCCTATACCCTCCCCCCCCCCCCCGCCCTGCTCCCCTACCCACCCACTCCCACTTCTTGGCCCTGGTGTTCCCCTGTACTGGGGCATATAAAGTTTGCAAGACCAAGGGGCCTCTCTTCCCAATGATGGCCGACTAGGCCATCTTCTGTTATATATGCAGCTAGAAACACGAGCTCTGGGGGTACTGGTTAGTTCATATTGTTGCAGACCCCTTTAGCTCCATGGGTACTTTCTTTAGCTCCTCCATTGGGGGCCCTGTGTTCCATCCAATAGATGACTGTGAGCATCCACTTCTGTATTTTCCAGGCACTGGCATAGCCTCACATGAGACAGCTATATCAGGGTCCTTTCAGCAAAATCTTGCTGGCATATGCAATAGTGTCTAGGTTTAGTGGCTGATTATGGGATGGATCCCCGGGTGGAGTAGTCTCTGGATGGTCCATCCTTTCATCTTATCTCTAAACTTTGTCTCTGTAACTCCTTCCATGGGTGTTTTGTTCCCTATTCTAAGGAAGAATGAAGTATCCACACTTTGGTCTTCCTTCTTCTTGATTTTCTTGTGTTTTGCTAATTGTATCTTGGATATTCTAAGTTTCTGGGCTAATATCCGCTTATCAGTGAGTGCATATCAAATGACTTCTTTTGTGATTGGGTTACCTCACTCAGGATGATATCCTCCAGATATATCCATTTTCCCAAGAATTTCATAAATTCATTGTTTTTAATAGCTGAGTGGTACTCCATTGTGTAAATGTACCACATTTTCTGTATCCATTCCTCTGTTGAGGAACATCTGGGTTCTTTCCAGCTTCTGGCTATTATAAATAAGACTGCTATGAACATAGTGGAGCATGTGTCCTTATTACCAGTTGGAACGTCTTCTGGGTATATGCCCAGGAGAGGTATTGCTGGATATTCTGATAGTACTATGTTCAATTTTCTGAGGAACTGCCAGACTGATTTCCAGAGTGGTTGTACAAGCTGCATTTCCACCAACAATGGAGGAGTGTTCCTCTTTCTCCACATCCTCACCAGCATCTGCTGTCACCTGAATTTTTTATCTTAGCCATTCTGACTGGAGTGAGGTGGAATCTCAAGGTTGTTTTGATTTGCATTACTCTGATGATTAAGGATGTTGAACATTTTTTCAGGTGCTTCTCACCCCTTCGGTATTCCTCCATATTGTTTTTAAAATACTAGAAGTACAAAAGAAAGGAAGGACATTGAAACCTTCAATAGATAAAAGTCAAATCACTTATAAATAGAGGCCCATAATAATAACAACATTTTATTCATAATAACATAATTATTTGGCGGAAAGTTTTAAGGCCAGGAGGGTCTGGAAATATGTATTACAAGTTGTGAAAATCATAACTGTCAATCAAGATTATTAATCCTGCAAAACATCTATTAAAATGAAGGGGAAATAAAAACCTTCTAAGATTAAATGAATTTGGAACCAAGCAACTCTACACAGAATACTGGAAGGAATATTTCAGCTTGAAAAGGACAAACACATAGAAGAGGTCACAAGTAATAAATAAATAATACCAGAATAGCTAATTAATAGAAGCCTAAGAAAGCATCATAAAGTCAACACAATGTTAAGATTTAACACATATCTTTCAATAATAACACTGAATATTAATGGTCTATATTTCTCCATAAAAGGAAAAAATCTAGAATATTAGAACACAGGACCCATGTTTATCCTGCTTTCAAAAAACACACCTCACCACCAACAATGGATACTTCCTTTAAAGAAGTGGGTATAGTTGAGAAAATATTCTAAACAAATGAACTTGTAGGAAAAAGATGAGTATCCCTATTTTACTATCCAACAAAATAGACTTCAAACCACAAATAGTCAAAATTGATGAGTAGGGTCTCTTCTTCATCATCAAAAATACAATATCCCAAAAGGAAGATGTACCAAATTTCATTTCAAAAATACTTCTTGATGAAAAAAAAATCCCACAGATTAACCCCAACACAATGATAGAAGGTGACTCCAATACCCCACTCTCACCAATAGACAGGTCATGTGTACAAAAACTAAACAAAAGATCAGAATATTAAACAAAGCAATATCTAAAATATCTCTTAGGTTTTTAAATACATATTTTGAGATTTGAAAAAAAAAATCTCTACAATCTTGTCCACAAATAAAAACAATTCTGTTCTTCCATTTCAATCTGTATTCCTTTTGTTCCTTTTAATTGCTATATTATTTAGTCTTGGATACCTGGTATGCTGAATAGGATAGTAGATATCCCTGACTCGTAATCATGGGGAGCAGTTAGCCTGCCATCAATAACTGTGATAGCAATAGTAGGTTTTATATCCACACTTTTCATATGACTGTGAAAGCTCCTTTCTATTCCTAGTTTGCTTGAAGATTTTTAAAGTTATAAATCAATGTTTAATTTTTTCTATATGTATTGATGAGGCATGTTCTTTATTCCATCGATATGGATTGTCAGCCATTGAGCAAGATTAGCAAACTCCATTTGATATGATAAAGCCATGTAAGAAAAGGAAATGATAGCATTCAATTTACTATGTTTCCATAAAGAATAGAAAATATGACAAATTTGAAGGTCGCATGATTATATAGATAACAATTAAGATCCTAACAGACGGTAGGTTGATTAAGATTTGGATTACTATCCAAATTCCACAGTTTTGTCAAATATTTTATGCAGTATAAATGATGGTGTCCTTTAATTGCAAAACCAAACAACAAAGATGTATTATTTAAGCAAAAAATAACTCCTTGATATAAACATAGTATAAATTCAATGCTATGCACATCTTAAATATTTAGGATAAAAGTCAGTACACATAGATCTCTAATCAGCTTCTTTTACCTAAAATGTAACATGCTGGCATCTTTTTTTAATGGCATCATACCTTATTTTACTCTACAATTTCAGAAAGTTTTCATCCTAAAAAATATTCTCCCCCTTCCCATTTTCTTTCTTTCCTGGCATCCATTCTGAATTTTAACAAATCTTAGCCAATTTCAGTCTCATGTACTACTACAGTACTCCTAAAACTTGACAGTCTTCCTCTGAGGTACATATGTGAATTGCATATGTAATGTTCAATATCTTTTCTACAGCCATCCCTTACCCAAGAATTATCATAATTCACTGATCGTGGATATATTTTAAAAGAACTCAGCTCAGTCATAGAGAATTCACAGTGGGTTCTTGAAACCCTCCAAGTCTTTGACTGAATATTTCATATACTCTTTAGGAAGGGTAGCACACGTGTGAACTGCCTTCTTCTTGACTGTCAATATGTGTCGGCTGAATATGCACAAGCAATTGGCATGCTGCTCTCCCACTTGCTGCTCACAGGTTAAAAAGCAGCTGTCACCCCAATACTAGGGTTCAGATCAGGAGCACAGTCAGCCTAGGCAAGCACAGTTTCCATTATGCCATCAGCTCCTCCCCTAATCCTGCCATCCCACTGAGAAAGGCTGTTAGAGGCAGAGCCAGCCAGGGACCCAGCTGCAAGTTTGTCCTCAGTTTTCTGAGACTTGCCATCAGTGGCAATCCGCTGTGAGGTCTCATGGGAAGCAATGGTCCACAGCTTTCATCTACATACATTAAATCAAGTAGTTCTTTTTTTTTCTTTTAATCATTTTAAATCTTTCCTCCCTTCCTTTACTACCCTGTTATTCCTAGTGTGACTTGCTTCTATTTTTTTAAAGCTGTGCAGTCTACAGATTTTTAGCTTGGACTAACATCTCTCTGAGTTAAAAATCATCCAGTTCTTTATTCGTGTTTAGGGATAGCAGCTTTGCCAATTAATGTGTCCATTCCAGATTGCATTTAGCTAATGCCTTCCTTTTCTCGAGCCTAACAGCTCACTGGATTGCAAAATTATTGCATCAGCTTGACCATGATGCTTTGTTCGCTTTTTAAAACTAAATCTGTAGGCTCCAGCAGCACTCAGCCTAAAAGTGCTTTGTCATTTCCTACAGGCTGCATAGTCAAAGGAGCTGGGTAAACTCAAGTTAATCTCTCCGCCTCCTCGGAGCTCTACATACCATCCCCATCTCCATTACCTCAGGAATTCTTATTGGATTTAACCTTCTGCTCATTGAATTAGTGTCAGCCATCATTCTTGGTGTACATTTGTTAAATTCAATCTGTCCTATAGGGCAATGCCAGGCAGAGAAACGCTAAGTGTATTAAATAGTCAGAGAGGGAAGACCACAGAAATTGGGACTTAGACTCATTGTGAAGATCAAGAAAACTAAGTTCATGTTGCTGCATCCTTTCTTTGAAGGAGGCTACAATCACAGCAGCAAATGTAAGCCTTTATAGTCAGCCTTCCAGATGGAAGGAATACTGAATGTGGACTTTCCCTAAGTGAAGATTGAAGATATGATTGGTTTGTTTTCCTGTTCTCTCTCTCTCTCTCTCTCTCTCTCTCTCTCTCTCTCTCTCTGTGTGTGTGTGTGTGTGTGTGTGTGTGTGTGTGTTTTGATTTGTTTTGTTTCTGTCAACATTAATGCTAGCGGGGCAACAACCACATGGAAAATTCTAAAACCTCAGGTCCTCTGTTAATCGATCGATCAATTAATAAAATAAAATAAAATAAAATAAAATAAAATAAAATAAAATAAAATGCCACCACTGGCTATGAACACTTGCCTCCAACAAAGAGCAGCCTCTAGAGTAAATGAATTAAGCAATCAAATCATTCTTAGCAATTCGGCTCACAACATGGAGTTACTCTAATCGGCAGCCATCCAGGAATAGGCTAGAGTACGTTTATGTTGTGCTCTCCTGGGGAATCTCTGTGCCTGATGCAGGGCTGTGTGGAAAACTAGTAAACAAACAAACATGGAGAACATGTGGTAAGCATCCCAGGTAAGAGCTGGAAGTTACAGGATCAGAGCTCAGTCATCAGTACTTGCCTGCTATGAATGTGGCTCCTGATCCAAACTCCTGTACTGAAGGCATCTAAAAAATTTTAGTAGTAAAAAAGTTAAATTATTTTTACTACTTTTGCTATTGGTTACTCTACACCAACTGATAGCAAGGACCTATTACTAAAGACAACACCTACATAACTCATTGAATACTGAGAATAGATCTAGTGTCTGATTAGAGCTTTCACCCCTACTTCATGATACTGAAAGGTAAGGGTACCTTCATACTACCACAGGAGAGAGATAATTACCAACCCAGCTACAACTCCTATGGTGACCACCAAAACATTGTGGTAGTAACCAAGTGCATCTATCTGATTAGATTTAAGAACCATTCCATGGGATGGAACCCATGCTCAACACTTTTCAAGTAGCCAAAAATCCTGAGATAATATAAGCCACGGACCTGAGGGAAAGTCACACACTACAGCACAGTACCATTTTGCTAAAGAACATAAAAATGAAGTGATTCTTATTGACATTCTTCTATGCTCATAAAATCAGTGCCTTGCTCAGAAATCATCACTGAGGCTTTCTCCCACAGCAGATGGGAACAAATACAGAGAACCATGGCTGGACAATGTGCTGAATGTGAGATACTTTGGAACACTCAGTCCTAAATGGGTTATCCCCGTCAAATACTTCCCCTCAGAGTTCAGGGAGCTCTGCAGAAGAGGAAAAAAGATAGTAAGAGCCAGAGGTGAGAGAAGAGTCAGAGGACAGCAAGCCTTCATCACAGGACCAATGAACATATGAACTCCCAGAATTATTCTTTTAATTGCAAGGACAGATGAATAGCAAAGCCTTCAAAATTGACCATCACAAGCAAGAACCATCCTATTTAAAGCCAATTCAAAGGGTGAATTTAAATTTTGTGGGGAAAATAATATAAACCAAAAGACATGTCAAGAAATATCCACTAGCCTACCAACTCTTCCAAAATTTGAGAGCTGTTTGATAACAGAAACTGCCAGAAAAATCCATAATCTCCAAGTGCAAGATAAAATACAAACTTGACAAGCATCCAGGAACAGATCCTGCATGCCTAGGAAAAGGAATCTAGAAGCAAGGCGCATATACAATAAGGCCAAGTGAAATGTAAGGTGAGCTGTCTTTCGTTGCATTTCCTGCTAAGCTGATGTTCTAAAGAATAGGTTCCTCGGAGTAAAAGAGTGTATTTTAGCTTCAGGAAGAGAGAATTTGGCATCCTAACATGATGCTTCTTGAACATTTCTTCCAGTATTCCTGAACACAGAAAAAACATCCTTGAAGGACAAAAACCCTAAGAAGATGTCTCTAATCACACAGAGATGCAAAGGCACATTGGCTACCTACAGATACAGACCAGGTCCAGAATAATAAAGAGGAAGAGACTGAGCAACACAGAGGGGACAGCAGAGAACCCTGAGATACCAGAGGCTTTCTCAGCTCAAGTGAGCAATACACAGGCTAGAGTCTCCTGAAAATCAATGGCCAACAAAGCCACCAAAGGCCAGTGGCTTCTGGGTTCTTGGTTTCATGATTGCAGAATAAATTTTACGGACATCAGGAAAGCAAATTTTTAGAGAGTTTATTGTAACGTAGGAGCTTATGAGATTAGAAACAAGCAGGACTTCTATTTAGCAAGAGCAGGGGGAACATTGACTTGCTAGCGGAAAGGCTTTTTATATATAGGATTTATGGCAGAAACAGGGTTGAGGCATGGGGAGGGGAGGTGACCAGGCTAGTTAGCATTCATGAGATATCTGTGCCCCTCTCCATAATGGTATGTGAACTGAAGCCTTGATCTCACCCTTACTACTTCCAGGCAGCTGTGAGAAGAGAAATAATAATTAAACATATACACATGTATACACACACACTCACACATACACACACAAACACACACACACACATACAGATCAGTGTCCTTCCAAGACAAAAGATATTTCTGGGTTGGTTTTCACCAGGACAGAACTATCTTCTGGGCAAGAATAGGCAATGAGGTCCCTGTCCTTAAACTGTCTGACAGGTTTTGATCTCCCATTCTCATGAGTGAGAAGCATCAGTGTTATAGGGTGAGGCTAAGGTTTGGGCAAGAAAATTACAGTCTGTTCACACCACCGTGATTAAAAAATCAAACAAACAAATCAGCATTTTGCTTCCTTGATTTCCTTCAAGGAAGGTAACCAGGTGAGATTTGACATCAGCAATGCCAGAAACTTTATCCTCTTGTAGATTTTTGTTTGTTTGTTTGTTTGTTTGTTTGTTTTTTGCTCTTGTCCTCTCTAGAACTTTATGGCTGTGAGAGCAGGTAGTCTATGCAGCTGAAGATGATGGGCAGGGGTTAAGTGCACTTCCTCTTTTGACAGAAGATGTAGGTTTGGTTCCCATGACCCATATGGCAGCTCACAAGTAAATACAGCTCCAATTCCAGGGGATCTGATTCCCTCTCCTGGTATTCAAAAGCACAGTACATGTGTAGTACATATGCATACATGCAGACAAATGTTCATACACATGACCTTTTAAAAGTAAAATCTTAAGAAGGAAAGAAAAGAAAAGAATGAGTAGTCTACAGAGGACATGAAGGAGAAACTGCTTCAGATCAGGGAAATTTGGAGCCAGAAAACAAAAGTTTTCCTATCAAACCTTTCTTTTGTTTGTTGTTGTTGTTGTTGTCGTTGTTGTTGTTGTTGTTTTCGAGACAGAGTTTCTCTGTATAGCCCTGGCTGTCCTGGAACTCACTTTGTAGACCAGGCTAGTCTCGAACTCAGAAATCCTCGCCAAGTGATCTAAGGTGCCAGACTCAAGGTGAACTACAGGCATTTTGATCTGTGAAATAGCAAAGGTTTTATTGCAGGTAACTTACTGACAGAAGGAAACACTAATGTGTTTCCTTGTCAACAAATACTAAGAGTCTTAAAGTATGGGATGCTTGAACCCCGCACTATTCCTAGACTCCCTTTTAACAACTTACACTTAAAAAAAAAAGGGAAAAGTTTTATTTAAAAAGACTCCATCACAGTAGTTATTATTAAAAAAAATAAGTAAATGCATGTTGTAGCACATTCTGTAGTCATGAGTACTTCTGGGGACAATACTGTAAACAAAATAATTACAATAGTGATAGATGTAAAGCAGGACACCAAACTTTACACCAGAAAGAGCCCAGCAATGCTTTTAAGTATATATTCAGCAAAGACCAGAAAGGAAGCAAGGCACACTACTTAGTTTATCTTTAATGTATATTATTTTCATTTATTTGTTCATATTTATATTTTCAATTTTTTCTAGGAAGGAAAAATTGCATATTAAAAACAAAGAGCTAAAAAACAAAGAAAAATGGAAAGCTTAAGAAAGATCAGGAGTAAATGGTAGCTGCCATATAAGCCATACCAATGCTACCTTTCCATCTGAGTTAAAACAATATATATTCTTGTAGCTGATATCCAACATTTAATGGTAGACATCCACCTTGAAGTATAAAATTGACCTTGGCACCCCTAAGATGAAAACTTTTCAGAAGGGCCAAAAAATGATGAATTAAAAGAAATAAAAATATAAGATTGAATATGTGGTGATGGGAACCATATGCCTCCTAAACTCTCGTGAATATTGAATGCATTCAACATCTTCAGGATTGTGTTAGGCACAGTGAGTAGATGTCTCATAGACATTGCTATTTTTTTTTTTTTAATTTTTAAGTTATAACTGCAAGATGGCCATCATCTTTATTCTTTTTGAACATTTTTGTTTTATTTAGTTTTGTTTTATTTTTATTATTTTATTTTGCCTGTATGTCTGTTTTCCCTACATTTATGTATGTGCACCATGTGCATACCTAGTTCCCAAGGACGTCAGAAAAAGGTGGATTCCCAAGAACTGGAGCAATAAATGATTGTAAACGAACATTTAGGTGCTGGGGTTATTAAACCTGGGTCCCTGGAAAATAAACAGGTGCTCTTAACCACTGAGGCATCTCTCCATGTCCCCCCTCCTTTTTTTCTTTTTAAAATTATATATTTTTATTTAACAAAATATATTTATTTTAAATGTTATTGTTATTATTACTATTATTATTATTATTATTTGCTGTGGTGGTTGTTTGTGTGTGTGTGTGTGTTTGTGGCTGATGTGTATCTATAAAAACAGACAAGCATGCTCCATTGTATATGTGTGGGAACTGACAATTTTCAGGAGTCAGTTTTCTCCCAACGTGAATCAGGGATTGAATTCTGAACACCAGGTTTTTGTAGTTAGTGGTTTTACCCACTGACCCATCTCATTGACCCACATTATCTTCTTTTAATAGATAAAAATGAGTAGACTGAGAGAGACTGAAAAATATGCCCAAATTCACAATGACTCCATAAGCTAGCGAAGTCTTCATTGTGTGTACCACCAAAGTCAGAAGATGCTTGGAGGGGGCCTAGCTTTCAGGTTGTTTAGCTGGCTGCTTTTAGGCAAGTTTTCAACAAGAGTTGTGAGCAAAATCTCAGAGCAGAAAGACTTTTAATATTTTAGATTAAATATTAATTAATATTTTAGCAGAAAGGCAGTATGATATTTTTATCTTGATATATTTGTGTTAATTCTTTGATAATCATACACATATGTAACATATCTTTTAAGCTTGCAGTTTGCTCTGAAATATAGAGTAAAGGTGAAGCCAGGGAATATGGGAACAACTAAAGTAATTTAGACCATTAAAATGAAGCCAAGTCCCTTACATCAAGACAATTTAAAAACAATGCAAGGGTGGGAGGCAGAGGCAGGCAGATTTCTGAGTTCAAGGCCAGTCTGCTCTACAAAGTGAGTTCCAGGACAGCCAGGGCTATACAGAGAAACCCTGTCTCGAAAAACAAACAACAACAAAAACAAAAGCAAACAACAAAAACCCGATGCAAGGGTTCTCAGGGTTGGACACGCCCCACCCTTCTCTGAAAGGTGAAAAGACACCAGCTTTTCACTCATGTAAAAGACTCTTTGAGAAGAAATCATCTGGGTTCCTGCTCAAACAGTTCTCCTGAGAACAAGGTTTCCTTATCAGGTTCACATAGCCCCTTGCCATCCCCCGGAATCCATGGTCCAGAGATGGGGAGGGGCAGCGGTTACTCAAGCTGGCAGTAGACCTTGTTATTGACACTTTACTTGAAATAAGCAGGCATACAGAAAGTAAGAATCACAGACTTACAGAGGTTTCAACTAGATGTCTAAGGAAGGCCTGACACATATTTGAGGATGTTCTACAAGCAACGCGAGCAATGGCTGTGCTGAAGCGGTAAAAGTAAGTCAGAAAGACAGTGATGACCTAAGGAAGCTGCAGGTGCCAGGTATGTGGAATACCTGTGAAGGACAACTGAGAGTAGGGATGAGAGCCAGTTCAATAAAGAAGCCATCAGGGCCACAACCAGTAAAGCTTATGAATGCGGATGGGTTACCCTAAGTCCTTGTAATGTCTCATCATGCCACCCCATCACAAAATTTGGGCTATGGAGCTATGGGGCTTACACTGCCCCTGATGGTTTTGGATTTTGCTTTGGTCTGACCGCTATTCTCCCTTCCTATGTCTCCCTTTCTCCTTCTCAGAACTGGGATGTTTACTCTGTATCGTAGTATACTGGAAGTGTGACTTCTTTTGTTGACAGGGGTTTACAGCAAAGAATTCCCTAGAGTTTCAGAGAGGACCTTGTATTTGGACTTTGGCTTAATACTGGAGCTCTTAAGTTAAATTCAGTAGTGGGGCTGAGGAGACAGCTCTTTTGGTAGAGTGTTTGAAGACTAGAATTCAGTCTCCAGAATCCACATACAAAAGAATGAGAAGCCAAGTATAGTGCTGCATGCTCATAACTCCAGTGCTCGGGAAATAGAGGCAGATAGTTTCCAGCCAACCTAATCTACTTGCCAACTTCTAGGTCACTAAGAGAACCTACTTCCCCACAATAAAAAATAAAATAGCCACGCAGACAGACAGCAAATGAGGAAGGCCACCTGAAGACAGAAATGCAGATGTGTGTAGTCATTACACATTACAAGTTGCTTAATTTTGTTAATTCCATATTTAAGTTCAAATTTATCATATTTGCATTTTAAACTAAAAACATGCTATAAAAAGATCAATGATAATAGGCATGCTAATAATCTCCACTTTCTTTTCTTTCTTAGAGGCCATTAAATAAATACTGACAAGTTGGCAGAGAGACAGGGTACGTGGAAACCATTTTATACCTATTACCTCTTAGTGGTTTTTTTTTGTTTGTTTGCTTGCTTACTTGTCGTTTGTTTAGTGGGTTGTTTATACTATGAACTAGGGGTTTTAGCGGTTTTGTTTTTTTACAACAAACAGCAAAAATTATGCAGTTGATTTTGTCTTATACTAGTGCAGCATGATTTTGAAATTTGGAAATAGAGCCACATGTTGGAAAAGAAAAGCCATTTTGGAATGCACCTGTACAAAGCCATTTTAGAATGCAGTACTGACTGGTGCTCTGTGCTTTAGCAAAGTGAGCACTAAGCTTCACAATAGCAAGAGTTCACATTTGTTTGTTTTCTCAGCCATGCCTGCGGGGATCTACAATACACAGAGAGCCTTGCAGACTTTGAATTCCAAGGCAAGTGCTTTATCATGGGAAAGGCCATTGAAATTCATACCCCGTCCTACCATGTGCAATCCACTCCTGCAGTCTAATGTCTTTCCTGAAGTTAATTAATGAGTCTGCCTTCCTCTTCCATTAGCTTGGCCACTGATGAAGATATTAAGTAGATTCGTTATTGGACTGAACTCATGAAGATGAGTACCACTGATGTCATCTCAAGCTAATTCAGCCTAGAAGTCCTTTTAAACACAACACTCTGATAATCCAAGCAATTACTTAGCTAGGGTGTCTCTCCTCCATTTGTTGAGCAGCTTGTCATGCAAAAAGAAAAATCCTACCAAGTCAGGATAAATTATAACTGATGTCCCCCACAGTTACCACCCTCACTCTGCCTCTTAAGCCCAGCTGCCTTGTCTCAGAATGAAATTACATCTGTTTGCTGGAGCTCCGAGAGGAAACAAATGAATCTCAGTGGTCTGATTTGTTTGGGCCTTGATTATAATTAGAAAAATGAAGCTGAATGGAGGAGACAATTTACCTTTGCAGAAAAGATAGAGATTTAGGGAGAAAAGTTGTCACTTCACTGCTGACATTCCCTTGGACTGTTCTGTTCTGCATCTGGCTTTTCCCCAGGCCATCTGATCTTACCTTTTTTTTTTTTTTTCATTTGTCCTTACTACAAGTTCAAACCTTTCCATCAGCACCAGAGAATTAAGGATACAACTATCAGGATGGCTTAGATATTACCACCTTTCATGTCTAAGAGAAAAATCTTCAATTTCTCAGTATCATGATACCATACGTCTAGAAAGGGAGATATAATGCATTCGATTCCATTTAAGAAGTCACTATGATTTATTTTTATGGAAATATATATATATTTTTGCAAATTCAGCTTATTAGAGCTTCATTCTTGAATGCTCTCCTTATAATCTGAGTGACACTGGATGAAGTTTATCAAGAAAAGAGCAACAAAAATTAGCTATGAACATCTGAAACTAAAAGGTTTATTGATGTTAAACCAGAACACACAAATTTCTATAGTTTAATCATTTTTTAAAATATTAGTTGGTTGAAGACATGCCGCAGCAGTTAAGAGGGATTGATGCTCTTCCAGAGGACCCTAGTTTAGTTCCCATCATTCAGTTGGGTGGCTCACAATCACCTGTAACTACAGTACCAAATAATCCAATGCCTATCTTTGGCCACTATTAGTATCAGCAGATACATAGTAAACATATACATAGACACACAGAAATAAAAAATAGAAACAAAACCACAACCAGGTTGATATATCATGACTCTAAAGAATTCTCTGTATTAAACCTTTAGTTAAGCTGGGTGTGGTGGCACAGGCACTTGAAGGCAGAGGTGGGTAGACCTCTGAAAGTTCCAGGCTGGCCAAAGAACTACATAGTTAGATACTTTCTAAAATAAATAAATCAAATACATAGTAGGCCTGAGCCATCTGATGGCACATGAAATGAAAATTGCAACAGTCCATCTTTACACAGCAGAGAATTCTTCCACTCGTGTGCCTATAACTTGGATTACTAATACTACAGCAATATTGTCCATTCATTCTAAAAAACTTTTGTTTCCTAGTGTCTTCCCTTCCCTCCAAACATTCTAAACAGACCTGACTGATACTGAAACACTTGTCTGGGTGAAGGAGAAGAGCAACTCTTAGGTATAAAACTGACACTAAAGACAATCTGGACTTAGTGCTTGATAAAACTTCCTAGAATGTTCTATTTTTCCATATCAGTCATAGATGATCTTGGAATTTGTTATAACAAGTCTAGTAATTTTAGACCTAAAAAACTCCTGAACAAAAATTTACAAAAGAATTGTTTCTATCCACTAAAGCTTTTACGATAATTACAGAGATATCATCCTTCCTGTAACCATTATGAATAAGCTAAGAATATAGCAGATTACAAAAAGAGAATTTACTAATTCCTTTGATTGTGGCTGAAAATGCAATTAAATGTGTCAGCTTAACCATTTCCTAGTCTCTAAAATTCTGAAACTTCAGCAGAACAGTGTGGAGAACAGTAGTTAAGCAGTTGCTAGATGTGTGCAGCTTTTCTCTCTTCTAATACTCTGAGGCACTAGGGAATTTCCCATCAGCGAGACAGAGAAGTGTTTGTGTGACCTCATCTTCTAAATAAGGTTAAATATTTTATATTCATGCAAGCAATTATAATCAATCATTAAAAACAGAAGGAGGGCCGGTGAGAGACCCCAGGAGTTAAGAGTGGGTACTGCTCTTCCAAAGGGCCCCAAGTTGCATTCCTTACACCCTCGTTGGGTGGCTCACAGTACCCTGTG
Source organism: Mus caroli (assembly GCF_978045245.1). NCBI lineage: Eukaryota > Metazoa > Chordata > Mammalia > Rodentia > Muridae > Mus > Mus caroli. The sequence continues at coordinate 63,983,298 of NW_028227261.1, forward strand.
TGTAGTGTGCTAATATGTGCATTCCAACATTCAAAGGCACACATACAAATGATTAAGAATGAAATAAACCTGAAGAAGAGGAGGAGAAGGAAGAGGAGGAAGGGGAGGAGGAGGAGGTGTGGGGGACAGCTTTAAAAGAGAAGGAGGAAGAGAAAGTAGCAGCAAGGGGCTAGAGAGATAGCTCAGTTTGTAAAGTGTTGTCATGAAACCATGAAGATCTGAGTTCAATTCCCAGAACACACGCTAAATAAAATTTGGTTGTGGTGGAACATATATTATACATGTGTTACACACAGAGGAACTGTGAGAGGTACTGGAGAGGTCCTAGAACCCCACAATAAATAGATTTCTTTCTACAAGTTAAATTCAAGGTGCAATAAACACCCCTAAGTTATTAATCATTAACCTCTGAAAAGAAAAAAGATATCTAGGCTCTTTTAACATTTGAAAAATGTAAAATCTTCGCATGCCCTAATATAGAATAGGTGTCTAAATATAGTAGCCAATGGGACATTATATGATACATGTGTTTCATAAGCTTCCAACTTTAATGCATTTGTGGTTTATCTTTATTATTTCTCCTTAAATGTCACCAATACTCCTAAATTATTTTAGAAAGCAATACATTTTTACACTAAAGAATACTAAAATAACGATGCGATGTGATTTAGACCAATAATGTCCAGCAGAACTTCTGAGATAATGGGAGTGGTTTCCTAAAATAATATGACTGTTGTCCTTCCTGCATCTCACCAGTGCACACAGGATGTGAATTTCACATTTTATCATTAGCTCAAATAGGGAACTCACCATGGGTCCAATAGTCAGTATAAATGCAGGCCAAATCAGCCTTCATCATGTTACCATTGCTCTGCCATGTGCTGCCTAAGTTTTTGTATTTATTAAGACTATCAAAAATCATAGTTTTGATTAAAATATATCATGAATGTGTGTGTGTGTGTGTGTGTGTGTGTGTGTGTGTGTGTGTGTGCATGAGTGAAGGTGTGTATGGGAGTGTGGGTGTATGTTAGAAGTTTCTATTGGCCTGGGTTTGCATTACACATATTGAGGGCTCTAGATGAATACCCATATGTTATACCTTGCCAAACAACCAAAGGCAAACATATAAGACACTGTGGAATAATGCAAAATGCTGTATATATGTGCATAATTGCTAATAATCTAAAAAGACTTTCTCTCACTGATTCTAGGTAATATGTCCTAAAGAGGGACATAGTAATGTGTGGTGACATTCTTCTAAAGAACAGTGTCTCAAGGCATTTAACATTTTTCGGGGTCCTAATTCAGAGGCTTCAAGTGAAAGTATTACAATCTTACTGAAAAGAAACAAGTAAGATCTTTACTAATGAAATGCCTTGCTCCCCAAGTGCCAAAGAAAAGCTTTCAGATGATGAATCAGGTGTGTTTTGTTCTGTGCTGTTCTAGATGACTCTGTTCCCTTTGACTTTTCTTCCTTCTTGTTTCTCCTTTCTCCTTATTTTTCATAGATAGCCCTTTAAATACTGTCTTTTTCCCACTAAAAATTACTTGCTTTGAAATGGTAGACATAGTTGAGCAGAACATGATTCTTGGTTGAATTTGTCATTGAGACGTTACATTCTGTTCATTAGAAAGTAGCCTGAAACAATGAATTCCCTTCACATAAGCCATTGAACTACCATGGAAAGATAATGACTTCCTGTCACTTCGAACCTCTGTCTCATGCAAACCCCCGACCTGGAGGCAGAGAGGCTTTGAAGCTCATTAGCCATTCCCCCAGAGCCACCAGTGCTGAGTTTCTCATCTCTTGGTGCCTAACATAAAGGATTGTGTGCCTCTCAGCCCTGGTGGAATTTTATTGGCAAACATGATAAAGTGCTAACCTAAGGGGCTTAAATTTTAAGAAACTGAACATCCTTGGTGTGATTAAAGTGATCGTGTTGATAGGATTTTTAAAACTTTAATGTAATTGCATTTTTATTGAAACTGTTTTGTCAACTTTTAGTAAGGACAATATCCAATTCAGCAAATCAAAAACAGACTTTTTCTTTCTTTTTTCTCTCTCTCTCTCTTTTAATATATTACTCTTTCCTTAACCAGAAACTACATTGAGGTAAGGAGATATTTTTTTAAATGCTGCACACAAATGTTTTCTTAATGTAACCAAAAGAACTATTCTCTTTTCCATTTTCTAAGCTTGCTGAAAGCTTTAATTTTATGTTGTATTTCAAAGAGAATGTGGAAGAAAAGTCTCTCAACCTGGCTTTCCTGGCATTGCACTAAGCTAGAGCCAGCCTCCCGAGCTCATACTTTCATGGGATTTGGTTAAGTTCTTAAGCCATCAACTTCATCATCATCATCATCATCTCAGATTGCTGTTTAGGGTTCTGTGGTTTCAGTTCTTTGTTTGTTTCATTTAAGTGACTTTTTTAAACATGCAAGCTAGAAATAAAACTAAGCAAATCAGCAAAGCATTATTTACAATAACTGCATTTTCAGTTTTGTGTTGAGCCAAGACATCATCATTGTTACTAACTTCTGCTTCTTCTTTTTTGTTGTTGTTGAATTTATTTATTTATTTATTTATTTATTTATTATTCATTCATTCACTCACTTTACATCCAGACTGCAGTCAACATCCTTCCTCTGCTCCTAGTCCCACACTTACAGATTTTTCCCTTCTCTCCGCACTACCTCTTCCCCTTCTACTCAGAGAAGGGGATCCCCCACACACATGGGTTACACCACACCCTGGGACATCAAGTTGCCATTGGCTAAGCACATCCTCGCTCAGTGAAATCCAACTAAGTACTCCAGTTACAGGAAGGGGATCCAATGGCAGACAACTGAGTCAGAGATAGCCCTTGCTCCAGTTGTTCAGGGAACCAAATGAAGACAAAGCTGCACATCTGCTACAAATATGTAGGGGGGCTGGTCCAACTCATGCATGCTGTTTGGTTGGTGGTTCAGTTTCTGTGAGCCTCATGGGATCAAGTTAGTTGACTCTGTCGGTCTTCTTGTGATGTCCCTGACTGCTATAGCTTGCTCAATTCTATTCCTCCATTCACCCACAAGACTTCCCTAATACCATGTGATGTTTGGCTATGGGTCTCTGCATCTGTTTCCATCGGGGACTGGAAGAAACCTGTCAGGAGACATCTTTGGTGGGCTCGTGTCTGAAAGCATAACAGAGGATTAGTAGTAGTATGAGGGATTGGCTATCTTACATGGGATGTGTTTCAAGTTGGGCCAGTCATTGGCTAGCCATTCTCTCCATCTCTGCTCCATCTTTATCCCTGAGCATATTGTAGGCAGAACAAATGTGGGCTTCAAAGCTTTGTGGGTGGGTTGATGTCCCCAACCCTCCACTAGAAATCCAAAGTGGTTACAGGAAGTGACCATATCCCCTACTGGCAGGAGTCTCATCTAGGGTCATTCCCCCATAGATTCCCCAAAACCTCTCCTATCCCAGGTCTCCAGTTATTCCCAAAGATAACTCCAATCAATTGCCATTCCCTCCCCCAAACCCCCTTTCTTCACACCTGATTCCCATCCCCATTCCCCTCCTGACAACCTCTACCACCCAGTTCCCTCCCTCCATCCACCTCTGATGACTATTTTGTTTTCACTCCTGACTCAGACTCACACATCCTGCCTTGGATTTATTTGGGTCTGTGAATTGTAGTATAGTTATCTTGTAATTTACAGCTAAAATCCACTTATAAGTGAATACATACCATGTGTGTCCTTCTGGGTTTGGATTATTTCACTCAGTATCATATTTTTTAGTTCCATCTATTTGCCTAGGAATTTCATAATGTCTTTGTATTTAATAGTTAATTAATATCACATTGTGTAAATGAACGACATTTTCTTTATCCATTATTCAATTGAGGGACATCTAAGTTGTCTCCAGTTTCTGGCTACTATAAATAAAGCTGCTATGAACCTACTTGAACAACTGTCCTTGTGGTATAGTGGAGCATCTTTTGGGTGTGTGAACCAGGACAGCTGAGTTAATTTAGCCAGTTAAGAGCTCAAAAAGAACTAGAAAAGATGAGCTTATTCAGTAGTAAGTCACAAAGGCTGGAAATATTCTAGACCTAAATAAGATCGTATGGAGGCTAGAAACCTCCAAAACTAGGCCTAGGATAGCAGGCTGAGGCTATAATTGTTTCAGGTAAGTAAAACATACATTTAAAGACTGACATTCTGACTGACGTGAGAAGGAGTCTTAACATAGTTTTAATTTCCATTCCTCTGACAGATAGTGAGACAACTATTTTTTTCATATTTGTTTGTTCATCTTTTGAGGCTAAAATTCTATTTTGTTAACTCATTTATCTATTAAGTTGCTTGATTTCTTGTCATTTCAACTTTTGAGAGTATTTTTAATATAAATACTAATCCTCTATAAGACATACAGCTAGCAAATTTTATTTCTCATTCTATAGTCTATCATCCAGACTAAACTGCTTCCCTGGATATGCAAGTTTTTCATCTCATAGGATGGCAATTGTGAATGGTTGGCTTTATTTACTGATATTTATCCTATTTTAAAAGTGTTGACTATGCCTATACCTTGACATAGGCATACTTTTGTTTTTTTACTAAAGTTTTCAGAGTTTTAGGTTTTATGTTACTATCATTGGTGTATTTGAGTTGAAATTTTTTTACAGGGTAGTTTTTAGGAAAATTTTGTTTTTGTTTTTGTTTTTGTTTGTTTTGTTTTGTTTTACAGGGTCAGAGAACACAAATCTACTTTCACTCTTCTACCTGTGGAATCCAGTTTTCCCAACATCATTTATTTGTTAAGAAGCTGTATTATTTCTAATGGAACTTTTGACATCTTTGTCTAAAGTCAAATAGCTATATCTGTGTGGGTTCATATTTGGAAACTCTCTTCTGTCCCACTGATCTATGATATGTTGTGTCCAACCCCATGCTGTTTTTATTACTATGGCCCTGCAGTGTAACTTGGAAATCAGCTATGAGCATCCCTCTAGCATTGATGTGTTTGCTCAGGATTGATTTGGCTGTCTATGATATCATGCGCTTCAATAAGAATTTTAACATTCTGTTCCAAAGCTGATTTTTAATTTTGTGTTGTACTTAATTGTCTACAAATTTATTTATGAATGTGGAGGATGCACTTGTGACATGACTTTCATGTGGAAACCAGAGAACATCTTGCAAGAGTCAGTTCTCTCCTTCCACCTTAGTGTCCCAGAGACTGGGCTCAAGTGATCAACTTTAGCAGCAATTATCTTCACCCACTAAGCCATCTTTTTTTTTTTTTTTTTTTTTTGGACAGGTTTTCATGACTTTAATCATAATACCTCGTCCCATAGGGTCCACTGAACCATCTTGCTAGCTCCCGATCTTTAATAATAAATCTTTCATCTAAGGTCTACTTTGTGTCTTCTAGTAATATGATATATGCATATATATCATATGTGTGTGATTCATAAAGTCAGTGACAAAACTAAAATTCAAATAGGCAGAATCCTAAAGTTATCTCAGATCCCTTCACAAAATCAGTCTCTCAGAAACAAAGCTATTTGCTATTCAATTTCCAGTATGTATGAATGAACAAGACAACATGTCCAGGGCACTGTACTAGGAGCTGATTTGGAGCAAAGCATACATACTTAAACTTTTTAATTCAGTGGATGGATGCATACACTAAGAACTTAGTCATTTAAATAGGGAGTTGCATGGACAAGAAGAGATGGGCAGACAGAGGAGAAGACAGGAGAACAGATCCAAAGTAAAATGGCATAAGGGGATGACATTATAGGTCTTAGTGGGTGTCAGGTATGTTGGAAGCTTTAAACATTTGCATATGGGGAGGATCTTAATTTTTCTCTTATAAAAGTAATTTAATTTGTTGTTGTAGATGTATGGCATAATTTCTTTTGCGATCTACTTTTAATAAGGGTTCAACCCCACCTCTAGCCCATCACCCAGCAGAAAGAAACAAGTTATTAGGATACAGGGGAAGTAGACCTACTCAACAATAGTTCTTTGGGGGCAAGCTCAAACTTCTTTCAGTCCCTTTGCAAACACCAAATATGACTCAGCAGCCACAGACCCATCCTCTAGGCAGGCAGATACCACACAAGAAGTAGCAGTTGTAGTTCAATCCTGAGCTCACCAGGCTCACCAACTGGCCTGAGGTGCAGCTGAGGAAGTGGTCAGCTGCCTCGCCTGGGGAACCTCACAAGCAGTTCTTGAGCTAGTTTCTCGAAATGGCTGCATTATCACAAGTTGAACTTCACAACACTATGTAAGATGAACCAATACATTAATGTTGTTGGTGAAAAATAGCAAGGCCTAGCAAACCAAACCAATGCTCAGTGCTCATCTCGCACTGTCTGTGGGTCATATTCATATTCCTTCATCAAGCATTCTTTCACGTCTGGCTATATCCTTTCACCTGCGTCTGCTTCAGGAAAACATTCTTTCCTGTGTCTGCTTTAGCAGGACATCCTTTCACCTGTGTGCCCCAGCAAACCATCATTTGACATAACTAACTTTCCAAAGAACTAGAGGTTTCCATTTCATGTGGGTCTTGTGCCTGTAGATACGTCTATGCACCATATTGTGCCTGTTACCTGGAGAGGGCAAAAGAGGAAGTTGGACCTCCTGGAACTGGTTACAGACAGCTATAAATTGGGAATTGAACCCCCTGTTTTCAAGAAGAACCCTCAGTGTTCATAATTATTGAACCATCTCTCTGGCCTCATAAAGTAATTTCGTTTTAAAAATACATTCACATACACAAATTCACATATACAGCTACCATATCCAATGTCAGATAATCTACAGATACTATTCTTATTAACTTAAATTATTACCTGACCTTTGCAGAGGAGTAAACTAAGCTCAAATGGGTCAGAGTTGAGCACAGTTACACACATCACAGAAATGAAGAGAGATCAAAAAGCCAGAAGTGTCTGTACCCTGCCATGCCAAAGCTATGCTAAAATGTAATATTGTGTCAGCCTTCATTATCTTACTGTAGCTTCAAATTCATATTTGTTAGGTAAACAAAATATAAACACCCAAATTGGATTGAGAACTACACAGTCATACTTTGAAGCAGAACATAAATTATAAATATAATGCATATGATAAATATATAATTAATACAATTAATAAATATTGAACATTTATGTTAAAGAAATGAAGAAATTCTATTTTTATTTTCATAAATAAAAAAAAACACTAACAATGGCATATATCGCATTGTTTGGTGATGGGGATTCCATATGTCAATATTGATTCCCATATAGACTCTATCCTTAGAATTTTTCTCACTAGTAACAGGATTATTTATATGGCTGCAGGTACATAAAATGGGCATATATATCAAATAAACCCTTAGAATAAATCATAAAGAGATACAAATGGAAGTAATTGTCTACCATGCTCAATGTCCGGAGAATTTTTTGTTTTTGTTTTTACTTTTATCATTGTTATTATTATTATTTAATCATTTTTTACAGTCCAGTCATCATTCCCCTCCCAGTCTGCCCTCTGACTGTTCATCATCCCATATCTCCTCCCCCATCTCTGAGCGGATATCCCCACACCCCACCCCTACCCCACTAGACCTCCCTACTCCCTGGGGCCTCAAGTCATGAGAGAGTTAGGTGCTTCTTCTCTCACTGAGGCCAGACCAGGCAGTCTTCTGCTGTATATGTGTCAGGGGCCTCATATCACCTGGTGTATGCTGCCTGGTTGGTGGCTCAGTATCTAATAGATGTATGGGGTCCAGGTTAGTTGAGAGTGCTGGTCTTCCTCAGCTTCTTCCAGCTTTTCCCTAATTCAACCACAATTCAACCAGCTTCTGTCCATTGTTTGAGTGTATTTGTATCTGATTCTTTCAGCTGCTTGTTAGGCCACTCAAAGGGCAGCCATGCTAGGCTCCTGTCTGCAAGCATCAGTAATAGAGTCAGGCCTTGGTGCCTCTTCTTGAGCTGGATCCCAATTTGGCCCTATCACTGGAACTTCTTTCCCTCAAACTCTTCTCTATTTTTGTCCCTGCAGTTCTTTTAGACAGGAAAACCTCTGGATCAAAGTTTTTGACTGTGGGATGGTAATCCCATCCCTCCACTTAATGTTCTGTCTTTCTACTGGAGGTGGACTCTACAAGTTCCCTCTCCCCACTGTAGGGCATTTCATCTAAGGTCCTTCCCTTTGATACCTGAGAGTCTCTCACCTCCCAGGTCTCTAGTACATTCTAGAGGGTCCCCTTGCCTCCTACCTCCCTGTTTCCATGCTTTCTGCTGGCTCTGAGAGTTTTAATCCTGCACACCCCCATACCTGATCATGATCCCCTCTTCCCCTCCCTGTCCCCTCTCTAATGTACTGAGTTTTATCCCCGAAACTGCATAACACCCTGTATTACAAAAATACATAAATAAATAACAATTTAATTTAAAATAAAAAGAAATACATTTAAAACAATTCTTTGGGTTTTTACATTTATTAAAGATGAATGTAAATTTGCATACTGATGAAACATATGTTCTTTTATATTTTTACATAAATAATTAGGACTGGAGAGATGGCTCAGCTGTTGAAGGCTAGGCTCACAACCAAATATAAATAATTAAATCTTGGCAGAATATTTAATACTCAGGATCTAGAGCATCTTCAACATTTTCCAGGCTTGATTGATATTTAAATTCAACAATGCTGACAATGCTGAGAACCAAAGAACATTCACACATAGATGTGCTGCGACAAAGTGACAAGACAGTGCATAAGGTCATTTCAGAAATTATTGCAAGTTCTGACTTAATTCCAAGCCAGAATTCTTTTAATGACTTACTATGAGGCCCAAGTTTTCAACTTAATAGCCCAGCGTATCAGCTTAAGCAACAAGTTTTAAACTCAAAGTTTCTAACCCAATACAATCCAAACATGAGCTGATTTGGATCCTGATGGACGACAGGAAAACAGATATTGTCTTCATTGTCCATAATTAAACCTATGTGTTTTATAAGAGTATAACATTTATGAGAGTATATGTACAGTAAATGTACAACTCATAACATAAAATACTCTCAAATCTGAGCCAAAGTATTTCAGGCAAAATCTACTGATAGTGTGTGCAGGATGGCATGAGCAATGCAGTGTGTGTGCTGTGTATTTGGAAGCTGCAGTAAAGCTGAGTGGTGCTCAGAGCACACACAGTACACATTTGACTTTTAATTCTTTTCCTCATTGCCCATTCAGAAAACTTTTATAGTTGTTAAAAGTTTTGTAACTCCCAACATAATGCATTCATCCAAGCAGTAACATGGGTGATCACAATACACAGTTTAGGAAGTTGCGCTCAGCAAAACTGGGACAAGGGCCCATGAAGTTCCACCTATAGCTGAGGAACCATGGGCAGCTGCTGGCTACTGGGGGATGGAGAGTTGATTTTCTTTAGAAATATTGTCCCTAGTAGCTTGTCCATGTTACAGTCAATGGCCCACACCCACATATGTAGTGGAGAAACTAAATGGACTTGATAAATTAAAAAAGAAGAAAACTTGAAGTTGGAAACACGTTAAAGAATGTGAAAAAGATGGAAGAGATCTGATCTATATTGTATTCATGTATCAAAGTTTTTAACCATAAAAAATAAAAACTAGGATCTTTATGAATTCTACAATCCCTTCAAGAAAAATTGAAGAACATGAAAGTTTATATTGGTGATAGATTACCTATAGTGGGTCCTCTTCTGCACAATCTGAGATTCATCCAAATAAGTCTGTAATAATTCTAAAAATACTATAGAGGAATCAATTTAGGAATGTTTTATTATTATTCCTGAGGTATAAGACTGGGCCAGAAGAGATAAGAAAATAACAAATTAGGGAACAGTCAGGGAAGTAAACATATAGTTAAGTCATACTAGCCCATCTTACCAATGAACAGGGTTTGTAGAAACAGACTTGTTAGAGACATAAGAATACTCTCCACTGGCATCCGGTGGAATTCTGCATCTGCTCCGTATTACAGTCTGTTGTGGTAAATCTCCAACCCAAATATGCCCCAGCAATAAAAACAGAAATCAGTTAATATGAATACATGCTGTGCCCCTAGTTTGGGCAGACCTACCACTACACTACCATCTTCCACATCTATGAGACCCCTTAGAACTTGCACTTTCTCTAGGCTGTGTGCTTCTGTTCTGCTTTTCTTCTTCTTCCTCCTCCTCCTCTGCATCCTCTCTCTCTTCCATTTTCTCCTTCTTCCCTCTCCCTACCTTCTATTCCACCTTCCCTTTTATCTGCCCAATCATCAGCTCTCCTTAACTTTACAAATGAAGGTGGGAAGCAGGTTTACAGGAAATCACCTGAGTGCAGACTCATTCCTTGTTTGCAACCACTCACAGGGGAATGGAATTAACATCAAATATAATTAGCCCCAGGGCTATCCACAACAACTGTCTACATCTGGGTACACATGTCCTACAGTATCCCATTTCTAAGAATACAATTGAGCTGGCTGTGATGGCGCACGCCTTTAATTCCAGCACTCAGGAGGTAGAAGCAGATGGATTTCTGAATTCCAGGCCAGCCTGATCTACAGAGTGAGTTCCAGAACAGTCAGAGCTACACAGAGGAACCCTGTCTCGAAAAACCAAAAAAAAAAAAAAAAAAAGAATATAATTGAAATGAAGGAATGATACTAACACAAACATCACTGGAATGGCATTCTATTGCCTTTCAGAACTATTATACAATATACATGTTTTCAAGGAATCTGAAAATAGGAAATGGAAAGAAAAGCAGGTCAACCTAAACTCAACTCTTCAGAAACCAAAGAAAACATAAAGTGCCCACAAGTGAATACCCCACTCAAAAACCTAGCAGAGTAGTCCAAGTATGATTTTAATTGCTTTTATTATTCCTTTGATTAAATTATTTTGTTTACAAAATACTTAAAAGATACTTACTAAGATTTTATTACACATAATTCCAAAATGACTGGAATACATACATATTTGAAAAGGGAATACAATTGAGAAACATTGGTCAACTGCTTTATTATACCATACCATATGGTGATTGCTCTTCCATGCTTGCATTTGCTGTAGATGGTCAGGTTTAGCTTGGTATGGTATAATTGGGTTTGTATTTCAGGTAAAAGAAATTTTTTTGGTAATGTCATATATGAGTACAGTGTATTTACATCATATCCACCCCAATTCCCCACCTTCTTTCAGACTCTTCCCTTACAGCATCCTCCCAACTTCATGTTTACTTTCTTTCATTTGTAGAGAGTCTTAAGCCCAAGTTGCCCTCTGAATTCAGGTTGGGTTCTGAATTTTCTTATATTAATCCTGTGAGTGCTAAGCCTTTTCATGTTAATTGTTACAGTTTTATATAACTGGCAATGATGGAAGAAAATGGCTACCCTTCTTAAATAAAAGTTTGGAGTCAATTCAATACACAATCATTGTCAAATTAAATGGTCCACTATCATAAGTATTAAGAAAAATACAATCAGGGTATCTAGAAAATGTAAAGGGAACTAATAACATAGAGGACAGAAAATTAAGGTTAGTTAGAAAAGAGGATGTGATGAAATGTCTTTATGATTAAATTTACAACTAAACTCTTCAATTTTTACCACTAATCTTGTTTAAAACTCTTAAGTCCTTTAGTCTTTCCAAGATCATAGTTTAACTTTCAAGGTATTTATTCAAGAGTATTTCCAAAATCGACTTTCTGATAAGGGGAAAGGGAAACGTAGCATTAGTGTCATGAGATGCTGAAGTCAGTCTTTGCTCCTCTCTGAGACTTCCATGCATCAATTCCCTACTTAGGCAACATTCATTTAAGTACTGCCTGATGATACATCTGCAACAGCTGAATTGAAATGTTACTAAAACCTAAGTAAGCACAAAATCTTCTACTGTACCTCCATATTTTTTTAATTGGATATTTATTTCATTTACATTTCCAATGCTATCCCAAAAGTCCCCCACACGCTCCCCCACCAACTCCCCCACCCACCCACTCCCACCTTTTGGCCCTGGCATTCCCCTGTACTGAGGCATATAAAATTTGCACAACCAATGGGCCTCTTTTTCCACTGATGGCCGACTAGGCCATCTTCTGATTCATATGCAGCTAGAGACACAAGCTCCGGAGGATACTGGTTAATTCCACCTATAAGATTGAAGATCCCTTTAGCTCCTTGGGTACTTTCTCTAGCTCCTCTATTGGGGGCCCCGTGATCCATCCAATAGCTGACTGTGAGCATCCACTTCTGTGTTTGCTAGGCCCCGGCATGGTCTCACAAGAGACAGCTATATCTTGGGTCCTTTCAGCAAAATCTTGCTAGTGTATGCGATGGTGTCAGTGTTTGGAGGCTGATTATGGGATGGATCCCCGGATATGGCAGTCTCTAGATGGTCCATCCTTTCGTCTCAGCTCTAAACTGTGTCTCTGTAACTCCTTCCATGGTTGTTTTGTTCCCAATTCTAAGAAGGGGCAAAATGTCCACACTTTGGTCTTTGTTCTTCTTGAGTTTCATGCGTTTAGCAAATTGCATCTTATATCTTGGGTATTCTAAGTTTCTGGGTTAATATCCACTTATCAGTGAGTACATATTGTGCGACCTCCATATAATTATGAGGTTTTTAAACATATGTATGTTCTGAGTGCTCAAATATGAGAAAGATTAAACTCAAGAATGTTAAGTGTGCCATATGGATGCACAAGGCATGACATAAGTTTCACTCATCTTTCTCAAGTGTCAATTTTGCTCAAAGATGCTTTGTATATAAAAACAACTAAGCATAAATCATCTTTAGTTTATTTTTATTTTAAAGAATAATAGAATTCAAAAGTCCACTCGGGAGGCAGAGGCAGGTGGATTTCTGAGTTCGAGGCCAGCCTGGTCTACAAAGTGAGTTCCAGGACAGCCAGGGCTACACAGAGAAACCCTGTCTCAAAAACCAAAAAAAAAAAAAAAAAGAATTCAAAAGTCAAGTAAAACAAAGTAAAAATAAACAAATAAAACTTCAAAGAAGCATTGTACTCATTGGTTTTTTGTTGTTGTTGTTGTTGTTGTTGTTGTTGTTTTGGGGTTTTTTGGAGCTACTTCCCCAGGACCCTGAAACTAAGAAGTTTGGGTTCTACATTCGAAATTTTTGTTATGGTTTTTGCTCAAAGCTTCAATAACCAGTGTTACACTCTTTAGGGAAGTGTCTTGCACAGGACAGATAAAAGTATGAACTGTGTTGATTTCACTGAATCTACCTTTAGACACAACTCAATCTAGGAAAGTTTAATTTGACACATTAGATAACACATCACCAGACAAAGAAGGGAGAAGAAAAACTGGGAGAAAAGTTCTATCAAATGACTTGGAGAGATAGAGTCTCACTATGTAGCTCAAGCTGTTCTGGAACTCTCTATGCACACCAGGCTGTCCTCTAATTCACGGAGATCCGCCAGCCTCTGCCTCCCACATGCTGGGATTAAATGCATGTGCCACTATGTCCAGCTTAAATATCTGCCTACTACCACTCAATTCTCTGTGGTACACTGAGTTCTCATGTAGACAGGCATTAGTATGAATTGACTTCTACGTTCCTTGAAGAATAAAAGCCAAATGCCTTAACCTGTCATGCATTCTATACAGGATCCCAATACATCTAGAGCATCCCACTTTATTACCCAGTTTTATGCCAAATTACACACACAGAGGAAGTTGGAGGGAAAGAGGAAAAGAGAGAGAGAGAGAGAGAGAGAGAGAGAGAGAGAGATTTCTATTCACCTCTACAGTCTGTCTATTCTCTCTAACTTGAATATCTTTTCCTAACCCACCATCATTACATTGGGTATAATAATCCTTACAATACTTCCCCCAGAAAGGCCACACTAATCAAGTGCCTGAAAATTCATGCTTCTTTCTAATCTAATAAATACAGAATATGCTTTTCAGTGAGATTACTGTCTGTTTTATATTATACTTGCATATAAATCCTACTTTCCCTATGATAAACTCTTTGAGGGAAGGCAAAATGTATGTATGTGAATACTAACATATTGAATGGGTGTATAGATGAACATACTTAAGCACTTTTACATAACCCAGAACTCTCATTAATTTAACTCATTATTATTCTACCCTTCAAACATATTTAACCCATGTGTAATCAGAAATACAGCAAAGCAGCCCGTGCATCGATTTCCATGATCGCCCATAACAACTGTTTCATTGACTGGAGAAAGGAAGAAGGGAGGTCAGTGCCCTTTAATAAAATCTGCAAAGATTGTATCTGCTCCTAGCCTGTACTGCTGGGCATGCACTGCCAACTTCCTTTTGGATTCTGTCAGCAGGCTTTCAACCATTTTAATTTAAATGAATCATCCAAAAAATCTATGGCATTTAATACACCCACTTCTCCGGGATATGAAATTCAGTTTTTCTTTATGTAATTTAGTTGATGGTGCCAGATAATGTCAAAAATGTTCTGGTTAATAGCTGTTTCAAGTTTCATGGAAATAACCAAACAAAAGTTGGATAAATGTATTTTTTACAGAGCTGCCCAGTAGGAATGCAGAACTGGACTCACAGGTAATAGATGAAATAGATGAGGTCTTCTCAACACTATCCCAGCTCACCAAAGAGTACAGAGCACATCCTGAACTGCCTTGTGTGATCACCACTACAGCAAAGTATATATTTGCAATTTCCCTGCTTATGCACAGGCATAAAAATATGCTTATTCTTGTTTCAAAAAAGTTGGAAACTCTAAGTAAACAACATAAAAATCAAAATAGAAACCACATCATCTCATCATAATGTAGAGATTAGCAACAGGAAGATCTGATTCAATTCTGTGAAAACTGAAAAACAATCAAATGCCAAGAGATCCCTTTCTGTTATTTCATGAAACTTTATTTCTTGTATCATCTATTGGTGTGGGTATAACATAATTTAAAACAAATAGACATGAATGTGTATGGTTTTGATGGCTTATAAGAGTCTCTATGAATCTTTGAAAAGTCAAAGTTCAAGAAATGTCAATTGTGTATCATTTTTAACTTCAAGAATTTTTTTGTACTTCAAGGAATTCTCTTGCTTTTTTTTTCTATAGGAGACTGTGAGAAGGCTTAACATTTGAAGTCTCATAGACCTGGATTAAATTCTACCTACTTGTGCCTTTCACTATATCATGTGAACTTCGGTCAGTCACTTTATGTCAGCTGTGGCTCTCTCTCGCTCATAAAGTTAAAAAAACATTTAAGAAACACACACAAATAGTCTGCCAATGTTTGATCAACAGCAGGCACCTTCATATGAAGGAGACTTCTCCATCATATGTGGTCCTCACTTACATATGAAGTGCTTCTTCTTAGAACTTCTAAGATATCCTGTCCTTTGGAGAACTCAACACTGTTTGCTAAGGCACAGGGAGGAGGACTGCTAACATGTAAGACTGGAGTAGGGGGAGGGGGCAGCACCCTCATAGAAGCAGAATAAGGGAGGATGGGATAGGGGGTTTGTGGAGGGGAAACCAGGAAACAGGATAACATTTTATTATTTTTTTTAATTTTTAATATTTTTATTACATATTTTCCTCAATTACATTTCCAATGCTATCCCAAAAGTCCCCCATAGCGCCCCCCACTTCCCTACCCACCCATTCCCATTCTTTTGGCCCTGGCATTCCCCTATATTGGGCCATATAAAGTTTGCAAGTCCAATGGGCCTCTCTTTCCAGTGATGGCCGACTAGGCCATCTTTCGATACATATGCAGCTAGAGACAAGAGCTCCGGGGTTCTGATTAGTATATCATGTTGTTCCAACAATAGGGTTGCAGATCCCTTTAGCTCCTTGGGTACTTTCTCTAGCTTCTCCATTGGGAGCCTTGTGATACATCCAATAGCTGACTGTGAGCATCCACTCCTGTGTTTGCTAGGCCCCTGCATAGTCTCACAAGAGACAGCTATATTTGGGTCCTTTCAGCAAAATCTTGCTAGTGTATGCAATGGTGTCAGCGTTTAGAAGCTGATTATGGGATGGATCCCTGGATACGGCAGTCTCTAGATGGTCCACAGGATAACATTTTAAATGTAAAAAATAAAATATCCAATTTTTAAATTTTTTTAAAAGTTAGTCTCCTTGTCTCCATCTCTAAAATGTAGTTTTAGTTCTTTCTGTGTCTGACTGAATTGAAGTACAAACCTAACCTGACTAGTGTAGCTACTTCCAGAGAACTACTGTACAACTCAATGATTCTCAACCTGTGGGTCATGACCCCTCTGGAGATTGGATGACTCTTTTATAGTATCATCAAAAACCATCTGCATACCAGATATTTAAATTATGCTTCATGACAGTAGCAAAATTACAATTATGAAGTAACAAAATAATTTCGTGGTTGGGGTTCAGCACAACATGAGGAACTCTTAAGGGGTTGCAGCATTAACAAGGCTGAGAATCACTGGTAGCTAAAAGAAACTGCTTGGTCTTATTATCTTAGATTTAAGCAAAATTGGATTTTATTGTTGTAGTTGGGTATGGATTTTTAATTGCCTGTTCCTTCATTAGAAAGTATCATTTTCAAGGATCCTTGTCTCCATACATAGTCTTTCTTCCTCTCGGGGTTTCTAAGCTACTTCATCCTGATATACCATCATTCATCAGCATGCATCAGTGTTTCTATTGCACCAGAGTCAATACAGTTTTTAGCAAAAGAAATCCTACTTACTTACTTTTTTTTTCAAAAACAAGCTATTCAAACGTATAAGGAAGCTTAGATATTTAGAGCTTCAAACTCTAAATAAGCTGAATTAGACTGAAACATGCTTGATATCAAATACACTGTTGACATCTTCAGAAACAGAATACTCACCTGTAATCAAGGGGTAGGCTGCCAAATTCTAACTCTCTCTTTTTTTAGCAAAGGCTTATGGAGTTATAATTATATACAACACAACTCACTCTTGAAAGGTACAATGTTTTGACAAATTTGCCCACACATATATATAAACACCTCCAAAATCAAGAATGAGAATATTTCTGTCACCTGGGAAGACTCTTTTCTTTCCATTTGTCATCAGCCCTTACTGGCCCACTCTCAGACTATAATACCCACTGATATATATATATATATATATATATATATATATATATATATATATACCTCTGTAAGGTTTCTTTTTCTAGAATGCAACAAAGTAGAATCACATAATATGCAGTAGCCTTAATCTGAGTCTCTTCCCATGATGTCATGATGCCTGAAGTAGTTGTAACACATTCCCTTTTATTTCTCCATATATTTCCACTATGTGGGTATAAGAAAGTGTGTCATTGTACTCATTGCTCCATCAATATTAAGATTGTTTCCATTTTGGATTATTGTCACAACACTTTTCATAAAAATTTGAAAACAAGCTGTTGTATAGACAAATTTGTATTAATTTCAAGATTAAAAACCTAGAAATATAGGTGGATCATATGATATGGGTGTTTCTAGTTCCTTAAAATTGTCATAGAATGTTTTTCCTTTTTTTAAGTAAAAATGTCACCTTGCATTCTTGTCAACAACACAGGAAATTTCCAGTTTTACCAGAACCTTAACATCAAGTATCATTGTCAGTCATTTGTGTTTCATTCTACCAGATGTAGAGTATTATCTAAACATGGTTTGAATTTGTGTCCCTAATTACTGTGTTGAGTATCTTTTCCTATAGCTGTTTATACTTGAGTAGCTTCTTCAGTGAAATGTCAACCTGAAGGTTTTGTGTGTTTTAGGTTAAGATATATTACTATAATCGTTATTATTATTACACATTATAAATTCTTTGTTCCAATATTTTACCAGATTTGGGTTGTGATTTTGTTGAGTACTAAAGAGTACATACCATTAATACTCACTCAATAATTATATGGCTCAAATTAGACAAAAAAAAAATCATACAGTTAAATCATATCAGAGTTAAATTCTTTTTTTTAATATATTTTATTACGTATTTTCCTCAATTAAATTTCCAATGCTATCCCAAAAGTCCCCCCTACCCTCCCCCCTCTCCCCCATTTCCCTACCCACCTATTCCCATTTTTTTTTTTGACCCTGGCGTTCCCCTGTACTGGGGCATATAAAGTTTGTGTGTCCAATGTGCCTCTCTTTCCAGTGATGGCCGACTAGGCCATCTTTTGATACATATGCAGCTAGAGACAAGAGCTCCGGGGTACTGGTTAGTTCATATTGTTGTTCCACCTACAGGGTTGCAGGTCCCTTTAGCTCCTTGGATATTTTTTCTCCAGCTCCTCCATTAGGAGCCCTGTGATCCATCCACTAGCTGACTGTGAGCATCCACTTCTGTGTTTGCTAGGCCCCAGCATAGTCTCACAAGAGACAGCTATATCAGGGTCCTTTCAGCAAAATCTTGCTAGTGTATGCAATGGTGTCAGCGTTTGGAAGCTGATTATGGGATGGATCCCTGGGTATGGCAGTCTCTAGATGGTCCATCCTTTCATCACAGCTCCAATCTTTGTTTCTGTAACTCCTTCCATGGATGTTTTGTTCCCAATTGTAAGAAGGGGTACAGTGACCCCACTTTGGTCTTCATTCTTCTTGAGTTTCATGTGCTTAGCAGATTGTATTATATATCTTGGGTATCCTAAGTTTTGGGCTAATATCCACTTATCAGTGAATACATATTCTGTGAATTCCTTTGTGATTGTGTTACCTCACTCAGGATGATGCCCTCCAGGTCCATCCATTTGCCTAGGAATTTCATAAATCATTCTTTTTTTTTTTTGCATGTTTATTAAGCCTTTTACTCTTGGCATCATATTCTGAGCTTGTTAACTTGCCTTACTTATATTTGTTTATTTTTGCTCTTTTGTTTGCAAATTGATTTCTTTTTTTTTTAATTTTTAATATTTTTATTACATATTTTCCTCAATTACATTTCCAATGCTATCCCAAAAGTCCCCCATAGCGCCCCCCAATTCCCTACCCTCCCATTCCCATTCTTTTGGCCCTGGCATTCCCCTATATTGGGGCATATAAAGTTTGCAAGTCCAATGGGCCTCTCTTTCCATTGATGGACGACTAGGTCATCTTTTGATACATATGCAGCTAGAGACAAGAGCTCCGGGGTTCTGGTTAGTACATCATGTTGTTCCAACAATAGGGTTGCAGATTCCTTTAGCTCCTTGGGTACTTTCTCTAGCTTCTCCATTGGGAGCCCTGTGATACATCCAATAGCTGACTGTGAACATCCACTCCTGTGTTTGCTAGGCCCCTGCATCGTCTCACAAGAGACAGCTATATTTGGGTCCTTTCAGCAAAATCTTGCTAGTGTATGCAATGGTGTCAGCGTTTAGAAGCTGATTATGGGATGGATCGCTGGATACGGCAGTCTCTAAATGGTCCATCCTTTCATCACAGCTACGAACTTTGTCTCTGTAACTCCTTCCCTGGGTGTTTTGTTCCCAATTCTAAGAAGGTGCACAGTGTCCACACTTTGGTCTTCATTCTTCTTGAGTTTCATGCGTTTAGCAAATTGTATCTTATATCTTGGGTATCCTAAGTTTTGGGCTAATATCCACTTATCAGTGAATACATATTGTGTGAGTTCTTTTGTGATTGTGTTACTTCACTCAAGATGATGCCCTCCAGGTCCATCCATTTGGCTAGGAATTTCATAAATTCATTCTTTTTAATAGCTGAGTAGTACTCCATTGTGTAAATGTACCATAATTTCTGTATCCATTCCTCTGTTGAGGGACATCTGGGTTCTTTCCAGCTTCTGGCTATTATAAATAAGGCTGCTATGAACATAGTGGAGCATGTGTCCTTCTTACCGGTTGGAACATCTTCAGGATATATGCCCAGGAGAGGTATTGCTGGATCCTCTGGTAGTACTATGTCCAATTTTCTGAGGAACCGCCAGACTGATTTCCAGAGTGGTTGTACAAGCTTGCAATCCCACCAACAATGGAGGAGTGTTCCTCTTTCTCCACATCCTCGCCAGCATCTGCTGTCACCTGAATTTTTGATCTTAGCCATTCTGACTGGTGTGAGGTGGAATCTCAGGGTTGTTTTGATTTGCATTTCCCTAATGATTAAGGATGTTGAACATTTTTTCAGGTGCTTCTCAGCCATTCGGTATTCCTCAGGTGAGAATTCTTTGTTCAGTTCTGAGCCCCATTTTTAATGGGGTTATTTGATTTTCTGGAGTCCACCTTCTTGAGTTCTTTTTATATATTGGATATTAGTCCCTTATCTGATTTAGGATAGGTAAAGATCCTTTCCCAATCTGTTGGTGGTCTTTTTGTCTTATTGACAGTGTCTTTTGCCTTGCAGAAGCTTTGCAGTTTCATGAGGTCCCATTTGTCAATTCTTGATCTTACCACGCAAGCCATTGCTGTTCTGTTCAGAAATTTTTCCCCTGTGCCCATATCTTCAAGGCTTTTCCCCACTTTCTCCTCTATACGTTTCAGTGTCTCTGGTTTTATGTGAAGTTCCTTGACCAATTAGATTTGACCTTAGTACAAGGAGATAGGAATGGATCGATTCTCATTCTTCTACATGGTAACAACCAATTGTGCCAGCACCATTTGTTGAAAATGCTGTCTTTCTTCCACTGTATGGTTGTAGCTCCCTTGTCGAAGATCAAGTGACCGTAGCTGTGTGGGTTCATTTCTGGGTCTTCAATTCTATTCCATTGGTCTACTTGTCTGTCACTGTACCAAGTTCACATTCATTTTTGGACCAATTGGGTTTTTTAGTTGGTATTTATTTTATTACATATGTCTGAAATATGGTTTTTTGTTTGATATTAGTATCTCCCCTAAATCAAAAATCACTTGGTATTCTGTCTCAAATACAGAAAACAATATGTGCCACAATATTTATCTGTCATTCAGAGTTTCATTCAAAGTACATAACAAGGAAATAATTTATCAATGTACAAACATAGGGAAAATCAACAAACTAGATTGCAATTCTAGAACTACAAATTAAAATGGAAAGCAGAAGATGATTGAATATCAACAAAGTAAATAACTAAAAGGGCACTTGGCTCTTAGGAATTTCAAATTATGCTATGGACAGGCAGGCAGGCAGACAGACAGACAGACAGACAGACACAGACCAACAGACAGACACATATTCATCTTAATCTCTTCACACTTTCCTTTTCCTGGTGGTCAATGCCATGGGGAAAATCAGAAAAGAAGACCTTGTTGGAGAGATAAGATGTATTGATGAATTTTATATGACTTAAACACCCAAAGACTTTGAACAAAAGAGAAAAGGCATGATCAGTAGTTCCACAAGACCAGAAATCATCAACCATAAAGAGATTATAAATACACACTAAGCACTGAAGGATCATAACAGGAGACATTTAATTCTGACCATAAAATGATAACAATAAATATTCAGTTGTATAGTCAATGAATGACTTACATTTCATATCATAGTGGCTCAATACAAAGAAATATGCCATATGTTGAGGTCTTCTTGTTTTATACCCAGCTAAAACATAATATCAAAAATTTTAAAGTTAGAGACAAGAGGGAAAAAGGATGAAGTAAGATCAATTGCCTTGTTTTTACTTTGATATATCACTATGTACTACAGATGCTGTTTCCATTTTAAGCTACCTACTAAATACTACACACTTCTGTGTTCTGAGGAACTTCCATGTCATTTTCCACAGTGGCTGCACTAACTTACATTCTCATAGCACACTATTCTTACCCAATCATCACCACCTCATCATAACCAGCATTTGTTGTCTTTGTTTTCTTGATGATAACCACTCTGGTTGGAATGTTATGAGTTCTAAACACATTTTTCGTACACATTTGTTTGATAGCTAAATGTGTTTTAAAATGTTTCAGATATTTTGTATCCTTTGTATTTATGAGAGATGAAGGTCTAATCTTATTCTTCTATATAGAAAGATCTAGTATCTTGTCTTATTTGGGGTTTCCTTGTTGTGAAGAGACATCATAACCAAGGCAAACATTTAATTGAGGCTGCCTAACAGTTTCATAGGTTTAATGCACTATCATCATGGCAGGAAACATGGTAGCATGCAGGCATGGTGCTGGGGGAGGAGTTGAGACTTGTACATCTTGACCCAAAGGCAGCCAGAAGAGGACTGTCTGTTGCAGGCATCCAGGAAGAGACCATCTACAGCACTAGCAGAGCCTGAGCATTGGAATCCTCAAAGCCCACCTCTGAAGTGACACACTTCCTCTAACAAGGCCCTACTTCCTCCGGTAAGGCCACACCTCCTAACAGTGCCATTCCCTAAGCCCAAGCTTTCAAACACATAAATCTATGGGGGCAAACCTATTCAAAACACCACATATCCTAAGCAAAATTGTCCAAGGAGACTGTCTTTTCTCCAATGTGAGTCTTGGCACCTTTGCTATGACGACAGTTGCACAGGCTTATTTCTAAATCCTCTTTATACCTGTTTATTTGACATATTTTGCTATTACAACTCCATAGCATAGTTTGAAATTTAATATAGTAGCACCTTCAATATTGCTTTTTTTCTTTTTGTTCATATTTATTCTCACTTTTTAGCAGTGTCTTCTTATACCATATAAATATTAGAAATTTTAGCTAGCTACAAGAGATATGAAATTATCTGATAGTTGTGTTGAATCTGTACATATGTTTTAATGACCTCAAGTTGTAGTCATTTTCCAGAAAAATTATATAATTTCATTCTTCATGGCTGGAAAAACAAACTTCATTGTGTATACATACTACATTTTTATTACACAATCCTCTGTTGACAGACATCTAGAGTAATGCTACAACTTGGCTATTGTGAATAGCACTATAATAAACATATGTGCAAGTATCACTATAATATGTTCCCTCATGTAACTGCAGGTGCATACTAATCTCTAATGCACCTATGTCATCTGAAAGTTCTATTTTTAGCTTTTTGATAAACTGTATTGACTTCCTCAGTATCTGGATTAATTTATGTTTCTAATTAGCAGTATATTAGGGTTTTCATTCCCCAATATCTTCACCAGCTTTTGTTGTTATTTATTTTCTTTATAATATGCATTCTGACTAAGATGGAATAGAATCTTAGTTTGGTTTTAATTTGCATTCCCCCATTGCTAAGGATGGCAAATATTTTATTGTAGATTTCCTGGCCCTTTGTATTTAATCTTTTGAGAACCATTTATTCATTTTGTTGTCTGATTTATTATTTACATTGTTTGGTTTGCAGTATTTCATTTTATGGGTGTTTTATATGTAAGAGATATTGGTGAGCAAATGTCAGGCATATTGCTAGAAATGAACTTCTCCTGTATTGTGGGTTATCTCTGTATTCAGTTAAATATTTCTTTTGTAGTACAGAATCTTTATAAAATTTCATACAATTCCATGTGTCACTTCTTAGCATTATTTCTTGAGCTAGTAGATTCATTCCCCAAAAGCTCTTTCATGTGTCTTGAATCAGTTTGCCTGTTTTTTTCTACAATTTTCAGAGTTCCAGACCTCTTATTAAGGTCGATTTTTAATTAAACATTGTTTAAAGTAAGATATATCTACCTGTATTCATTCTTCTATATGTAGATACATTATTTTTTATAGCATCACATTCTCTTTTATTTTTTGTATCCTCATCTAGTCAGGGTATTAAAGTAATAATTGTTTCACAAAATGACTCCAGTAGCAATTCTTCCCTTTATATTTTACAGAAGACTTTTCAGAATTTGATAAAAATGAAGACGCATCGTGCCAAAACTTATGAAACACAATGAAAGCAGTGCTAAGAGGAAAACTCATAGCTCTGAGTGCCTCCAAAAAGAAACTGGGGAGTGCATACACTAGCAGCTTGACAGTACACCTGAAAGCTCTAGAATAAAGAGAAGCAAATACACCCAAGAGGAGTAGATGACAGGAAATAATCAAACTCAGGGCTGCAATCAACCATATAGAAACAAAAAGAACTATACAAAGAATCAACAGAACCAGGACCTGGTTCTTTAAGAAAATCAACAAGATATATAAACCCTTAGCAAGACTAACCAGAGGGCGCAGAGACAGTATCCAAATTCATAAAATCAGAAATGAAAAGGGAGACATAACAACGGAAACTGTTGGAAGTCAAAAAATCATCAGATCCTACTACAAAAGTTTATACTCAACTAAATTGGAAAATCTGGACGAAATGGACAATTTTCTAGACATATACAAGGTGCTAAAGTTAAAACAGGATCAGATAAACCATCTAAACAGTCCCATAACCCCTAAAGAAATAGAAGCAGTCATCAAAAGCCTTCCAACCAAAAACAGCTCAGGACCAAATGGGTTTAGTGGAGAATTCTATCAGACCTTTAAAGAAGATCTAATACCAAGACTCTTCAAACTATTCCACAAAATAGAAACAGAAGGTAAATTACCAAATTCATTCTATGAAGCCACAGTTACCCTTATCCCTAAACTACACAAAGACCAAACAAAAGAAAGAGATCTTTAGACCAATCTCCCTTATGAACATTGATGCAAAAATACTCAATAAAACTCTTGCCAATTGAATCCAAGAACACACCAGAATGATCATTCACCACGATTAAGTAGGCTTCATCCCAGGGATGCATGGATGATTCAATAAAAAGAAATCCATCAACATAATCCACTACATAAACAAACTCAAAAAGAAAACCACATGATCATTTCATTAGATGCTGAAAAAGCATTTGACAAAATTCAGCATCTCTTCATGATAAAAGTTTTGGAAAGATCAGAAATTTAAGGCCCATACCTAAATATAGTAAAAGCAATATACAGCAGATCAGTAGCCAACATCAAAATGAATGAAGAGAAACTTGAAGCAATCCCACTAAAATCAGGGACTAGACAAGGCTGCCCACTCTCTCCCTAACTATTCAACATAGTACTTGAAGTTCTAGCTAGGGCAATTAGACAACAAAAGGAGGTCAAAGGGATACAAATTGGAAAGGAAGAAGTCAAATTACCACTATTTACAGATGATATGATCGTATACTCAAGTGACCCCAAAAATTCCACCAGAGAACTCATAAATCTGATAAACAACTTCAGCAAAGTCCCTGGATATAAAATTAACTCAGACAAATCAGTAACCTTCCTGTACTCAAAGGATAAAGAAAGGCTGGAGAAAGAAATTAAGGAAATGACACCCTTCACAATAGTCACAAATAATATGAAATACATTCTTGTGATTCTAACCAAACAAGTGAAAGATCTGTATGACAAGAATTTCAAGTCTCTGAAGAAAGAAATTGAAGAAGATCTCAGAAGGTGGAAAGATTTCCCATGCTCATGAATTGGCAGGATTAATATAGTAAAAACGACCTTCTTGCCAAAAACAATTTAAAGATTCAATGCAATCCCCATCAAAATTCCAAATCAATTTTTTATAGAGTTCGAAAGAGAAATTTGCAAATTCATTTGTAATAACAAAAAATCCAGCCGGGCATGGTGGCACACGCCTTTAATCCCAGCACTTGGGAGGCAGAGGCAGGCAGATTTCTGAGTTCAAGGCCAGCCTGGTCTACAAAGTGAGTTCCAGGACAGCCAGAGCTATACAGAAAAACCCTGTCTCGAAAAACAAAAACAAAAACAAAAACAAAATCCAGGATAGTGAAAACTATTCTCAACAAGACCATCCAGAGACTGCCCCACCTAGGGAGCCATACCATAAAGAGTCACCAAACCCAGACACTATTGTGGATGAGAACAAGTGCTTCCTGACAGGAGCTTGATATAGCTATCTACTGAGAGACTCTGCCAGTACCTGACAAATACAGAGGTGGATGTTCTCAATCAACCACTGGACTGAGCACAAGGTCCCCAATGAAGGAGCTAGAAAAAGGACCAAAGGAGCTGAAGTAGCTTGCAGCCCTATGGGAGGAACAACTATATGAATCAATCAGTACCTCAAAAGCTCCCAAGGACTAAACTACCAACCAAAGAGTACACATGGAGGGACCCATGACTCTAGCTCATATGTAGCAGAGGTTGGCCTTGTTGGACATCAATAAAAGGAGATGCCCTTGGTCCTGAGAAAGCTCAATGCCCCAGTGTAGGGGAATGCCAGGACAGGGAAGTGGGAGTGGGTGGGTTGGTGAACAGGGGCAAGGGAGATGGGATTTCCGATTTTCAGAGTGGAAACAAGGAAAGGGGATAACATTTGAAATGTAAATAAAGAAAATATCTAATAAAAAATTCAATCAAGTCCTTGCAAACTAAATCCAAGAACACATCAAAAAGATCATCTACAATGATCAAGTAGGCTTAATCCCAGAGATTCAAGTATGGTTCAACATACAAAAATCAGTCAATGTAATCCACCATATAAACACACTGAAAGAAATAAAACACATGTTCATCACATCAGATGCTAAAAATGTCTTTGACAAAATCTAACATCCCTTCATGTTAAAAGTCTTGGAGAGGTCAGGGATACAAGGCCCATACCTAAAGACAATAAGGCAATACACAGTAAGTTGATAGCCAACATCAAATTAAGTAGTGAGAAACTTAAAGTAATTCCATTAAATCAATCAAATCTGCCCATTCTCTCTATATGTACTCAATATAGTATTTGAAGTTTTAGCTAGAGCCGTGACACAACTAAAGTAATTCAAGAGAATACAAAGTGGAAAGCAAGAAATCAAGGTCTTGCTATTTGCAGATGATATGATAGTATACTTAAGTGACCCCAAACTTCTACCAGGCACCTCCTATAGCTGATAAACACCTTCAGCAAAGTAGCTGAATACAAAATAAACTAAAAGAAAATTCAGTAATCCTACTATATACAAATGATAAATGAACTGAGAAAGAAATCAGGGAAACAACACTCTTCCCTATAGCCACAAATAATATAAACTATCTTGGGATAACCTTAAGCAAGTTGAAGACCTGTATGACAAGAATTTCAAATCTTTGAAGTAAAAATTGAAAAAGATATTGGGAAATGGAAAGGTCTCCCATGATCATGGATCAGTGGGATTAACGTAATAAAAATGGTTATCTTATGAAAAGCAATCCACAGATTCAACACAATTCCCAACAAAATTCTAACACAATTCTGTACAGACCTTGTAAGAAAAAGAGTCAACTTCCTATTGAGAAAGAAGAATCCCAGGATAGCTAAAACAATTCTGTACAATAAAAGATCATGTAGAGGTATCACCATCCCTAATTTTAAGCTGTACTACAGAGCAATAGGAATAATTTTAATCAAATCTTTGACCCAGAAGTAAATCCACACATGTATGTACCCTTGATTTTTGACAAAGAAGCCAGAACAATACAGTGAAGAAAAGAAAGCATCTTCATCAAATGGTGCAGGTCTAACTGGATATCTGCATGTAGAAGAATCCAAATAGACCCATATTTATCATCTGCATAAATCTCGACTCCAAGTGTATCAAAGATCTCAACATAAAACCAGAAATGCTAAACTTGGTAAAAAATAAATAAATAAATAGCAATAGCACAGGCACTTAGATCAATAATTAATGAGACCTCAAGAAACTAAAAGGCCTCTATAAGGCAAAGAATGCTGTCAAAAGGACAGCACAGCAGCCTACAAAATAGGAAAAGATCTTCACCAACCTCACATCCAACAAAGGACTGGACCAATCTTCCTGAAGACCCAGTTATGCCACTTCTAGGCATATACCCAAAGGATGCTCCATCCTACCAAGGTTTACTTGTCCCACTATATGTTCATAGCAGTTTTATTTATAATAGCCTGAAACTAGAAACAACCTATATGTCCTTCAACCAAAGAATGAATAAAGACAATGTAATACATTTACACAATGAAGTATTACTCACCTATTATAAACAATGACCTCATGAAATTTGCAGGCAAATGGATGAAACTAGAAAACATCTTCCTGAGTGAGGTAACTCCAGACTCAGGAATATAAACATAATATGTGCTCATTTACAAGTGGATATTAGTCATAAAGTATAAGATAACCATGCTACAAAACACAAACACAAAGAAGATAAGTAACAAGGAGGGCTCAAGGGGGAATGCATGAATCTCACTGAGAAGGGGAAATAGAATAGACATCCTGGGTAGATGGGGGCCTGGTGGAGACTGAACAGAGTGGGGTTGGGGAAGGAGAACAGGAGTGATTAGGTCAGGGGAAGAACCTGTGAGAGACTGGAATTGGGAAGAGAGGTTGTTTCTGGGACAAGCTAGAAACCAAGGTCAATGGAAACTCCCAGGAATGTATAAGGGTGATGCTACCTAGTTAAGACTTCTAGCAACTGATGGTATGGAGCATGAACTGGCTATCTCCTCTAACCAGGCAAGACTTCCAGTGGAAAACTGGGAACACCATCCCAGCTACAAGACCTTCGACCTAAAATTTATTCTCCCTACAAGATGTGTGCAGGGGTAAAAATGAGAAGAAATTGAAGGAGTAGCTAACCAATGACTGATACAGCTTGTGACCCATATCATGAGAGGGATCTTATCCCTGACACTGCCCAGAGGGCCAGGAACTAAAGGCTGGTTATCCCAAAAATCCCAAAATAGAACCAAACCCGAATGGGAAAAAAGCAATAAAATGATTCCTAATGATATTCTGCTATACTTCCAGACAGGAGCCTAGCATAACAGTCATCAGAAAGGCTTCTGATACGAACAGATACAGAGACACACAGTCAAACATTAAGTAGAGCTTAGGGAATCATGCAGAAGAGAGGGAAGAAGGATTATAGAAGCCAGAGGGGTCAAAACTACCACAAGAACACTTACAGAATCAATTAACCTGGTCCCACAGGACCTCACAGAGACTGAACCATCAACCAGGGAACCTTCATGGGACTGACCAAGACCCTCCCTGCACATATATTACATTTGTGTAACTTGGAACTGTCTCTGACTCTGATGTCCGCCTTTGGGAACCTTTCCTCCTATTGGGCTGCCTCATCTAGCTTCAATAGAAAAGGATGCATCTATTATTACTTAAACTTGATATGTGTGGGAGTTCACTCCTCAGAAAAGGTAATATATTACTCTTCTCCGAAGAGGAACAGAAGAGGAGTGGATAGAAGGAGAGGAGGTAGGGGGAAACTGAAGTCAGGATTTAAGTTAACTAATTAATTAACTAACAACACTGAGTTACTTGTTGGCCCAAGGATGGAAGAAAAGAAGACAGAAGTCATCTTTCCACAGCCCCAGTGTAAGAGACAACAGTTAGAGCAGTAGGGTTGGATGCTGACAAACCTAAAACTCCAGTCGATGGAAGGCTGAACTTAGACAATGAAGCATCCAAGAGGAGATGGTGCATTCCCCAGTGTCAGGAATTGATCTATCTTCTGAGAATAGTAGTCCTGAGACTCTGTAGAGAATAGTGGTGTGAAAACAGAACTTTGACCTCTGACCCTCCACACAACTGCATCTCTGCAGAAGATTGATGAAAGCCTAGTGAATTTTGAAATTATACAGGTGTAGGTCTGCCTGTCTATAACTCAGTGTTGTATCCTAGCCTTGAATAGTTCCCAATGTGCTTAAAAAAATAAACATCTAGAATGAGAGGGTGGACAAACTGGAGTATCTTTGAATAGTATGAGAACCTGTCTAACCCACAGACTGCAAGATTTAATGTGGCCAGCAGGGGCCTCTGGTATGCAAAGAAATCAGATTAAAATGAAAGTGCAATTTATCAGAACCTATGGAAGACAGAAGAGGTAGCTTTTAAGAGGAAGGTGTATAGTTATTGAGGCTTACATTAAAATAAATCAGAAATATCAAGAAAGTAACTTAATAATGCTTCTCAAAGTTCTTCAAAAACAAGGATAAACAGTAGACAGAAGGAAATAATGACCAAGTCAAAGATCAATGAGACAAATGAAAAGAACAATACAAAGAACCACCAAAATACAAAGAACTGATCTTTGAAAAATTCAACAAAACTTGCAAAACTGTAGTGAAACTGATAAAAAAAGAGAGAAAAGACCCAAACTCATGAAAAGGATGAAAATGAAGGTTATATACCAACAAAACACAGAGGACCTGAAAGTAATGCTGTAAAAACTTATATCCCATACTATTGGAAAATCTAGATGGAATGTTAAGTTGCTGAATATGTATTATCAACGGAAGTTACATCAAGAGTCAATAGACAAATTAAACTGGTGCACAACAAATAATGATGAGGAGACAAAAATAGATTCCCAAGAAAGAAAATCTCAAGACCACATGGACTCAGTACCAAAATCTACCAAATCTTTATCTCAAATATTTATAAAATTGGTAGAGAAATAGAAGAACACAATCAGACTCCTGGCATGAGGCTAGCTTTACACTGACACCAAAATCTTTTAAAGAAAAAAAAAACTATAAAGTGTTCTCCCTGATAAATGTAGATACAATTTCCTCCATAAAATATTTGCAAACCAAATTCAAGAATACCTTCAGAAGATCACACACCGTGACTAAATTGGTTTCATTCCAGAGATGCTGGGAAGCCTCAACATATGCAAAGCAATGAGTGTGATACACAGCTTGTAACTAGAACCAAGGACAAAAGCCACATGCTCATCTCACCTGGACAGAGATATAGCAGCATGTAACTAGAACCAAGGACAAAAATCACATACTCATCTCACCTGGACAGAAAAGAGCTTAAACAAAGTTTAACAGCCCTCTAAGATAAAAGCCCTGAGGCCATCATGCTTTGAAGGAACATACCTCCATATAATAAAAGCAATATATAACAAATCTATAGATGATATCATACTACTTTTCAAATGTAAGGACATTTTCTCTAAAATTGTGAGGCAAATACTTTCTCTCTCTATTTTTATTTAATATAGTATTTGAAGTCTTAGCTAGAAACATAGAGCAAAATAAACAAATAAAAGATATACAAGTAGGAAAGGAAAAAGGAAATTACCACTATTTTCGGGTGATATTGAGAGGCTAAACCTACTCCATCTTCGGACCAACCTCCATTTTAAAAGAAAAAGAGTCTGAGAACTTGACCTGCAGTTGAATCCAAACTGCACCCAAGTTCCAGGAAGAACCACATAGTTTTCTCTGGCCAATCCGTCAAACTTACTCCCTAAGTAACAGCCAATGAAGATTAGTCTAATAGTTCCGAATGTACTTTCAGACAGTTTGTGATTGTTCATGGCTTTGCTTCAGAGCACCTGCCTACCAGATCACAATAGTCATTCAATTAGATGCTTGCCAGGCTAGACACCTCCTCGCTTGCTCACCATTTCCTATAAAACCTTGTCCCTCTGAGGGATCTGGGCTGCACACTCCCATCCTGCTGCATCAGTGTCCAGTGTGAGCCAAGCTCCAGCTTGAATAAAAAGACGATTGCAAAAGAAATATTTGTGTATATATAGATAGATAGATATAGATATAGATATAGATATAGATATAGATATAGATATAGATATAGATATAGATATAGATATAGATATAGATATAGATATAGATATATTCATGTGTGTGGGTGTGCACGTGTGTGCATATATGTGATAGATGAGTGTGGAAGCCAGTGATCAATGGCAGATATTTTGTTCAATTATTCTCCCCATTATTTTTTGAGTCGGAGTCTCTCACTAAACTCAGAGCTCAGGAAAAGAAAGGAAAAAGCAAATTCAGCTAAATTGCCCGGACAACAGTTTAGCTTCCTTCAGTTTCTGCTACCTACAGTATTGGATTACAGGTACATGATCCTGTACCCATATTTTATGTGTATACCAAGAATCAAACTCTGATCTTGATGACTGTACAGCAAGCTCTTTATTAATAGAGATATCTTTTGGCAACATTACTAGGAGCAATGTACAGATTCCATGTGATTCCCATGAATATTCCAACAATATTATTCACAGTAGTAGAAAAGACTATCTGAAATTCTTGTGGAATCACAAAAGGCACAAACTATCTAAAGCAAGGATACAATAAGACAAGAAACAGTGGTGGGGAATGAAGAATCTTTCTATACTGCTCTTGGGAACATATACCAGTTCCGTGACTATAAACAAAACACTATGAAGATTCATCAAAAACCTAAAACTTGGATTTCTATGTATGAACCAACTACATCACTCCTAGGTATACATGCCCAAGGAAGCACACCACAGAGACACTTATTGCTGCACCATTCACAGTGGCCAAGATGCAAAATTTGGCTATGTGTCCAGCAATATATATTTGGATTCTTCAAAGGAGAACATATATACAATGCAATTTCACTCATCTGTAATAAATAACAAAGCCATGCATTTCCATTAATATGGATAGAACTGGGTCTCATTCAGTTGAAATAAGCAAAATTCAGAAAGTAGATATGACATTCTTCCCTCTTACATGTCTAGATACATATATGTGTGTGTGTGTATGTATATGTGTATATATATATATGTATATATGTGTGTATGTATATATGTGTATATATGTGTGTATATGTATATGTGTGTATGTATGTATATATATATATATATATATATATATATATATATATATATTCACATGAACACATGCATTCACATATACCACAAATTTTACAATGGTTATTCTGCCATTTCATAAGCATGGATAGCTTCGCTATCTTCTGACATATTATTCAATTTCTTCAGTGCTTTGGAATTTTTGTTATATAAGTCTTCATTTCATTGCCTGGGTTAATTCTTGGGTCTTCTGATGTTTCTTGAAGCTACGTAACTGGGAATTTTATGATTTTCTCTCTCTCTTTCTCTCTCTCTCTCTCTCTCTCTCTCTCTCTCTCTCTCTCTCTGTGTGTGTGTGTGTGTGTGTGTGTGTGTGTGTGTGTTAAAATGGGACAAAAAGGACCTATAAGGGATGAGACATGGTTCTAAAGGGAATAAGAAGGCAGCACCGAGACTGCTGACAGGAAAAAAAAAGATAAAATATCACACATTTTCTCTCATACAAGGAATGTAGATTTATCTGAATACATATACAGTATGGATCAGCAATGTTGAAATATTTCAGGAGAAGAAGGAAGTCAGTAAGAGGTGTAGAATAAGAATGGTAGTGGAAGGGCAAATAGGGGCAAGAAACAATAATGTATATTGTGAAATGTCATAATTAAAGTCCTATTATTCTATGTACTAATTAAAAATATTAAAGATATGCCAAAATAAAAGAAAAGATATGGGGAAACAGGATGTTAAGAAGGATAGATTTTTTTCAGACTCTTTAGAAGAAATTCCATACTGCCTATCAAATTTTTAAGATGTTTGTGTTCAGATAATGTTTATCTTTAATATCATGCTACAGAAGTACTTGTACAAATGAACAAATCATTAGGGTTTCTATTTCTGTGAAAAAATACTCAAAAACAATTGGGGAAGGAAAGAATGTATTCCGTCTTACAGTTTAAAGTCCATCATCTGCAGAACTCAGGGCAGAAATGCAGAGCAGAGACATAAAAGCAGCAACTGATTCAGAGGCAATGGAGGAGTGCTGCTTACTGGCTTGTTCTTCATAGCTTGCTCAGCCTGCTTGCTTGTTTTCCTTCCTTCCTTCTTTTCTCTCTTTCTTAGTAATGTTTTTATTCATATATTACATCCCTATTGTAGTTTCCTCACCCTACACTCTTTCCAGTCTCCCCTCGTCCCCTCTCCCCCAGATCCCATGCTCCTCCATTTCCGTTCAGAAAACAGAAGGCTTCCTACAGAAACCAACCTGAACTGCATTAAAGAAAAACAACAACAACAACAACAACAACAAAAACAAAAACAAAAACAAAACAAAACACAAAACAACAACAACAAAAAAAGCAGTAAGACTAGGCACAAACTCTCATAGAAAGGCGAAGTGAGGCCATCCAGGAGGAGAAAAAGGGTTCCAAGAGCAGCTGAAAGAGTGAGAGACATCCCAAACCCACTGCTAGGATTCCCACAAAAACACCTAACCTCGTGGTGCTAACATATGTGCATAGGACCTAGCACAGACCCATGTAGGCTCTGTGATTACAGCTTCATTGTCTGTGAGCCCCTATGAGCCCAATTTAATTGATTCTATGATCTATGTTTTTGTAGTGTTCTTGACACCTCTGGCTCCTACAATTCTTCTACCTCCTCTACTACTGGATCCCCAAGCTCCAAGAGGAAGAATCTGATAGAGATCTCCAATGTAGGCTCTTTTTGCTCAGTCTAATGTCACCCTGCTTTCTTATTATGTCCATGACGAAATGCTAGGGTAGCTCACCGACAATTTACAGTGCTCTCCCACATCAATCATCAATCAACAAAAATTCACACAGTTTGCCCACAGACCAATATAATGGGAGCATTTTCTCAACTTAGGTTTATTCTTCTTAGAATAAGAAAGTGTAATTACATCAAAACTCAATTCATGTTACATTTCATTTCATCAAAGAAAATGAGTTCTAGAGATGGACTACCTTTACTAGCTCAAGTGCCTAGGAAAGGATATAGTCTGATCTTGGTCATACAGATGGTGTGGAGGTCACTTGTGCTACTTCTGGTTCTAGTTGTAAGAAATCTGGCTGTAAAAATCATTTTGATTACTAGCCACCTCCCACTCTGGCTGTAAGAATTTGATAGGGCCCTGATCAAGAGATAACACAGACCACCAAGCAGTTAATCATCTCCAATTCCCAACTTTTTGGATGGAAGAACAGGTTTTTCATCTTTTTCATGGGATAGTCAATCCTGTGTGCTTAGTACTCCTGGTTTCCCTAGATGTCTATGGGTATGGGAACCTTTGTGCCCTCAAGGACAGTTATCTCCCACAACCTGGTACCAATTTCTGTCATTGTGAGGGGTTTTCTTGCTATAATAAAATAGCATGACCAAAAGCAACTTGGAGAGGAAGGAGTTTATTTAATATACAGTTTGTAGCATCAGCCAGAGAAGTCACAATAGAAACTTTAGAACAAGAACCAATACAAAAGTCATGGGAAAGAGCTGATAATTTACTTGCCCACAGGCTAATCTGGTGGGAACATTTTCTTAAGTGAGGTTTTTCTCTTCCAAAATGACTTGTGTCAAGTTGGCATAAAAATAACCAGCACAAATTGGTTGTTTATTCTATCTTTGTTGGTAATAATAGATCATGAGAAATGTCATCTCATGTAATTGTCTAATTATACATCCTTGTGTTATTAAAGGAATCAGGTGAGATGAGTAGCAGGAAAGTTCAATAAGACATAGAGCCCTATTCAAAGAAAAGAGAACTCCAGTACATGAGCAGAGTCTATCAACACTTTCCCTCTTCTGAGTTTGTGAGAAACAGGAAACTAAGAAAAGAGAAGTAAAGGACACGACATTATCTTCCTGTTGTGACTATTACTGACAAGATGTCAGACAAAGTTTCTACTGTAACAGAATATTTCAAGTAGAAAAAAGGCAGAAAATAAGAAGTCAAGAATGAATAAATATGATGATAATGAGAAAAACAGACAGGAGGGGAGTATTGTGGCTGGGACAGAATGAACTGGTTTGTGACCATGGGCTTAAAGTTTGGACACCCAGAAGTCTATATTCTTATTCTCCCAAGATTTGGAATTATCTCACATGTAGTTACTTATTAATCTGGAAAAAATGAACCATTTGGATATTTCTCATGGAAATATCTCTTTCCAGAGCTGACTTCAGGGTCTGAAACCATAACACAATGGCATAGTAGACGTTGGTGTTAAAGCATCCTTGGTGAAGGAGAAAATCTGGAAAACTGATATCCAAGAAGTGGTTTGGAAAGGAAGCCATGGGATAGTTAAACTTAGAGTGGGACAGCCTTATGAATATAAAAGAGGGAAAGCTTTAGGTATGTCATAACTTGGGGCTTCAGGCATGGAGAAACCGAAGGTGTGTAGACTAGGAAGAAGATAACCTATACGTACACATTAGCTTTCTTTAGATGGTCATATTTGAAAGAATAAAAATCACAAATCATGAATAAAGTTCTAATCAGAACTTTCAAGTTCAAGGCCAGTTATTACAGAAGCCATGATTCAGCTTCCTGAGTTGTTACTAGAGACAATCACCTGGTTTCTTTCCAGTCTAACATGGGAGGGAGTCTTCCTGTCTTATTTATTTATAAACAACATGGTAGGTTTCTTGAGCAGGTTGTTCCAGACTATGGTCATTGATCCAGCCATGTCTGTTTACAGATTCAGCCTCTCAGCCCTGTAGTTTAGGAGGGAAAACACTGAATTCACAGAGTTTAGCTACTCTGTGAAGAGTCTGTACAGCAACAAATGGGACACAGAAAGGTTAGTGGGGAAAAAAGAGTCCAGAATGACTCTTTGTCTAGAACCCAAACACCTATGTATGTGTAATTATTGTAGAACTTGAGTGAAATTACAGATTGAGAAAGTACTGTATAAACTGTAATGTTTTCATCTCTACTCACGGATAGGACTACACGGCTTCCTCTTTCACTTTGCTCTGCTCTTTCTTTAAGTTAGATCACACTTAAATGTTGTTCCTGATCATCCTAACTACAACAGCCACAGCACTACCTGTCAGCTGCCTAAGACTGCACCAGTGGAATGGCTTACCAACTGTGTAGTCTTTCCCTCACACTTTTCACACTTTGGCAAGGTATAGATTTATTATTATTATTATTATTATTATTATCATTATTATTATTATCTTCTCCTATTGCAGGAAAACAATACCCACCATACCAAAAGGACATGTATTTAACAATGTTCATAGCAGCCTTATTTGTAATAGCCAGAAGCTGAAAACAACCTAGATGTGTCCCTCAAACAAAGAATGGATACAGAAAATGTGGTACATTTACACAATGAAATACTACTATTCCGCTACTAAAAATGAGGATGTCATGAATTTTGCAGGCAAATGGATGAAACTAAAAAATACCATCCTAAGTGAGAAAACCCAGACTAAAAAGGACATGAATGATATGTACCCACTGATAAATGGATATTAGACAAAATGTACAGAATACCTAAAATACAACCCACAGACCATAAGAAGTGTTAACAAGCAGAAAGGCCCCAGTGTGGATGCTTCAATCCCATTAGAAGGGGAAAGAAAATAATCATGGGAGGCAGACAGAGAGAGGGACCTGGGTGGAAGAGGGGAGGGGAAGGTGAAAAGGGAAACAGGATCAGGTATGGGGGTAGCCCAGAGGGCCAGGAGAATGAATGGAAATATGAAGCCTGGGGCGGGGCATGTCTAGAAAGTACCAGAGACCTGGGAGGTGACTTTCAGGACTCAATGGGGGTGATCTTAGCCAAAATACCCCAAAATGGAGAAAGGGAACTTATAGAGCCCCTCAAGAGTAGGGATAGGGTTACTAACCCAGAGTCAAAATTTCTGACCCAGAATCGTTCTTGTGTAAAAGAACTGCAGAGACAAAAATGGAGAAGAGACTGAGGGAAAGGAGAGCTAATGATCAGCCCCACTTGTCATCTATCTCATGGGGGGAGGGGGGACCAAGGCCTGACACTATTATTAATGTTATGATGT
Organism: Mus caroli; assembly: GCF_978045245.1. NCBI lineage: Eukaryota > Metazoa > Chordata > Mammalia > Rodentia > Muridae > Mus > Mus caroli. The sequence goes on from NW_028227261.1 coordinate 64,020,803, forward strand.
GCTTACAGACAGGAGCCTAACATGGCTGTCTTCTGAGAGGCCCTACCAGCAGCTGACTGAGGCAGACACAGATACTTACACCAAACCACTGGACTGAAGTCAGGGACCCAATTAAGGGAAAGATTGAAGAAGCTGAATGGGAGGATGACCTAACAGGAAGACCAATGGTCTCAACTAACCTGGACCCCATGGAGCTCCCAGAAACTGAACCACCAACCAGGCAACATACAAGGTCTGGAACAAGGGGGAGGAAGAATTGAAGGAGCTAGTGGGGTCAAGGACACCACAAGAAAACCTACAGAATCAACAAACCTGCCCATAGGGGCTCATAGAGACTGAAACATGAAACAGAGAACATGCATGGGACAGACCTAGGCCCTCAGCACATATGTAACAGCTGTGCAGCTGGATCTTCATATAGGACTCCTAAGAACAGGAGCAGGGGGTGTAAGTGACTCTGTAGGCACCTTTGGATCCCTTTTCCATAACTGGACTGCCTTGTCTATCCACAATAGAAGATGTGCCTAGTCCTACTGTAGCTTGATATGCTGAGGAAAGTTGATATGTATGAGAAACTTCCCTTTTTCTGAGGATAAAGGGAGGAGAGAGAATGGGGGGGGATGAAAGGGGGGAAACTGGGAGGAGAGGAGGGAGGCAAAGATGCAATTAGGATGTAAAGTAAAAATTTAAAAGGTATCAGTTTGAAAACCGATTCTGCATATCAAACATTCCCCATCTTTTTAAAGCCTTACATGTTAAGCTACCTTAATTATCAAACATAAAATGAGACAGAGTACCAGAGGTTATTTTAATAGAAGTACCTAGCTACTTTTATTAAATTTCTATTTCCCATTTTAGTGGCTACTGTGTTTTCTGACACCTGTACCCTCCTATGCTGGCTGGGGCAATTTGTGTTTTGGGTGAGATGTATGTGCTGCTCAAGGGAGTTGCTCTTTTGGTCTCACTCTCTTTTATTCTTCTTAATATGTATCAGGTTTATTCTGCATATATGGGAACATAAGAGCTTAGTCTATTTGTTTGTCTTACTGACTTGGCCAGTTGGGTTTTTTCTCACCTAGAAATAGTGTATGTTGTCTCAGGAAGCCCATGGTGCAATTGAATGTGCTAGGGAGTTCTGACATCACCCTTTTGAGCTGGAGGGAACTAGTGCCTCTAAGTTAAGCAAACACTCATACAATCTTACATTAAAAGAGAGAAGGTTCTAATTAACAGGAGAACAGTACACATGACCTAGAATTCAAGGAGTGGCAGGGGGTGAAAGCTGGAGTGCTGGTGATCAAACACACTGGCCAAATACTCCAGAAACAAACAAATGCTTGGAAGTTACCCAGCAAAACATCAGAATAGACTAATGGCTTATCGACCAAACTAAGGGAGATCTGAGCCCCAAAAATAACTCACCAACATCCACCCAATGAACCTGTGGGTACTATGGGACACAAGAGATCCATAACACTGAAATGGGGCACCAAAATTTTTGATGCAAAACACAGCTTTCACTTGAAAGGGATTAGGAGAGCTTACTTCGACCCAAATATGTATAATCATGATCCAGGAACAAGTTGTACCAAATAGCATATTCCTATGTGGAAGTTGTTACAGAATGAAAACCCTCTACTGAAACAACTCTCAAATACCCTGGAGGAGACATCCAACAGGCAAAGCAGGAAAAACTCTACTACAGTCTCCAGCTGCTACTTGATGACATTCTTAACTTTGGGTTGGCAAAAGGTATTGGTTTGCTAGAACACATTCCAGAATTTCATAACACATTCAAATAGATCAGAGGTAGGACTATGGATGAATTTTATGCAGACTAGAAGCAGGACAACACATATGCACACACACACACATACACATGATTTTTTTTGAGACAGGGTTTTTCTGTGTAGCCCTGGCTATAATAGACTTCACTCTGCAGATCAGGCTGACTTCAAACTCAGCGATCCACCTGCTTCTACCTCCTAAGTGCAGGGATTAAACATATGGCCACATGGCATGGTTGATCCAAGATAATTTGTCTCTGGAACTATAATATACCAATTCTCCAGAATCACAAAGTTCTGATCAATTAACCTGTAGCCTCTTTAGCATATGTGCAGATATATAATTTTGCTGTTTATGGAGGAAACGTGGCAAGAAAGAAAGTTTTTCTCCTTAGCTAGGCTGACTTCATAAGTATTAATTGTGAAACTTAGTTGACTTGGAGTATTGGATGTGGAGATTGCTCCAGTAATCTCTGCTTCTATATGCTTACTGGTAGCTTATCAAGCAATGAGCTCTGGCCAGTAGCAGTCAAATTACAATGCTGTACTGTGCTTCTAAGAATTATAATGAAAACACTGCAACTTTTAATTATTAATGAGCAAATTAATATTCATAATCCTGCTACAAGGGCCTAAAACATTGTTAGATTGTTTTAAAGTTATTTTCTCCTGAAGTAATTCAATTAAATTACTCAAAAGTAGTCTCTTAAAAGGCCCAAGTTTATCTTGATAGTGTCCTTAATACAGATTTGTGATAAAAATCTGTGATAAAAATTTGTGATAAAACTCCACAAAATGTTTGATATTTACCGTACAAAAATCTTAACGCATGTTTTCAGCATGAGGTTCCACTTCTATAGAGTCTAATGAATAAATAAATTCTGTATTGACTTTGGCTCAAATGGCAAGGCTATGTGACCTGGGGAATAACCAAACGTTGGCAGAACAAAAGTGAAAAATCAATAGCGATTGATTATTTAAACTTGGAATTTCAGGGCACTCAGAGAGGATTTATTCTAAGCCAAGCCCCAGTAGGAACAGTCTTTGAATCTATCTGATTTGTAAACTGTCTCCGATACTTCATCCTACACAGTTAATTTGCAATGAGAATTGCTGTTTCAACTGTGGGTACCTAATTTGTTGATGAATTTTATATAGTTCTTGTGATTTATTTTCATTTGTATGGACATCAGTGCCTTCCCTGCTTCCACTACTTTTATCTTTTGAGATCAGGTACTTCTCTTCTGATCTTTCTCCATTGTGGTTTTTTTTTTTTTTTTTTTTTTTTTTTTAATTAGGAGCAGCTGGACTCTAGCAACTCTGTGTTGTTATCATATTGGATCTGTGGGAAGGGGATTGTCCAGCTGATTTCATCTATTCAATTGAAAAGCAGTGAACTCTGCATTTTATGTCTTACACCTGCTTTTGGGAAGGACATACCAAAAATCACAACAATCCCAGAAACAGAATAGTTGGCAGATGTTGGGTGATTAATGGGGTGATGGCAAACTGGCACATTCTCTCCATGAAGCATGTCTGTGTTTATAACACCACACTTAGAACTTAGACATCTAAAGTTAGACAGTCAAAACTGGTAGGACTTTTGTTACTCATGGGGTGTCTTTTCCCAAGACATTGAGAATAATTAATAAGCTATCAAGTTTTCAAACTTGTTATGTACTTAACTTTTGAATAAATCCAGGAGACCTCAAGAAAATTACCGATATAAGAAGACGTTGTCATCGACATCATCATCATCATCTTGTGTTGGACAGTATATCAAGATAGTGAAGGCATACTTATGGAATGGTTTATGTATTGAGGTCAAAGCAGCTTAGTGGAGCTGGTTCAGTTTCATGTGGTTTCTGGAGACTGAACTCAGGTCCTCAGGCTTGCACTTCAAGTGCCCTTACACAGCTATCTCACCATCCCTTCAAATACCAATTCTAGAGACCATCCAGTTAATGATACCATCATGGTACCCACAGTTGTGAATATTTTACTTTTAGTATAATCTAAATCCTTTCTATAAAAGAATTTGAAATTGAAAGTGCCCCCCCCAATAAATTAGCTTCTTATAATTATGTTTATGCTTTTTCCCCCAGAGAGAATCTGTTTGGGGATATTATTATATGAATGACTTACGCAATTGTAAAGAGACTGATCATTTTTATGGACTTTATTTAGTATATCCATTTAAAAGGTTTTAACTAATTTATCCATAAGATATTTTGTTGGCTCAGTATAGCCTGACAACCCGAATTCAATCAACCTCATTTTAATTCCCAATAGCGATGAGGAGGAAGGGGAGAACTAACTCGGTGTTAATTGTGATACATGCAGCAAGGCATATGGTATGTGCACTGGCACAAAAGCACTAAATAAGCATGTGTTTAAAAGGACAATTTGTCAAACATACTAAGGTATGTTTTGGCCCTCTAAAAATATAAAAGAAAATAGCTCACAAACTAAAGAATGATCCATTCATAGATGGTACTAGACTTACAGTTACTGTAAGGACAATACACCTGTAGCATCTTAGCACTCTTCTTTATTTGACCTTGTAAATTAAGTATAAAAGTAAATTACAAACTAATTAATCACTTTAAAATTGCTTACTGAGGCAGGAAGATTTATTAAATGTTATATAATATAATCTAGACTCATATCATAGGGAAAATAGATCTAGAATGCAAGCTTCTCTACAGTACTTTTAGAGTACCTTACCCAGTATCCTTAATAGGGTAATTTAATTTAGGTATATTCTCTACTATCACTTTCTTAAGATTTGTCTTTCTTGTCCTCACCTTTCTGTGGGCCTGACTATACTATTTCTTCTCTGTGAATTATTTCTGCCACTTAAAAAATTTCTAAAATTGTATTTCCAGTTTCTGGCTATTACAAATAAGGCTCCTATGAGCATAGTTGAGCAAGTGCCTTTGTGGGATGATAGAGCATCTTTTGGGTATATGCCCAAGAGTGGTATAGCTGGGTCATAAGGTAGAAGTATTCCCAGTTTTCAGAAAAACCACAAAATTGATTTCTAAAGTGGTTGTACAGGCTTGTAATCCCACCAGCAATGAAGTATTCCCCTTGTTCCACATCCTCACCAGCATGTGCTGTCTCTTGAGTTTTTGATCTTAGCCATTCTGATGGGTGTAAGATGAAACCTCTGAGTTGTTTTGATTTGCTTTTCCCTGATGACTAAGGATTTTGAACATTCTTTAAGTGCTTCTCAGCCACTTGAGATTTTTTTATTGAAAATTCTCTGTTTAGTTCTGTATCCCATTTTTTAATTGGGTTATTTGGGTTGTTGATTTCTAACTTCTTGAGTTCTTTGTAAATTTTGGATATCAGCCCTCTGATGTAGGGTTAATGAGATCCTTTCCCTATATTCAAGCTGCCAATTTGTCCTATTGACAGTGTCCTTCTCCTTACAGAAACTTTGCAGTTTCATGAGGTCCCATTTATCAATTGTTGATCTTAGAGCCTGAGCCACTGGTGTTCTGTTTAGGAAAACATCCCCCTTACCAATGTGTTCAATAGTATTTCCCACTTTCTGTTCTATTAGATTTAATTTATCTGACGTTATGTTGAGTTTCATGCAAGGCGATACATGTGAAACTATTAACATTGCTCTACATGTAGACATCCCTTACCTGAAGAATGGATATAGAAAATGTGGTACATCTACATAATAGAATAATAATCAGCAATTAAAAACAAAGACATCATGAATTTTTAAGCAAATGGATGGAACTTGAGACTATAATCCTGATTGAGGTAACTCAGTTCCAAAAGGACACGCGTGGTATGTACTCACTTTTAAATGGGTATTAAGCATAAAATTACCATGCTTACATTCCAGAGACCAAAGAAGCAAAGCAATAAGGATGGCCCAAGTGAGGAAGCTTGAATTTAGCAAGGTTCATAAGAGGCAGATGGAGGGAGGGAACTGGAAGGGAGGAAGATGGGGAGGGGAATTGGAGATTCAGATTCAGGTGTGGGCAAGACAGGAAATATGGCTAGATGGCCATGAAAATGAATGGAAGTCTGCAACTAACAGGGGCAAAGAAGTTGCGGGGGGAGCATCTCCAGGAGACAGAGATCTTGGAAAAGGGAGGCACCCAAGAATCAATGGAGGTGACTTTAGCTATGGAACCTGAAAAAGCCACCTCTGTAGCCAGGCAGGATCCCCAACAGATTAATAAAGATGCCAACCCACCCACAAAACTTTCCACCCAAAATTTATCTTGTCTACAAGAAATTCAGTCAAAAGGGAAGGAGCAGAGAATGAGGGAACAGGCCCATCTTGAGACACATCCCATGGGCAAGTACCAATCTCTAACTCTATTAATAATACTCTGTTATGCTTGCAGACAAGAGCATGTTGTCCTCTACAATGCTCCACCCAACAGCTGACTCAGACAAGATACAGACAACCACAGCGAAACAATGGATAGAGCTTGGGACTCTTATGGAAGAATGGGAGGAAGGATTGGGGGCCCGAAGGAGACACGAACTCTACAGGAAGACCAACAGAGTCAACTAACCAAGATCTGTGGAGCTATCAGATCCTGAACCACCAACCAAAGAGCTGGACCTAGGTAGGCCTCCCTGTCCATATATAGCAGATATTCAGCTTGATCTTCATGTGTGTCTGGAATATCTGAAACTGAGGCTAACCTAAATGTTGTTGCCTGTTCTTAGGATATGTTCTTCTAGCTAGGCTGCCTGGTCTGGCCTCAGTGGGAAAGAAAATTCCTAGCCTCACAGAAACATCAAGTGCCAGGGTTGGAGGGATACCCAGGGAAGTCTCCACCAGTGCAGAGGAGATGGGGAAGGAAGGGTGGGGAAGGACTGTGGAAAGGGGTGACTGGGATGGGGAGGCAGTGGGTGGGATGTAAAGTGAATAAGTTAAAAAATTTCCAAAATGTGTAAAATGCTGTCTTCTTAAATCCTGCCGAATAACATAAAAACATCCTTGGTTTTCTACCCCCATTACGGGGCTTACCCCACTCTGCTGCCATTACTCCTCTCCTCTGTAAGGAGACTAGAAACAGAATTTATTTTTGTAATTTTAAGTCTTAGCAGATAGTATCCTTAAAAAAAATAGTTTCTCACTTGATATGTAGATGAATGAATGAAATTTAATTGGGCCAGAAAGAACATCCAGACCATGATATAAGCAAAAACTGAACAAGAGGTTTATTTATCTATTTTATTTATTTGCTTACTTACTTACTTGAAATAGAGTCTTATATATCATATAAGGAGGGGCTGGCCTCAGACTCACTTGGTTTATGCTGGGGACCCAACCCATGGCTTTGTGGATGCTCGGCAAGTGCTCTACCCACTGAGCTACACTTTCACCCTTAAAAGGAACATTAGGAATCTGAGCCTTTTACACAAAAAACAAGTACCAACATAAATGTGCTATTACCGAAACTGCCATAATTCTCTACTTTATTAAAATAAAAGATATTGGATAATGCTACACCCAACTTACCAAATGAGAACAACTTGAAGACAAGTGTGAAGACGTAAATTTTTGTTTTTGCATGGGAAGCAATGATAGGAGAATGTAAACAAACCTTAATCTTCTCAAGTCTCCTGTGCATTATGCTGTTGGCATTTGTGCATTTTATCAGGCTCAGGGCCTTTAAGCAAGAAATAAATATGTTTAAAATAGTAAAATTCACATTTCTTGGAAAATATTCACTGTTTACCACTGTCTATGCATCTTGATAATTGCAATAAAGCCAAGAGATTTTTCAGATGTCCATAAATTATTCATCTTTTTAATATAACATTAAGTGGGCAAAGGCTAAATAAAACATTTGATTTTTTGTTCGTTGGGAATCTGTTAGGAGCCTGTTCATTCTATAGTTGTTGTTTGAAAGCAAATGCATAGGGGCTGGAGAGATGGCTCGGTGGTTAAGGGCACTTTTTGCTCTTGCAGAGGACACAGGCTTGATTCCCAGCACTCACATGATGGCTCACAACCATCCAGAACTCTGGTTCCAAAGGATCCAAAACCCTCTTCTGACCTCTGTGGACACAAGGTACAAACATGCTGCACAGATATACATGGAGACAAAAAGCTCAGGCACATAAAATAAAATAAATATTTTAAATATTTAAATATTTTTCTAAAAATAAAAATAAAAAAGAGACAAGAAATTTAACTGCACATAACACAGCAGGATATGGGATGAAACAAATATTCATAGAGCAGATACTAAGATTGATGAGATGGAGTAGGCCTGGGCTTACTGTAGCTTGTTCAGCCCTGTCTGGTAGTCATCCCAGTCAGGCCTTCTCTTTTCTGAAGGGAGGTCGAGGGTGAGAGGGGAGCTGAGGGAGAGAGGAAGTGCAGGGAAAGACTGCGGGAGGGAAGGAAGGGGAAACTGTGGTTGGGATGGAATATATGAGAGAAGAATGAAAAACATTTACTGATTTGAGCTGGGATTTTGGGTTGGTTTTTGGTTTTTCGAGACACGGTTTCTCTGTGTAGCCCTGGCTGTCCTGAAACTCACTCTGTAAACCAGGCTGGCCTCAAACTCAGAAATCCACCTGCATCTGTCTCCCAAGTGCTGAGATTAAAGGCATGCACCATCACGCCCATTTGTATTTTTTTTTCTGAGTGGGTGGAGTCATTCTGACTTCACACATTTCCTTTTTGAGCATCAATCTTCCAATCAGTATTTTAAACAGGGTTAGTGTTTTTTCCAGAACACAGTTTTCAGTAACTTTCACAGAATGAAGCTTCCTAACAAATGTTTGAAAATACAGCCTACTGAAGAGTTTAGACAGAATAGTGATACATTTACTGTTATTCATATCATCTGCTAGGCAGTGCCATTTTCTAGATGAAGTTTTCTTCAGAAACGTTTAAACATGCTTTTATGTATTTATTTGTATGTTTACATACAATCAAATAACAACTTTCTTCAGGTATTCTGAAACTGTACAAGATGCTTATGTGTTGACCTTGAGTTCCTGATCTTTCCAAGACTTTTAATATGAGGGGTGTTGTATTTTGTCAAAGACTGTTTCAGCATCTAATAAGATGATCATGTGTTTTTTTTTTCTTTGAGTTTGTTTATACAGTAGATTCCATTGATTGATTTCCACATATTGAACCATCTCTGCATCCCTGGGATAAAGCTTAATTGATCATGGTGAATGATCGTTTTGATGTGTTCTTGGATTCAGTTTGCAAGAATTTTATTGAGTATTTTTGCATCAATATTCATAAGGGAGGTTGGTCTGAAGTTCTCTTTCTTTGTTGGGTCTTTGTGTAATTTAGGTATCAGTGTAACTGTGGCTTCATAGTACAAATTAGGTAGTGTTCCTTCTGCTTCTATTTTGTGGAATAGTTTAAAGACTATTGGTACTAGGTCTTCTTTAAAGGTCTGATAGAATTCTGCACTAAAACCATCTGGTCCTGGGATTTATTTATTTATTTATTTATTTATTTATTTATTTGATAGGGAGACTTTTAAGACTGCTTCTATTTGTTTATGGGGGTATGGGGCTGTTTAGATGGTTTAGCAGATTCTGATTTAACTTTGGAACCTAGTACCTGTCTAGAAGATCATCCATCTAGATTTTCCAGTTTTGTTGAGTATAGGCTATTGTAGTAGAATCTGATTTTTTTTTTCTTCAGCTTCTGTTGTTATGTCTCCCTGAGTTTTTGATCTTAGCTATTCTGACCAGTGTTAGATAGGATCTCAGGGGCATTTTATTTGCATTTCCCTAATGACTATGGACTTTGAACATCTCCTTAAGTGCTTCTCGGCCATTCAAGATTATTTTGTTGTGAATTCTCTGTTTAGTTCTTTACCCATTTTTTTAATTGGGTTGCTTGGTTTTTTTGAAGGTTAATTCCTTGAGTGCTTTGTATATTTTGTATATTAACCCTCTATTGGATGTAAGGTTGGTGAAGAGTTTTTCCAAATCTGTAGATTGCCGATTTGTCCTATTGACAGTGTCCTTTGCTTTACAGAAGCTTTTCAGCTTTATGAGGTTCCATTAGTCAATTATTGATCTTAGAGCCTTAGCTGTTGGTGTCCTGTTCAGGAAATTTCCCCCAGGCCAATGTGTTTGAAGCTCTTTCCCACTTTCCCTTCTATTAGATTCACTGTATCTGGTTTTACATGGAGACCCTTGATCCACTTGGACATGAGTTTAATGCAAGGTGATAGATATAGATCTATTTTCATGAGAAGAATCTATTTTCAATTTTTAAAGATTGAGGAAAAACATCCAATCATTCCTAAAATTAAAACTAGACACTTTACATGCAGTTATAGCTATTAAATCAAACTATCCAAGAGAAAAAAATACAAGCAATAATAAATTATTTCAAAAGTTCCAATATTTCAAAGAATACAAATGAGTGTAGACAGTGGGAAATGATAGTCTGTTTGAAGAGGATGACTTTTGCTAGTGGTAATGGTGTTTAAAGTGCTTCCCTTATCTACTATTGCTACTTTTTGAAGACATATTTTGTTGTTGGTTGTCTTAACTTTAGTGGTAACACTGCTATTACATGTTACATGTAAATGGCATATCAATGCAGTGGATAGAAAAAGAAAAAAGCCAAACCTAGATATGATCACTAAGAGTGCTAATATGATCCAGAGGGTACTTTCCTCTTAGCATTACCGACTACTTCACAGTCCTGAAGACTGCTGCCCTACCTAGTCAGCCTCATCCTTATCAGATTCTGGGAACAAGACTATCTAGAACTGTAACACAAAAACCATTTGGCCTCTCCAAGCACAAAATACGATGGCTGTCCAATAGGGGGAACTGTAGGCTGAAGTTCCCCTCCAAAAAAGTCACTCTTGGGTGAGTGTGACAAACTCGCTAGAAGTTTGTAAATTCAGAGGCTGAAGAGACAGCTTAGTAGCTAAGAGCATGTGCTACTCTTCCGGAAGACCTGGATTTGAGTCCCAGGGTCCACATGCCAGCTCACAACACTCTGTAATTCTCCATTTCCAAGGAATCCGATGCCCTTTCTGACCTCCACAGGCACCATGCATACTAGTGATGCATAAACATACATGCAGGCAAAATAATTAAAAATTTAAGCGTTTATTTTGAGGATCATGTATTCATTTTATTCCTGCAAACCTTTCTGGGGTCGGCCATTAGTAGTATGCAACCTCAGAGGCATGCCTACTCTTATTGGTGCTTTAATATGTGATTCTGCCAAATTTACTATATAATCTTCCTGTAGGTTCTATGTTTGAATCAAGCCATTTTTAAAATTTCACTTTACATCCAGATTGCCTCTCTCCTCACCCCCACCCCTGTTCCTCCTCTTCTCCCAGTCCCACTGGTACAAATTCCTCCCCCCCCATTATGCTGTCCCCAACAGGAAGCCCCCTTGGGTACCCTCCCACCTTGGGACTTCCAGTTGCAGTATGGCTAAGGGCATCCTCTCCCACTGAGGCCCAAATAGGTAGACCAGTTAAGGGAAGGGGATCCAATGGCAGGCAACTGAGTCAGAGACAGCCTCTGCTCTAATTGTTAGAGGACCCACATGAAGACCAAGCTGCACATCTGCTACAAATATGATGGTGGTTCAGTTTAATGCAGACTTTGGGGACTGCTTTCATACTTTCAGAAATTTTCTCTTCTGTTTTCTATTCTATCCTTATGCTGGGCATTTCTTAGGTTGTTATTGTTGAGGTAACAGAAGCCAAAAGAGTAAATGAAACTACCCTGTAAAACCATTAGTTAGAAAACTCAGATTAACACCCAGGCTGGGTGGTAAGTGACTTTGCATAGCTTGCATATGGCCCTGGATTTCATTCTCAGTACTTCCCACACAAAAAGATGAGAGCTCAGAGCTCATTTATCCTACTTGGATTACTCATGAAGTATGAGTTCCCATGTCAGCATTCATTTCAAACACAGCAACCTATGTTATAGGGCCACTGTACTCGATTTCTAAGAATTAAGTCATGAGTATTAAATTATTAAACTAACAAATGCCAAATCATAAGAACATGATTTTTTCTGTCTCCCCCTATTGACATATTAATGTAAAATTAGACATTCTAAAATTCACCATACAACTTACATTTCTTTTGCAATTATTTTAAGAAAATTTAAGTTCAAGTGTTTGGAAAACAGATAAAATAATCAGTCGCCTAGTATTCTTTTTGATTGGCAACGTGTGAGTTTTCCAAAGTCAAGACCCCCTCATCCAAGACACAGTCTTTTAAACAAGTTTAGATTATTATGGAATTGTTCCTTTTCTTACCAACTAATTTACTTCTATATTAAGACTGACATTATGAATCACAAGATATTTTTACCAAATAAAAAATTAAGTGATTGAATATATCAACATTTCATTTTATAAATACAAAATGCATTTTTAAAGATAGATTCAACAGTGGTTTTTTTGTAACTCTAAATGGCATTTTCTTTTTGATTTTTCAAAACAGGCAAAAAAAAATTAAGTGGGGGTTTGTGTGGCACACAAGTGAACACAATTAAGGAGACCCTCATTGTTGTCTTCTGAATAGACTTGTCACATAGCGATTCACAGCTTTGTCTAGTGACAGTGGAATATCAAAAAGATACTGAATACTATAGCAAAAATCTATTGTGCCTCTGAGATCTAATCTTTGTCTGAATGTAATTGCCTTATTAAAAGATTTGCAAGCTTACTCTTTCTGTGATTCTAAAATAAGCCAAGACAAACCATGCTGCAAAATTACAACTGCAGTCCTGATGCTATGACAGCGGCATGTAAGTCAAACTGAAATGAAAACCCCATGCACAGTTCCACAGCAATGCCATGGATGCTTCTAGTCCTACAATTATCCCTGGTGGTATGAGTGGCATTTGGAAGACTTTCTTCCCATGAACCTAGCTTAGAATGCCTGAGGAACTGCTTATGTAAATATGAATATCTCATTTAGATTGTAATTCATGTTATGTGCCAGTGTTTGCTTCTTAGTACCTGTTCATTACAGCTAATAGATTCAGGATGAGTGCCTTGGTTGTCCCCACTCCCCTCACCCTCAAACACCTTGCTATAAGCCTTCCTAGTGGGGAAAACAGATTCATCATTCAGTAGGAGAAATCATATACATACTAATGCCAATATCTCTTACCGATTGTCAGCTTTGATAAATAGGGACCTTCTGCCACTGCTGCTGTGTTTGCTTTCCACCAACGCCTTTATTGAACATATTGCAATGTTTTACTTTTATGATTTTGTGAAAGGCAATGCTTCCCACTTCCCTCATCCCCTTGCTCATATGTAGCAGTAAGATACAGTGCCAGGCACTAATTCAGTTTAGTTGGGAACTAGAGTTATTATTTCCAAGGGAGACACAAATAACACTCAATTTCATTTTTTCACAATTATCTTATCTAGGAAACAGGAACCAGTTCATTATAATTCCTCCAATGGCTGTGCGTTTGGGTAGAAGACAATGGTTTGGGGTGATAAGTCCAGATGTGTTTTAACATAGGTAAGTTAAATGAAATTTTTTCTTCCAAAGCTGGTGAAATTGGGCATATATCAAGTATGTGTAAAATGTTATGTATGCACATTAGACAAACATTTTCTCTAAGTACATTCTTTTCACTTCAGTAACATAGGGACACTTTATTCATATAAGTTGAATTGATGTCCATTTTTCTGTCAAAATGAAAGTGTAACTTTGGTCTATTCAGAAGCTATGACTTAATTGCATGACCATCACTAGACCTCAGGTTAATACCAAAAACTGCATAAAAATACATTTGATATGCCAATTACATAAGCTGGGAATTGTTCAAAAATGCTACTAAGATTCCAAGAATGAAAACTTGATTCTAAACTGAAGCTTTTCTGCGTAAAGCCCAGTGTTGATTTTTACTGTTCTTCAACATTACAACTACACAATGGTCTTTAAAAGAACAATTTTACTCAAATTATAGAAGTTGGAATTAAGAAGACCACACACAGTTGCCAAAAAATTCTGTGGCCTAACAGTATTTCTCCAAAGGCCATTTCCTAGTACTTTTTCCTTCTTTATTCTTTACTTTCTTTCCAAGTCTAGGATTTTTGTAGCTTATAGGGGAAGATAGAAGATAACAAAAAACAAAATTGTATTGAGTTACACAATGTGTGTCTGTCCAGTTAGTGTCCTTGAACAATGATGTAAATGCTGCCTGACAATACTGTTAGGCCAAGACTAAAGAGAATACACATTGTTCAAGTGACACAAAAATTAATGAGATAAAATATTGCAGCTCTAATTTTATACAATTCTAATAAAATCTTCTGACTTAGCTGGAAGAATGTAAGAAAAAGGAATATTCGTTCTACCTTACTTGATTCTCTCCCCACCTGCCCTATCATAGTGGTGCAGTCATATGCATTGCTCAATGCTCTAAGGATTCAGATCAGGATGGGCAGAACTCTGATCATGAGAGAAGGCGCTATTGATAACTATAGCAAGATGAAAAGAGTGTGCAAAAAGTGTCTCATGAAAAACTACAATATATGGGTGCTACATACCTTTATCCTAGTCTTCAGTATCTGTTTCCATGACAAAATATACTTGCTCAAGAAAGAGAAACTAAGAGAAGTGTCTAACAGAGATGATGTAAACCATTTCACGTGACAAGTTGACTGTTCCTAGAGACATCCCTTTGTAGTCAACAGATAACTGAAAATGCAAAGTAATATTATTCCATCTTTATCTAATGTTACATATATGCAAGTATATATAGATATATATTTATACAAATATCTGCATACGTGTTTATTTATATAATATAATGTTAAATGAAATCTCACAACTTGGTCTGACAATATTTCCTACAAGAGACATAGACTATCTAACAACAACCCCAATACCAGTCATAAGAAACATCCTTTCCTGTTGTTAATGAAGGTAGTCCAAGAGGCTTCCAAATCAATACAGGCTATTGCTATTGCCATTACTCTTGGCTACAGCCCCAAGTCAGGAGATAAGTCATTTGCTGAAGACTTCATACACTTCAGACAAAGGACTTGAAAGATTCAAGCTGGATCTGACCTGAAAATATCCTCCCTGAGTTGTAGCTTTCATAATAGTCGAAGATGCTAAGCAAGCTGCTGAGAGAAGGGGAAAACCAGTAATAGTCTTGCTGAGCTGATGTTTATGAAGTATAACCAAGGCCGGCATGGCAAGATATCCCTAAAGGTACAGTAGTGGCACTCATATCTTAGCAGTAACCAACAGCTGTCTGATTAGATTCAAGGCCCTCTAAACAGGAGGGAAATCATGTCTGGTATTTAAAACACAGCCTGCTACCTAAGTTATGGAGGTCATGTGTCTTAGAGGAGAACCAACTGCCAGCATTTTACTACACGAGCATAATTCCTAAGTGCATTCTAATGCAGTAGTGGACACAAGTTATGAAAGAATCTGTAAAGCTAGTTGCCTTTCCTAGTTCTAATTCTATCAAACATTTTTTGTTTTATCAGTGATTAAGTTCATAAAATTATATTCAATACTGAAAATATAAAATTTAAAGTGAAGCTCTACAGCTTTTGTTTTAAATTCCTGTTCTAACTGTATAGAAGTTTACTGAAAAAAAAAAAAAAGTTGTACTGGTTTTACATCTGGTTAACTTTGGTATGTGCTGTTTTCATTTACTCGAAAGGTTTTTTATACTAAAGGTTTTTTTTTAAACCAAAAGATTGAACACTGAGCTTATCTTATGCTCACATATAAATGTAGCTTTCACCTCTTCATCACAAAAGCTTCTTGCTGCACCAAAGACCATTGCAGAAAATCACAACTTTTTCAAATGCAGAGATCAACTAATTGTGGCCTTCTTAGCCTCGACTGATACATCTACAGATCCTTTAAGTAAGGATCAGGGGGCATCCCAGAAAAAAAGGGGGAAGAAAGACTGTAAGATCCAGATGATCAGGAAGGCTGTCCTGTCTCCTAGAAGTGACAGGGAAAGTAAAATCCACAACACCTTGACAGTCTCGCTGCATAACAAGACCTTGACAAGGACAACACCAATAGACATGCAATAGATGTTTCAAGATAGAAGGAGAAAAAAAAAATCACAGGCCCCACCCATAGGGAATCCAGTCCCAAATAATTAACCCTGAAAAACACACAAGCAACAGTAAACAGACTCAGCAGCTTGTACTTATATATTTATGGATTTATATGTATGTGCAAATAACCAAAGAAAAAGAGGCCAAGGATTTAAAAGGGAGTTAGGGTTGGGGCATGAGAGGACTTGGAAGGAGGGGACATGGGAAGGTTGGAGGAAGGAAAAGAAATGGGGAAATTGTAGTTATTTTTAAATTAATATTTTTTAAAAAGGGAAAGCTGTACATTTTAATCTTTGAAGATGCTAAATTTTTCATCTTGAGAATAAAGATGCTGAAATTGATCTTTTCTACAGACTCTTCCATATTTAGAATTTCGTTTCATAAACCTGGGGAATTGATATGTTAAGAAAAGGGGGAAACAGCAAATGTTGCTTCTTATTCTTGAATGGTTGGTTATATTAAATATGAGATGGTTCCACGTTCTCTTCTCTTAAATGTGAAATATTTAAGGGCACTTAGAGCTGGCACATAAAGTTCGTTTTTAACTACTGAGCAGGAGAAGATCATTCCTTTTACTAAAGTATATGAGCCAAAATTAAAAAATACATTGTAAGTGATATAAATATTGTCATAAACCTATCAAGCACTTAATATTTCAGAGGATGAGAACTGACAAGATAATTACACATGATTTTTATTTTAATCTCTTCAAAATGACACTGACATCTCTCCTCTTCTGGGCTTACTTCCTTTGGGCCTATTACACCTCCAGTGATTATTTTCTCCTCCTGTTTCTGAAATGAATTATTTTATCTTTAAGATTTTTAATATTTCTTCCTCAGCATGTTATATAGGTGCCATGCAAGCAAAATCAGCCAGGTTAAAGTTTTACTTGAAGGAAGTTTTAGAAGAAGATATGTGTGCCTTACAAATTAAGTCTATAAAAGATCAGTTCAATCAATCCTGGAGTCATTCTAAACTTTTCCATTTATTGACATTTCTCCTTTTTTCAATATTAATCTTATGCAATAAAAGTTAGCCTAATGTCCTTAGAATTTATGCAGGAGACAATGTTACTGAATGCTGTACTGTGAGTATTCTTATTCAAAGGCCCTGTGACAACTCTCAAGGAACTGTAAACTCCAGCAGACTCACTTCCCCTCACAGAAAGGACAGGGAAGTTATTAGACCCTCTCTTGAGGTTCTAGTCACTCTTTCCTGCTCTTTCCTGATATACATAATTCTGTTCCAGTTGCACATGGCCTCAGCCTCAAGGTCTGAGGGTCTTGGGATAATCTTTCCAACATTTGCATTATTGTAAAAATTGAAATGACTGCAGGTGCATCATTGACAAATTCTAATTTACAGCTAATGTTAACACCCATCTAATAGCCAGAGAATTCATAACAAATGCATATTCTTTTAAAATGAAAATATGTAAAACATTACAATGCCTTTTTAAAAATGTGTTCCTCGTTGAGATCCTGGAACTTTTTTTTTTCATTATTGCATGATGAGTAGCATTTACTTTGCCTTTATTTTACAGAAGTAATACTGTTGAATTAAGTATTCACATGAGCTATAATACAAAGCAAGATACTTAGGGATATGCTATCTCATTGTATGATTTCTACAGACATCAGATATCCTCTGACAGACTTATAATGTATGTTGATGTTACCATAAAAATCTAATAATTTTATATTCTCAGAAATCAATTTGAATTAAATATGAACACCACTTACATGGTTCTTAATTAACCTGATGATTCTTATAACAATATTTTTAATTTTATGGTATTTTAAATGAAACCCATATATAGAGTTGAGCTGAAATCACTTCTGCTATGGCTTTTCCTTTTAAATGTTTTATCATTTTCATTATAAAATTAACACACAACTGTATCCCAAAATGGTAAGATAGAGTAGTACAGAAATAAAATATACCCAGCATCCTAGCTTATAAAAACAATCATAATACCCTTTTGGCAATTTTCCTTCCAGCTTTTAGTCCATAGATTTTTTTAAAAATGTATTACTTTACAATTTTATACATAAATACAGTGTTCTTTGATAAAGTCTACCACCTGCTTCCTCCTTCCATGTTCCCTCTACCATTTCCCTTCTCAACTCTACATAGCTTTTTTTAACCCACTCAGTCCATTTAGTACTCCTTGTATGGGCATCAATGTGGGGAAGCAATTTGTCCTCAGATTTTTAAAAACTGCTTTTAACTATGTGCATAGCGGTATATCCTGACCTTAACATTCAGTAGCACACAATGTTTTTCATTTAAAACTACACTATTCATAAATGTCAGTTTAAGGAAACATGAAAATTACATGGACCTAGAATAGTTAGATGATAATATCAAGTAACTACGTGTTAGCATATGTTTGCTAGTATTTTATCATTTCTTAATATGCCCAATTATAAAAACTTTATCAATTTAGATATGACTCTGATTATTAAAATATATTTACCATGCTTACATTTTAGCCTTATAAATAAATGATGCTTCATTTAATAAATGTTATACATTCAGTTTTTGGTATATCTTGCTACAATTCTAAGAAAGAGTTCCAGAATTGAACCACTGGAATGCACTTTGCACAGACTTAAAATTTTTATGAAGTTTTACCAACCTCTACTTTTACTCAGAATATATAGGAACATATTGAATAATATTCTATTTCTTTATTTGTTTTGGTTTTGGTTTTTCAGTTTTTCTTTTTTTCAGACAAAAGTTCAGCTTCAAGCTTCTTTTTTTCAAGAATTTTTTAAATGCTGTATATGCATTGGAGTGTTTTGCTTGAATGTGTGTCTGTGTGAGGGTGTTGGGTTCCCTGGAACTGGAGTTACAGACAATTGTGAGCTGCCATGAGGGTCCTGGGTATTGAACCTGGGTCCTCTGGAAGAGCAGACTGTTCCTAACCACTAGCCATCTCTCCTGCCCCCCAATTTCAATCTTTTCCTGGTAAATTCTCACATTTTAATTCTGCTTTCAGTGCATCTATCACTAATGCCATATTTCCTTTTCACTTTTGAAGAATATATCTTTTGTAACTAACAGCGACAGGAAAGAAACAATTCAAAGAACTCTCTAATACTTCTTATCAGATTTTCAGAATGTTAACATGGAATTGCATTTACCTTATTTTCCTTTGCCTGTAGACACAGCCATAATTTTTCCCTGAAATGTTTGAGAGTAAGCTGCATAAATGATACTATTGTGTTTCACAAAGTGAAAGACTATGCCTCATATTTCACACTGTTTGACAATTTGAAACCCCATTTATTCTGGATCTCTGCCAATTTAGTAGATAAAAATAGCATCTTGTTTAAAATCACATTTCTCTGGTAAAAAAAAAAAAGTACACTTCTGCTTATATGAACTAATTATGACTGATTTTTGTTACTCACGAATTGGTGCTTGCTTGTCATCAACTACCTTTACTTATGTATGTACTCACCTTCCATGTAAGAGAAGATAAAAACATTTCTTAAAACAAGAAAGATCAAGCCTCAAGCCCTTAGTCACTGTAACCTTATAACCAGCTCTGATAGATATGATTCATATATATATATATATGTACATATATATATATATATATATACATATACATATGTGTGTGTGTGTGTCACAGACACTATAAGAAGTGTCTACAAATAAAAGTTTACATATAAGTCCTAATAAAAGAACAGTTTGTCAGACATTAAGTGAGGGATGGGGTTGACATCCCACAGTCACATCTCTGACCCATAATTGTCTCTGTCTGAAAGAATCACAGAGATGGAAATGGAGAGGAGCCTGAGGAGAAGAAGGTCCAGCGACAGGCCCAAAGTGGGATCCAGCTCAAGGGGAGGTCCCAAGGCCTGACACTATTATGGAGGCTATGGGGTCAGAATAAAGGGGTCTATCATGACTACCCTCCAAAAGACCAAACAAGCAACTGGAAGAGTCAGATATTTGCACCCAACCAATGGACAGAAACAGCTGACCCCTCTTGTTAAATTAGGGAAGGCTGAAAGAAGCTGAGGAGAAGGGCAATTCTGTAGGAGGACCAGCAGTCTTAATTAATCTGAACACCTGAGATCTTTCAAACACTGGACCACCAAACAGGCAGCATACACCAGCTGATATGAGGCCCCCAACACACATACAGCAGAGGACTTCCACATCTGTGTTCATTCAGAGATGAAGTACCTAACCCTCAAGAGACTGGAGACCCCAAGGAGTTTAGAGGTCAGGTGGGGTGGGGGATGGGGGCATCCACATGGAGATGGGGTGGGGTGGGGTGGGGAGGAGTTGTGGGATGTGGAGCAGTCACAAAAAGAAAAGCAAAAGCCTTTCTTTTGCTTGTTTTTATATGCAATTATATGGATTTTTGTTTGTTTATAGACATGTTTATGTATTCTTAATATAAATTATCACATACACACATATATAAAGGGACCAATAAGGTGATTTTTATCTGTGACTTTTCATTTTAATTTTATGACTAGTGATTTTGCTGAAATCCAATTTATCAATTTTTTATGTTTAGTAATTTTTGTTCTCTTTACCTAGCAAACACAGAAGTGGATGCTCACAGTCAGCTATTGGATGGATCACAGGGCCCCCAATGGAGGACCTAGAGAAAGTACCCAAAGAGTTAAAAGGGTCTGCAACCCTATAGGTGGAACAACAATATGAACTAACTAGTACACACCCCCAGCTCCTGTCTCTAGCTGCATATGTAGCAGAAGATGGCCTACTTGGCCATCACTGGGAAGAGAGGCCCATTGGTCTTGCAAACCTTATATGCCTCAGTACAGGGGAACGCCAGGGCCAAGAAATGGGAGTGGGTCAGTAGGTGAGTGGAGGGGGAGGGTATGGGTAACTTTCAGGATAGCATTTGAAATTTGAAATGTATATAAAGAAAATATCTAATAAAAAAATAAAAATTTAAAAAAAAATCATCTGCCAGGCACAAAGGTCAAGTCCAAGTGGATCAAGGACCTCAACATAAAACCAGATACACTGAATCTAATAGAAGAGAAAGTAGGAAAGAGCCTTGAACTCACTGGCACAGGGGGAAATTTCCTAAATAGAACTCCAATGATTCATGCTCTAAGATCAAGAATTGATAAATTGGACCTCATGAAACTGGAAAGCTTCTGTAAGGCAAAGGACATAATCAATAAGACAAATTGGCAACCTACAGATTGGGGGAAAAATTTCACTAACCCCACATCTGATAGAGGGCTAATATCCAAAATATATAACGAACTCAAAAAAACTAATCACCAAAAAACCCAAACAACTCAATCGAAAAATAGGGTATAGAACTAAACCAAGATTTCCCGACTGAGGAATCTCGAGTGGCTGAAAAGCACCTAAAGAAATGTTTTAAGTCCTTAGTGATCAGAGAAATGCAAATCAAAACAACCTTGAGATTCCACCTTACACCAGTCAGAATGGCTTAGATCAAAACCTCAGGTGACAACACATGTTGGAGAGGATGTGGAGAAAGAGGAACTCATCCATTGCTGGTGGGATTGCAAACTGGTACAACCATTCTGGAAATCAATCTGGAGGTTCCTCAGAAAATTGGAAATAGATCTACCTGAAGACCTAGCTATACCACTCTTGGAAATATACCCAAAAAATAGCCCACCATGCCACGGGAGCATATGTTCTACCATGTTAATAAGGCCCTATATGTGATAGCCAGAAGCTGGAATCAACCTAGATGTCCCACAACAGAAGAATGGATACAGAAAATGTGGTTCATTTACACAATGGAATACTACTCAGCTTTTTTTAAAAATTTTTAATACATTTTTATTAGGTGTTTTCCTCAATTACATTTCCAATGCTATCTCAAAAGTCCCCCATACACCACCCCCCCACACACGTCCCTACCCACCCATTCCCATTCTTTGGCCCTGGCATTCCCCTGTATTGGGGCATATAAAGTTTACGTGTCCAATGGGCCTCTCTTTCCAGTGATGGCCGACTAGGCCATCTTTTAGTACATATGCAGCTAAAGTCAAGAACTCCGGGGTACTGGTTAGTTCATTATGTTGTTCCACATATAGGGTTGCAGATCCCTTTAGCTCCTTGGGTACTTTCTCTAGCTCCTTCATTGGGAACCCTGTGATCCATCCAATAGCTGACTGTGAGCATCCATTTCTGTGTTTGCTAGGCACTGGCATAGTTTCACAAGAGACAGCTATATCTGGGTCCTTTCAGCAAAATCTTGCTAGTGTGTGCAATGGTGTCAGTGTTTGGAAGGTGATTATGGGACGGATCCCTGGATATGGCAGTCTCTAGATGATCCATCCTTTCATCACAGCTCCAAACTTTGTCTCTGTAACTCCTTCCATGGGTGTTTTGTTCCCAATTCTAAGAAGGGGCACAGTGTCCACATTTTGGTCTTCATTCTTCTTGAGTTTCATGCGTTTAGCAAATTGTATCTTATATCTTGGGTATCCTAAGTTTTGGGCTAATATCCACTTATCAGTGAATACATATTGTGTGAGTTCTTTTGTGATTGTGTTACATCACTCAGGATGATGCCCTCCAGGTCCATCCATTTGCTTGGAATTTCATAAATTCATTCTTTTTAATAGCTGAGTAGTACTCCATTGTGTAAATGTACCACATTTTCTGTATCCGTTCCTCTGTTGAGGGGCATCTGGGTTCTTTCCAGCTTCTGGCTATTATAAATAAGGCTGCTATGAACATAGTGGAGCATGTGTCCTTCATACCGGTTGGAAAATCTTCTGGATATATGCCCAGGAGAGGTATTGCTGGATCCTCCGGTAGTACTATGTCCAATTTTCTGAGGAACCGCCAGACTGATTTCCAGAGTGGTTGTACAAGCTTGCAATCCCACCAACAATGGAGGAGGGTTCCTCTTTCTCCACCTCCTCACCAGCATCTGCTGTCACCTGAATTTTTGATCTTAGCCATTCTGACTGGTGTGAGGTAGAATCTCAGGGTTGTTTTGATTTGCATTTCCCTGATGATTAAGGATGTTGAACATTTTTTCAGGTGCTTCTCTGCCATTCGGTATTCCTCAGGTGAGAATTCTTTGTTCAGTTCTGAGCCCCATTTTTTAATGGGGTTATTTGATTTTCTGGAGTCCACCTTCTTGATTTTTTAATATATATTGGATATTAGTCCCTTATCTGATTTAGGATAGGTAAAGATCCTTTCCCAATCTGTTGGTGGTCTTTTTGTCTTATTGATGGTGTCTTTTGCCTTGCAGAAGCTTTGCAGTTTCATTAGGTCCCACTTGTCAATTCTCGATCTTACAGCACAAGCCATTGCTGTTCTATTCAAGAATTTTTCCCCTGTGCCCATATCTTCAAGGCTTTTTCCCACTTTCTCCTCTATAAGTTTCAGTGTCTCTGGTTTTATGTGAAGTTCCTTGATCCACTTAGATTTGACCTTAGTACAAGGAGATAGGAATGGATCGACTCGCATTCTTCTACATGATAACAACCAGTTGTGCCAGCACCATTTGTTGAAAATGCTGTCTTTCTTCCACTGGATGGTTTTAGCTCCCTTGTCGAAGATCAAGTGACCAGAGGTGTGTGGGTTCATTTCTGGGTCTTCAATTCTATTCTATTGGTCTACTTGTCTGTCACTATACCAGAACCATGCAATTTTTATCACAATTGCTCATAGTAAAGCTTTAGGTCAGGCATGGTGATTCCACCAGAGGTTCTTTTATCCTTGAGAAGAGTTGTTGCTATCCTAGGTTTTTTTGTTATTCCAGATGAATTAGCAGATTTCTCTTTCTAATTCGTTGAAGAATTGAGTTGGAATTTTGATGGGGATTGCATTGAATCTGTAGATTGCTTTTGGCAAGATAGCCATTTTTACAATGTTGATCCTGCCAATCCATGAGCATGGGAGATCTTTCCATCTTCTGAGATCTTTAATTTCTTTCTTCAGAGACTTGAAGTTTTTATCATACAGATCTTTCACTTCCTTAGTTAGAGTCACGCCAAGATATTTTATATTATTTGTGACTATTGAGAAAGGTATTGTTTCCCTAATTTCTTCCTCAGCCTGTTTATTCTTTGTGTAAAGAAAGGCCATTGACTTGTTTGAGTTAATTTTATATCCAGCTACTTCACCGAAGCTATTTATCAGGCTTAGGATTTCTCTGGTGGAATTTTTAGGGTCACTTATATATACTATCATATCATTTGCAAAAAGTGATATTTTCACTTCATCTTTTCCAATTTGTATCCCCTTGATATCCTTTTGTTGTCGAATTGCTCTGGCTAGGACTTCAAGTACAATGTTGAATAGGTATGGAGAGAGTGGACAGCCTTATCTAGTCCCTGATTTTAGTGGGATTGCTTCAAGCTTCTCACCATTTACTTTGATGTTGGCTACAGGTTTGCTGTAGATTGCTTTTATCATGTTTAGGTATGGGACTTGAATTCCTGATCTTTCCAAGACTTTTATCACGAATGGGTGTTGGATCTTGTCAAATGCTTTTTCCGCATCTAATGAGATGATTATGTTGTTTTTGTCTTTGAGTTTGTTTATATAATGGATTACGTTAATGGATTTCCGTATATTAAACCATCCCTGCATCTCTGGAATAAAACCTACTTGGTCAGGATGGATGATTGCTTTAATGTATTCTTGGATTCGGTTAGCGAGAATTTTGCATCGATATTCATAAGGGAAATTGGTCTGAAGATCTCTATCTTTGTTGGATCCTTCTGTGGTTTAGGTATCAGAGTAATTGTGCCTTCATAGAATGAGTTGGGTAGAGTTCCTTCTACTTCTATTTTGTGGAATAGTTTGTGCAGAACTGGCATTAGATCTTCTTTGAAGGTCTGGTAGAACTCTGCACTAAGCCCATCTGGTCCTGGGCTTTTTTTGGCTGGGAGACTATTAATCACTGCTTCTATTTCTTTAGGGGATATGGGACTGTTTAGATCGTTAACTTGATCCTGATTTAACTTTGGTACCTGGTATCTGTCTCGAAATTGGTCCATTTCATCCAGGTTTTCCAGTTTTGTTGAGTATAGCCTTTTGTAGAAGGATCTGATGGTGTTTTGGATGTCTTCAGGATCTGTTATGTTTCCCTTTTCATTTCTGATTTTGTTAATTAGGATGTTGTCCCAGTGCCCTCTGGTGAGTCTAGCTAAGGGTTTATCTATCTTGTTGATTTTCTCAAAGAACAAACTCCATGTTTGGTTAATTCTTTGAATAGTTCTTCTTGTTTCCACTTGGTTGATTTCACCCCTGAGTTTGATTATTTCCTGCCGTCTCCTCCTCTTGGGTGAATTTTCTTCCTTTTTTTCTAGAGCTTTTAGATGTGTTGTCAAGCTGCTAGTGTGTGCTTTCTCCAGTTTCTTTTTGGAGGCACTCAGAGCTATGAGTTTCCCTCTTAGAAATTCTTTCATTGTGTCCCATAGGTTTGGGTATGTTGTGGCTTCATTTTCATTAAACTCTAAAAAGTCTTTAATTTCTTTCTTTATTCCTTCCTTGACCAAGGTATCGTTGAGAAGAGTGTTGTTCAGTTTCCACGTGAATGTTGGCTTTCCATTATTTATGTTGTTATTGAAGATCAGCCTTAGTCCATGGTGGTCTGATAGGATGCATGGGACAATTTCAATATTTTTGTATCTGTTGAGGCCTGTTTTGTGACCAATTATATGGTCAGTTTTGGAGAAGGTCCCATGAGGTGCTGAGAAGAAGGTATATCCTTTTGTTTTAGGATAAAATGTTCTGTAGATATCTGTCAAGTCCATTTGTTTCATAACTTCTGTTAGTTTCACTGTGTCCCTGTTTAGTTTCTGTTTCCATGATCTGTCCATTGATGAAAGTGGTGTGTTGAAGTCGCCCACTATTATTGTGTGAGGTGCAATGGATCTTTGAGCTTTACTAAAGTGTCTTTAATGAATGTGGCTGCCCTTGCATTTGGAGCATAGATATTCAGAATTGAGAGTTCCTCTTGGAGGATTTTACCTTTGATGAGTATGAAGTTTCCCTCCTTGTGTTTTTGATAACTTTGGGTTGGAAGTCGATTTTATTCGATATTAGAATGGCTACTCCAGCTTCTTTCTTCATACCATTTGCTTGGAAAATTGTTTTCCAGCCTTTCACTCTGAGGTAGTTTCTGTCTTTTTCCCTGAGATGGGTTTCCTGTAAGCAGCAGAATGTCGGGTCCTGTTTGTGTAGCCAGTCTGTTAGTCTATGTCTTTTTATTGGGGAATTGAGTCCATTGATATTAAGTGATATTAAGGAAAAGTAATTGTTGCTTCCTTTTATTTTTGTTGTTAGAGTTGGCATTCTGTTCTTGTGGCTGTCTTCTTTTTGGTTTGTTGAGGAATTACTTTCTTCTAGGGCGAGATTTCCGTCCTTGTATTGGTTTTTTTTCTGTTATCCTTTGAAGGGCTGGATTCATGGAAAGATAATGTGTGAATTTGTTTTTGTCTTGGAATACTTTGGTTTCTCCATCTATGGTAATTGAGAGTTTGGCCGGGTATAGTAGCCTGGGCTGGCATTTGTGTTCTCTTAGTGTCTGTATAACATCTGTCCAGGCTCTTCTGGCTTTCATAGTCTCTGGTAAAAAGTCTGGTGTAATTCTGATAAGCCTGCCTTTATATGTTACTTGACCTTTCTCCCTTACTGCTTTTAATATTCTATCTTTATTTAGTGCATTTGTTGTTCTGATTATTATGTGTCATGAGGAATTTCTTTTCTGGTCAGTCTATTTGGAGTTCTGTAGGCTTCTTGTATGTTCATGGGCATGTCATTCTTTAGGTTTGGGAAGTTTTCTTCTATAATTTTGTTGAAGATATTTGCTGGCCCTTTAAGTTGAAAATCTTCATTCTCATCAACTCCTATTATCCGTAGGTTTGATCTTCTCATTGTGTCCTGTATTTCCTGGATGTTTTGAGTTAGGATCCTTTTGCGTTTTGTATTTTCTTTGATTGTTGTGCCGGTGTTCTCTATGGAGTCTTCTGCACCTGAGATTCTCTCTTCTATCTCTTGTATTCTGTTGCTGATGCTTGCATCTATGGTTCCAGATTTCTTTCCTAGGGTTTCTATCTCCAGCGTTGCCTCGCTTTGGGTTTTCTTTATTGTGGCTACTTCCCTTTTTAGGTTTAGTATGGTTTTGTTCATTTCCATAACCTGTTTGGATGTGTTTTCCTGTTTTTCTTTAAGGACTTCTACCTGTTTGTTTGTGTTTTCCTGTTTTTGTTTAAGGACTTGTAACTCTTTAGCAGTTTTCTCCTGTATATCTTTAAGTGAGTTATTAAAGTTCTCCTTGATGTCCTCTACCATCATCATGAGATATGCTTTTAAATCTGGGTCTAGCTTTTCGGTTGTTTTCGGATGCCCCGGACTAGGTTGGGTGGGAGTGCTGCATTCTGATGATGGTGAGTGGTCTTGATTTCTGTTAGTAGGATTCTTACATTTGCCTTTCGCCATCTGGTAATCTCTGGAGCTAGTTGTTATAGTTGTCTCTGGTTAGAGCTTGTTCCTCAGGTGATTATATTATTCTCTATCAGCAGACCTCAGAGACTAGCTCTCTCCTTAGTTTCAGTGGTCAGAGTACTCTGTGTAGGCAAGCTCTCCTCTTGCAGGGAAGGTGCCCAGATATCTGGTATTTGAACCTGCCTCCTGGCAAAAGTTGTGTTCCACTCACCAGAGGTCTTAGGATCCCGTGGGGGATCCTGTGTGGGTCCTTGTGGGTGTCCAGAGACTCCCCGGGCCAGGAACTCCGGTGCTGCAGTGGACCGGAAGGGCTACTCAGCTTTTAAGAATGTGAACAGCCTGACTTTTGCAGGCAAATGCATGGTATGTACTCACAAATAAGTGAATGTTAGAAAAAAAAAGTACAAAGTACCCAAGATACAGTCCACCAAACTCAAAAAGGTCAACAAGCTGAAGTGCCCAAGTGTGGGCCCCTCAGTCCCACTTGGGAGGGAGAAGAAAGCAATCACAAGTGGGGAGAGAGGGAGGAATCTGGAAGGAAAAGTGTATTGGGGGGCAAGAGTTGGGAGTAGAGAGGAACCTGATCTGGTATTGGGTGAGGGAAAAGGACTGAAGTTATGAGAGCCAGCAGAAAGAATGGAAACAGGCGACCTCTGGAAATAGGAGAATGTACCAGAGACCTGGGAGTTGAGAGACTCTTAGGACTCATAGGGAGGGATCTTTGATGAAATGCCTGACAATAGGGAGAGGGAACTTATAGAGCCCACCTCCAACAGGAAGACAGGGCATCAAATGAGGGAGGGAGTTGCCAAACCACATTCAAAACTATGACCCATAATTATTTCTGTCTGAAAGAATTACAGGGATCGAAATGGAGACGAGCCTGAGGAAAAAAAGTTCCAATGACAGGCCCAAAGTGGGATCCAGCTCAAGGGGAGGTCCCAAGGCCTGTCATTATTACTGAGACTATGGAGCATTCACAAAAAGGGACCTAGCATGACCATACTCTAGAAGAACCAACAAGCAGCTGAAAGAGTCAGAGGCAGATATTTGCACCCAACCAATAAACAGAAGCAGCTGAATTAGGGAAGACTGAAAGAAGCTAAGGAGAAGAGCGATCTTGTAGAAGGACCAGCAGTCTCAATTAATCTGGACCCCCGAGATCTCTCAAACACTAGACTACCAAACAGGCAGATACACCAGCTGATATGAGGACCCCAACACACATACAGTAGAGAACTGCTGGGGCCTGGGTTCATTCAGAGATAATGCACCTAGCCCTCAAGAGACTCGAGGCCCCAGGGAGTTTAGAAGTCAGATGGGGTTGGGGGTGGGGACATCTACGTGGAGACAGGGAGGTGGGAAGGAGGTATGGGCTGGGGGAATTAAATATGGAGTGTAAAAAAATTAATTAAATTTTTAAAAACAAAAGATGAAATTTGGGAAACAGTACCATTCACAATAACCACAAATAATATAGAACACCTTGCTGTAACTCTAACCAAGCAAGTGGAAGACCTATATGGCAAGAACTTCAAGTCTCTGAAGAAAGAAACTGAGGAAGATATGAGAAAATAGAAAGATGTCCCATGACTATGGATTGGTAGAATTAACATAGTGAAAATGACCATCTTACCAAAAGCAATCTACAGATTCAATGCAATTCCCATCGAAATTTCAATACAATTCTTCACAGATCTTGAAAGAAAAATTCTCAAGTTCATATTAAAAAACAAAAAGCCCAGGACAGCTAAAACTACCCTGAACAATTAAGGAACTTTTGGAAGTATCACCATTTCTGACTTGAAGCTGTACTACAGAGCAATAGTAATAAAAAACTGCATGGTATTGGTATAGAAATATATAGGTGGATCACTGAAATCTAATCAAAGACCCAGAAATAAACCCAAATACCTAATGATATTTGATTTTTGACAAAAAAAACAAAACCAAACAGAGGAAAAGGGAGAGCAATTTCAACAATTGGTGCAGGCCCAATTAGATGTATGCATGTAGAAGTTGCAAATAGTTCCATATTCATCACACTTCACAAAACTCAAGTCCAGATGGATGAAAGACCTCAACATAAAACCAGATATGCTAAATCTGATAGAACAGAAAGTAAGGAATAGACATATACTCGTGGGTACAGGACACAACTTCCTGAACAGAACACAATGACTCAGGTGCTAAAGTCAAAAATTAATAAATGGGACCCTTATGAAACTGAAAAGTTTCTATAATTCAAAGGGCACTGTTGTTAGAACAAAATGACAGCTTACAGATTGGGAAAAGATCTTCACTAACCCTATATCTGCAAAATATATAAGTAGCTAAAGAAATTAGACACCAACAATCCAAATAACCTAATTTAAAACAGTGAAATCTCAACGGAGCTAAACAGAAATCTCTACAGAGGAATCTCGAAAGGCCAAGAATCACCTAAAGACATGTTCAATGTACTTAGTCATCAGGGAAATGCAAATCAAAATGACTCAGATATCCCACCTTAGACCCATCTGAATGACTAAGATCAAACACTCAAAGGACAGCACATGCTGAAGAGGTTGTGAAGTAAGAGAAACATTCCTCCCCTGCTAGTGGGAGTGCAAACTTGTACAATGGAAATCAATGTGGCTGTTTCTCAGAAGATTGGGACTACTTCTACCTCAATGCTCAGCCCAATCCTGGACATATACCCACAATATGCTCCTCCATCACAAAAGGATACTTGCTCAACTATGTTCTTATCAGCTTTAGAAATTGAAAATAGCCTAGATGTCCCTCAACTGAAGAATGGATAAAGAAAATGGGGTACGTTTACACAATGAAATACTACTCAGCCATTAAAAACAAAGACGTCGTGAATTTTTCATGCAAATGGATGGGACTAGAAAATATCATCCTGAGTGAGGTAACCTTGGTGATTGAATAGGTTTGATCCAAGGAGTTGCACTGTTAGCAGGTGTGGCTTGGTTGGAGAAAGTGTGTCACTGTGGACATGAGCTTTAAGACTCTTTTCCTAGCTATCTCAAAGCCAGTTTTCTCCTATTTGTCTTCAGAACAAGATGTAGAACTCTCAGCTCCTCTACCTCCATGCCTGCCTGGACACTGCCATGCTCCTGCCTTGATGATAATGGAATGAACCTTTGAACCTATAAACCAGTCCCAACTAAATGTCCTTGTAAGACTTACCCTGTTTTTGGTGTCTGTTCACAGCTGTAAAACCTTAACTAAGACAGTATCCCAGACCTAAAAGTACATGCATTCACTTATAAGTATGTATTCACTTATAAGTGGATATTAGCTATGAAATATAAGATAATCATGCTATAACAAACAGACCCATAGAAACCACATAACATCAGAGGATGATTGAATCTTTCTCAGAAGGGGAAACAAAATAGATATTGGAGGTCAGTGGAAGGCAGGAACTGGGTGGAAGAGGCGATGCTAAGGAAAGCAGGACAAAGGGGAACAGGGAGATCCTATGCAGAGAAAGCAGGTAAAAGAGAAGGGAGATAGGTGGGGAGGGAGGGCAGTAATCTTTAGGACGTGCCAGAGACCTGGGATGGGAGGAGGCCCCAGAAGGTCTATAGGGGCAACTCTAGCTGTGAGACTCCTAGAAGTTGGGGGATATGGATCCTAAAGTGGCCAATTCCTATAGCCAGGCAGGACTCCCAGGCAGGTAATGACAGCAACGCACCCACAAACCTTTCCGCAAAAATGTGTCCTATCTAAAGGATATATAGGAACAGAAATAGAGCAGAGACTGGGGAAATGGCCAACCATTGACTGCCCCAAATTGAGACCCTCCCCACTGGCAAGAACCAATCCCTGACACTATTAATGATACTGTTATGCATGCAGACAGAAACCTAACATAACTGTCCTCTAAGAGGCTCCACCGAGTAGCTAATGGAAAGAGATGCTGAGCCTCACAGCCAAACATTAGATGAAGCATGGGGAGTCTTACAGAATAGTTGAGAGAAGAATTGAGGGACCCAAAAGGATAGGGACTCCACAGGAAGACCAACAGAGTTAACTAACTTGAATCACTGGAGACTCCTAGAGACTGAATCACCAACCAAAGAGCGAACACAGGCTGGACCTAGGCCCCCTGCACATATGTAGCAGGTGAGCAGCTTGGTCTTCATGTGGGTCCCCCAACAACTGGAGCGGGGTTTGTTCCTGCCTCCATGTGAATCCCTCTCCTCTAAATGAACTGCGTCGTCTGGCCTCAGATGGAGAAGATGCACCTAGTCTCACAGCCACTTGATGTGGGGGTTGAGGGGATGTTACTGGGTGGGGGGGGGTGACACCTAGAGGGGGAAGTTACTGGGCTACTGACTCTTTTGAGAAGGGGAAGGTAGAATGGGGGAGGACTTTCATGAGGTAGTACTGGGAGGAAGGCTGGTGTTGGGTTGTAAAGTGAATAAATAAAATTTTAAAAAGAAAAAACTATATATTTTAAAATGAGAAAAGGATTCTCTTTCTCCCACATGGAGGACACCGTGACACAATATGAACATTCATGTGTACAACTAGATAAGCCTCCGTCCAGGTCAGAGAAAATGAAATGTCCACAGATCAAATTAAAGTATAACACAAAGAGAAAGATGGACAAAGAGGAGGTAGGGTGAGGTGAATATCCTAACATATCTAGGATGTAGACTTAGGCAGAAAAGAAGCCCCACACTGCCTAGGTCTTCATGTTCCACATCTCTGTCTCTAGGCCACACCAGAATTTGAGACTGAGCTACTAATTCCCAATTACATGGTTGGGAAAGGACTTCCAAAGCCACATTTGGACAGTCTGAAGTGAAGTATCTAAATTAAATGTGTTTCTTAGATAAGGACACTGAAGTTATATTGGACGTCATCAGGGAGTAGCCTTTTATGTTCTCATGATAGCTGGGCACGGTGGTTCACGCCTGTCATCTCAGAACTTGTGAGGAGGGAGGGGGCTACTCTGGACTGTGTAGTGAGTTCCAGGACAGCATGGCGTTAGAGTAAGATCATGAGTCAAACAAACAAATGAAAATAAAGAAAGCTAAACATTTACTATTTCAGTAATCACATGACTTGTGTCTGTCATGCCTACAAAGATGCCATCTCTGTTGTCCTTTTAGCTTTTCAATCAATAAGTTAGACACAGTCAATTCTTCCATTGTTTTTATATGCATGACACACCACAAATGTTCCAGTGCATTTACTTGATTTTAACAAGCTTCATAAGCCAAGTTGTTCTGTATTTAATTTCATCTATCCATTGTATTTGCAGTCCTTATGTTTTGATAGGAGGGATTAGCATAGCCTGCCATCTGTTTTTGTAAATAAATCTCACTGTAATACAGCCACAGTCATTCACTTCCATGTTTATAGCCATTAGAAACGCTGAGTCAAGGAGAATCAGTAGAGTCAGGCTAGGTGACAATCCAGAATTGTTTACTGTATGACCCTTGAAGAAAAAGTTTCCCTAACCCTTTTTCTGTAGAGAATTGAATGCTGAGTAATCATTTTTTGCAAATCACCTTCACATCTGTGGATCCATTCTTGGACCTTCTACAGTGTCTTATTTCTCTGAAAGCCTACCACTTTACTGGCACAGTATTGATATAATCACAGCAGCTTGAAAATAAGTCACTAAATCAAACGTGGTGAGTGACTTGCCATGGTTTTGCTTTCTAATAAATTTTTGGTAATTCCTGAAGAATTTAATATGGTAAATTTTGAATGTACTTACTCCATCAGGTCCTCCCCTTAGTATTCCTCCAACCCTCCTATCCCTTCCCACCAACTTTGACTTTCTTTCCTTCCTCCTCCTCCTCCTCCTCCTCTTCCTCCTCCTCCTCCTCCTCCTCCTCTTCCTCCTCCTCCTCCTATCTTATTTTCAAATCAAATCCAATTTGTGTTATCAAACTAGTTTTGGCATTGGAGTTGGCTGAAGTGTGTGATCAGCCTACCAGAGACCAACTCATTATTTAATGTGTGTGTGTGTGTGTGTGTGTGTGTGTGTGTGTGTGTGTATACACTGAATCCCCATCTTCTTGAAGCTACCAAATGCTTAGATTGTGGATTTACATTTCTACACTCCACTATACTGAGATTTTTGTCTGGATGGAATTTTTGCAGATCTTGTGCATGTTATCACAAACACTGTGAGTTCTCTGCCTTATTGTGTCTGGAAAAGTTTCCTTGAGGTTATCCATTCCTGCTGTCACAATTTTCCATCACTCTTCTACAAAGATCTCTGTGCCTTCCAGTGAGTCGTGAAGGCCTGGTTTGGGCTCATGAGCACTTTGGCATGATTTGTTCTCTGCACATTAAATGATTGGGACTTGTCTTAATGACTACTATGAGTGTGAAATGCCAACATGTCCAGGGAAACTTTTTTTTTTTAGATATTTTCTTTATTTACCTTTCAAATGTCATCTGCTTTCCTGTTTTCCCCTCCAAAACCCCCCTATCCACTCCCTACCTCCCCCTGCTCACCAACTCACCACTCCTGATTCCTGGCCCTGAAATTCCCCTATAGTGGGGACTAGAACCTTCCATTGATGACCAACTAGGCCATCCTCTGCTACATATGCAACTTGAGCCATGAGTCCTACCATGTGTACTCTTTGGTTGGTGGTTTAGTCCCAGGGAGCTCTGGGGGTACTGGTTAGTTCATATTGTTTCTCCTATGGGGCTGCAAACCTGTTCAGTTCCCTGGGTACTTTCTCTAGCTCTTTCATTGGGGACCCTGTGCTCCGTCCAGTGGATGGCTGTGAGCATCCACTTCTGTATTTGTCAGGCACTGGCAGAGCCTCTCAGGAGACAGCTATATCAGGCTGACCAGGGCAACTCTTATAAAAGAAAGCTTCTGATGGGAGGCTTGCTTACAGCTTTAGAGGGTTAGTCCATACGCATCATGACAGAAAGCAGACAGGCATGGTGTTGAAGCTCCAGCAGAGAGCTTCACATCCTGATCTGCAGGCAGCAGACAGACTTCAAAAACTCTGGCCTTGGCATGGACATTGAAACCTCAATGCCCATCCTCAATGACACACTTTATCCAACAAGGCCACACCTCCTAACCTTTCCCAAACAGTTCCAATCCCTGATAGCTACTTACTCAAATATATGAGCCTATGGGAGCCACTGTCATTTAAACCACCACATTAACTTATAAAGGAGTGAATTTAATGGGAGCTTACAGTTTCGGAGGGTGAGTCTGGAAGTCACGTGGAGTATGGTAGAAGGCAGGTATATAATGCTGGAGCAGTGTTTGAGAGATTACATCTGATCCACAAGCAGGAGGCAGAAAAAACTGGAATTGCTAAGAACCCATAGGGACCAATCTCATTCAAACTACCACAGAGGTCTCTCTTTAGTTGCCATCTACTGCAATGCGAAGTTTCTCTAATCAGGCTAAGAGATGGCCCGGTCCCATTCATTGTTTTAGCTGTTCTAAATATTAATCATTTTTATAGGAATTTTAGAATCAATTTGTCAGTGTCTCAAAACAGGTCTTAGGATTCTGACTGGTACAGTATTCAATCTCTGGTTAATTTATATATAGAAGTATCATCCAACACTGTCAAGCCCCTTAGTATATATTGCTTATGACTTCTCTATTTCCTTCATTAATGATTACTAAGTTGTCAGCATAGAAATCCTACACATATTTCACTAAATTGATTCTTAAGTATTCTGTGTTTTCTGGTACTTCTGTAAATAGAACAGCTTTCTTTTTTTTTTTCTAAATCACTTATGCCAAATGCAGAAATGCAATTGACTAAGATGAACTCATACCTGCTCCCTTGTCTATTAGTTCCACTGTTTACTGTGTCCTCATTAAGGTTGTGTTGACATGTTCTCAGTTTCTGACAGTAGCACTGAAATCTTCATCTTTTGTTGTGGATTCGTCTATTTTTCCCTTTGCTTCAATATTGCTGCATTTGACTATTATTAGAAGTACACATATGTATGATTGCTGTGTCTTCTGGCTGAACTCACCTTTTACTTTAAAATGTATGCTTATCTCTGATAATTTAGTTCTGCAACCTTCTTACCTAATATTAATATAGCTATACCATGATATTATAGTTCTCATATACTTTATTTATATAGGGTATGCTACCTTTACCTTCAAATAAGTAATATCCTTATAAGAGCAACTGTCATTAATAGCATAAAGTTACATTTTTTTTTTTTTTTTGCAGTGCTAGGATGGAACCCAGGACCTCAAGCATGCTAGGCAAGTGCTCTATGACAGTGCTATATCCCCAGCCCTTAAATCTTATTTTTTTTTTAATGCAATAATCTCTAAGCCTAATTTTTCTATCACAGAATTAGTATCTATTTACTACTTTCCTTTCTAGGACTCTGTCACATTTTCCCATTTTCTTCAGAGGTAAGACAAATTTACATTGTATGCTGTGTATGATGCATGATATATTACCAAAATCCTAAATTTTGTGATCTTCCTTTAAAGAGTATTGAGGGGTTTGCTTTGTCTTCCTTCTGGCATAAAGTTAACTTGGTAAGATCCAGAGCCCAACATCCCCCTTGTGACAAGCAGTAGCTTTAGCATACTCTCTCTCTCTCTCTCTCTCTCTCTCTCTCTCTCTCTCTCTCTCTCTCTCTCTGTGTGTGTGTGTGTGTGTGTGTTTGTATGTGTGTATGTGTGTGCCTGTGTGTACGTCTCTGTGTGCGTCCTTCTTTCCCTTCCCAATTTGATACCCTCCTAACTCTCTATAGTTTTCTTCATGCCTGCATCTAGTTCAGAGCTGACCTAGAATGTTAGATCTTTATGGCAATCTCCCTACTGTGAGCTCCTTTCTTTTTTCTTTTATGTCATTTAGCCCTTGCCATTTCTTTTCTTTTGTTTTCCATTTATTAAGAATAGAATCTTTTTCTCACATAATATATCCTAATTACAATTTCTCCTCCCTCTACTCCTCCCAGTTTCTCCTCACCTCCCTTTTGGATCCACTCCCTGTCTCTGTCGCATTAGAAAAGAACAGGCTTCTATGAGATAATGCTAAAAATATAAGAAAATAATAAGATACAACAAAAACTATTACATCGAAGTTGGACAGGACAAACCAACAGAAGTCAAAGAGCCTAAAAGAACCCACAAGATTCAGAGATCCACTCATTCACATATTCAGGAATCCCATTAAAAACACTAGGTTTTGGAAGGCAATACACACACACAGGACTTAGTGCAGGCTTTGGCATGCTGCCTTAGTCTGTGTGAGTTCATATAAACTTTCTAATATTGATTTAGAGGGTCTTGTGTCCTCCATTAGCCCTTGCAATCTCAAGCTACCATAATGGCCCCATGTTCAGTGTCTGACACTAAGGAAATCGATCTATAGTTTTTACTTACATTCTGGTTACTCAACACTACCCAGACCAGACAGTCTTTAACGAACAGGTCTACAGAGATGTAATTATTGAAAACTCAAGTTTCTTTGGAGTTTTGTTGTCACTACTATTTTTATTTCTTCTTTTAATTAAATATCATATTCTTAAACGTATGTGGATTTTTAATTTGACCTATAGTTTATAATCATTATATGGAGAATGGTTATTCTAATATTGGATCTTTGGCTGTTTCTAGCACCAGAATTTAATAATTGGGTAGAGCCCACTGAAATTTAAGGTAGGATTTTTCCAATATCTCTTTTGTAGGACAAGTAAACAACCCATAGAACACACTGCCAAATATTTCCTTCATGATGTCTCCTAGATCCCTATATATACTGAAGGACATTCCAAGTCCATAAGTAAATAAAACCATTAAACTTCAACATGGCATTTCATTGATTTAATAAATATTTATTAAGTTGACATTTTAGTATTTTCCAAAAATACTTCATTTCTCAGTTTTGTTTTGTTTTTGTCATTTTTGATACTTTATGATCTAGTATTCTTTTTTTTTTTAACGGCCACAATAGTTTATTTACAATTGAACTCTTTATAAGATATTTACAAGACAGCCGACTTTACACATCAGAAATAGTATCAAAAGTATGAATTACAGCACAGACAACTATATGAAATGGGCATAAAATAAAGCTGAGGTGGAGAGACAAGCAATTTCTCTTTTAATTTATTAACACTAGCTTAAACTTTGTTAAAGAAAGAATAAGGAACTATGTTTTCAGAGAACTGCAGGGCCTCTCTTTCTGCTGAAGACTGAATCTCACAGTGTTGTATCCCACGGAGGGAAAGCAGATAACTCCCCACACTCCCCACTGTGCTCCCACCCCAGCCTCCTCAGCAAACCTCAGCATCCCCAAACCAAAGGACATCTAGGAGAGGACAGAACCAAATAGTAGGTCCTCAGGGAAAGGAGAACCAAAGCAATAGAATCCACTTCAGTCCTGCCAGATGATCTAGTATTCTATGCAACAGTTGATGAAATGCTATATAAAGAATAAGGCCTACATATGGAATTTCATTTTTCTTCCCCCATAACTTCTTCTCCAAGAAATCTCTGTTCCAAGGATGGCCTAGTGGGTCATCAATGGGAGGAGAGGCCCTTGGTCCTGTGAAGGTTCTATGCCCAAGTATAGGGGAATGCCAGGTCCAGGAAGCAGGAGTGGGTAGGTTTTGGAGCAGGGGGAGGGGGAGGGGATAGGAGATTTTCAGAGGGGAAACTAGGAAAAGAGATAACATTTGAAATGTTAATAAAGAAAATATCTAATAAAAAATTAAAAAAAAAGAAATCTCTGTTCCAGAAAACTGTGATAGTACCCCTTTGAGAAGGTAAGTGAACACACTGACAATCTTTCCAATTATCCTCTCACAACACCTAGCACTAATGTGAGATTGCTTTTATCTCTCCCTTCAGCTGTACAGGTCATTCCCTAGAGGCCACCAAATGAGTAAGTCAGATCTTATAGGTTGAGAACTCAGTGTC
This sequence comes from Mus caroli, assembly GCF_978045245.1. Taxonomy (NCBI): domain Eukaryota; kingdom Metazoa; phylum Chordata; class Mammalia; order Rodentia; family Muridae; genus Mus; species Mus caroli. The sequence goes on from NW_028227261.1 coordinate 64,059,063, forward strand.
AAAGATGGTCCCTACTCTAAATACTAATCACAAGCTCTGGATTGTTTTGCCTTCACTTTTTATCAACTAGCTGTAAATTATCATTCACAGGACCCCCAACTTAGAGTGCCTTTATTTACTAAAGTCTTTCATAGAACTTGAAGAAAATTTTGTATGTATCACATTATTATGAAGGATACAGATGAGCATCCAGATAGAAAAGAGACATGGGACAAACTATGGGAGAAGAGGCCAAAACTGCTATGTATTTTCCCAATATACAACCCATTAAGACCTCCCTGTGTTGAAATACATGGAAGCCATCTACACCTTTCTTTTGGAGAGAAATGACTAATTGTGCAATTAGCTACTAGTGATTTATTTACCTTAGACATTCTCTGTCCTACCTATGAATTAGAACTGTATCTAATCCTACAGTTGGTTTCCCCAGGTAACCAACTCAAATCTTGAAGATATCTAAAATTTCTGCCCCCAAGAGTTGTCTCACTAGAACAAAGGTATTCTTAGCTTTCTGTCTCTTAGGAAATTACAGGAGATTTATGATCCCTGGGCTGAACCAGAAATTGGGGACAGAGATCAATATATGTATTTGTTATTTTTCCAAAGACCATAAACATATCTTGTTTTCTACCTCCATGACTTTGAATAGAGTGATTATGTCAATATATATATATATATATATATATATATATATAACCAGTAAATTTATATTTACTAATAACTTTACCACAAAGACCAATCCTTTTCATTGTTAACACGCAAACCAGCATCCTGCTAAGATCTAAGAAAGCCCATAAAAATGTTTCCCATAAGTAGAGCACATGAGAGCAGAATTACATGTGAAATGAGCAGTCCTTTTGTTTGTCTCCCTATGACTATGAAATACCCTCTTAAAACTTTTGTGCCTAAATCAGTAATATTTGATCATATATCACAACCTTGTGGCTTATCCCATAATTTGTGAGTAAAAATTTCAGGCAGAATTTGGTTGACCACTCCTTCTCCACATGACTCGAGTAAATGTTACTCAGAGATAATTAAAAAATGGGAAACTTGCCCATAGGCTTGAGTGACTTCACTTACTCCCCTTTGTACCATGATAGATGTGGCTGCAAATTCGATTCCACATGAATTTCTTCCTGTTGTTTCAGAGCTTCTCTCCAAGATGTCACTAGCCAGAGACAGATTTTTCCTCATGGTATGTGAGAGGACCAATGGTGAACTACTGCTTCTCTTAGAACAAAAGCCCAGAACCTTCCAGTACTCCTTTGGTCCTGTCCTATCATAGTTACTATCAAAGATTACAGACAAGGGGATATAAACTTCACACACCACAGAAAGAATTCGGGTTCACCTGTAATCCACCACAGCATTCTCAGGTAGAGACCCAGTAGACATTTTGCAGAAAGTGATATGAAAGGGGTCTTCCAGTCTATTCCAGAACGTGCAAAAAAAAAAAAAAGGTAGGGATATTGAACTCATAGATTCTGTTATCAAGAAAAAAAAAAGTGATTAGAGGTCATGAAGACACCAAATGTATATAAGCACACCATCGTCAACTTCATGCCAAAATATTTGACAATTTAGATGAAACAACAAGATAATTTAAACTGGAATGTATAAAATTGGACCAGTAAAAAAATGAAATTATTATACATTTTTAAAAGTCTGTTCAACTGTTTTTACAAAAAAAAAAAAAAAAAAAAATCTGACCACATGGAAATGTCTAAACACAAATGACATCATGAATGACAGGCAAACAAACATTCTCGGATAAACCATTGTAATCATCCAAGCCTTTTAAAGAATAGCAATAGATGAAATGGCCCCAACTCTCTGGTCAAAATTGATGGGGGTGAGGATCAGTCCCTTGAAAAGATTGCACACCAGGTGATTTCTGTAAAAATATTTTCTGAATATGACAAAAATAAAGGTTAGGATTTTGTTTTCATAAACCCAGGGCCTTGAATAGACTGGTCCAGATCTCTCCTCTGCACTAAGCCCCAAGCCCTAGAAATGTAAGGATGTACTGTTTTTCCTTTTTTGGGTATTGCTATTAAAAATAACTTTTGTCATTGAGTACTTATGTATGTGGATTCTTTTTCTACGCATTTTCTAGTGAGAACTCCTGCTTTGCTGGAACTATTCCTTTGTAATGCAAAAGTATATAAAGGGGAGGACTAAAAGAGTTAGGGAAGAGGGAGGCCCTAACTACAATGGTCTATCTATTTACATAACAAAGAGCTGTGGAAGACAAGAATGAAAGATTTGGGCTTCTGGGAGTGCTTGAGGACTTAAGTAGCTCCTTCAGAGAGATCACAGGGTTAGTAAAGGCTATAGTATAGTTTTCAAATTTACATTTGTTTGTCTTATTTGATCCATAGAAGGAATGCTTGAAATTACTTTCTAGTGATTATTGTTGTAATAACTGCTACTACAGTGTTAGTCTTCAGTGATTTTCATCACACCACAAAAAATTAGAAATATAAAAGTACCATAACTATCATAATCTACCATTTTACAATAAGAAAATATGACTTATTGGTCAGAATATCATCTGGAGGGTTTATCCTTGTGAACTGAGAAAGTCTAGCTTAATCTGAGTTTCAAAATGTAAGACGATCAAAAATGAAAACTAATTGTTGAGGGTCATGCATTCTCCAGGACCCCCCTGACAACCTTGTCTTGATCACTGCTGCTGCATGTATACAATGTTTATGGTATATTAACCTGAACCTGGATATAAAACTCGTGTTGTAGAGGAATTTTAATCCAGCAGCATGGCTGCTGTGGTAGGGGATCACATCCAAGGGCCTTCTAGGTCTATTAGATCCAGCTGGAATAACACACCTTTAATACCCCTGATTGGAATGCAGACATTAGTATAGTACAAACCTTTACAAATCCTGTAGTACAAACCTTTAATCCTGAACCTTGAAGGTAAAGTTAGTTTGTAGAAGGAAGCAGCCATGTTTGAAAGAGACATCTAATTGAGGGGCAGACAGAGTGATGAATCAGAGAAAGATTGACAGAATTAGTCAGAGATAGGATACACTCACACTCATGAGAACAGACAGAAAACAAAGGCTACCTAAGAGGAGTGCAGACTGACTCAAAGTGGAGGGCAGTTCACTGAGTGCAATTGAGATCTTGCAGTGCAGTGGAGTTCAGGGTAATTCAGTGGACTTCAGTTGAATGCCATTGAGTTCAGTCAAATTCAAGCAGTACCATTCAGTTCCATTCAGTCCATGCATTCAGTGTAGTACAGTTGAGTTCTGTTCAGTTCAGTGCAGTTTAGTTCATGGAATTCAGAGGCAATTTTCCAAGCAGCGCAATTCAGTGAGACGTTGAGAGAAGCCAGTTTGAATTAGTGAGCTTGGAAAGGAGTTTTGAGCCAGAACAGCTGAGTTGAACCAGCCAGCCAGAGTTCAGAAAGAACTAGAAAAAGTGAGCTTCTTCAGCAGTAAGCCTTCAAGATTATGCTTACATCTAGAGAATAAAAGTTACTTTTATAGAGCATTGTATTAGCATCAAGCAGTGGTGAGTTTAGGGGACTCTATTGACTTTGGGAAAGATTTGGGAAACAGTCTTATATCTTTGCAGACTACTACCAAAGGAATCTTGATTCTGGATTATATATAAATGCCTTTCTGCCAGTCTTCTACTATAATATTGTTCTCCATCACTCTAGAAGCACCTGCCTGCTTCCTCTATCTTTGACTTGGACAGAGGAAATTTTCTGATGACAAAAATAAGAATAGCTATATTTTTATATTTCAGACACTATGCTGTTTTATGGGTGTCACCACAGCAGTCAACCACCCTTGAGTCATTAACAGTGAGCATTATCATCCTATCTATAAATGAACAAATGAAAAGGTCTAGTAATTTTCCCACAATCACACAGCTAAAGATGATACAGCTGGCATTTGAATTAACACAGTCTAATTGTAGGACCTAATTATTGAACCACTATGGTCTCCTGCTTTCCACTGTAATTCCTATACCCTTAACACAAATACAATGTATTCCAAATTAATTTTACCCAAAATCTTTCTCACCATGAACAGAATTCTGAGTCCAGTTATTAAGATAATTAAAAATAAAATCTCTTGTCATCTCATTACATTTGGTTTTTTTCATCTGAAATTTAAAACAAAACAAAACAAAACAAAACAAAAAAACACTTGGCATAAGCAAAGTGAGGAAAATATTACTTGAATATCTGTTTATTCAAAAAATTCAAGTTATCGCTCAAATCAAGATCATCTGCCTAAAATAGTAGGAAAAGGCATATGGAAAAAAGAAGAAGAGCAGTTAAAGGATCTAAAATTGTCATCAGTGAGGGGACAGAGCACAGATCTAAACTTTGGCTTAAATAAACAGTGCCTTAAATAGTTCCCCTAAGATTTTAGGAATCACAACTCAGGGTTCATTGGTTTGAATGGAAAGATTTTCATAATTAGGCAGTTTATGAAGTGGAGTTAGATTTTTTAAAAATTTACATTTTATTTTATGTACATTAGTATTTTGTTGTACTTTGAAGGTAAGGGTTTATTTTAGTTTATACTTCTGTGACAGTCTACCACTGAGAGACATCAGGACCAGAACTCAAGGAGGAACATGAAGGACCAGCTAATATATATATATATATATATATATATATATATATATATATATATTTCAAGTCACCATCCTAGGGATAGAACAACACTGTATGCTAGGTCATCCTCATCAGTCATAGTCAAGACAATTCCTCACAGACAAGGCTACAGGCCAATCTAATCTAGGCGATTTGATTGATTTTAACTCTATTCAGGTGACTGTAGATTGTGGTAAATTGATAATAAAACTGATCAGCACAATTTGTGTGTGTTTTAATAATGATAGGTTAAAAATTATAAAATATAGATGAAAGGGGTTCACATCAGGGGGCATATACAATCATAACTGAACCATAAGCACAGATTGTTGAAAGCTATATATGTGCATATGCATGATCAAAATGTACATAAAACATACCTATACAAATATAATTATATGTACAAATGTAAATAATCTAAGTTTTTTCCTTCTGTTGATAATAGTTTTTTCCTTCACATAATATGTCCTGAATATAGTCTTCCCTCCCTCGACTCTTCCCATTTCCCCCCACTATCCCTTTCATCCAGATCCATATCTTTTCTATTTCTCATTAAAAGACAAACAGGCTTCTTAAGAAATTAAAATAAAATAAAATAAAAGCTAATATATCAGAATTGGACAAAACAAACTGGAGGAAAAGAGCCCAAGAGAAAGCATAAGAAACAGAAACCCACTTTATTCACACAGTTATGGATCCCATAAAAATACCAAATGGAGCGGGGCGGTGGTGGCGCACGCCTTTAATCCCAGCACTCAGGAGGCAGAGGCAGGAGGATTTCTATGTTCAAGGCCAGCCTGGTCTACAGAGTGAGTTCCAGGACAGCCAGGGCTACACAGAGAAACCCTGTCTCGAAAAACCAAAAAAAAAAAAAAAAAATATATATATATATATATATATATATATATATACCAAATGGAAGTGATACATAGAGGACATGTACAGAGCAATGTACACTGCCTTGGCCCTTGTGAGTTCATATGAGTGTTGAACACACTGATTTAGAGACCCTTGATTGCTTGGTCTTCTCCATCCCCTCATGGCTTTACATTCTTTTTGCCTCCTTTTCTGCAGTATTCCCTGAGCACTGTAGGGAGGGTTTGATGGATTCTGGATCTTTGCATAATGCTTAGTTGTGAGTCTCTGTATTTGTTCCCATCTGCTGCTGAAGGAAGCTTATCTGATGTTGACAGATCTATTGAAAGAGTAAAACGCAAAAACAAATTTCTAGACCTTTAGGCCCAGGCTTGGGAATGTGGCCTTTGAGATCATAAAACAAATAGCGACATTCCTCCACCCACCTGCTTCCTGGGTTCAAAGAGTGCTCATTCAAAGAAAGTCACCCTGACCATTACCGGAACCTGCAATGCAAATGTGCTATTGTTAGGGGCTCTTAGAAACTGTCTTGAGAGTTAACAATTACCAGGTATTCCTTGTGACACTTGTGACTCTGTACTTCCTTGTGACTCTTAACTGGTATCTTTGGTATTTTTTTTCCAACAACGCCCTTCCCACTTCCTTGAGTTGTGGTTTCTTCCTTTAAATACCCCTTTATCCAGCTACTCGGTGCGCCATGGTCCTCGACCGTGGGGCCGAGAGCACTCTTGAATAAAAATCCTCTTGCAGTTTGCAGCAAGACCATTTCTTGTAGGTGATTTTAGGGTGTCGCCTCTCCTGAGTCAGAACGTGAGAGAGTCCTCACATTGTGGGTCTTTCACTATGAGTATAACAGAATGTCACTAGGAGTCTTTTTTATTTTATTTATTTTATTTATTTTTCAGAACAATAATATTTGATTTTACCCTAGGTCCCTGGGCTACTTAATCTCAGGTTCTTGGTCACCCAAGCAGTATTGGGTATGGGGTCCATCTCACAGAGTGGGCCGTAAGTCAAATCTGGTATTGGCTGGTCACTCCCACAAGCTTTGGGCCGCCATTGCTCTAGCATATCTTGCAGGCAGGACACCATTTTAGATAAAAGGGTTTGTGGCTGGATTGGTGCTTACCATTTGATTTTGGTAGCATATAGTAGTACAAAAGACCCTAGCATGTGTGGGTTAGGGCTCTATGTAGGCACTCAACTTCTCTGTGTTCAGAGGGTGATATAGATGTTACATTTAACAATGGAGTCTTGCAGCCAGTTTGTGGAGAATAGCCTATAGTCTCAAAAATAGCCTGGGTTGTTTAGGGATTCCAATGGGACCTCTTTGTCCAGCAATGCAATTAATGTAACCCAATCTGGGTACTGAAAGCTCCATTTGGTAACAAGAGATGGCCAGTTAAGGTTCTGTCTCCCCCATGATGGGTGATATTGTTTGGATCATCTTCATATATGGATATATTTTAGGAAGCTTTAACTGTATTAGTTTTCTATAGTGCCCCTGAAATGGTCCTTGGTATTAACTGCACACCCTATATTCCCTTCCTCATCCCCCTCTTCCCTCTCTCTCTAAGCTTGACCTTACTGTTCCACTCTCTTCTACTCATCCATAACTATCTAATCTATTTACCTATCCTAAGGAGATCTACCCCCACCCCAGTTTTTTATTCTGTACCTAAATTCTGTGGTTTTATGGATTGTAGCTTGGATATCACTGATTTAACAGCTAATCTCCACAGATAAGTGAATATATACTACATTCATCTTTCTGCATCTGGGATACCTCACTAGGATAATTTTATTTTCTAGTTCTATTCAATCACCTGAGAATTTCATGATTTCATTTTTATCAATGGCTGCTGAGTCATATACTCCACTGTACAAATGTGACAATGTGACTTCTTTTGGTGATGAATAGCAATGTGGAAGTAGACACCAAATAAACCCATCCTCTCCAAGTTGCTTTTTGGCCCTGGTGTTTCTTTGTAGCAATAGAAATGCTAACTAACGCAGCTGTGTCTATGCATCTGAGTTTGGGAAGGTTGTAATGCTAGGTGCTAATATCTGCCCTTGCCTTTGTTTGGTGGATGTTTTGTCCCTTGGTTGCCCTCTCTGGTTCATAGGAAAGTAAGGTGGCTGTGTGTTGCAGGAAATTCTTCTGGAATCCTGATTGGTGTAGCCACTGGGAATTCCAGGTAAAATGTGTTTCTACATTTTTGGAGCTGACACTTAGAAGTGGGGATGGACTGTGAGTGGGCTGTGGGGATCCATAAGAGGAAGAAAAGCAGGGTGGTCCACCAAGATCTGCTTAGTGCCTTGCAATGGAGGCAGAAAATGAAGAGCTACAGAGCTGGGGATGAGACTATGAGATTGAATTTGAAGAGCAGAGAAAGAGGTGAAGATCTGCAGTTAGCCCACCTGCTTAGCTGGTCAGCTGGGACTGCAGGTTCCTAGGGAATGCCTGCTGAGGTGGGAGCTGGGATAAGGCAATAATTGGCAGAGGGAAGAAGTTTGGAGAGTAAGATCTATGTGATCCTTTAAGACAGGAACAGAGATGAAGGGAAGTTACCTTAAGTGGTATGCTACAGATCTGGGAATGACATTGAAGCATTGTCTTAGAGGAGCTGAGGGAGAAGTGAAGATCTGCAGTTAGCCTCCCTGCTTTTCTGGCTGGAGTAGTGTGTTTGAGTATTTTATCTGCATGTATGTATGTGTACCACATGCATGCCTAATAGGTGCAGGGGTTAGAAGAAGGCATCAAATCTACTGGAACTGCAGTTATGGATGGCTATGAGCTATGGATGCTGGGAACTGGACATAGGGCCTCTCCAAGAGCAGCAAGTGCTCTTATCTGCTGAGCCTTCTCTCCAGACCCAGGATTATTGTTTAAAAATGTTTGAAAATAGGCATAAGTATGAGGGGTAAGAGAGGCAGTCTGAAGGAAGTGAGATGCTGTGGAGTGTGTACTTTCCAAGGGAGAATAGGAGAAAATATGACATATTGGAGTGTGAATACAGGCTCCTCCAGGGAGAGAAATGAAGTAATTAGCTTAGCATTAGCCATATGTACCATTTAGACTGCTCTCAGGTTACATCTCGGCCACCAAATGATCTCACTAACCAACTGAGCCAAGAAGCAAGCATCAACTCAAAAGGTTGCCAGAAAACCTTCTCTCTCTCTGCCTCCCTCTCCCTCTCCCTCTCCCTCTCCCTCTCCCTCTCCCTCTCCCTCTCCCTCTCCCTCTCCCTCTCCCTCTCCCTCTCCCTCTCCCTCTCCCGCTCCCTTTCCTTCCCCCTCTCCCTCTACCTCTCTGTCTCTCTATGTGTGTCTTGGTCTGTCTTTCTGTCTGTCTCTTTCTCTGTCTCTGTCTCTGTCTCTGATATGTGAGGTGACTCTGTATGTGCCTTGGCTGGAGTTACAATCTGATAAAAACAAAACTAGAAGCCATTAGGATTACACATGGAGTATAGAGCATATCCTTTCCCTGTAAATGGGGTTTCTGGTAAGACTCCCAGAAAATGACCAATTTGCAGTTGGGAAGGAAGAAACACATTAAGTCTTGTTCATTGTGCTGGAATTCTTGCTTCCCTTCTAGCAAGAGGCTGTGGCTGGATTCCAGAGGACTGGGCTTCTTTCTCTTTTCTTACATCCCCAAGAATCTTCCCTGTCTTTCTATCCTGCCTCAAAATGATATGTGCAGTCTAAATGGTACATATGGCTAATGCTAAAACAAATTAGATCCCAGGAAATTTGCCTTGGTTCCAAGTGGGGAATCATGGAAATAACGGTGAATTCTATCTGAATATCTTTGATATGCTCAACCTGTTCAGTGGAGATCAAAACCAAGGAACACAGAAGCATCTATAACTAGAGGTAAGAGTGAGATGGTAGAATAGTATTCCACTGTTTTAGTAAGGCCAGCTGAGGAACAGCAACTAGTAGTGTAAGATTCAGGGGAGAAGTTAGTTCCCTTGAAGACATATACCCATGGCAGGGAACTGCAAAGGACCTAAGTATGTAAGCTGAAAATGAGAATCACATAGGCATTCAAGGGTACCCTTACAGTCCAGTTTTAAGGTAAGGGATTGAGATTGACTAATTTAAAAAAAAATGTCCTTACTGCATAGCCAACACTAACAAGTTTGAAAACTGAATTCTGTACAACAGGTTGGCCAGCTGGAAATGCAAATTTGACAATGCAGAAAAAGTTCAGTGGTTTTTAAATGCTAAATTAAGTTAAATCATCTAGGAAATGTGTTTCAAATGCAGATTACAGCCTTGTTCACGCTCTGTTTTTGTGAAGAAATCTGCATTTGAACCATCAATCCAGATGAGGCTGTAGTTCATGCACATTGAACAATGACACCTGAGAAGAAACTGAAGTAAGTGACTAACGCTTAGCACTGGGCTAAAGAGAAAATATGCATTCCTAAACATAACAAACATCCCTCACTGAAGTGACAGAATGACCAACTAAACCTGAACTATGTCGCCCAGCAGAATGAAGACAAGCATCATAAAACAAAGGGAAATGATAGCCTAGATCTGCCAAGCAAATTTAATTTGAGAATAGCTATCTCCAAGCATACAAATGGAATCAGAACAAATGACCACTGAAAGCCAATTCAGGATATGGCCTGGACCCACTTCCTCTCCCTGCATTTTCTTTCATTTGTTTCTGTTAATGAAATTGAAGTGTATCACAGAGACACAGAACAAAGTAACTGCAAGGCTAAATGAACAGCATGTTCTCTGAACCCACTTTTCCAAAGTGCTATTGTGGGCAGTGGGTGGGGCAGGAAGGGGGGCTGCATTCTTTTGTCTTTAGCAAATGATAGGCCCAACAGTTGGAAAGCCTTGTATGGAGTATAGTATCAGCATGCAAGCATACAAGACACAGAGAGCTTCTGACAGATGAGAGAAGATTGGTGCAAAATTTTAATGGAATTACTGTTGATAGAGAAGAGAACTAACCTTTCATCTTACAAAACAAGTCAAAGGATGGCTACTTCCATGTATTTGCAACAGCTCATTTAGCTACACAAGGAGGAAAATCAAAACCTCTCTTCTTTGAAATGTCACAGATTTCATTGCTGCCCTCCAGGACCTCCACCCAGTTTCTTCTCATTTAGAATCATGGATCTTTAGAATCTTCTCTTCATGGGTAGCTTTGATATCAAATCCATCTACTCTTTATAATTGAAGCAACCCTAGCCAAATGTCTGCCAACCTGTACTTTGCAAGTATGAACAATGGCAATCAGTAACCTCAAGACACTTGGCAACATTTTTTTTTAATTTTTAATATTTTTTATTACGTATTTTCCTCAATTACATTTCCAATGCTATCCCAAAAGTCCCCCATACCCCCCCCCACTTCCCTACCCACCCATTCCCATTCTTTTGGCCCTGGCATTCCCCTATATTGGGGCATATAAAGTTTGCAAGTCCAATGGGCCTCTCTTTCCAGTGATGGCCGACTAGGCCATCTTTCGATACATATGCAGCTAGAGACAAGAGCTCCGGGGTACTGGTTAGTTCATCATGTTGTTCCCCCTATAGGGTTGCAGATCCCTTTAACTCCTTGGGTACTTTCTCTAGCTTCTCCATTGGGAGCCCTGTGATCCATCCAATAGCTGACTGTGAGCATCCACTTCTGTGTTTGCTAGGCCCCGGCATAGTCTCACAAGAGACAGCTATATCTGGGTCCTTTCAGCAAAATCTTGCTAGTGTATGCAATGGTGTCAGCGTTTGGAAGCTGATTATGGGATGAATCCCTGGATATGGCAGTCTCTAGATGGTCCATCCTTTCATCACAGCTCTAAACTTTGTCTATGTAACTCCTTCTATGGGTGATTATTCCCAATTCTAAGAAGGGCATAGTGTCCACACTTTGGTCTTCATTCTTCTTGAGTTTCATGCATTTAGCAAATTGTATCTTATATCTTGGGTATCCTAAGTTTTGGGCTAATATCCACTTATCAGTGAATACATATTGTGTGAGTTCCTTTGTGATTGTGTTACCTCACTCAAGATGATGCCCTCCAGGTCCATCCATTTGCCTAGGAATTTCATAAATTCATTCTTTTTAATAGCTGAGTAGTACTCCATTGTGTAAATGTACCATAATTTCTGTATCCATTCCTCTGTTGAGGGGCATCTGGGTTCTTTCCAGCTTCTGGCTATTATAAATAAGGCTGCTATGAACATAGTGGAGCATGTGTCCTTTTTACCGGTTGGGACATCTTCTGGATATATGCCCAGGAGAGGTATTGCTGGATCCTCCGGTAGTACTATGTACTTGGCAACATTTATTTGAAAGTCTCTCTATTTGATGGATCCCCCATTCTTCCCTCTAATTTCCCAACATAATCCTCACCCTTACCACCCCATGAACAGACATAGTCATCTAAGCACACAAAAGAGCACATTTTTATTAGGTTTAGGATAGCATTTTATTTGTCATGTAGAAGTAATTAACCTACAGATGATTAAGAATTTCAGTCCTACAATTTGCAAAACACATGAAACTGAAGAAGAACGAAGACCAAAGTGTGGACACTTTGCCCCTTCTTAGAATTGGGAACAAAACACCCATGGAAGGAGTTACAGAGACAAAGTTTGGAGCTGAGACAAAAGGATGGACCATCTAGAGACTGCCATATCCAGGATCCATCCCATAATCAGCTTCCAAACGCTGACACCATTGCATACACTAGCAAGATTTTGCTGGAAGGACCCTGATATAGCTGTGTCTTGTGAGACTAGGCTGGGGCCTAGCAAACACAGAAGTGGATGCTCAGAGTCAGCTATTGGATGGATCACAGGGCCCCCAATGGAGGAGCTAGAGAAAGTATACAAGGAGCTAAAGAGATCTGCAACCCTGTAGGTGCAACAACATTATGAACTAACCAGTACCCTGGAGCTCTTGACTCTAGCTGCACATGTATCAAAAGATGGCCTAGTCGGCCATCACTGGAAAGAGAGGCCCATTGGACATGCAAACTTTATATGCTCCAGTACAGGGGAACGCCAGGGCCAAAAAGTGGAAATAGGTGAGTAGGGGAGTGGGGGGGGGCGGAGGGTATGGGGGACTTTTGGGATAGCATTAGAAATGTAATTGAGGAAAATACCTAATAAAAAATATTTAAAAAAAAGAATTTCAATCTTTAACAAGAAGAGAATGGATCACTAGTTATGGGGGCACATAGCTCTAATTCCAGCAATAGGGAAGAAGAAGGAGGAGGAAGAAGAAGAACAACAACAACAACAACAAGGAGGAGGAGGAAGAAGGGGAGTTAGAGAAGGAGGAGAAGGAGGAAGAGGAAGAGGAGGAGGAGAAAAAGAAGAGAGACAAAATTAGAAGCCATCCTGTGCTACACAGTAATACTTTGTCTCAAAAAGGAAACAACACAGAAAGAAAAGAAAGGAGAAAGAATAGGAAGAGGATAGGTAGAAGGAGAAGAGAGGAAAGAGGAAGTAGAGCTGAAATTGCATACAGAGAATGAGTTCATGTATTATGAATTGTCCCCTCAAAAAGAAGATACAGAGATGGCTCAATGGTTGAGAGCATCAAATGCTCTTGCAGAAGACCAGTGTTCACTTCCCAGCATCCCATCAGGCTCATGGCTGCCTGTAACACGGATCCAGGAAGATGACTGACCTCTGGCCTCCTTACAAATGAGAGCTCATGTGTACATATTCACACAAAGACCTCCACTCTTACTCAAAATTTTAAATAAAATATATTTTTAAATATTGTTCTTTTGTTTCCAGTGCAAGCAGGAAGACTGAGTAAAGGACCCAGGCAAGCTCAGGCATGATAGCATGCATCTATAAAGATACTGCTCCTACCATCTTGATGAACAGCAGAGACAAGGGAATGCCTGGAAGTTAACAAGCCAGTTAGACTAGTATGTGCTGCTGTGAACAATAAATAGACCTGTCTCAAACAAGTCAAAAGGCAAGGATGGACACCCCAAATTACCCTCTGACCTTCACATACTCTCACACACTCACACTGTGGCTAATGCATACCTACGCATACACACACACACACAAAATGTATGCTTCTTCTTATTCCCTATCTATATTAAAAGCATCTAAGAGCAGGGGAAGGAGAAAATGCGATTTGTCATCAGAATAAGATGGATGTATGTGGTGGATCATAGCCCAGCTTCATAGCTCCTCATTGCAGTCAGGAAGATTTTACAATTGAATCTCTTATAATTTCACTATTTAAAGTGGACATTCTGACCCTATACATTTTATCACCACATAAAATGTGGCAGCAACGAGTCAAGGCCTTCAGTGTTTCCTGTATAGACTAATACTCCAAAATATCACAGTAGATGAGCAAAGTTAAAGAAAATGTTTCTAGTCTTACTGCCCATGAGGTTTTTGCTTAAGCATTATTCAGTAACATATTTAAAGTTTAACTGAAAGTTAATGCAACCACAGCATAGAGCTCATGATCTCATTTTCACAGACTCTATAATAATGTAAAGGAAATTTCCTTTGTATAAAAGAAATCTCAGCCCAGTCAAAAGAAACGTGATTTGGCATCTTACCACCACTAGTGATCAGCTTTGTGAGGATGAGGAATTCTCTTCTTTGAGCCTCTCTTTTTTTTTTTTTTTTTTTTTGGAAACAAATCACTAATTGCATCTACTACCGTAATTTATTGTTAGAAACAGAAATTATATAGCCCATATAATAAGGGTGATTGATACACATAAAGCTTAGTAAATCATAATATCGTTGTCTTTACTTTAGGAGGGTTTTTTTTGTAAAAATAAAATTTTTTCAGAAAGAAGTACAAATATTATCTATGCTAGGGGTATAGCTCAGTGACAGAGCACCTGCATGGCGTGTGCAAGAATCCAAAGTTCACATCAAAAAGAAGAAACAGAGGTCTGAAGGAGGAAGAGAGGAAGCAAGGGTTTATTGGTTTTTATGCAATTTTTTTTTAAAACTATACAACTTACAAGTACAGGAGTATCACAGATTTAATTTAATATAAAATTCTTAAAATTATTAAGTCTCCAAACAAAGATTTTTATGACAATTACACATCTGTGTGTCCTATGGTCAGTGTGTGGTTATCAGAGTACAACTTTCTGGAGTCACTTTCCTTCCATGTAGACTCTGAATTGGTGTCTGTATCCTTGGCCCATATTACCAGGAGAGGCTATGTGAACATCCTTGGTTCCAGCTGCTGCCTGGGGCCATATGGATGTCTGAGGCTGTGTAGAGCTGGCCTGACCCCTTGTGCCTGGGCAGTGCAGGAGAACACTGGCCATGGTGACATGAGTGCATGGGGCCTGTGTGGTGGGGGTGCTTATGTCACTTGCCAACTGCTCCAGCCAGGATAACAGCCCTTGCCCCTCACCTGGGCAAAGTGGGAGAGCTTGCCGGCTGACCCACCACTCAGCTACCACCCAGGTCCAGATCCAGGGTTTTGAGTTGTCCCAGCCCAACATCTACCCTAGCTCAGAGGAGTCCAGGTGAGGATCTAGTAGTGATAGTGTAACAGAAGCCAGAGACCTCACACCAGACTAATGACTCATCACAGTGAACATTTTTAAAATAGGGTCTCACTATGTGGCCCTGGCTGTCCTGTCCTGGCTGGTCTGAAGTCACATAGATCCACTGGACTATGCTTTCCAAGGCTAAAATTAAAGGCATGTTCCACCACACCCTGTACATACAACTTTACTGTGAAGTTACATTGATGATCTTTCAGATGACCAGCCTAACTCATATGTGATCACACTGGACTCACATGTTTTCTCATTCACGTGTTTGAAGAAAGCAAGCCAATTGCTGACACTGTGTCAAAGATGTTATGTACATTTTTGCTCCTATAAGAGAACTAACTTAAGAAACAAATAAGGAAGAAGCCCTTACTTTGGCTCATGGTTTCTGAAGACTGAGTCCTGGGACAGCTGGATCTATGGCTTGAGGTCTGAGGTGAGTCGGAACATAATGGTGATAGGAGTTTGTGCCTCATGGTGCCAAGAAAACAGAGTGAGAAAAAGCATACTTCAATCTGCATGCTTCCTCCTTCCTCTTTTGATTCCAGAATAGCTTCCTGTCCTTTAGATGAGGCTACCCACATTCACCGCGAGTCTCCCTTTCCCCTTAATTAATCCTCTCTGGCAAAACCACCACAGGTTCACGCAGAAGAGTATTATATTAATCTCTTTGGTATCACTCAGCGCAATCAAGTTAATGATCATGATCAACTGTCACAGATGGGTGTCTTCCCTGACACCTGAATAAATTGCTGTGCCTTTGTGATTCTAATGTGTATTATGTGCATTCTGCAAACTGACTCTGAAAGGTCTGGTGATAGAAAAGGACAAAAGGTGAATCTCACTGGGCTGTCCATCTACAACTGCCAGCAAAGGAAGTGTTAAATGTAGAAGCAGAGTTGGACAAACTATCATCAGGCTATTACTATGGGAAGTAAAAAAAAAAAAAAAAAAATTAGCCTTCAACGAACAGGGCGATGTTTCATGATGTTAACATGAAATCTCAAAAGTTTGCCAAGAAAGTCTTAGATATGCAGGTCAGACCAACTGTCTATTGAATTAGGCCATTTTTATGCCCACTCTGAAGAGTTCACATTCTGGATGTTATTAGTTAAGCTTATGAGCTTTAAAAGGTATTATCATGACACACAAAGAAAGAAATGATTTTCTCCTGCTCTTTGTTTTATTTCTATGAATATGCTTTTCATGTTATATATAATCAGAAAGCTTGATTTCTGAAGCAAGGCTAAAAGTTAACAGCCCTGAATATTGATTTTTTTCTTCTTCTTCTTCATCTTGAAAACATTTGTTACATTGTTCCTATTTCTTGTACTGAACTTAAAAAAATAATAATTTATAGCAACCAGTTACAACCAAAGTCAGTTTCTTCTCAAACAAACTAGCTCTGCTTGTTGCATTTCTTAATGTTAAAGCTCAAAGGGATTTCACACCTAGTCACCAGTATATGAATTATAGTTAATAAACCATTGCTCTCTGTGAACATTATGATTTTTCTACTATTATATATTCCTTAAATTAAAATTTTTAAAAATTCCACTCCACTCGGTGCAAGTAAAATAGGCTTAACAGTGAGTAATTGCTGATCATTTTTGCCAGATATTTTTATTAGAATTACATGGTAACCATGAAAATGGGTTTGCATGTGCTTAGGGAACCTTAATTTTCGGATTAAATAAAATACATGGTCTTATTTTAAATCAGGCTCGTATTGTACAATAGACCAATTTTTTAAATGAGCTACCCTACACTTAATGTCATTAGTAAACAATACATTTAGTCACAGAGGAATACCAGGCTCATACATTTAAAACACTTCAGCATCTCGTTATACCAGCTGAACCCTCACACAGTGATGTAACCTAACAATAGCTATTTACGTATCCAAATGGATACAGAAGCAAGATTTCCTAGCACAGATGCTGACTCTTGTCTAAGAAAAAGTCAAAATAGCAATTATTATTTTATATGTGAAGTCTCCTTAGCATCCTTCAGGGGAGTCAGAGATTGTTATTCTTTGTTTCCCCAGAAGTGGGCATGTGTCTCTGGGAGGGGAAGGATGGGGGGAGACTGCTTGGACCTGGGAGAAGTTGAGGCGTAGAAGTTGAAAATGAATATGACCAAGATATGCTGTATGAAATTCTCAAAGAATCAATAAAAAATTTAAATAAACAGTAAACAAAAATTAGCAGTACTGAAAATTGTCAAATTCAACATCTTAATTACTATTGACTATCTAAAAGTAGTATTCTATAATTTAGAAATTATATAGAAATAAAATAGGTTTACATATATTTACAAGCTCTGAATCAGAGACACATTATAGGATGAAAATCTACAGGAATCATCTGGTCCCTTTCTGCTTCAGTAGCCCACCTCAGATCCACTCTCTATAACACACACACACACACACACACACACACACACACACACACACGCGCGCACACACACTCATCACATGCTCTATAACCTCAGCAGGGTTACTATAAGCAGATTATATTTGTTTAATTCCACATTGTCTCAGACTGCTTTATGTTATAAAACAAAATATTTGAGCCTACTTTGTTTCTAAAGAGACTTATTTGGCTAAAGGTTTTATTGCTGGAATATCCAAACAGCATGCACAGTGCCTTCTAAGTTAATGAGAGTCCCCTAGCTGTAGCATGGTGGGGCAGAGAGACATTGAAGAAGCAGCTTGCAGAGGGGCAAACACATGGGACATCCTCTCTATAACAAGCATTACTCCATGAACAAAACTCAAGCTCTCATGATCTAGCTGCCTGCTACCAGGCCTCACCTCAGAAAGGCACAATATCACTATGCTAGGGCCAAGCATGGGTCACACGATCTCTTAGGCAACAAAGCACATGCAAGACACTAAGTGTTCAACAAAAAAGAGAAAAGTTACGTCTCCTGGTAGGAAAGCAGTTCTTACTGCCTAAATCCTTCAAAAATTGGTATGCATCTGACAGTCTCACTGTTAGGTAATTAAAACTCAAAGCAAAAATTGGTCAGAATACAACTACACCAATAAACAATGTATATTCTCTTTCTTTCCTTTCATCCTTATGAGTTTTGTCATCTTTCTTCCACTCTTCCACTATGGCTTTGATGCAGATTTGGAAAGAACATGAACACCAACCCAAGTATAATTTCAATGGATATATTTAAGTGAGAGTTTTTTCAAAATATTTCACATTTATAGCTATTGCAAAAAGTATCTCTTATGATTTATGCATTCTCTAGAAGTTTAACTAGAATCTGCACAGTATTTAAGTATTTCTCATTAAATACCTCACAACCAGTTTCCCTATAAAATGCTCAATTTTACATAAAACATACTTGCATATAAGCATACATTCACATGCAAAATCATGGTACAGTTTGCTGCAGATGCAGATTTATCTTGTCTTATGAAAATAAGTAAAAGGAACACTAACCTCTTGTCCAGAACTTTTAAATAATTACTAAACTGCAAATATATATTTGACAGAAAATGAGTTTGTAGATTCATTATGTGATTCAGTGATAAATTAATTATTGACATTTTGCTTATGTTGTCATATCAAAATATATGAGATAAAAGCAGTGATATCTAAGACTTTCTTAAAAAGTAACTTTGTCATATATAAATATATATATAAATGATTTATATATAATAGATATATAAATGTTTTAATCTGTATCTATTTATTTACTTACTTATTTGTGTGTGTGTGTGTGTGTGTAACAGAGGGAGAGAGTTGGTGGGGGGAGATATTAATATGCTGTAAGATGAGTATATGTGTGGGAGGGTCAAAGGACAACTTGTGGCTGTTGGTTCTCTCTACCCTGTGGGTCCTACAGTTCAAACTCAGGTCACCAGACTTGCCACTAAGTGGTTTTATCTGCTGAGTTATCTTTCAGCCTCTCGTTTCAAATTCTATATTACAATTAGAGATTGCCTTCTTGTGTGCTTCTGAGAATTTTTCAGATATGAAGATAGTGAATAACATTTTGAAATATACTTCACACTTACATAGCAGAACTTAAATGCTGCTACGGAGATGAAGGGTCCTTTGATAATAACAAGGCACAACTGATTTTCTGATCTCTGTTCATTTTAAATATTGGAAGACATTCATTGTACTGTAGGTAAATGAAGAACTCATTCCATTAAATTATTTCAAAACCAGGAATACCAACAGTTCTAGCCACATGTAATTTCACATATTTCTTTTTCATTTTAAAACAAAAATATACAATATCAGAAGAACAAATAGTTTAATTAAGATATTTGTTGTAGAAAATATATTAATATTTAAATTTTAATAACACTTCTAGTTATTCTTGAGTCTCCAAAACAGAAATACTAAAAATCATCAAAAAATTTACAAGGGACTTAGAAAGATGATTGCAGAGGTCCCAGGTTGGTTTCTAGTACCCACATAATGACTCCAGATACAGAGGATCTGACACCCTCTTCTGACATTCACAGACACCAAGCACATATGTGGTATACAGATATACATGCAGGCATAACACACATACACATAAAATAAATAAATCTTAAAAAGAGTTGATAAAAAATAAAAACTAAAAAAATGAGACTTTCTGAAGTTAATGTTTTAAATAGTAGCAAAAATATAATATTTTGAAGCATTTGATTTATTTAAATTTTGATGAAAAATAATGTATAAAATAATTCATCAGTAAATAATCCAAGTTATAAGAACTTCTAAATATAATTACATTATATAAATAATGTACAGCTATTTCCTAAATTGCATTAATCCTCCGATAACATGAAAACCAGTTTCAATGAAATGTTTTCAGTGGGCACACTTAGAACTCTGAGGAATGGTGCTACCCAATGCTAATTCAAATCTCTCAAATATGAAGTCACAGAAATACCATTGCAAATCACAATTTTTCATAAACATTTAACAGATGAAAGAGTCCCTGATAAACAACTTAACGTCATAATCAGACAAAATTGTATATGTTCATAGTGGTATGCCCCTAGACCTTACTCCATAATCAAGGAAGAAGGAGTTGAAACTAAATCTAAAAGGTTTTCCCTAGAAATAAAGCATAGTAGATCAGAAGTAATATGGCTGACAGCAAAGCAGAAGAAAGATCAACAATAATTTCTTGAAAAGATAAAACTAAAAACTAAAAAAAAAAACTTTAGCAAGATCAATAAGAAAAAGAGAAAATATAAATGAAATATAAATTAAATATATTATAATAGATTGCTCAGAAAAGAAAGGAAGAAAGAAAAAAACTAAGAACTATTTTGAGTAATTACATGGCAACATACTAAAGAAAAAAACTGGAAGAAATGGATAAATTCACACACACACTCATCTATCAAAACTGAATCCAAAGGCAATAAAAATGTAGTTGTAGTGGCAATATCTTGCAATCCTAGAACGTAGGTGAATCATGAGCTCCTATGTAGCACACAGTAAGACTCTGGAAAAAAAGCAGGATGAAGAAGAAAGTATAGAGGAAGAGGAAGATGAGAAGGAAGGAGGAGAGAAGGAGAAAAGTGGAGTATCTGACCAGAAAGGAAGTTAAATCAATAATTAAAAATTTCACAATTATAGAAGCCCATGACCAGGTATCTCATGCTTGAATTCAAAGCAGAATTTTTACCAACCCATCTAAACCTCTTTCCAAAAGGTATAAGAGGGCTGGAGAGATGGCTCAGTGGTTAAGAGCACGGGTTACCAGAGGACATGGGTTCAATTCCCAGCACCCATCTGGCAGCTCACAACTGTCTGTAACTTGAGTTCCAGGGGATCTGCTACCCTCACACAGACATATATGTAGATAAAACACCAATGCAACATAAAAAGTAATAAAAACATAAACCAAAAAGTAACAAAAATTATTTCTATACTTGTTTATAAAACCTAGCATCTCCTAGATACCAAAGCCAGACAAAGAGTTTGCAAAAGGAAAGGAAGCTAAAATACTATATATGTAATGAACACAAAGCTGAAAGTCTCAGTTAAATACTAGAAAACTGAATTCAACTGAATTTTCAAAGTATTATTCAATACAATCAAGTGAGGTTTATTATGGAGAGGCAAGGATGGGTCATCGCAACACATGGCTCTACCATAACTGACAGAGGGACTCCATGTTTCAGAGGATGTGGTTGTTATCATAGAAGAGGAGACACCAGCTTAGTCCCCGACATGAATAGTTTATGGCAGAGTATGTTCACATAGTATGGACTAGGTTACAGAGAAAGTAGCCAGAATCAAAAGCAGTTTAGTGTCTGTACATGCCAGCCATGCCTTATTTTCTAAGAGCTTTGAATCCTTCAAAATCTTGCCACAAACTAGAGATTGTTGAAAACAGAAGCTAGCAGTTGACAGTTTAGATTCAAGCATAACACATACATCCTAAAAAAGACAAAACCCATATGATTATTTCAAAAGGAATATTCACAATATTCAACATACATATTATGATAACTCTATGAAACAAGGCTAGAGGAAAACGTCCACAATTCAATTAAGGTCATATGTGAAAATAGAATAACTAACTAATAGACTAATAATAAAATAAAATAGCCAATAAAATAATTATGAGTGACTATGATCAAAATACATTGTATGAAATCTCACAGAATTAATAAAAATATTATTTTTTAAGAAAATTTAAATGTAGTAGGGCCGTGGTAGCATACACCTTTAATCCCAGCATTTGGCAGGTAGAGACAGGCAAATATCTCTGAGTTCAAGGCCAGCCTGGTCTACAGAGCAAGTTTCAGAACAGCAAGGCAATAGAGAGAAACACTTTTTCCAAACAAAAAATTAAAGTAAATGTAACAATAATAATAATAAAATATAGGAAAAAATAATCTAAGCAGAAAGGCTGAGAGATTTTCCTTTTAGATATAGTACAACACCTCACTCTCAGCATCCTTTGACCTTTCTACTGGGAGGCCTGCATGGGTCTGTATCAGGTACTTGTGTTGTGTGTATGTTGTGGTGTTTTTGTGAAAATTCCAACAATAGGTGTGAGCCTGTCTCTGAGACTTCTGCCTGTTCTTGAGACTCATTTCCTTCGACCTATTTGCCTAGTCCAGCCTTGATATGAAGGCTTTGCCCTGTCTAATTGTATTTGAGAGGCCTGCTCTCTCTGAAGGGAGATGGAAGGAGATTGGATCTAGGGAAGAAAGGAGATGGGGGAGCTGGAAGGAGTGAAAGGAAAAGAAACTGTGGTTGGGATGTACTGTGTGAGAGGAGAACCTATTTACATGTCTTCTGTTTTCTCTACTCTCCACAACAGTGAAAATCTTGGCAGAAAAAAAAAATTGAGTAATAAAGCACCAGGACAGGTGAATTCATCTGTGAGGAGAGCAAAGTGATATCTGCAGAAAACTGGAGAGCTTAAACTACAATAAAACCTTAGGCCTACTAAATGAGTTTACTAAGGGCTCAACATATACAACTATGGAATAAAAAAAAAAAAAGTGGCCGGGCGTGGTGGCGCACGCCTTTAGTCCCAGCACTCGGGAGGCAGAGGCAGGTGGATTTCTGAGTTCGAGGCCAGCATGGTCTACAGAGTGAGTTCCAGGACAGCCAAGGCTACACAGAGAAACCCTGTCTCGAAAAAACAAAAAAAAAAAAAAAAAAAAAAAAAAAAGTGGCATTTCTATAGGCTAACAGTGAAGTATTGGGAAATGTTTGACTGATATTTGTTATAATAGCAAAATATAAAGCACACAGGGATAAATTGGAGGAGAGAGGCAAAGGACTTGGACTCTGAAAATTATAAAGCACTGAGGACAAAAGTTAGCTGAAGACATGAGTAGCTTGGAGAGATCGCTTTTGCTCATGCACTGGAAGAATGAATAGTGTTAAAATGTACTGAGTGTCCAAAATGTTCTCCAGATCAAATGCAATCCCTCTCAAATTTCCAATAACATTTTTCAGAGATAAGAAGACAATCTTAGAATTCATTTGAAAACACAAAGGGGCAAAGGACAAGTAGTTTCAGATATGCAAGATGAATGGGTCCTGGATATCAGATCTCCAGCACAGTGGCTGCAGTTATTACTGTTTTCTACACATAGAAATTGGGTATGAAGGTAGATAATAAATGTCTCAAAATAAAAAATGTGGTAAGTGGAAGAAGCCCTGATTGTATGGTTATTATGGACAAAGTACCCCAATACTTTAGACCTATGTACTTGGAATACTGAGTCCTTGCCCTGGTCCAGGTACAGATGATAACACTGGTGTGTGCAGAAAGTATAACTGTGGTCTGTGCAGAAAATACCATCCTAGATGACTGAGACAAGAGATGGATCCCCAACTCCTAAATGACTGAGACAGGAGACTGACCCCCATTAGGATAGTCTCCTTCAGAGATTAACTAACCCGCCTGTGTGCTCAGCTGAATATAATATGCATATGTATATAATAATCACACTGAGTCTCCGATCTGCAAGTGCATCTCCACCAGAGAGCATGACTGCTCAGAGTGCATATCTTACCTAATGATTGCTATTCTGCATGTGTCTATTGCAGTGATTCTCAACCTTTAATACTATGACCCTTTAATATATTTCTTCGTGTTGTGATGATCCCCCAACCATAAAATTATTCATTACTACTTAATAACTGTAATTTTGCTAATGTTATGTAATGTAATGTATCTGGCATGCAGTATATCTGATATGTGACCCTTAAAAGGGTCTTGACCCACAGGTTGAAAACTACTGATCTACTGTTTCTTCATTCTCCACACCACAACTCCATTCCGGTTGGTTCCAAAGCTTTAAATTAGTAGAAAGAATAAAGAGAATGGTAGTTGCTAGAAGCCAGAGGAGGGAGCAATGAGAAGTAGTTTAATGAATCTAGAATTTCATTTATACAATACAAAAGAGTTCTAGAATTTTGTTTAACAATGTTTGATACTACATTTGATATCAAATTAATACATTTGATACTACAAATTTTACACTCAAAATGTTTTAAATGGTGTGATGGTTTGAATATGCTTGGCCCAGGGAGTGGCATTATTAGGACCTGTGGCCTTGTTCAAGGAAGTATGTCACTGTAGGGGTAAAACTTGAGAACCTCCTCCTAGTTGCCTGAAAATTCTGCTCCTTTCTTCCTTTGAATGAAGATATAGAACTCTCAGCTCCAGCATCATGCCTACCTGGATGCTACCATGTTTCCTACCATGATGATAACAGACTGAACCTTTGAACCTGTAAGCCAGTCCCAATTAAATGTTCTTATAAGAGTTGCTTTGGTCATGGTCATCTCTTCACAGCAATGGAAATCCTAAGACAGGTGACAAATTTTATTTGTGCTTTTTACAACAAAAAATTAAAAACCAATTACTAAAACGCTGTTTTGAGTATTTACAGTCATTCTAGACACTATGTCTGAATTGGTTAACTTTACAAAACTTCCACCCAGGGCAGTTGAGGACCAAGGAAGGAGAATTCCTGCTGCTCTCAACTGTGGTTCAGGAAGCCTCTCTCTTTGGTGAGTAGCAGCTAATGCAAAGTTTTGGATGGAACTTGACAAAGTACTGAGTATAAGTAACTGAGTGCTCAGCTGTGAGTGGATCACCTCACATTTTCATAAAGACACCAGGACACAAATGGAAAAGCCAGCAAAGGAAGAGGAAAGACATGAAATGTCCACTTCTGAGCATGACTGGCTTTTACTGACATTAACTCATAGCAGCTGTAGTTACCTGCACATGATCAAGCCAGCCCAAAAGCAGCCCTTTCCTGCATGCAAAGGGGCGGGGCTCTTAAGGTCCCATACCTATTGGAGGAGTTATTGACAGCTGATAGGGAATGAGGACGAGAGAGACACTTTCCTTTCAGGATATGGCCACTGGTAATTTGCTCTTCTCCCATTGGATAGCCACTTTCCCGTGTATGTATAAGCAGCACTGATTGGACTAGGATGGGGAGAGGGGCATGGTATTAACAGCAAAACAATGAAAATAAAGAGAGTACACAAAGTAGGAAGGAAGAGTGGATAAATCAGTATAGTGAGTTGGGGAAGGTAATAGAGTATAGATAAGATCAATATACATTGTATAATTATATGGTATTTTCAAAGAGTACAATTATTATATAAAATATATAAATGAACAAAAATATAACTTAAAAATGAATTTCATGACAACTAATACTATTATCTTGATTTTAGAGAGAGAGAAAAAAAGGCCTAACATTCAGAAAGTTTAACTAACAACTACTAACTAGCTTTTTGACTTGTAAGTGAGTCACTAGCTTATTTCTAGAATCTGTGTCTCAAATTGCAAGGCTAGACTCCTTTGTCTACTCAAAACCAGTCTGAGGATAAATGGATGTCTCAGCTAGATCAAGGCTGTAGAAATAGCTGAGCACTGGGAAAGATGCAGAATTTTGAGAAACGGTTTCCTTGGAGAGACATGTTTCACTCGTGTAAAGGGGGCTTGAAGGATGGACCTCCTCTGACCCCAAGAAGAAGCAGACACACATGAAATGTAATATGGCCATATTTGAGGCTAGGAATATTGCTGTTGTGGACATTCATGTGGGCATATTTGGGTAGATATATTCACATTTTTATTGAGTATATCAATGACAACTTTAAAGCAATTATTAGATGCTTATGCAGGCCTAGGGGATTAGAAGGGGTTGTGGAGTATTGGCTTAGATGAGAGGTTTTCTGAGATTTATTTTTTCTATTTTTACATATATTAATGAATGTTTTGCCTGCATGTATGTCTGTGTACTGTATGCATGCACTGCAACGGCCATGAAAGCCAGAGAGGGGCTCAGACTGTTGTGAACTGCCTGTGGTTGCTGGTGACCAAACCTGGGCCCTCTGGAAGAGCAGCAAGTGCTCTTAACCATGGAGCAATCTGTCTTCCCCTGCTAATATATTGTTTAATGGGTTTATTAAGATGGTCTAATTGTTGAGCCGGCAAGATGGCTCAAAAGGTATGCATGCTTTCAGATGAGCAGGTCTAGGTTTGATCCTCTTAGAAACCAAATACTGGAAGAAAAACACAGACTCCTGCAGGTTGTTATCTGACCTACACACATATAGCATGGCATACTTGTGTCTACGAGAAATTTAAAAGGAAAAGAAAGGGAGATATATCCATGAGGGCTAATATGATAGCTCAGTGGATAAACACCTATGTTTCACCCTTGGGATCAACATGGTAAAAGGAGAAAACTAACTTCTCTGAGTTGTCCTCTAACTTTTACATACATATTGCGGCATTCTTATACAAATATATCACAGGTGATAGATAAATAAATGATTGATATAAAAGTAGACAATGATGTCGGGTAGATAGACGGTCAAACTGATAGATAGATAGATAGATAGATAGATAGATAGATAGATAGATAGATAGATAGATAGATAGATAGACAGACAGACAGATAGATAGATAGATAGAGTAATAAGATTCTGATGGTCAAAATTCTCAAACCATACTAAAAGTTAATTGAACGCTTTTAATAGCTGAGTTCTATGATGTCTGAATTATATCTCAGTAAAACAGTAAATTGCAAAAATTTAAAGAGGTACCCTAAACATATGAATCAAGATAAGTAATACTTTAATGCAAGAATTATAAAAATAAAAATAGTGTACAAATAAATTACATTGAACAAAATAAATAAAATAAATAAAAACAGTCTAGCTTATGTTTAGATTTTTACCTGCTTTGCTGCACAATAGGAAAATCATTTCCATACAGTCCTGTTTTCAGGTCAATGCTCAACATTTTGTCATTGTGCCAAAACACCTGATAAAAACAGATTAGGAGGAAAGAATTGTTTAGCTTGTGCTTTCAGACTATTCGGTCCATCACGGTATATGGAGTTTAAGCAAGTTTCTTGCCTCATTACAGTTAGAGAGAGAGAGAGAGGAATAAGAGACTGGGGACAACACAAGAGCTTCCGAGTCATATCTCAATGACCCAGTTTCTACAAAGAGTTACTGCCTCCTGTTTACCACCACTGCCCAATAATGCCATCAGCTTATGAACAAATACTTCTGTGCTGAGAGAGGCCAGCATTCTGTAGGATCTAGGGTGAAAGATTTGAATCCATGGATCAGTACCAACTGAATAAAAGACCCAAGTACTTCTCTCCATTGGTCTAAGATGCTTGAGACCCATCAATGAACCTGATCACTGATGTATTTAGAGCCCCCAGGCTCCAGGCACTTTCCCTAAACCTCAGCAGCTGGCAACCAAGCTCTCAGTGCAGGAGTCTTGGACAAACTGCATATATAAAGCATGGTGGCTATGTGTCTTTCCTACAGTCCATGGTTATGTAGATTGACAAAGTCATGTGAAGAGACTGACAGTATGCCTTTGTGTATAGTCATTTGATGAGATATTTTGGCATTTATCTTTATAGTTGGAAATATGAGAAACCGATTTTTGTTTCATTTCGGGTTGTTTTTTGTACATGTATCTGGGTATGTGCATTTCCCTTCTCCCTCGGGTGTTAAAATTGCTCATCAGAGCACTAAGAAGGAGTTTTCGTTGGGAACTCTGAGAGAGTTTGAACTGTTCTCTGCAGAGCAACTATGCTCTGGATGATACTACGCTTCTGGGGGAGAAAAAGAATGGATAGTAAAACTAAAAAAAAATTTCTGTGCTGAGAGAAGTCAGCATTCTGTAGATTGTAGGGCACAAGATTTGAATCCATGGAACAGTGCAAACTGGATACTTCTCGCCATTGTCCTAAGAGGCTTAAGAGCAACTGACAAACGATGAAAAGACTCACCACTAAGTCTCTTCCTAGACTTCATGTCTGGGGAGAGGTAAGGTGAAATGAAGCAGAAAGGAGCTTACTGATGGAAAATCTGGATGCTGGTTATATGTGGTAAGACTGTGGAAGGGATCTCCAAGAAACCCACTAGGGGGAGTCCACTTTAAACATATCAGCTCTACGGTGCAGGAAGGCATGACTCTTAAAAGTGATAAGGCAAGAGAATCATGAATTTTAGGCCAGCCTGAGTTATATACATGATAATATGTCTCAAAAGGGATGGGGTGGTATACAATTAGGGACACTAGCCCAAATGTCTTCATCCTACTAACTATGACACTGGAGGACACTGGTGCATTCTAATGGGGTGCAGAGAAGAGGGGCTTCACACAAGAATGTTTCCACTTCCCTCAACAGATTTCCAGGTTAGTTGGAGAGAAGATAAGATTGTGTGTCAAGTCCACTTTGAATGGCTAATATCCTGACTTTGAATAACTTCTGGCATGGGAATTCTCATTTCTGAACTGAGTCTATGTTGATGACAAAGTGACTATTGCTTCTTGTTTCCTTGAAAGGCTTAGAAAAGTCACAGAAGTATTATTCCCCATGGAAAGAATATTCCATCTAGGAACAGAATAACAACATACCAATAAGTAAATTTTAAAGGAACAGAAGGGAGAAGTAGATGGCATTTTTAGTACATCTCATGAGTCAGAATTACATATTTACATACTGATATAAAATGAAATATTAAGCCCACTTTTTAAAATGTAGCAGTTGAATATGTATTTATATGGAATTACATTCAAACACAGTATTTTTCATATTGTAAAAGTGTATATGCTGATGATACAATTTATATTAAAACTGAAAAGTGATCTGAAAGTGGAGATGAGAGGTAGAATTTGCCCAGCATGAGCAAAGGCAATGGACTTCTCATTTTCCAGCTCAGTCAGCACCCTAACTGTGATGGATGCCACCAAAGGGTGGGGTCTGGGGGTGGTGGTGTCAAAATTGTTAATAACAATAAGTATCATTCTGTCTGTCCTGGAGATAGAAGACCACTGCTTGCTTGCGCGCGTGCTCTCTCTCTCTGTCTCTGTCTCTGTCTCTGTCTCTGTCTCTGTCTCTCTCTCTCACTCTCTCTCTGTCTCTCTCTTTCACACACACACACACACACACACACACACACACACACAAAACCAGAAACCACTTCATGAGAGAATCTCTATTGATGATAAGCAGAAATGCCTGAGATACCTGCTCTTCACTGCATACACATTTGTATCTTTTGAATTTTCTACTGTACACTGACCATTCAAAAAATGATAACTCAGCAGTTAAAAGCTCTTTTTACCAAGTCTAAGAACCTGAGTTCAGTCTTTGAGTACCACATGATGGAATGAGAGAATGGATTTTTACAGCTTAATCTCTGACCTCCACACACACATGCTATAGCACACACCTGCACATACACAAACACACAAAATAAAATAATTTTAAATAAATAAAAAATGAGTTTATATCTACATGTAAAGATGATATAATGAAAGTAAATGAAGAGATAACAATAAAATAGGAAAACAACCCTCCCCTAACACCCTTCTTCCTACCCAAATCACATATAGGGAAAGAGGAATGAATGAATACTAGTTAAAGAATATAGAAGGCCAGGCAGTGGTGGCAGTGGTGGCGCATGCCATTCATTCCAGCACTTGGCAGGCAGAGGCAGGCAGATTTCAGAGTTCAAGGTCAGTCTGGTCTACAGAGTGAGTACCAGGACAGCCAGGGCTATACAGAGAAACCCTGTATCAAAAAACCAAATATATATATATATATATATATATATATATATATATATATATATAGAGAGAGAGAGAGAGAGAGAGAGAGAGAGAAGTTTTGAGATTCATGAAATTGCTGTGGGCAGAGTGCTTGTTTGCTTGTTGCACATGAGTGAGGACCTGAGTTCCTTTTGCTAGGTCCCAGGTCTCAAGGTAAGATATGGCAGCATGTGTCTATAATTATAACACTGGGCAGGCTAAAATAGGAAGGTTGTCAGAGTGTCCTGGCTAGTCAGTTTAATTGATGAACTTCAGGTTTAAATAGAGACACTGTTGTTGTAAAAATTCCTTCCTAAATTGAAACATTACATCCTGCATGGAAGCTCCTTAATCAGAAAGGTAAACAAAACAGCTTTAGGAAATTCCTGAAACTGACCAGTTTGACTAGACGAAACAATAAAAGCTTCTCAGACAAATTAAGCTGAGCTGCAAAGAAGAATTCAGAAGAGTAAAATTGTAAAGACTCTTCAGACTCAGAGGAGCTACCAGGAAGAAGCAGAACTCATCCAGATAATCTGGAAGATTTTAAAACAAATGATGCACCTGGAATGGACAATTTCCAGCCTGTTGAGCTTCCTGTAGACTGTGCAGTATGCAGCAGGTTCCCAGTTTTTGTGAGCTGTTATCTATGCAGGAGTAAGCTCTGGTGATGTAGCTGCCTTTACATCACTGCTGCTCTTGTAAGCAACCCCAAAAAATTTATGGTTTATCAAGCTAGGCTTTGGTGTTGTCTGTACTTTGGTCTGTCATAAGATTGCTATCTATGGTGAGTAGGCATGTGTTTTGCATCTCCCAAGGAAAAGATTTGGCACACAACAGACTGCTTCAAAACCTAAGATGGAGATCAATATTTAATATTCACAGGCACACACACCAAGGAACACAAAAGTGGTAGAGGAATCTATCAACAGTATGAATGAACCTACATTTACCCTAGCATGGAATTCAGTCCACTTCACTTAGTCTATTGATTTCTATACTAATCTCTCTACAAACACATGCACACACACACACACACACACACACACACACACACACACACAGTCCCACCAAATATCTAGGTACCCTATGATCTAGTTCATATATAAGAATACATATCAAAAGTAGACAACTTTACCTTTTTATTTCTCCCTCTAGTTAGTAGTAGAAAAGGTCATCAGGAGAAGGTAACTCAAGGGAAACTGGCCCACAGTTTCTCTTTCAGCAAACTGAGGTCTACTCTAGAGCTAAGAAGCTTAATTCTAAGAATGTCATTAGTGAAAGTGAGCTATATACACCTATTTTGTCAGAACATGATCCCTCACCCCTAGTAGAAGGCTTTTAATGAAAGGTGCAAAATGATATCAGACTCATGTTTTGAAGGGGAAATAGCAAGGAAAAAAAGCAATATTCCATCACTGATGCCAGACAACATCGAACCATGTGTAATACCAGCTTCAGAAGATCCAATGCCCTCTTCTGGCTTCTGTGGGCACCTGAAATCTGAATACACACACACACATACTTCAAAAGTAAAAATTAAACAACTTGACCCAAACCTAAAGAAAAAGGCATAATATGAGTAAGGGAATCAATTCTCTACAAGTGTCTTGCCTTTTTAAAAAAAAAAAAGAAAAAAATTAGGTATTTTCTTCATTTACATTTCAAATGCTATCCCAAAAGTCCCCCAGAAGCTGGGAAGAACACAGATGCCCCTCAACAGAGGAATGGATACAGAAAATGTGGTACATTTACACAATGGAGTACTACTCAGCTATTAAAAGGAATGAATTTATGAAATTCCTAGGCAAATGGATGGACCTGGAGGGCATCATCCTGAGTGTCTTACCTTTTAAAGAATGGTAATTTAAGAAAAACAAAACAAAAATTCAAAGATGAGTTGCAAAGCTAGAAATGGTTTTTAAAAGTTTTTTGGAGAGGCCTGGAAGAATATTATTTAAGAACTAATAATAAACGTCACATGCAAAACCCTGGTGAGCTCACCAGAGCAAGAGCAGATTTAGAGAAAAAAGAATACACTCATAAATAGAGAATGGAAAAATTCTGTGCAACATAGCAGTGGCTTTAGG
Organism: Mus caroli; assembly: GCF_978045245.1. Taxonomy (NCBI): domain Eukaryota; kingdom Metazoa; phylum Chordata; class Mammalia; order Rodentia; family Muridae; genus Mus; species Mus caroli. The sequence continues at coordinate 64,090,810 of NW_028227261.1, forward strand.
TGGAAAACCCAGAGAAACATAGCCATGTGTTCAGAGAAACTCCTTTAAAATAAACTTACTCTAGTTGAAATGTAAATGTAATGTTCATATTGAATGGGCGAATTCAAGGTCATCTGATTGTAAATACCCATTCTCGAAATCAGTCAGTCCTTATCAGGCCTTCATTCTCAGTAACATGAAGTGATAAAAGCCACTAGAAAACACCTAAAAAAATATTTTTAAAAAAGGAAATACTATCCCATATTATGATCTCAAAACATATCCCAAGTGTTGTTGCACACCAGGCTTGTGACTTGAGTGGGACAGGCAGATGTCTTCACACTTGAAAGAAGCCTCAAGGACACACTACCCTTGCATTCTTCCTTCACTACAGCCAAACTAAACCAAACTAGAACAAAAGCAAGCAGACACATACTATTTGGTTAAGAAGTCCCATGGGGGAAAATGTACAAAAGCTCTTGTGTGAGCAATAATATTGATTTTCTGTATACTTAATAACGATATAATAAATGTTGGTGATGTAGAAATATTACTAAATGTAAGAGATAGGAGGAACCAGAGGAGGCTAGGGTCCTTAATGGGGTGGAGTTATTACTGACATATCTTTTGATGTCAAGACCAAAATTATAATTGCAATATTAACAAATCTCCAGAATTTTAATAGTCTTTTCCTAACAGTAGATGAGTCTACTAGGAAATAATATACCTTTTCTGAATATAACATTCATTTGAAGTTTAGCAATCCATTCCAATTCATGCCTGCTTCATTTGTTTTCTTTCTACTTCAATACTTATTTATAAAAATAACATGTATAATATGTTAATAGTGGTTAAAAATAATTTTTGGTGATTTTTTATAATGTTTCTTCATGACTTGAAATCATCATATAAGTGCTGTATTTATTAAGATCAATAAAGTAATTTTCATTTAAAAATGAGCAAGAAAGATAAAAACAAAGAGACATTTAATTTTTTTCAACAAACTAACTTTGAGTCTAATAAGCACAGAGTTGTAATTTAATTATATCTCAGACTTAAGGTTTTTCTCTGCTCTTGGATAAATCTCATCTCCAAATTTTAGACAAGAGCCTCTATTTGAAAATCCTTTGATTCTGTAAACAGATTTTAGCATGCAGAATAAGTCCCAGCATTTAAATTACTGACTTGGCTGCTAAATCAACAACATAGATGGAATCCAGGGTTGGAGCCAGAGAAAAATAATGAAGGTTTAAGACTGAGAATTATTATATTATCATAAGAGATTGTTTAAAGAACTGCTTTAACTCTCCTAAACCCATCTTTCATTTTGTTTCTTCTGCTTAGTCCCACGCCTTTTTATTTGAGTTGGTCCCAATTTCTTTTGGAGGTAATAAGCAGACTAGCATTTAACCAATGCTTTCCCTATCCATGGATGTGTGCTGATGCCTATAGGTAAAATCCAGTACCTATAGAATACAGGCTACTGAACCACATATGCTTTTAAAGTGGTATGCTCATACAGGCTATTGCATAGCAACCTCCCCGCAAGCTCCTCAGAGCTTTGGTATAGTGCACAAATTTCCTAAGGGCAAAAGACCAGGCACATTTGTATGGACACTTTATACTCACTAAGCATGGGAATGGGTTTCCTTGCTATGAAGAACGTGGGAAACAAATGCCCCTCCCAGCAATGTCCACTTCATGATCTCATATTTTTTTGTAGATGTATTTTATGAATAAGAGTAATTTAGATCTCAGGTGGAATTAAAGTTGAAGATTGATGAGATGACCTTGAGACACAAAGATTACTGGATTATCTGTGGGGGGGGGGGGGGTCAATGCTATCACCAGGGTCTCGTAAGTATAGAAGAAAGCCTGTCATAATGATGCAATAAAAGAGACTCAAGCCCTCACTTCTAGCTTTGAAGAAGGAAATAGGTACTATCCCAGCTGCCCATTACTAGAAGACATGTAATGTCTTACCTAAAGATACCAGCAGATTCTTATCCCTAGTGAGAGTGTGATGTCTTGAATGAGTGGGGCCCCATAAGCTCATGTTTGAATGCTTAGTCCCTAGTTGATATAATTATTTGGGAAAAATTAGGAGATATAGCCTTGTTAGAGGAGGTGTGTCACTGGGGTGGACTTTGAGGTTTCAAAAACCTACACCATTCCAGTTGGTTTTCTCTGTCTTGTGGCTGTCTCAGCATACAAGTTCTCAACTACTGCTCCAGCACTATGCGTACTCCTACACTCACCACCATGATAGCTGTGAACTAAGCCCCTAAAACTGTTCAAGCTCCCAATGAACTCTGGCTTCAATAAGTTAGTTGTCTTAGTCATAGTGTCTCATTAGGCCACTAGAAAAGTAATGAGTATATATTATAAGAGGATGAATTCAATTGGTTCACAGGGCATGGTCTAAATAGTCCAGCAATGGCTGTCTGGTGATGGAATGACCAAAGACTCGGCAGTTGTTTAGTGCACAGAGTGGCTATCTCAGCCATTCCAGCCTGATGCTGGAGTCCCACAGAAGCTCTAGAGAGCAGCCAGTCTTCAGTGTACATTGGAATTCCAAAGACATAGCTTCAAATGCCAGGGAAGCACTGCCTCAGCAGCAGGATGGATGAAATCATCAGCAAAAGTAGGAACAAGTAGGCAAAAAGCAAAAGCATTCTTCTCCTATGTCCTTTCACATGGGTTACTATCAGAAGTTGTGGTCCAAACTTAAGGTGGCTCTTCTCACCCCAACTGAGCCAATCAGAAGAATCTTTCACAACTGTGCCTACCTGCTTGGGATTTAGTTGACTCCAGATGTAGCCAAGTTGACAACCAGGACTAGTCATCACTGCCACTATCCAATTCTTTATGGAAATGCCCTCAAAGATACCCTAAGAGCTGTGCACTTTAGCAATTTCCTTGACATCTCTTCAAACCTGTAATCCTCCTGCTTCCGCTTCTAAAGTGCTTGGATTAGAAGCCGTCACCACATGCCCAGTCCAACGGTTGTTTTGGTTTTGTTGTTTATAATTACTACACAGAAAGATTGGACAAGATGCCATGCACCTTTAAATAATAGTGTTTTACTCTAGCAAATGTTCTCATCTGAAACTTTCATGGAATGGCTTTGTCTTGAACTATGGTTTGAAAAAAAACCCTGGGTGGCTCTGTCACATGCTACCTCCTGTACGCATTGTACTACCAGATGGAATAATGCATCCCTCTATATGTTGAACTACATGGAAAGAACTCTGAGCACCCAGTGTGGCAGGAACCAGGGAAAGATGGTTCATACTCCAGGAAACCAAAATCAGAGATTAAGCAAAGAAGCCAGAAAATGAAAAAGAACATAGACATTTGTTAGAAAATGGATACAGAATCTGAAATGAGACATGTTCAGTGCCCACCACCTTCCTTCCCTACTAATTCTTGGAGAGGCAGGCAATGAAACAACTTGGAAGACACTGCAGAACCTGAATCTAACAGAGAAAAGCAGCTCAGCCTGTGGACACAGCTCCAGAGAAGGAATGCAGGACCTTAAAGTTGAAGACTATCAAATGCTCATCATTTCCCACTCTGACCTTTGCCCCTGGAAGCGCTGAGCAGGGTGTGGAAAATCATACATGGTACAGCTCCCAAGCAGGACCAACTGTGGAGGCAGCAGCAGATGTGTTAAAAGGCTGTAAAGAGGAAATTCCCAACACAAGCCCTGACCTGACCTGCTCACAGAAAGTTTGTGATGGGAACAGGTAGGTATAGTCCCTTGTGTATCAAACTTATAAAGAACACAAGTGATGTGTGCAAGGATCCACTCTTGCAGCTAACACTGGGAATGCTGGCCGATCATTACAGTTCTTACAGACACCAGTTCTCCTCCTGAATGTATTTTCAAATAAAGACAAACTCCCAACCCTGCAGAAAGGCCTGCCTGAGATAAAATGTAAAAAAATAGATAGGGGCGGGGGATACAAGCAAGAAGACATGAACTCTGCATCAGATGCGCAAGACATATCATAGAAACATGCAAACTCAGAGAAACCATTCCTCCACCACAGCCCATAAGCTCATCACAAGAAACAAAAAGAAATGATTGGAGGGTCAGAAACGTGCTTCAGAGTCCTGCACTTAAAAAGTATCAAAGGCAAGACACGAATGCATCATTTAATTCAAAATCTAGACAGGAAAGTTACCAAAGTGAGTGGAGGATGCAATAAATCAGAGAAACACACACACACATACACACACTCTATTGGAAAAGTCAGCAAGAAATTGACATGCTAGAGAAAAATTAAACATGTTTTAGAAACTAGACTGGAAAGATAGCTTAGCAGTTGAGAGCACTTGCGTTTGAAAGAGCTGAGATAAAATCAAGTGGCTCAAATAATCTTTTCAACAAAATCACAAAATCTATAAATGTGCAGAATTTCCCACCTATAGGAAGAAATAGACATAAAAACACAGAAGGCATTGAGTACCCTAAATCAGGGAAGACTCTCTCCACAACATATTGTCAAGATAATGAAACCAGGAGCCGATGAGGTGCTCCACAAAATGTTCATAGCATTGCTACTCTCCCAGAGTGGGAGGTCAGTTCCCAGCATCCTCATGATGCAACAACCACTCTCAATTCCAGTTCCAGAGACTCTTGACTCTCTCTTCTGGCTTTCATAGGCACTGCATTCACATTGTATACAGATACAGGGAGACGAAACACCCATACACATAAAATAAAAATAAAATCTTTAAAAAAAAAATAGACCAAAAATATAAAGAGCTGGAGAGGTGGCTCAGTGGTTAAGAGAACCAGTTGCTTTTGCAAAGAACCCAGATTCAATTCCTAGCATACTGGTTTATAATCACCTGTAATTCAAGTTCCAGGGGATCTGGTGCCCACTTTTGGCCTCTGGGGACACCAGGTACACATGGGACACATACATACAATCATACAGATAAAAAATTCATACATGTACAATAAAATTTGTTTAAAAAAATCATACACACACATGAAGCAAAGAAACAATAAACACAAGCTATAAGAGAAAAAAAAATACCAAGTACTATACTGTCTTAATTATTCTGCTGCTCTGGAGAACCTTGATGAATACGTATACAGAGCTAGAAACATTAGAGCTAACAGCCTGAACATAAGTAACTATCAACCAGGATCCCTCTACTCAGGACTTATCTGTTAAATATATGGAAAAATAAGAGTGTTTCAAGACAAACACAAGTGTGACGGATAATCGCGGTTGTCAACTTGACTATATCTGGAATCAACTAAAACTGAACAGCCAGTCTCACGGGTGAGGACTTTTCTTGATTGGATTATTTGAATTGAGATGACCCACCCTAACTCTGGGCCACACCTTCTGGTGGCAGCCTATGTAAAAGGACATAGAAGAAGTAAGCTTTTGCTTTTTACCTGCTTGTCCTCACTCTTGCTGACAAGTTCATATATCCTCTTGCTAACACATTCCTTTGCCAGTATTAGAACTTGCTTCTTGGAATTTCCAATATCATACATAGACTAAAGACTAGTTGAGAAAAAATATATATTCTGTATGTGTGTGTATATAATATAGATACTATGTATTATATGCTATATATAGTAAATAATATATATTAGAGTACTATACACACACACACATACATATTTGACTGTCAGTTCTGTTCTTTTAGAGAACTCTAACTAATGTAATAAGTTAAGACAATTTCTGGCATCTAAGCCAGCATGCTACAAAACTCTTAAAGGAATGCTGTACACAGAAGAAGAAAACTTAAATTGTGATTTAAGTTTCATCCATGAGAACACATGATGTATTAGATAAACACAGGAGATGTGGAGAGGAAAGAAAAGGGAAGTGACCAAATCTGAAAGCACACATTCGTACCAGGAGTTGTACCACTCACATAAGTAAAAAAAAAAAAAAATTAAGTCTAAAAAAGGGAACCAACTTAGTGTCACATTTAACCATTCATTTCTAAGCTTCAAATAAAATCCTAAATGACAAAAAAAGGTAAATGATTCAATAACCATTCAAACACTCAGCTAGTTACTACTAAGGCTGGAATTCAAATAAGATTCTGTTTGATTCAAAACTTTACTGCCTTATTTTGGACACAAGCCTGTCTTACTACTGTAATCGCCTAATACAAAATGGCAATCCTATATAAATATCTTTGACCAGCCAAACACTTGGTGTATTCTAGGCTAAGACCAAATGGCAGGGGAAAGGAAAAAATAGAACATGTGCTTTATTCAAAGAAATTGTAACTGAAAGTAGCTACAAGCTTGTCATGGTTGTCTAACACATATGAAGGAATGTGGGGCTATCTAAGCAGTCATTGTGGGGACACTTGCTCAGCTGAGTGACGTCATCGTTGGTTCAACACGTCGTCAGCCCTGCTCCAACTCTGATCATTCCATGTACACATGCAATTGCTTTATTTTAGTAAAATAGAGGTAAGATAATTCAACTCACCAAGGTTTGTGTGTGTATGTGATTGCTCTCTTAGCTTAATAGATTAGACTCTAGTCAACTTTTCGACATTTCCTCCATCAAATCTAAGCTCAGAGTATGTATTTGTGAACATTGCTGTAATGCTACCATTTCCTAAAATTGTGATTTTAGTTCTGAGCATACCTTGTCAAGAGAATGTTAGAATTTGTCTGCTATTATTGTAGTAAAGTGTGTTTTGTGTGTGTGTGTGTGTGTGGGGGTAATCAATGACCTAAATAAACACTCTTAGTCTTTCATAGTGAATGTTTTTCATATTCCAGTGTGAATACACTTTCAAGTGTATACACATATGCAATCAGTCTGCTTGCTTAAAGAAAAAAAAAAGCAAAAAAGCCAGCCTGGGGTATTAGAGGAGAGAAAAGGGGAAAGGTCCTTGGGTTCCTTTTTGATACAATTTTAGATTTGCATTTTTATTTCAATTTTTGCAAAATTAGTTCATATGAGTTTACTTCCTAGTTCTATCTTTTGAGCAGACCATCTAGCCCTCACTAGTTACCTGCCTATGACTAACATTCTAGGTCATACAAATAGTCAAGGTAGATTGCATTTACAAGCTGAAAACCCTCAGCAGCGGCAGACAAATTTCAAGCTGCAGACTATACAGCTAACTGTTGTGAGTAAAGAAACAGAAGGACTGGGATGCAAACATCGGCCCGTGTAGATATCAGATACCCAGACAGTGTCTCCCCTTCCTCACTGTCCCATAGAGATTCGCTTTCCTCGTATTCAAGTGCTTCATAATTGCAAGATGGCTGCCCCTCCTTCAGACATCACACACAGTCAAGACAGGAAGACGGGAGGAGGGCTAACAGAAAAGCAGTAGAAACAGCTATGTTTGTTCTTTCACCAGGAAGGCAAAAGTATTTCTAGATAACCTCAGTAAATATATATCTAACATGTCAGACTATACTAAACAGCCACTGCAAGCTGAAAAAAAAATCTTGGAAATTAAATATTCAATTTTCTAGTCACTGAATGAGAGTGAGATGAGGAAGGAGAAAGTTGAGAATTCATGTTGAGTTAGCCAAATTACAATGTCTGTCTCAACAGGCTGACGTTTTACTAGGCAGTGTGTTTTCACACTTCGAATCATTAAATCATCACAACTGTGGGAGTTGGTCTTTGTTCTTTTAATTTTATCAAAGTGGCAAATGTAATCTAGAGTGGTTAAGAAAATTGCTCAGGAAACCCAGCTCATGAGAGCATCGACATCAGTTTCAATAGGCCTCAAGAAACACTGCGGACTAATGTGGGTGGAGGAAACAGAACAGCAGGCAAACAAGTGCTTTCCCAGGGGCTGAGCACTGAGCTCCCCAGAGGCAGCCAGCATGCAGGCCTGTCTTTACATCCTTACAAACTGGTTCTGCCCTTACTTGGAGACAAACAAGGTCACTTGGGATTAACCACACTATTCCATTAGTCACCGAAGCTCCCTCATGACTCTCAACATTCCCCTATTGGTGCGAGATTTATAGACAGTAAATTATTGACTTAATACCTAGCCTATATATGTTCCAGATTTGCTTTGCTTTTATTGATCATAATGTAGCCATTGATACATACCAAATAAACTAGTATGCCCTCTGTTTTTTCCCTGCCATAGATGGAGAAGTAACTTAAATAAATACCACCAATCATGTTAGTATGAAGAGAAAATAAAACACAGGTATTAAATAGCTTCTTTTCGAAGTTGTTGTTATATCACAATATAGATATTAAGACTAGTGCTTTGGGTAGGATAAAGAATTTCACAGGATTGTAGGGGGGGTTGTTTTAAAGACGAGATTCTCTGTTTTAATGTATGTGTGCTTTTTCTTTGGACTCAATATCACTTTTACCTCATGGAAAACTTTCAAGTTACATTCAGATGTATGGTTCTCACAAATTCAGCACAGCCAAGCCCACACCATACTCACCGTCCCCTGTTAATGTGGAGTGAGTTCATAAATCTTAATAATCGCCAATTGTGTTAACATTGCCCAGGTGCATCCTTAAGTTTCACAAAGTTAACATATTTAGTATGTAGATTCAGTGAGGTTTCTTTTTTAATGCAATTTAAAATTACTTGATTAAAAATTCTAAATTCATTGTTCTTCTCTTTTGTCTACTAATAAAAATATCAAAAGAAAAAATACCATTCTCCCAGTAATTCCTATCCCTTCCTTCTCTCTCTCTCTTCTCTTTCTCTCTCTCCACCTCTAGCTCTAGCTGCCCTGGAACTCACTATGTAGAATAGGCTGGCTTTGAATTCACAGAGGTCTGCCTTCCTTGTCTCTGGAGTGAAGGGATTAAAGGCCTACACAACCACATCTGGCTATTTTCTCTCTCTCTTAGTACCCCCAAGGTGCTAGATTTAAAGAACTGGGAATGCAGATAGAACAAAATGAACTTATCAAAGAGAGTATTTTCCAGGAGAACTTCAAAATTGTTGAAAAGTCAATTGCAAAACGAACAACAAAAATCAGTTGCCAAAACTGATGGAACTTTAGAATATCATCATGAGTGAGTTAACACAGAGCCCAGAAAGACTCACATGGTATGCACTTACTTATTGGACATTAGCCTGCTACGATCCACAGAACCAAAGAAACTGGGTAATAAGGAGGGCCCAAGGGATGATGTGGGAATCTCATTCAGGGGGAAACAAAATAGTCATCAGAAGTGGAAGGAGAGAGGGAACTGGGTGGGAGAGAGGGTGAGGAAGGGAATGGAGATGGTGATCATGTGGGGAGAGGGGGAGAGGGGGAGAGGGCTAGCAGTGAGAATGGAAATCTGTGGGGGGCATCTCTGGGACTAGCTGGAGACCTAGGATAGAGGAGGCTATTTGTAGTCTATGGGGGTGATCCTATCTGAGATTCCTACTGGGGGGGGGTATATGGAGACTGAAGTGGCTACCTCTTGTGGCCAGGAAGGACTTCCAGTGGAAGGAGGGGTACACCAACCCATCCACAAAACCTTCAACCCAGTTTTGTCCTACCTATAAGATATGCAGAGATAAAGATGGAGCAGAGATTGAGGGAACTGGCCAACTAATGACTGGCTCAACTTGAGGCCCATTCCCTGGGAGAGAGCCCATGACACTACTAATGATACCCTGTTATGCTTGCAGACAGGAACCTACCATAACTGTCTCCCAAGAGGCTTCATTCAGCAGCTGATGGAAACAGATGCAGAGACCACAGCCAAACAGAACTCTGGGAGTCTTGTGGAAGAGTGGGAGACAGGACTCAGCCAGCCAGAAGAGTCAAGGACACCACAAGAAGATGTACAGAATCTGGGCACTCACAGGGTCTGAACCGTTAACCAAAGAGCATGCAGGAGTTGGACCCACACCCCACACACATTTGTAGCAGGTGTGCAAGCTTGATCTTCATGTGGGTCCCTAACAATTGGAACTGGGGCTGTGTCTGATTCTGTTGCCTGCCATGGGATCCCCTTCCTTTACCTGGACTGCCTGGTTGGGCCTCCATGGGAGAGAGGGTGCTTAACCCCATGGGGAATAGATGTCCCAGGATGAGGTGGTACCCAAGGGAGGCTTCCCCTTCTCTGAGGAGAAGGGAAGAGAATAATGAGGGGAGGGATCTGTAAGGGTCAGACTGAGAAGAAAGAATTGGGATGTAATGTGAATTAATATATATATATATCACTTGCAGAGTCAACCAATGGTCAACGTTCCAAAATTTTCCTTATAGTTTTTTTCTTCAGGAGACTTTGGTCTGAGAAAAATATTTTGTGTCTTGCCTAAGTAGGTTTCAATGGAATAGAAACCTTTGCTAATAACAAACTTTTTTTTGTTTATTTTTATTATTGCAATTAATAACATCCATCCATTTTCTAGCCCTACTCTCAATAATTATATAAATAGATGTAAATAATATGCGAACAATGCAAGAGGAGATGTTTGAAAATAAGAATTCACATATGCTCTTAAGAGATGCAAGTTGGGGTTAGAGAGATGGCTTGGCAGTTAAGAGTACTAGCTGTTTTGTAGAGGACCCAAGGTCTGTTTCCTGGCACCCATGATTGAGAAAGGGGCACTCACAACCTCCTGTAACTCCAACTCTAGGGGAGTGGCTCCCTTCTTCTGGCCTTTGAATGCACCCACATGCATGGGCAAGTGCAAATGTTCATGGGAACACACACACACAAATACAAATTAATTCAACCAATTTTATGGGCAATTTAGTCAGGACCAGTGGCACCAACATGAAGTTTAAGCACTTGGAAGGTAGAGGCCGGAAGATCTGGGGTTCCAGGCCCACTTGGACTCCATGAGAGTTTGCCTCAAAGATAAAGGACAATTTACATAAAATAATTATTTTGCAATTTCCATATATTCTTATTCACTAAGGTATATCTCTAAGGATTTCTTCTAGGCAAGCGTTAAGTTTGTGTTACTGTTAATCAATAAATTAATTGGGTAATTTATTTTTATTTCTCAATAATTATCACTGATCCTCTTTTTCCTCCGCAATCCTCCACTTCTCTGTTCCTACCATGATGTTTAATTATTGGAAATACCGAAGTCTGGCACTAGTTTCAAAGCAAAAGACTGGGGCCCAAAAAGATGTGAAAGTAATTGGTATCCAAAAGGAGGAGGGGCCTAGCTTTAGAGATGGGTGCCTGCAGGTAATACCAGTATTTGAGAAGCAGAAACTCATGTGTTCAAAATCATCTTGAACTACAATGTAAGTCTGAGGCCAGTCCCAGCTATATGACACTCTGCCAATGAATGAATGAATGATTTTTAAAGTGAAAGGCTTCTGTGGTCTTGTAGAGATGGGACCCGAGGAAATCACCTCACCGTTTCTGGAAGTTTGTCAGGATTTCTTGTTTCTGCTTTTAAAGGTCGTTTCATAGGTGGGGTAATGTATCTATCTGCAATCAGGAGGCTGAGACAGATGAATCACAAGTTTGAGGCCAGGCTGGGCTACTGATTGAGTCTGAGGCTAGCCTAAATTATAGCGGGATCTCTTGTTTCAAACCAAGTTTGTTTTTTAAGTTTATGCTTGAAGTATTTAATGCTGTTTTCTCTTTCTATGTGGATCAGAGGCCTTTTGAGGAGTGGCATAAACTTTTCAGTGATTTTCCCGTGATCGCGAACTGACCAAAAAACCCAGGTACAGAAACTTTAAATGGTTAATAAATAACTGACATAAATGAAAGGGGAGCCACTTCGTTAGCCATATATGCTGTTTTCTCTCTGCTTCTTGCCTTCTCTTAGCCCTGGCAAAGGCATCTGCCATACAAACAAAGAAGTCCTGTACTCAGAGGCAGAGAAGTGGCAGGGCTCCCTAAACTCTAATAAGCAAGAATAGATTTTCTTCATGCGTTTCTGCAGAAGGTGCTCAGGGTGCTTGGGAGGTGCTTGGAAGCCTCATCAGGAGTGCTCAGCTTCACAGTAAGTTAGAAATGGAAAGTTGAGTGTAAAACAGAAGTCTATTTGTTCACACAAGAAAATCAAAGTAAAGGTACAACTTTGAGTGACAGCAGGTGTCTATGGACTGGCTCCTTGGGACCATTTACAAAACTGAACAGAAAAGAAATCTTAGCCGGGATGTTTTCCACGTGGCGGGGGCAGATGGGAGGCTCCAGACCGCCCTGCCCGCGCGTCCTCACCTGGCCACTGTGCCTGCAGCACACCTGCGGGCCAGGGCGGCGCCCCAGGACGCACTCCCCAGCAGGCTGCGTGGGTTCCGCCAGGGTGATCAGCGAGCGAGATGCACTGCAGAAGCACCTTCTGTACCCCACCTCCTCCGAACCTCTCCAGGAGGCCCAGGGCGCCTGAGTACCGCGGCGCGCAGCCAGCGCGAGCCGGCGCCTCCCGGAGGCGCGCGGAGTGGACCGAGCGCCGCGAGGACAGGTGCAAAGATTGGCAGGCTAACTCCGACTGTCTCTTCCAGCAGTGCCCCCCACCTCTACCCCCAGGCCAACCTCCTTTCAATTTTAGGCTCTTCTTAATGTTTGAATGGGGTCTCTCTTGGTTGTGTTGCGCTGAAAAAGACCCGATGGGTTTTGTGGGTTTTTTTTTTTTTTTTTTTTGAACCTAACTGCAGAAAATGCAGTATAGGGACTTGGGTTAATAGGGCGGACAGACAAGACAGACAGACAGACAGACAGACAGATACACACACACAGAGAGAGAGAGAGAGAGAGAGAGAGAGAGAGAGAGAGAGAGAGAGAGAGAGAGAGAGAGAGAGAGCGCAGGGGGCTTCTATCTCCAGGACAGACAGAATGATACATATTGTCATTAACAGTTTTGACCCACCCAGACCCCACCCTTCGGTTGCATCCATCACAGTCATTACAAAGGGGCCGCTCTGTCTCGCAGCTTGCCTGTTCCTGGGGCTCTCGGACTGGCTTAATGAGGTGCACCCAGCCGGGGCTATTGTGCAGCGCGACCGAGACGGGAGCGAGACTGCAAGGATCTTAGCAGCTGCTAGCAGCAGCCTGGGCTGCAGCAGCTACTAAGCCCAGACCTCAAGTGGATGGATGACTCTGGAAGTGTTTTTCTGAAGGAACCGGCCAGACTTTGGAAGACGGTGGCAGGGCTAGAGAACTTAGATGGGGCTTTCCTGTTGTGCACTTGAACTGGCTGGAGGCAAGTGCCTGTCGCTCGGGTAATCGCAGGGTGCTGGGGGCGGGGGTGGTGGTGCTGGCGGTTTAAAGCCAGTCTTCGGTCAAAAGGCGGCTAGGATCAATTTCCCCTCCAACCACTCAACTCTCCCTCTAACCTTTTGTTAGCTTGGCTCTCCCACCTCCCACCCCCCTCCTCCACCCTGGTGTGGTCTGAACCCTGCATCTTGCTCAGGGGTTTGATTGTGCATTTAAATGTAAGTCTAATTGGTGAATGCTCTCTCCTTTTTGTTGTGATTACTAGAGATACCTTAGTCCTGCCTTCCCAGTTCTGCGCCCAGCCAAAGCAGTTTTGAAAAATTAAGTGCAAAAAAAGCATGACAAAGCAATATGAGGTTGCTGTGGTAAGTGAACTTTTAAACCAAAAATTATAATTCTTCTGGTATGCTCTGTCTGTGGGTGGTGTAAAGGGATCCACACACAAAGGGTTGGGGGCTGGGAAAAGGGGGGTTACTAAACAGACAGACATAACCACTATTTCTGATTTGTTTATTTTTTTTCTCATTTTCTATCTTTGCAATTGTCAACAAACAAGTTCTGTGCTTTTTTGATACTATTAGGCTTGCAATGGCCTTGATTCATTTAAAGTGAGTGAGAGTTGACAGTCAGTAGGGGAGGGGACCCAGGGAACTAGGATATTGTCTGTTTTTAAAAGACCCTTGAAACTTAGAGTATCTGAGACATTCCAGATGATTCTAAAAGAGAAAAGAACAATGGGATCTTCAACAGCCCCTGAAGCTACCTCAACCCCCACCCCGGAGTGCACCCTCCTTTCTTCCCCAGGTAGCATCATTAGAGGCCACCATTCTTAGATTTTAAATGAGAACCAAATGCGGCATATAGGAAGTTGGGAACCTCAGAGGTAAGAGGAAGGCAGTTTTTTTACTCTCCTTGCCATAGTAGCTTTCCGGTTCCACTCCCATTAATGGGGGGGAAAAAACCAAAAAAACAAAAAAAAAACAGATCCCTTCTACATACTAGGTTGCTTTATCTGTTTTAAAAGTGGAAGTGTATTCTGGGAAACAATTCCTCAGTTCTACGTTTTGATCTCACTCATTTTCTGATAATGGCTAGCCAATACAGTGTTTGTAGTATGGCAAAGTTAACAATTCTAAGTTCGGTGAAGGGTTCAACTTCTGTTTTGGAGGAATATAAACTCTGGCTAGATCTTCTCGTATGGGAAAAAAATATAGCTCTCAGTAGTCTTGACTATTATTAATGTTGTTGTTGTTGTTATTTTGTGGAGCTAGTTGAGTTTGTTTGTTTGTTTGTTTTTTAACTTATCTAGGGCTTTTGCCATAGGAATTCCTATATTGGAATGGACCTACACACTGTTTGAGAAGGGAAAACCATATATATGAGTTTTCAAATCTGAATGATACCATAGAAACAAAGATGCCCCTTGAAAGGAATTTGTTCTTGTTTTGTTGAGTCTCTTAACTTTGATTTCTGTGTATACTGATATGATTATTTCTATGATTCTTAAGATCCATTCAAAAGTAGGTTTTTTCATTAATAATAAACAAAAAAATACCTTTAGAGTATATTGTGGTATCAATGAATGAATTTTTGCATAGGTCTTTAATAGCTATTTTTACAAATGACATTTTCACTATTTTACACAAAGTTGCAGTTACTTGGCAGTAACTCTCACAGCAAAGAGTTTCCTTCCAAAGTCAGCTTTCCAAGTATCAATGCTACTGTTTTCAGTTAGAGCTTTCAAACTCAGTAGCCAATGAAACTACTTCCTGTGTCAATAAAAAACTCAGTTCAGTAAATTATGTGGGGGGAAAACATCTCAGAAGTTTAGAATTCAGTATTATATGTTTGAAGTAGCAGGACCTCAATAGGGAAGTTTGCTTTTCTGTGGAGCTGGTATTGTACCATAGGTAGCCAACTAGTACTGTTCTTAAGAGCACAGTCAGCTAGTGGTGTTCTACAGACATAATTCATTTTAGCCCTTACTACTCCATTTCCTTAGCTATTTAACTATATGATTAATCTCAAACAGTATCTGCATTATCTGGGGAGTTTAAATAAATATATTGAACTGTATGTACACAATATTAAAGTAAGAATCTATTATTTTCTACTGTATAGTTAATTGTAATTAAATATGTCTCCTGTACATAGATAAAAATAGATTCCTTTGAGACTTTAATTTAGAAAAATACCCTCAATTAAAAGTCCTTTTAACCACATTCCGTTTCAAATCAGTCTCCAGCTTTACTGTGGCTTTCCATCTGCACATTGAAATTAATGTTTCAGTTAAAGACACAAAAAATACTATTTTAAAAATTTAGGTAAATTAAATAATTTCTGATATTTTCCCTCATTAATTCTGTAGTTCCCTGAAAATATTAAGGCTGCTAAATATACAAGGAAATTTTTTCATAGCAGAGTGTAATATTGTGTCTTTTTTCTAAAACACTAAAATAGTTAAATTACATACAAAATATATACATATATTTTAATAAAATATAATGTTCTTTTTAGGCATTATTAGCATATTATCTACATAGAGATCATACTCTGATATTTTTCTTCACCCTTGGTCTATGCAAATACATTTTAAAGTAGCAGAAACATTATCTCTAATAAGCAGAAACAATGCTCATAAGTAAAAAAAAATCCTTTTTTTTAGATTCGTTTATTTTATATATATGTGTATATATATACACATACACACACATATATATATATATACACATATGTGTATATATATACACACACACACATATATATATATTATATATATATGAGTGTTTTCCCTGCATGCACGGGTGTATGCTACATTCGTGACTTGTGACCACAGAGGTCAGAAGAGGGTGTTGGATCTCCTACAACTGGACGTATAAATGATATAAATCATTCTGTGGGTGCTAGGAACTGAACCTCAGTCCTCTGCAAGAGCCACAAGCACTCTTCACTGCAGAGCAGCAAGAAGAAAACTCTTAAAAGTCTGACAAATAGTCATTGCTTTTTAAAATATGGTTATTTACATGATTGTTTATATACTAAGAAGTAGCTAAGATGTAAGAAATAGTTATGGGGCAGGCAAAACAGACTACCTCATGGTATGTCAAGTACATAGAAGATTTGACTTATTTATTATATTGAGGGCATGAAATGTACCAATAATTAAGGAACCACAATAGAACTGATACAGGTAATGCTTTCAGTGTTACATTGCCAGGTATTGAACCTAAGAGTTCATGCATGCTAGGCAAGAGTCCTACCACTAAGCTGTTTTTCCAGCAACACCAACATTTTTCAAACATTTACTTTTATCATCTTATTTACTTGTGTGTGTATATGTACAGGCACATTCAAGAGAAAGACACAGTGTGCATGTGGATGGTGAAAGGATAGCATGTATCAATCAGTTCTTTCCTTTAGGCTCTGGGCTCAAACTCAGGTAGACAGGTTTGGCTGCAAGCACCTTTATCCACTGAGCCATATCTTAGACATTTATATTTTTTTAAGGTAAAAAAGTAATCCTTATTATTTTTTCTTTTTTTATTAGATGCTTTCTTTATTTACATTTCAAATGTTATCCCCTTTCTTAGTTTCCCCTCCGAAAATCCCCTAGCTGCTCTCCCCTTCCCCCCCCCCCCCCCCCCCCCCCCCCCCCGCTCCCCAACCAACCCACTCCCACTTCCTGGCCCTGGCATTCCCCTATACTGGGGCATATAACCTTCACAGGACCCAGGGCCTCTCCTCCTATTCCTTATTATTTTATTACCATTAAAATACTCTGGGTAGCATGTTTATGTGGCCTCGACGCTTGCATATATAATGTCAGACAGGTCATTAAAAATATGAAAAGATTTTAATTAAAAGCTGTTATACTCTAAATTTAGGTCCAAAATGAAACAAATTGTGAATCAAACAGAAAAATATGAAATAGTCTACTAGACTTAAAAGATACTTAAATAAAAATGGCATAATCTCCAATAACTTTTGTAGTTTGTATGAGAAGAATATTTTTTGCAAAAAATATTTTTCAACAACATTCTTCAGTTGGCTTTAGATGCCAAAACTTGGTTTTATTGGTGGATTCTTCTCTGGGATATTAATTATGGAAAACTTGTATCCTCTGTCCACCATCAAAACAAGTCAAACCAAACCAAACCAAAGCATGAGAATATTAACTCATCTACAATGTCAAAATATTTTAAAATAAATTCCCAAAATTTCTTTTTAAATAAAAGGAAAATATAACTGAAAACTTAATTTTCCTTAAACTGAAACCGAAAACTAAATAAGGTATTTTGTTTTGCTAGCAACTTAGGATGTAATTTTTATTTTAAGACTTGAGAATTAAATTATGATCCTATATGATTTTATAAATAGTAGATCAATGATTATCTTTCCTCTGCCAGACTTCCTAAACTCAGCATTCACTTTGACATTGTTAGTCTCTACCTCAGCTATTCATTGACTTATCATCCCTTGTTTTATAAACTGTCATTATTTGGTGAACTAAGAGAACCATCAAAGCAGAAAATTGCATAAAATGTTAAAATTTTTCAAATGAAACCCTAGTTAATAGTTCCTTTTTAAACAGTAAAAGATGATAAATTTTAGCACAACATGCTGGATTTCAAACCAGCCTGAGCTACAACTGTGTATGTTTGACTCTGTCTCAGTGCACCCCAGGGTCCTCAGTGATGAACAGAGGCTTGAATATGTATAATATTTAGAATTCCGTTCTATTGGCCCTGGAACATATATCTTGAAAGACTGGTCAAATTTTAGCCCCCAAAATTAAATTTGGTTGTTTGTGAATAGATAACAAACAAACAAACAAACAAACAAACAAAAACAGTGAAACAACAAAAACAAAAACCCCACAAAGGCAAAACCACAAGAAAATAAAAACAAAACCCTCAATAAATTTTTTTCTGTTTTAAATGTTAAAATGTTTTCATGAGTTTTCTATCATATCCATAATTTGGAAATTTGTATATGTACTAAAATAAAAACTCCATAACTAGGCATATTTTCTGTCTATCATATTCATCAAAATTAAAAAAATCTATCCCTATAAATAATAAATACCTATAGTTGTGCATATAAAAGGCTGTGGTTATAGGAATATATTATAAAAGAGAAAAATTAAGTTATTAAAGCTTTTTTCAACTTTAAACATAAGGGGAAAATAGGTATCATGAAAATTAGTTTTATTAAATAATAAGACCATTTACTGTACTTAGTACTAATGAAAGACTGAGACTGTTTTAGAGCAAGTCTATGGGACATCTTTTTATTAATCTCTCCTTTACTGCATTCTCATAACTTCATCCAAAGTTATAATGCCCTGAAATCAAGAGTGGGAAAAATATTCAATATCTTTAAAGTTAGGAGAAGAAAAGCCAGAAGCACCTTACTTAAAGTCCTCCCTTAGGTCCTTCAGTCCTGCACTTCAGTTATCGCTATAAGTTCTTTGAAGAGGAAGCCATTACACATTGTCTTAGATGAGTTACATGTTGTGGATTTTCAATACCTCTGAGACTATGAATGTTCTACCAGGAACTCATGAAATAATGCAAACTAGATACCACCACTCTTGAAGACCACTGTGAAGGCTTGTAAAGGAAGCAGCAGTGGTGTGCATGCCTTGAGATAGAGATTATATAGTTAATATGACTGGAGATCATTTCCATTAAGAAGAAAGAATCTAGTTTTTTTAATGTTTCCAGAAAAAGTCATTTAAAGGACTGATTAATATTATAAATGTTTAATACAATCTTAAAAATTAACGTTATCCTTTGGTAAAGATAATGAGAGCTAAGATTGCTGTAGACATTTAGGCTTGCATTACGAACACCTCAGGGCTTAATCTATCAGCACTGACCCTGATTTTGTGGCATTGATTTTTTTTTCTTTTGTTGTATATGTTGAGGCCTCATTGGAGGCCACTGTATCTGAGAATACAAATGAATGAAAGACTTAGCTCTACAAAAATCAAGGCATGTTGTCTAGTTATGGGCAATGCTACAGCCTCCATGGGACTGTCCCATTGGAAAATGGGGCCATGTGGTCAAGCAGTGGGCATTCCATCTCTAAGGTATACATGTGACCTAATGTTTATATGCAATGAGGCCAACAACATCAGAAGTTAGGTACTAATTTCCTTTCGGGAGTTAGAGGGTGGTCCCACGAGTATACCTATACTTTATTACCTAGGCATTTCTGGAGGCATCTCAGTTTTGCACATGGACTTTGTGTTTTCTTTCCACTAAAAAATGTAGACTAATGGATTTTCAAATGATATTCAGAAAGACAGAAGTATACATTTCTCTTGCTGTTACATAGTTATGCACATATGAGGGAGAGCAAGCTTCCTGCATCGGATGTTGACTGTTCCAAGATTCATTAGTGTAATTCCTCAGACACACTGCCTTTGACAAATGTGCACAGCCAGGAAAGCCTTTAATATATTGATTATGTTAGTGTTTTGTTGCTGGTGGCATAATGGATTCAGCAAAGCTCCATTTTTATTCTTCTATGCTCAAGCAAAAAAAAAAAATAGATCTTGCAAACTGTACAAGAGACTCACAAGCGAAAGTAATTAAATAACGGAAGTGCTGAGGGAGATTGTCTGTGAACAGGGCTCTGTAACAGGGGATGTAATAAAGAGGGTATGTGAGAGCGATTGATCTAAAACAAATGCTTTAAACCAGTTTCGGTTTCTTTGTATTGTTGCATATCTACCTGATGAAAAGGAGGTGATGCTAATGTGAAAGTTACCTTCCTTGGGATTAATTTTCACTGTTGGTCAAGTTCAAACTATCCTGCTTCTTTCTGAAGCTCGCAGATGTGTGTAGCTTTATACTGTGGAAACTCAGACTTTATAACATCTCACAGTTGCTCTCTGAGACTCTCCTAACACATTGTAGCCCTTCCTTCTGGGATTCTCTCCTGGCAACCATTTTTTTTTAAAAATGTATTTCCCTGTGTTCCTTTTTAGGAAACCCCTCTCATCATTGTTACATGTATTATTTTATAGGAAGGAAGTATGTAAAATACTCTTGCCTCTCATCATTGTTACATGTATTATTTTATAGGAAGGAAGTATGGAAAAATACTCTCAAACTCATTTTACTTGTGAGCTTGAATAGCATTCAGAGTAGACCGATTTCCCCAGAATTTTGTAGGCTTGCCCAATCCAGCTGTATATTTTATATGCTAATGTAAATTCTATTTTTGTTCCCCTTGGGGGTTTAAGTGATTATAATTGTTGCTCTTCAAAAGCCAAACAGATGATGATTGCTGCTTCAGGAGTGTACCAAAAGAAACTGGCTTTCATTAAACCTGCTCATCCACTTCATAATTATCTCCATTTTATCTAGCTAAGAAGCAGGAAAAAAATGGCAAGTACAGTTCATTGAAGCCAGTTCAGTTATTTAAACATCGCTTTATTGAACTAGCAGGAGGTGTTAAAAGTAGGGGGAATGTTTTCGTTCTAACGCTGATATGTAGCCAGTGGCTCAACTCAAGAGTTAGTTAAGCACCAAATGCCAGAGGCCACAGAGAGTGAGAGGAGTCCTCTAGTGGATACATGAAAGAGTACTGCAACGACAGCTTTTCTGAAATAATCTTTCACTTGCTCATCTCCGAATATGTTCAAAATGAAGCTATCTATTTACTACCCTGTAAAAAAGGGTCCTAAAATTCATTCTAAGAAATAGGAAAATATCCTATATGATGTGTAAAAAAGCCAAATTGACAGAATCTAAGAGGATGACAAGTCTTGAGTCTGACATCAAGAATCTTGCACAGAATTCTTATGATTCCAGATCTGATAATAGGCTAGAAAAGGCTGTCATCCAGGGAGGGCAGTCCCCTCAGTAGGGAGGCACAGTGGCTATAAGTTATCTGCTCTCCAGACCTAGGGTGGCCTAGGGGTTGGGTTGCACTGGATAACGTTTCTAACCACACTTGGCTGGTGTCCATAGAGCTGTACAAAGCATCCATCTATCTGTGAGAAAACAACTCATTGCTGGTAACACAGAAACTATTTCATTTCATATGTAGGAACTGGAATATGGGCCCATCAGCCCCTCTCATCTACAACTTAATCAGCATCTCCTTGATCTACAATGGCTTGTCAATGCATGATGCTAAATTATTTCTAGACTGCAGAGTCATTCTTAAAGCCTGAAGGTAGATTGCCCTCAGGGAATGAATATTTTCACAGTGAGCTCCTAGGCAATCTATGCAATTTGAATTCTTAAATCCAGGGATAGTATATCAATGGCTTGTTCCTTGCAAATTTTGAATTAAAAACTGTTTGGGAATGTGACTGCCATGGAATTTTCCTGAATTCCTACGTGTAGGTGTAGGTCTGCTTTAAAAGGCTTGAATCTGAGAATGCTCCAGCGGTCCCCAAACCAGCCCTGACAGCAATGGAAGGTCTCCTCGCTTCCTTCCTGCCTTGCCTCTGACCTGTAGGGTCTGAGTATCCTTCATTACCCTTACCACCTTTGTTAACATTGTTAAAGTTCAAAATCTACTAGGGAAATATTTCCGTTTCTTCTAAGGTGACAGGCAAGTTGCTAATACATTTTAAACGACTGAAAAAAGTGTTAAGGATAGTCTTGCTGTGTTTAATAAAAAGTCACTGTAAGTCAAAAGTTACTGATAGAAAATTCATGTCAGGCTAGCATACTGTGTGTGTGTGTGTGTGTGTGTGTGTGTGTGTGTGTGTTTCTTCATTGGTTGCTTTTCTTAACTGAAAGGCACCTTTACTCTGCATCCAGAAGACCACTTACTTATCTTGAGGTAAAACAGTGATAAATGAACTAAATAAACTAACTGAACAGAAAAATATGACTCTGAAAAAAAATAATTTGGTAGTGTTGACTCATCTGCTTATGTTTATTAAATTAAAGTAAAGCTACAAACATAGCTGACACTAAAATATTATCTTTGCCAGGAATGATTCTGTAATTTCCTGGGGTTATCTCTCATATCTGTTCACTTTACTAGCAGGAAATAGTATGATTGCTTATTTCATACAGTCATATGATATAAATAAGACCTTAATATATACCAACTAAATATCTTCCAGCATTGTTAATAGCGTCAGAGAGTGAGCAGAGCCAAAATTGTTCAAGCAACAGTTTACAGTCTCTGTAATAAGGGACCAAGGAGTTGAAATCTGTATTGATTTTTTAAAATTCTGTGTTTTTTCCCCTCTGAACCAATGTTTAATCAGATTTTTATGAAGTTTTTTTCCTCTCCTCTCTCCTCTCCTCTCTCCTCTCTTCTCCTCTCTTCTTTTCTCTTCTCTTCTGTCTTCTCCTCTGCTCCCATCTCCTATCTCCTCTCCTGTTCTCTCCACTCCCCACCTCTCCCTTCCCCTCCCCTCTCATTTCATATCTCTCCCTGTCTCTCTATCCCTTCCTTCCTTCCTTCCTTCCTTCCTTCCTTCCTTCCTTCCTTCCTTCCTTCCTTCCTTCCTTCTTTCTTTCTCTTTAAATAAGCAGGTGTGCTTAGAACTCACTCACAATTACTCAGTATAGTCTCCTAGCATCAAGATCAGGAAAAAGAAAAAAAAAAACCCTCCTCAGGTAGCAAGAGGCATAGATGCACAGACCTGGGAGGTGCCTTGTTAGGCACTTTCATAAAACTAAGACTTTTTTCCCCTTCCCTTCCCTTCCCTTCCCTTCCCTTCCCTTCCCTTCCCTTCCCTTCCCTTCCCTTCCCTTCCCTTCCCTTCCCTTCCCTTCCCTCCTTCCTTTATTTATTGAGACAGAGTTTCTCCATGTACCCCTGGCTATCCTGGAACTTGCTCCATCGACTAGTCTGTCCCCCAACTCAGAGATCTACTTGCTTCTGCCTCCCAAGTGCTGGGATTAAAGGCATGTGCCACCATATCTAGCAAGGGAACAAGGACTTTTTTCATTTGGTATGTTCACTGCATGTCTAAAACAGTGACTCTTATTTTCAGTACCCATTTTACTAATGAACTAAGCTGAGGCTTAGAACGTTTAGGTAACTCGGGTCATAAAGCAAGAACTTGGGAAATGCAGGACCAGGATTCAGGTCTGCTTGAGCACTTAATCGCCACAACCCTGAACTTGAAAAGTCCATTTAATATACAGATGGAAAATGCATCCTTCTGTTTTATAGCTGCAATTTCACACCCAGAAGCTTCAATTTTGGTGCGTTGATTATCCTAAAAATATCCAGATCCTATAGGATTGCCTTGTTTTATAGCCTTAGAAGAAAACCACTGTATTCATGTGAAAGATGGCCAGGTCTAATAGGTAAAAGATGCCTTAAAATTATACTCAAAGTGTTTTGCTTTTTTTGTATAAAGGTCACTTCTTATCTCAGCTCTTAATTCACAAATTCGAGAACCTGCTGTAATTTCACTGTGGACTTTACTCAGATAGGAGGCAAGGCTGGAAGTGGGTGAGCTTTCTTCCAGGTCAATTCCTCATTAAAATATTAACAATTCTCTAACAATCATTTCGATGCAGTTTCCAGAGTGGACTGCACAGCATTAGGATCTTCCTACTTTATTTTCTGATTTTGGGATGACACCAGTATTTTAAAGAGTGATGACTCATGTCTAGGACTGAAATTTGTTTTTCATGAGTTTATACATTTTTTTCCCCTTGAATTGCACCAAAAATGGTTTTTTAATTGGCTTTAACTCATGCCCAATAAATTGGATGAGAATTGATTGCTGCAGTCCTGTTTGGTTGAAAATTATTCAAGTCTGTGCTTTACGAAATGAGTGTATGAATGAAGGCCAGGCCAGGGCACTTCCCATCTTCTGTTATGACAAACACCATTTAAAAAAGACTTATAATTTATATTTTAAAATTAATATAGATGTAGTTTATAAAACTTAGTACAGTAACAGAGCACCTTAGAGTATATCATGTTACAAAAATTGTTTTTGCTAATTAGGAATTGTTTCTTGATATTATTTTCCCCAGGCTGAACAATATTAGTTGACCTTCCTTAAAGATGCTTTTGTGGCTTTTGTTCAGAACCCTCCCATGGTTTTAGAATACTTCTAAATAGTGCAATGAAATAAGAGATAAAGCAGAGATTGTGTCAGAGATACTGCGTCATCCCACAGAGACAGGCTGTGAGCCACTTTTTCTTTCTTTGAAGAGTGATTTTAAAGACAAAAAAAATTTAAACAGTATGAAAATTGAATTAACTTAGGTGACTGTTTAGGGCATTGAAATAGCAATTCTCTAAATGGTACCTGTCAGCAAGCCAGTCTCTGTTCAATCTCATAATTATTTAGGGTAATATGATTTTCATTTACTTATACGCTATAGAAAAATAAGCAAGTCATTCTATGGATTTTTTTCTGGTCGGTAAAGGTTTGTTTTATAATATTATGTACCTATGGTAGGAAAGTGTATAATGGATAGAAAAAATGATTAATTAATGAGAAAAGATATTTACCTTGGTCATAATTTAGATAGACAGTAAGTGAAGGAAATCTGTTTTCTTCCTCCAGTTAGTGCCGGTAAATTCTAACTGGGCAGGATAATTATACGTGATATAGTCTGCAGAAAACTAGGAGAACACTTTCATATACTGTGGTTATATTTCTCTGTCATATTTGTTTCTCATCTGCATTAGATTGAAACATTGTTTTTGGCAATAAATGTTATTTGAAGTATAAAGCTCAGAGCTGCAGGTTTGATGTCTCTCAGAATCAAAGTCCTAAAGGACTTTACTGTACCTTACCACTTCTTATATAGCAGCTGCCCCCACCTGGTGGCTTTAAGGGCAGGCGCTTGAGAAGGTGACTTTTTTATTTTTTTCCTGTCAAAATCCCAAGCTATTTGTTTGTCTGCTCTGTAAAAGATAATGCCTACTTAGAATTTTTCCCAGCACGACAATTCAGAAAATATAATGAAAGAATTAACCATAAATCTAGTACCACTTGTTCAAATTAGCTCCTTTTTAAATATTATACTATATAAAATGTAATAAGGTTAGTATTTCAAAAAATCCTCATATATAATTAAGCAATAGATATATACCATCCTTTCAATGGCTTTATAAGTTAGGGAGAAGACTCTTTAAAATTAAAACAAACAAAACCAAACAAAAACCCTAAGCATTCCTTAGATTTCAAAACAATATTACCTAAGGTTCAGAACATCTTAGGACAGCTTATAGTTTTAAAAATTCTAGTAATTTCTCTGACTCACTTTTAAAAAGCAGTTATCAATTTTGTTTCTTTCCATTTGTCAGCAATCAACAAATTGTCATGAATCTAAGACATATGAGTATAATTACTTTTGGTATAAAATAGCTTTTGTCTGTTCATGTTAATTAAACATTACCTACTCCTTATATAATTTGCTCTCTTTCAAGTGTTATGTCATCTGTAATTTGTGCTATCATTAAAGATATTGAATTTTATGTATAAAATGTAAAGTAGGGGTATTGTATTTAACAGCACAAAAGGACTTAGGTTCTAGAGACAGAGTTTCTGTTTCTACTTGTGCATCTTTGACAAACTGCTTAACTTCCCCAATGTCTTCAGCTGCAGCCACCTAGCACTCACACATAGCTCATGTTATCATTGCCATGATTGCTAAGTTAGTATGGGAACCATGAGGTTTAAATGGAAGGCCTTGCTGAAGGGAAAAGGATAGTAGGAAAAACAGTGCTAATACTCCTGTTTCCTTTTTCCAGGTCCAGGAGTTTTTGGTAAACACCACAATCTGTGTTTTTATAGCCGAGTTTTTAACGACCTCCACAGGCACATAGGTTTCTTAAGGACATGCAAAGTGGAGCTTGTCGCCAGCCACATAGGCTGCAGCTCTGTTTCTCTTTCGTACAGCTACCTTTGGCTCCTTCTTGCAAACACGTTCTTGGTTCAGAGTCCTGTCACTTTCCCGGTAGGCTTATTGTGACTATCAGAACATAGATTCTTAGTAGTGCTCTGCACCCGTCTTCCATACCTGTCAGTCTTTACTTGCTCTCTGTCCTTCTCTCATCCTGCCTCTTCATTCCAAGGAGTTCTGAATTTTAGATGACCCATGGGTCTCCTTCCTTCCCTTCCCTTCCCTTCCCTTCCCTTCCCTTCCCTTCCCTT
This sequence comes from Mus caroli, assembly GCF_978045245.1. NCBI lineage: Eukaryota > Metazoa > Chordata > Mammalia > Rodentia > Muridae > Mus > Mus caroli. The sequence goes on from NW_028227261.1 coordinate 64,117,042, forward strand.
CCCTTCCTGTTCTGTACTTCCCAAATTTGCTGTACTCAATGGCATCTAACCTGTCTGGGTCCTTTTGTATCTGTATTCCCCCAGGTGAATTTCATAGCCAGCATTTAATGTAGGCATATTATAACAACCCGACAGCTGTGCCTTCCAGCCCTTTGCAAACACTGTAGGTAGTAGCCTGGTCTTCACCACAGTGCTTTCATGGTTACCTCGGAAACATCTTCCAGTTGTCCTGAGCGACGCTCCCCATCCCCTGCACATATATGGTAGATTTGTATAAAGATTCTTCAGATTAAACCATGAACACTTGTGATGTCTATGAATGCTGTCCTCTTTATATAGGCCTTATAAAGAGACTCAAACTTTCATGAATCCTTTTGATATGATTAAAACAGAGACATGCCTCTGTTAGTATTCCTTCTGCATCTAGAAAATATTAGTATTCCAGAAAACACCAGTGCTCTATGAGTTAAATAATGAGCGCTGACATAAAAGAAAGGCTTTTCTTTTTTATTGTCTGTACAAGGAATCCAGAAATATCAGCAAGAGAAAAAAAAAACTCATGGTAAATTATGTCAAAATAATTCAAGGAAATGTCTATTTGTTACTCAGAAACCTTAAACAGTCTGTACACCATACATTTATGTTATAATTTCCAACCTATGCTTATAAAATTTGATATTTTAAACAACCATGTTCTCTAAATTCTGATGTCAGGATGACAGTGACCAAAGGAATGAGACTTGACTTTTATGGCAACAGTATCCTTGGCCTAAAAGGTTGCTTGTTCAAAAAAAAAAGCAGATTTTTGATCTAATCAGAGCCTTGTGAATCTTTAAGAAGAATTGGTACGAAAGAGCAGTAAGCAAGAGCATTGGCTACTCTGTGTCTATATGCATACACGTTTCTTCCTTGTGCTAACTACACCACTGGGAAGTCAGGTAGTCGCATGACTAGGCTTGGCCTTGAGTGGGTCAGGCTTAACAAGTTAGACTGAAGCAGGGTAAAGTTCAAGTGCTGCCTCTGCTCTCCACTGTGACCGGGAGTGAAGTAAGACCTTCAGACAGACATTTACATCTATTCTTATTATCAGGCTGCAAAATTTTGCTGCCTTCTAATTAATGACTCAAAGTCCACATCTGTAGCTGTATCTTTATCAATCCATAGCAATGTACGCTGGAAGGAATCTGAGAAGCCATGAACCCTAAGCCAGTTTTATTGTTCTTCTGACAGTCTGGTTTACGGTATCAACTTGATATTAACTCTTCACTTTGTTTTATTCAAAACAAACAAACAAAACCTTATTATTAAAAGCTCCTTATACAGTCTGCCTTTATATTCCTTTGGATATTTATTTGATATATTTTAAAAGCACAGGCAACCTAAGAAATAGTATACAAGAGTAAAAGTCCTATTAGTCCCTGTAAATGGAAAAAATATAACAGCATATAAAATACACGTGGAATGAGAGAGAGTCTAGAGACAGGCTAGGACAAGGGCATTGAATCCAATTTCTTTCCATGCCATAAATAACTATTAACTTTTAAAATCATGTTTTGGAATTAACAAAGAATATAAACTAAGCATAGATCATATAAGCATATACATATATGTATATATAATTGAATAATCAAGTGTTTCCACATTAAATCAAAATATTTTAATTTGGCTAAACTTCAGTGGTGTATATTTGATTAAATGTGATTCCATCAAGTAATTAACTGAATTATAAGCTATACTGAATGCCAAACACTAACATGTGAGCCTAACTAAAGTAACAATGGCCATAATTAATGCCAAAGAGAGAACAAACTGCAGGAAGATCAGCATTCAGGAAACCTGCAATCTGTTTCTATTAACCTTAGAAATGTTACCTAAATTTCTCATGCCTCTGCAGTGCTCCTGAAAATGAGACATAATTTATTTCCCTCTCACCTCCAGGGGTTACCATGATAAATATGTAAAAGTGCATTGAGCTTTTTTTTTTTTATATAAAAGATACTATAAAAATCTAAGGTGTTTTTATTATTATATCAGTCAAATGGGATCCCAGACTCAGTTCCTTTTTGAAGACCCACAACTTTTTATGGGTGAATCATGAAATTGTATTGGGAAATATATTGGAGTCACATAACAGGGCAAACAAGATTTTTATGTCTTCTGGAGCCTTTAAAACTTGGTTACAATTAGAAATAGGAGAAGATATTTATCATAAAATATATCAGGTAAGACACTAATGACCACATGGAAGGTAGGGATTCTAATTCTGGCTTTATGAAAATAAATGTGCCATGGTTGTAGTTACTATGTATTGATGACTTCGTCCATGCAGGAATTTTGATTGTTCTATGCTTATGATTATATTTAATCTCACAGTGCTAGACATTGATCCTTGCTATCATTGCTTTAGAGATCAGGAAACCAAGACTTAAATGTGATACGTGGATGTAAGACTCCATAGTGGCAGAGTCAAGTATAAATTGGCATGTGCTGAAGCCATGGCGCAAGCGCTTAACAGTTTGTAAAACTATCTCCTAAAAGGGTACTGTTAATGATACCTATCTCAAGGAGAAAATGTGGACAATTGTATAATAAAAAGTTAGAGTGCACAAACATTTCGAAGACTTAATAGCACTAGCAAAGTCCAAGCAGGCATACTGTAACTATGTTTTATATAACACATTTACTGAGCTCGTTAGATTTTCAAATTTTCTCTTTTCCTAGGGTTTCCTAAAAGCTTAAACTGATTTCCATTAGACACTTACAGTCTGCAACCCTGTTCTGTTACTCTGGCACATGATGGCCACTCAAAAGATGCTTGAATCAAATTGAAATGAGCCTTTTGTTAAAGAGGACAGATAAATATTTAGGAACATGATAGATTTTGATTTAGTTGGCACTTACTGTATGATAAATGGTATAACCAGAAAGCTGTAATAGCTCCATCTGATATTTTTGGTAACAGATTTGTGATTAGTTATTATAAACCAAAGTATTACAAGTTTTGGGTATTTTAAAAGCTTCATAGAGTTCTGCTTTTGGAGTTGAAGAAAGACTCAGCCATAGCAGTGCATTATTTTCTACAAAGAATTGATTCTACAAAATCCTTAAAACACAAATTTCATACTCTTGGCTATTTTGCTACTTTTCATCACTGATAACAAATTGTTCTCTCTTCAGAAACAACAGCAGCAACAACACAGACAGACAGACACACACACGATTATTATTACCCAGTGGGAAAATGAGGAAGGAATGGTTCTCATACTAATTTCAATACTAAAACATTTTTCTATTCAATGAAAAAAAATAAAGTTATCTTTTAGTTCTAAGATGTATAATAATTTAAGTTCATGGAATGTCTCACCTCACAAACTTGAAATGCATCTTTTAGCTTTGATGCAAATTCTTATCTCTAAAGTTTTACTTATATCAATAAACAATAGTTAAAACCTCTGCTGTGTGTATATTTTCAATTTGCTTAAGAAAAACAACAAGACTAACTGTAGCTGAAATGTTCACTAAATCTGGTAATTCAGAATTGTCTTTTTGTGACAAATAAGGCACTATCTTGTTCATATGAATATTGAAGTTAATACCGTGGTGCAGAAATGCGAGAATTTATGAAAAGAATATTTCTTAGCATGTGTATACATTGCCATTATGTAAACTTCTATAGGTTTATACAAAAACATAATATGAAAAAGAATTGTTTACATAACTATAAATTTCAAATCTTTTAGTTATTCATGCACAGACTTGGCTTCTAAAAAATCCAAATATCTGGGTTTTTTTTTTTTTTGTGTTACATGATATAAAGGAATTATGTACGTAGTCATTCAATAGAAGTGTCTATGAGATCCCGAGACTGATAACGTATTTATTCGCTTCTGACTCAGGAATCATATCACCTCACAGTTAAGAAGAACTCTTTTTCATATAACAAAAGAGTTGAATAATTACCAAAACATATAATAAAATCTTAAGATTTTTTCCTAACAAATTTACCTGGTTTTCTCCACCTCAAAAGTGTTTAAAACATACTTTATATTTTTAGTGATCTGTATTCTGGCATTGATCTAAATCTGAGGGTTTTACAAAGTAAAAGCAGATTGACTTTTCTGAATCTGGAATTAGCTAAGTGTTGTAGCTTGAAGGGACTTTACATAATATGTCTATGGCAGAATATAAATACTGTGGGAAATGGGCCCTCTTGTAGACATTGTAATTGGACACCTACGATGGGCTTACAGTTAAGACACTTAAAACACAAAGCACAAGGTCCAGTGCCAGGCTGTTATTGAATCAAGACAATACATTAGGGTTTTTATGTTGGTCTTTATGCATATTAAATTGTGGGGTAGCATTTATTCAAATAAGTTTCAAACCTCATAAGCAGGCAGAGGAGTGTAGAAATAAAGTGTGCCCTCTGAAAAGCTGGAATCTGTTGCATATACCTGGAATGGAGTTCCCCCAACTATCCTATTGTAATGAGCTGTGTAAAGGGGAAGGGGTGCAAATACAACTGTTTTTATTTCCACAGATAACTAAGTGGATTCTTTACTGTAGTTGATGACCTCTCAAGCTATTCTAAAAGCGAGGCAGGTTTTCTCTGGAGCAGGGAGGAGGCCCTTTCACATTGAGACCAAAGGCCAAGTTACCAGCTGGCTTTAGAAAGCCCTGTATCTAGGTTGATGTGTTTTGCTCACTATGGAAGAAAAACTTGGGAGCCTATTTTGGTAGCCAGTCTCTCTGCTCTCTGTTCCCTGCTGTGAGCTAGAGTCCCCTTTCATATCAGGTTGGCTTCAATTGTTACTTAAGCTCTTGCTCACCAACTTCATGCCTGTACACCGAGTCCCCTTTCCACTATGCACCGCATCCTTTCCCAGATAATTTTAAAACCTGTTGGGCTTTTCCCTCCCATCGCCCCCTACATGGTATAAAGAAAAAAAGAAAAAGCAAGCCACAATATCCCACTCTAGGCGCCCCCTCTCTGCCTGCCGAAAGCATTTTAATGTCAGTTTGCCTTCGGAGTCTACCAGCAGCCGGCTGCCTCTGCCACCTGAATTTCAATTTCTTAATTCACAGCCCAGATGAAACAGAATGGAGCAGGATCCGGGCTGCCCTCTACATTGGGCTGGGCTTATCAAGCGTGAAGTTTGGCGCTTTGCAAACCTATTCAAGCGATTATCTGTTGAGGACCTCTCCAGCCATCTCCATCTCTGCAGCAGGCTGATAAGACAGCTGTTTCACTAGCCTTGGTCTCTCCGGGCCTCAGTCTTCAGATACAACCCCCGCCTTTGTCACTGTGCCCCGGTGCTGTCGCTTGCTCTGTGGGGCAAGGGTTGATCTGAACACACGTGGGGGGAAAATGTGAGTGTGTGTGAGAGAGAAGGAGAGGAAAGAAAAAAAGGAGGGAGTGGGAAGGGGGTGGGGGTTGGAGACCTGAGGGAGCTGGGGGGCAGGGCCCTCGCCGGGCACAGTTGATGGCTGTGATTGACTGGTTGGTCAGCCCGGCTTTATTATTTCAAATTAGACGTGGATCGCACACAAGTGGAAACATAAATCTTCAATATAAGAAAGAGCCTCTGAGCATCGGAGGCAGAGCAACCGTTTCTTCCCAGGTCCGGGTAAAGGGGCGGGTGAAAAGACTGATTGCTACCATCTGAGACAGATGGTTTCCTTTAACTTTGGAAACTGCTATTTTTAATTACTTGTATTAATTTTGCATGAGCTGTATCGGCTGCAGGAGGAAGCTTAGAGAAGGCTGTTAGCATCACTGAAAGAAACGGACACCACAGGCTCTGATTTGCCCTGTATCACCTCTAGTTTCTCTCTCTCTCTCTCTCTCTCTCTCTCTCTCTCTCTCTCTCTCTCTCTCTCTCTCTCTCTCTCTCTTCCTTTCTTTCTTCCTTCCTTTCTTTCTTCCTTCCTTTTTTTTTACCCTCTCTTGTTTACGTGGATGTTCCCCTTCCCGCTAGCAGAGACGCGAGTTTATCCTCCTAAAAGTTCCCACAGAGTGAACGACGGAAGAAAATCTGAGGATATTCGTGGGAGCGTTTTCATAAATGATTTAATCGCAGGCTGAAACACAGAGGGGCACGTGCGACAGATCTTGGTCTGAAACCCGCAGCAAGGGGCTCAAAGGAGAATGTGACTCATACAAGAATTTTTCCTGGCAGAGGGAGACAAGTTGGGGGTGTGTGTCACAATGTAGAGTCATCTCCCAAGATTTACTGGAAAAAATATGAAATAATTCACGATTCACATATCTCTTCAGGTAAATCAGAAACCCGAGGAGTTCCCCTTGAGTATATTGTATTTTGTAGCCTTTCCCTTTTGTAGATGAATTTTAAGTCGAGAAAAGGCTGTGGTCTTGCTTTCTGCTTCACTAAACACTGTTCCTGCTCCAGCGTTTGCAATATAAAGGGTCCTTTGCAAAACAGTCTTGGGGTAGTACTCAAGGGCGAAAGACTTTGCCAGGGAGAGAAACCGTCCCAGAAAAGAGCTAAGGTAGTCAAGGATGAGTTCTTGCTTCTATTCCCACTGGAAAATTTCAAGATGAAAAACTCTGAGGTAGGCTTGCCAGACTTTTCCAAGATTACTGGGATTTGCATTTATTTTGCAAGAACACCTTGATGAAAGGGTTGCTCCTCCAGGCAGTGGGGGAAGGGAGTGGAGTAGAGTAAGAGGACACGCATCCAGGCTCTAACTCTGGGGTTTGTTACAATGGCCGGGCTATAACAAAAGGAAGCTTAATTCCAAACAAACCTGTTTCGATGGAGGACAGTCTCTGCCTCAAATCCGTGGTATAAAAGCTTTCACCAACGAGCTCGAAACCGAGTCTCAACGGGAGGAAGAGAAAATACGTCGCCAATCTTGCTCTGCAAACTTTACTCTGTCCGCTAGGCTGGTCTCTGTCCATGGTACTAATTTCTGACTCAACTAATTCCTGACTCATTCTTCTGTGTGCTCTCAGGACCTAAACTCTCAGAAGTGTCCAATATATCCATAACTTTTTCTGTTTTTCAAGCTGTAAAAAGAAAGATTGTATACTCCTTTCAGGAGGGAAAGTGAAGAAGGTAGTGGGCAGGTTATATAATATCAACACCTCGTATGCAGGATTTAAATCGTATATTTCCAATATTATGAACACAAAATCTCCCCAAAGCTAAGCAATCAGAAAATAGTATTTCAATTCCCTTAAAAGGAACACTATTTAGAATTTCCAAGCCAAGTTAAATAGTAATTCACACATATCTGAGCTACCTTATTCACTGTTTTAAAAAAAGTTACGAGTAGTTTGCAGAGACTTTAATTATGGTCAAGTCACCCCTTCTCCTCCTGTAGAAGGGCTTGTATAAGGGAGTTATTTATTTTAACAACACTGTCCTCAATGCTGTTAAGTATTCCTGGGAGGGACATGTTCTTTTATGAGAAAACTTCAGTAATATAGTCAATTGAAGTCTTTAAATCTCAGCTTTGAAAAGCACTACTTTGCAATTTTATCAACACTCAACTTGTCTCCATGCTTTTGGAAGCTCCCCAAACTCTCCTTTCTGTCTCAAGTCAAAATACTGCTTAGGCTTCAGAGAGAATGTCAGACCTAACATGACTTAATCAGAATTTGAATTATCATGAAAAGACTGTTTATCTAATGCAAGTCCAGGTGCTGAGGATAATTCTTTTTCTTAACTATGAATCAAGAGGTGTTGATTAAAATTTGTGCTTAATTTAGGTGGGATGTTTGCACATAGTCTTCATTAATCGCTAGAAGCACAGTGCACCATAATGTTTCGAGTTTGGCGTATGAATTTCACAGTGAGATCTGCATCCAGATATCACTTGCCATTTTATTTTTAAAAGTCAGAAAAGCAAATGTTGCTTATCTATTTAAAGGTTTTTCAAAATTTAACAACTGTATTATTTAAGGAGTAAACCGCCATTTAAAGATATTTTCAGCTTCCCAAGTAATTTGTGCTATCTACAAAGAAAAGACAACATGTTGAATATAGCAACGTTTTGAAAATATTTCCTCTCTGCCAAACTGAGACAAAGCATATATACCGGATGTACAGAATTAAGTAATTTTTGCATTCGAATGGACAGCTTTATTACTTTCCATGTAATGTCTTTATTAGTTTCCACCCATAAAAAGGTATTTGTGCCTTTACCAATGTAAGAATCCCCTTCAAACTGCTACTATTTTATGAATGTATGGAACTAATGCAATATCAGGGTGTGAACATGATCACAAGGAGAAAATATGGTTCATCTCATGCATAAATGAATAAATCAAACAGTAGTGTAGTTTTGTCAATTTTTCCCATGTACAGAGGTGGTAGGTGAGAGGAGTTGAAGGTATTTGACAAGAAACCCAGTCTGCTGTTATTCATATTTCTATTGTAAACAGGGACGCAGGCTTTCTTATATTTTGGTCTCCTGGCTTCTTCTCTTCAAGCTGCTGTTTTTTTTTTTTTTTTTTCCTTAATTTGTCTGTAGTTTCACTGGAGACTAGTTAATAGTTTTAAGTTGAAATTAAGCCCCAAGGAGCTATTGTTATATAAAAAGTAGGAGGTGGGAGCTCCAAAATGATAATTATAAATGGTAATTATACACATAGATTCAGGCCCTCTTTTCCAACCCTAGTTGTTGTTATGCAAAATAATATAACTTAGATACTGTTACACAGGTTAAACGGGAAATAAACAGGTCCCCAGTTCTTTACATTAATCATTTATCAAACTCAAGGACACGCTCAAGGAACACCAATTTCCTTTCCACTTCTAAGTCACTTGCTCTCAGACCATCTTTCTCTTTCCCTCTGACATTCCATCTTCCTGCAATGTTTAATTTCTACCGTTGCCTTTGCTCTCTTACATTATCAAGGACAGTGACTAGTAGCAAATAAACATAGTAGTAAAATAATTTTTGAGAGAAGAGAGATTATGTAAGAAATACATGTACTGTTTAGGAAGTTGAGGCTATATCTGTCAAAACTGAAAATTCCTCTGGAAATGAACTAAGTTAGGTGGATATTGTTTCTCATTATAAATAAATCCAGGTAAATTTAGTAATCTCACTTTCACTGAACGGAAGAAGTAAGTATGAATAAACCTGTACTTCAGCCTCTTGAATATTACTCAAACATGAGGTTGGAATAAAGAAATCTTCATCTATAAAGCAAAGGCATAGACAGCACTTGGTCTACTGATCAAACTTTTGAATTCTCAAAAGAACCTGGTAAAGGCTGAACTATCTTTACTGTCAGCAATCCTTGTGTGGTCCAAGATCTGTATTGCCAGCAAATGCAAAGGAGTGGCTTGTTTTAATTTTATATATAGCTGCTCTTTTTACCTCCAACTGAAGGACATTATTTCAATTCATTACCTGTTTTTTGTTTTTGTTAAGTACGTACGATGTTTTTGCTACCCCTTTTTTACCCTGACATACATTGAAAGCTAGTTCAAACTGTACAGATTTAGTTGAAACCATTTTTATTTCATTCTTATTCTAAAAGGAGAGAGAGAGAGAGGGAGGGAGAGAGAGAGAGAGAGAGAGAGAGAGAGAGAGAGAGAGAGAGAGAGAGAGAGAGAGGTGGACATATTAAAATAGAGAAACATACACAGAGTTACCCAATATCTAATACAGATGTAAAGATTACTGGAACACAAACCAAAAAAGGCATGCGGACAAGTAATGGGTGTACGTTCAAATCCCTTTCAAAAAAAGAGAGGCGCTCTCGATGACTCATACATACCGGACAGTTTACTATTACAAAGAAATATGCCAAAGATGCAGCCGTGAGGGCAAATAAAACGAATCTTTTGGAAGCAGAAAGACTTAAGAGGAAAATAGATGGTGCCATATCGCAAACTCTCATAGTACAGTTCCCTCCCACGTTGCTCTCTCTCCCATCTCTTTTTGCTTCTTGCATTTCCCTTCGCCGCCAGTGTTAAGTGTGTACCTCCCGGCACAACTTACCTTGAAACGGGACTCCATTGAGCTCTCAAGAGTGACATAAGTCCCTAGCCAATCACCTAGCAGAGCTTCGCCTGGGCGGCCTCAATAGAAGCGTCTCGCCCAATCAGAAACCTGGGGCGATGAGCATGTTGCGTTGTGGCGCAACTCGGCGTATACTTCCGCGCGTGCTGCCCGGGATAGGACTCTGGCAGAGCAGCTGCACACACGGCAGTGCGGAGGCAGAGAAGGGGTTGGTGATACGGTGCTATAAATCTGTGGTCCAGTCCACCTCCCTTTTAAGACGTCCTCCCCCCTTATTTCTGTTCTCACTTAGAGATGCAGCAGCTTACTCCTGTAGCGACCTACTAAAAAGCAACACGGAGAAAGACATCGTCTTTTTGAAAAAACGTTCTTTCGTCTCTTTTCTTTGTTCCTTGGTTTGTTTTTCTTGCACCTTTTTGTTTAGTTGAACGGCAATAGGAGTAGTCTCTCCGTCTTTTTAAACTCTCTTTTTTAAGTTTCCCCTCCCCTTTCATATTTTTTTCATCATTTCTTTTAGCATTGGACTTTGGGGTCGAAAGCATTTCTTTTTATTTGCTTCTTTTAAGCCGAGCACAGTTTAGGTTTCGTGCTGTCTTAAGAGAACTATCCAGCAGCTTCTTGCTCATCCTTATTGGGAGAACTGCACCGTTACTTTAAAAATACACATACACAAAAACCTTAAGGGAGAAAGGTAAGTTTCGGTTTGGTTTCTTTAATCATTAGTTGCAGCGATGCGCTGGCAAACCCAGAAAACCTGTAAGTGAGCGGAATACAGAATGTGAAGTTAATTGCACATGTTTGCCTCATTTCAAAGCGACTGCTTTGCTTTTTTAATTTTTTATTTTTATTTTTATTTTTTTTTTTCTTGAGAGCCAGACTAGAAGACAGTGGACGCATGCTTAACGTACTGAATTTTCAAAAATGTCACTTGATAGAAACTTAAGTGGTAAATGTGGTCAGGATACAGCAGGCTACAATGGGAGACTACATGTTCAGTGAGCTTCGGGGTTGAGGTTGGAAGTTCATTTCGTGGGAAGAGAGGGATAACTTGAATGTTGGGGGGGAATGCATGCCTCTACTTTCGCAAAAGGAATCGAAGGACTGGGGAAATCAGAAGCCTGGACTTACTTGCAGATTAGACCAGTGGGGAAAATCCTCAGCTTAATTGCATTAACTAGATAGCGTGTGCCGGGGAGATGGGATTGCCAGATGGAATTTAGATGCTGCACCAGGCAGCGAGTTGTAGTTGCCTGGAAAAAGTACATACAGCCTGAGGGCTGGGGCTGGGCTGGGGCTGGGGTGGTTAGAAGCTGTCAAAACTCATCATTGCCAGAATTGAGGACTCTGATTCACGGATTCCAATGATCGTAATTCAGATTTAAAAGAAGACTGCCAATTTGGGACCGAATCTTTGAGCCTATACCGGATATGAGATTCCCTTTGTTCAGAAAAGCGTAAATAAGATCCTTGGAGCCGTGAGTGTGAAGTGGCAGCTGCTTGGGAGCCTCGCGGTGCTGGGCGCTGGGCAGCGGATTCCAAGCCCTGTCCTTGGTCCTACGCAGCGGAGCCCGCCTTCCGGGAAAGGGGGATTCACTGGCAGCCGCGAGGCATCGCAGCTACCCAGGGAGCTGAGTCGGCTGTATAGCCCTCAGCCCCTCCTCGCAGCTCCCCTTCCTCGAGTAGCTATTGTTAAAACTGACGCCAGGAGAAAGATGGTTGGGGACGAGACTCTGGGCAGACAGGCACACGCTTCATTTTAACTTTTGTGATTTCTCCGGGTGCAGGGGAAAACAGCCGGCTTTCTACTGCGAAAGAGCGAATCCGGGTAGACGTGGGAAAGGGGGAGGATTCTCGCCGGGCGGCGAGGGCGGGGGAGGTGGTGGCGGACCGAGGTGCTGGCTTTGCCTCGGAGAAGTTTAAATTATCGGTACGAGGGGGTGTGGGCGAATGTGTGCGTGCGAGCGCCGAGTGGTGCTCGAGACGCAAAGTATGGGGGCAAGCTACAAAGCTGGCCCGGGTTGTTCATCTCTGGCAGCTCCCTACCCCACCCACAGGCTGGTTCCAAAAGCTAGCGCTCTGCCACCCCCCCTCCCCCGACTCTGCCTAGGGCGTGTTATGTGTGTGTGTGTGTGGGGGGGGGTAGGGATGGCAAGGTGGCAGTGCCCACCCTGTACCTCTGTGGCAGACAGGACTTCTCGTGGCCATTGTTGCTTAATTTATGCCCAGCACGTTGCTACGTGCCCACCTATTTCACGTCTATAAAGAATTAATAGGAAAGCTGTACAACTGTGGCAGATTGGAGGGTGGATACGTTCCCCATTTTCCATTTTCAAGTATCTGTTACCAAAACAGACGTGGAGATTGGTTATCTTCTCTACCTCCTAACTACAGCTCCAGGTCTGCCTTTATTGTGGTGAGGGTGAGAGAAATAATCAGCCATTTAGTGTTTACGCTAACACTGATGGACAGAGATGAATGTCCGAGCACTTCTTCCCTTAAATGAACGGGTTCTGCCCCTTCCCCCACTCATGTACACACATTCCATTTGGCTAAGATTCTAAACCTGCAACCTTTCTCCACATCCTTGTTTATTAGAGCTATTCCCAAGATAGTGGGGTAGGACGTGCATATGTTTTATTTTTCTGGGCCTACTATTAATTGCAACCTAAAAAGATAGGCTTAAAATGAAGGGGAATCGGAGGGGTTATAAGGTAGACAATAGTAACCCAACAGATTATCTTCCTAAATGATAATCAGTTTCTAAAGGTCAGGAGAGGGAGCTTGTGTTTTGTGGGGAAAGGAAGGTCAGGGATGTTTGATAATCCTCATAAAATGGCTTCTTAAATGGGACATCTGAGAGATTTGTCAAAACTGAGCAAACAAGTCTGTGAAAAAGAAAAATGTTGAATGTTTCAAAGTCATCATTTAAGAGTTTAATTAAAAAGCAGTTTCCCCCAGTTATCTCTGTCATTCCATGAACCTATCTTAACAGACCCTTGAAGCCTCCCCCCTCCATCTTTTAACCAAAGGCTTGGGTATTCCTTTTATAGAGCTAACCCGTTTTGCAGTTCTGTAGGAGAACGAAGATTGTAGACCGATGTGGTTTAGCCTACTTGGAAAGTATCTGTTGAGAGAGGTCTAACTTCAAGCAGACATCTTCAGAAAGTAAAGTGAAGGGCATTGGAAGGGTTTCAGGTCTAGATTAACAAATTGGGTAGGCCCATTTCTCTCTAACATTTCAAAACTGGTATTCTTAGCAATAATGCATGCCTGGGATGGGAATATTATAAATGTTTAGAGGGAGGTCAAAGAGGCACAGGCGCTTTGAGCAGTTTTCCCAGGATCCCGCACAAAGTCAGTTAAGGTCATTTAATTCCAAGTCTGATTTGGGGTGACACAGAAATGCTGGTGTTGAATCAATTAGCTATTTCTGGTGTCCCTAACCAGGGTCTCCCAAATTGAGGATGGCCTGTCTCTATTTTGACCATAATTGTTTTCCCTAATTTACTATGCCTGATTTCACTTCCCTCTAGAGGGTAAATTTGCACCCCCCTTCATCCCTGGGATAGAGGAGTCCTCCCTCCCCGCCCGTCGCGTGGGGGCGGGGATCTCTGGGCGCCCTTAGCGAACCTTGCTGCATCAAACCCGCATCATGTCCTTGAAGCTGTAACCTCCATCACGTTCTTGCGGCGACTCGATCGCCCACTGTTCAGTTCTTTCCTCCTGCCTCCTGCAATTTCAGGTAGGTATGACAGGTGATGTTTTTAAATGTAGTTTTCTAGAGGGAAGGGTTAAACCTTTTCATTAATAGAAAAAAAAAAAAAAAAAAAAACCCTGTACGACAGGTGCTCTGGTAATTAAGCCGCCAAGCAGGTGTAAAAAAACGTGTGCGGCTCTGTCTCCAGATCTTGAGTCTGGGTCCAGAGCAGGCGCAGGTTTTTTTGGGTAAAAGAGATTGAGCTGAGTGAGGGAGCAGGCTGGGGATGGCCAGCACTCGGACGCCCCCTCGGAGCTGGGCCTGTGCGGGGCTGGCGTGAGGGCACGGGGAGGATGTGGTTCACGGCAGGTGCATGCAGGGTCGAGTGCAGGATTTCCTACTTCACATCTGAAGCAGGGTATAGCACCTCGCACAGGTACTCCGGGGCTTATTTAGCTCTCACAATCTGTCTAGGGGGGTGGAAAGGCGCAGCGGGACTAAGCTTTTAGTTTTCCGTCGAGGGACAGACAGGACCTTTGGGCTTTGGGCGAGGGGGAAAAGCCTTTACCTTTTCTTGAAACAAACAAACAAACAAACAAACAAAAAAAAACAGGTATTCTGTGTGCATATCTAGACTTACACTTGGCGCACGCATTTATGTCCAAAGTGACCCCAGTTTGTGCCTGGGTCACTGCCCCAATCCCTCAGTGTGCATGCAAACTTGCCCCGGCCGCCCCGGGAAGCCCAGTGGAGGAGCCTGGAGGGAGCATGTGCCCCTGAAGGTGGCGGAGCTGGGCACACGCGGGCCGGCGGGCGGCGTGGCGAGCACTCCTGGGCCCCGCCTCCTGGCGCGCTGCCAGGCAAGCCCCGCCTCCCCGCCCTGCTACAAACGGCGGGACCGCGGCGCCCCAGCGTCACTGAGGCAGCAGCCGGTCGGTAGGGCGGGGTTCCGTCGTGTTCCAGTCCGCCTTCCCGCCGCCGCCAGCGTGACTCCTCTGAGCGGTGCTGTCGGCCGGCGGCGCGAGCCGTGGGAGCTGCAGCCGAGCCGCAGCAGGCAAGTGGAGGGGGGCGTGGGTGGGGGTGGGGGCGGGGACGGCCGCCCCTCCGTGGGCTCCAGCCAGGACTCAGGGGCCGGGACTCGGTGTCCGCCGCAGCGCTAGGCAGCGTCCGGCTTGCCTCCACCCGAGCGCTGGTCGGGCACGCGACAACGCCACTGGCGACAGTGGAGGTAGCGCCCGCGAAGTTCCTGCCGGGGACCGGGGGACCCGGCACCGCCCCTCCTGTGGGCACGGGGCGGCGTGGGGCGGTGGGAGCCGAGTGGGCCTGGGAGCAGAGCGGGGCCGGTGGCGCCAGCCGCGTGCACGGGCGTGGACGTACTCTGCACCGCGGCGTGTAGCGCCACCGGGAAACTGCGCCCAGACGCAGGTGAGTGCATTGGAGGGGGCGTGGGGGAGGGGGCTTCCCGCCCCTGTGGCGCCTTCGGCCACCTTGTGGGAGGACACGCAGCTGCTCTTCGTGCGGGAGCGTGGTGGCGGTGTCTGGCGGGTGCCCACCTGGGACGGCGCCTGGAGACTTGGAGAGGCCACGCGGTGTGCCGGGGTAGCGTGAGGCCGTGGGCGCTCGGGGCGGGAGCCGTGGTGATCCCTTTTGCGTGGTAGGCGCAGCCGAGCGAGGTTGCAGCCGGTGGCGGTCGCATCCCGGGTCTGCCTGCGCGCTAGTGGCGCGAAGCGCGGATGCTCTGTTCCGCAGGCTTCGGGTTCAGCTAGCTCGCCGGGCTTAGGTAGCTCACTGTGGTACTGTGGTCATACATTTGCCTGGCCAAAATCTCTGAGGCCTTGGCGCAAGACTGGTGAGCACACTAGGGAGACTGAAGGAGCCAGGCTGACCAACCTAACAGGATTTACCAGCAGGTGCAGAGGGGACAATGACCAGCAGTCATCTCGTGGAAAAGCCTTACCTAGTTATCCAGGGCCTGAACGCAGACACCGTCCCTCTAGGTGTGAGCTGAGCCTGAAGTTTTACCTGTCCAGACCGTCATTTAAATTTGTGTGCATATTTAATATGCCATCTTTATGATGAAACCTTCCATCTTCTATATTCTCTTTACATTTTCTGAAATTGTGGGAAAAGGAGGAATTACTACCAGTTATGTGCTTTCTTTTAATTCCTTTCCCCAAAGAGCGGCACTTAGCAGTGCCTAGATATAATACCTTCTGAAAGGATAAAAGAGCCTTAAAAAACACTTTTTCTTTCCATTTTATTCTTAACCTTAATAACTCTGTTTAAAACAAACAAACAAACAAAACCAACAAAACAAAACAAAAAAACGTAGCCCAGTGTCAAAACTTAACGCAAAAAGTCCATTGACTTGAGTGCCAGTCGGGTATTCCCCTAACTGAAACCTTTTTGAAATACTGTTTAGTTGAGTTAGAAGGCAGTTTTTTCTAAAACCTTTTGTCCAGATTCCTCAAGTTTCATATGTTGTGCTAGGTGATGGTCTTTTGGTGGAAGCTGACGTAGAGGCTCCATTTTGGGAGTGCAGGATAGAAAGCTCTCCAGAATCTATATCATCTTTCTCATCCGGCACTCTGGGTATGCAGATGGAGACAGGTTGCTGGATGGCTCCGAGAATTTTAGTCTTTATTTTTCAGCTTTGGGGGAGGTTGCCAAATCCATAAAGAAACACATTCTCACCATCTCCTCAACTGTCTTTTGTGTTCCCGTGATTAAAACGGACTCCTCGTTACCTGTCTGGGTGACTGTGTTGTCACAAGGCATGAGGGATTTTTGTTTGTGTTTCCCTTTAAAGAGTGATTCTAGGTGTTTAAGCCTTTATAGTTCCTAGCCAGGTCTGTACGTGTTTCCTCCACTGTGTAGTGCACGGCTTTGGGAATAAACCAGGCCACACTGTTCCGACTGCTCACACTACTCCTGTGGACGGAATACTCAGTTCTGGTCAGCATCAGCCTGTCCACCTGTTTCCCCAATCACTGCGGACCCTTTGTCACTAAGATATTCTAGTCCTTGGAAGTCTTGACTTGGTTTTGAGTTTTGGTTAGTTGTTTATAGTTTTTCTTCAGGAAAAGAAACAAAGTTCAATCTCAGGTTTTGTGATTTTAATTAAGACTCTGAATAGTAGGTTAAGGGAAAATTGTGGCTTCAGGCCGGAAGCCATAATTCCTCTGCCCTATCCTTGCTATAGTCTCCATTTTTTTGTATGGACAGGTGATTTTGGCCGAACCCTACAAACTATCCTCAGCTATTGGTGCTTTGCTTTTCAACATAATAAATTTTTTTTTCTTTCCCATTTTCTCTTCTAGAAGCAAGTCCCAAGTTGTCTTAAAGGACACAGCAGAGCCGTCCAGAGTACTCTGACTGCTAAGTTATAATCGAGTGTTTCTCTTGACTTGAAAAATCAATTTTTTTAAATCAGTGATAATTTTCTGGCATTATTACTATGGTATAAGAACACCAGCAGCACAGTGGGGAATTGTCCTTAGGCTTTTTGCTTCCCTTGCCTCTGTAAAGGACCGTATACTCTTAACGTACACTGTCAGACTGGTAGGGTCAGTTCCTGTGCTCTCATTTGAAGTCTTAAGTCTACCACTTTGTCACATTCTCATTAGCACCTTTATCTCCCATGATATTTATATGGAGGGAGGGAAGAACGAGGGAGGGAGGAAGGAAGGGATGCTGGAGAGCTGTTAGCCTGTAAGTGAGGTGGGGTGCCTCTGTATAGGCAGGGTTACCTTGGGCCTGACTTACTACACTTCTCCCCCTCAGTTCTTGTTGCCTTGGATCTTTGCTGGGCAGACCACCTTGCACATTTCTAATGGTTTTGTTTATAGTTTAGCATGGTGCTTTCTTAGAGTCAGAACTGCTTCCTGCACACTGGGATCTGAACAGTTTTATGACTCTCCCTATTTGCCTCATAAATTTTGAAACTAAGAAGTTTTGAACACAGGCACTCTGTTTTTATTTTGTATTGGATCCTACAGATTAGTCTATCCTGGTTAGGTACTTACTTGTTTGGTCATTTTCTTGATAACCAATTGCAGGCTTCATGTTCTTATTGGGGGCCACACCCTGCTCTGGACAGAAGACACAGAATACATAGACCATTCACTTGTTTGGGCCAGTTTCACTTACTGAGGGTACTCACAGAATCCACATGTTGTAGTTTAATGACAACTCCGTCATTGCATATTATTCTAATTTTGGAAGAACAGTTGTGCATTCACTTTCTTCAAGATGCTAACTGGTTTGTGGCTAGTTGTTTATTATTTTTAGATTTTAAGCAATATACATTGACGGAGATAAGACAAGATATATAAATTTGAAAAACAGTGCTTGAAGAATTTAGCACGTGAAAAACTATGTTTTAATGTAAGCTTAAATAACAACTTTCACAATCAGTAGTACAAATTATATATTATAAAATCCCAAGTCTTAACTAGTGTTTAGGAAAAGTTTTTGTTAGAAATTAACTTGATATTTAGCTTGGTCATGTACTTCATAGCTGTCACTGTAGGAAGGTCACTAAGAAAATTTCTCATTTCAAGGGAAAATTCTGTGTGTCTTTGAGCCTATAAGGCAATTCTTGTGTGGCAACACTGTCTTCGGTGTATTCTCAACCCACCTCAGATACTGATCCTACATTTCTAGACAATGGTGTTTATCCAAATAATCTGCTTTGACAGGGTGCTAATTTCTGAAACTGTGCGGGAGGCTTGGAATGCATCTGTTTTACTGACTCTTAACTCTTGTGTTTCCTTTTTGACTGAATAGTTTGTGCAGTGACAGGTTTCCTGGTAAGATATCTTCATATCTAAGGGTTTTGGGAAGGAATGTGACGTGGGAAACAGCCAAGAAGGTCATATGCAGAAGTGTCATGGTATTAAAACAAAATCAGATTGTAACCTCATTAACAACAAATTAACTGTGGTGTTTTATTTTTTTAAATGTGAAGTTTCCTATTATACATCTATAGTGTTCATTTTTATAGTGTCACTTTCTGACCGTTAATAGCCAATTTGACGACAGGAAGCCCCTATTTCTCACTTAAAAAAAAAAAAGTCTTTTAGTTCGAAAAAAGGAATTTTTCTCCATAAACGTATTTGTGTTTAAAGAGTAAATGATTGTGTGTTTACAAAACACTGAAGGTTTTGTTTCAATGCTGAGTGCAGTTTGAATTTATAAGTGGAGGTATCTATTTTTTCCTATTCCAATGTAATAGTGGGGGATTAATATCTGGCTTTTTCCTCTAACTTAATTAATAAATGACTTTTTTCCTCTTAAAGAGTTTGTTTCAAAAAAAGTTAATTTATAAAATTGTAGAAAGGAAGTTTAAAAAAAAGATTTTTTTTTTTCCCCGAGACAGGGTTGGTTTCTCTGTAGTTCTGGCTGTCTTGGAGCTTGCTCTGTAGATCATGATGGCGTCAAACTTGTAGAGATCCACCTGACTCTTCTAGGATTAAAGGTGTGCACCACCACCAGCCAGCCTTTTTACATTTTTAAAATTACCATTTTTTAATAGTGGGGAAGAAAGTCTGTTATTTAAAAAGAGGAAATTAATATTTAATATTTGTATTAACTTTTTTTTTCCTCCACAGTTCTGTTGCTGTGAGAATTTCATTATTTTAACAAATTTCAAGACCGTATTAGTGGACTATCACCAGTCTCTATTTTTGTAAACACCAGGAGGGTGATAAACTCTGTTTATTCGGAGCGCTATTTTCTATTTTAGTTCACGTTCTTGGCCCATGGTCAAAGTTACTTTAAAGTTTCCTTAGACACTTTCTTGACTGATTTTGCTTAGAGCAAAGGATGCCGGCTGCTTTGTAATGTTTTGCTTTTCTGTATCTCCTTATTGTGGAGAGTATAAAATAGCATTGTGTAATATTTAGGATCTGAACATCTGGGAGCATTTGGTCAAAGCTTGTAGGAGAGAAATGCACACACAGAGAAAATACCATAGCATTTTTACCTTCGTGACCTCTGGGGCAAAGATTGTTTGAAACCTGATTATTAAAAAATTTGGAAGAGGGATTATTTAAAATTTAGATATTGGAATTGCAGTACCCTGACCAGAGCTGAAAGCCCATCTCTAGTTGAGGTATCCCCGTGGGCCTGTAGCTTTAAAATGGCTCAGAGCTTGGCTGTTTTCTTCCTGGTTTGTTTAGGGCCCATCCTGTTTGTGTCCATACATATCACACATGCAAGGCCTCTTCGCTGCCAGCTTCTGCTGAGTCGCTTTGCCTCAGTTAGCTATTGTCACTTAGGTTCAAATTCTTTATTTAGCAGAGCCAGGTGGAAAATACTAGGCTTGAATGCAGACTCTAAGTGTAGTTGCTTGTCCTGGATTTTTTGAAAGAACCCCTCCTCCTGTTCAACCTCACTGTCTTCATCTCCAAGATCAAGGGGAGCATGTTGATAGTGAACTGCTCTGTGAACTGGACAAGTGGCATAGGCAATCACTCTAAGTTAGTTTTCTATACTTTTGGTATTCATTGTGCTGTTTATAAATCCTCTTTAAGTCTCTGTTTTTGGTGCTTGGAACTGAACATGGTTTCACATATGTTCCTATTACTTGTAACGCTACATCTATAGACATATATTACACCTCTATGTTCTTTTCCACCCTCATGGAAGGAAAGAAAAATCAAAACCTCCAGTTTATTTATGCCTTAGGTATTTTCAGCATGGACTTTTGTTTTTTGTTGTTGGTTTTTTCCTGGTAGCACAGAGTTTATTACGGAAGCCAGGTCAGATGCTGGTGACCCAGGCACTGCATTTTCCTGACTAGTCAACAGGCAGGCTCTTTCTTGAGGAAGAAGGACAGTCCTTTGTAAAAAGAGGCGTCACCATCCTTCCTGAGCACTCATGAATATTCCCCTGAAGAGGTAGATAGAGCTGGACTGCAGCAGCTGAGCTATGGTTGGTTAGACCTTCCAGAGCGTGGTGGGGTCCAACAGGGACAGTGCCTTCAGCCACCTCTCCTGACCCTAAGAAGAAAGGCTGAACACTACGACCAGTTCTCAGGGACTGAAGGGCTTTACTAGGCTGGTTTGGGGCCTCCTGTTTCAGCTGCACAGTGGATGCCTTCCTCTGGACTGTAGTGCACAGGACCACAGTGCAGCTGTGGTTCCTCCTCCTTATAGTAGCGCTGTTCAGTGAAGTCAGGGAAGAAGGCTGCAATCTCTAAACCACGGAGTCTGAGCCATGGGTAGCATTTCAGGTGTCAGCGAGGCATAAACTCCCACAAATTGAGTCTGGGGCTATATGGCGTGCTCGAAATACTCTGGTAGGTCCCATCCGTGTCCTCCAAAGTTGGATGGCATCTTTGTGGGTAAGGATATAGGCTCGGATTGGCCCACTTGTCATGAATTCCACCAGCCGCTAATAGAAAAAAAACACCCTTCATGCTCTCGGTAAAACCTCAGACAGTCCTCTGGCTTCCACTGCAGTTCTCTTGTTCGTACAATGAGGAAGTTGTCAGAATCTGCTGATGAACAGCCTCCAGGATCAGTGGGTAGACAACTGCATCAGGCTTGATCAGGGCTAGCCTGAGCTGAAGAGACTGGGGACTTTATAAGATGGAGGTCATCTCAGCCATGCCTTTCCACAGAATTTAGCTGGATGAATCAGTGCATCCCAACTTGATCTAGCCATCCCAAGGCCAGGCTACTGAAGGGAAGACAGGTGACTGTATAGTTCAACCCCAACAATGGTCAGCTGTGAATGGAAAGTCCACGGATCTAGTAGCTGCTCAGTCCCACAAGGCTAGTAGATTCCAACAGATGTGCTGGCAAGTAAATGCAAGCAGGCAAAGAGGAGTCTTCAGTATGGAGTATAATACAAACATATTGCTGATGAGCATGGAAGAAAAGCTTAAAATATGTTCTTCTTGAAAATATATTCCAGGAATATAAATTTTAAAATGTGAATTTCCCTTTCAGTGAGAAATCGAATCCTTAAGCTTGAGCATTTATGATAAAATGACCAGTGGATGTTTTCTTGGTTTGAATTTGGCTCTCTTTCTTAGTAGAAGAGGGGCTAGGATCTAGTTCCCACATCACAAAGTGGAGTTTATGGGGGTACATTAGTCATGATTCTCTCTCCCCACCCAAATGACAAACCCTGGATGGATGCCCCTGTCATGTAAGTTAACTGAAACTGCCCACTAGCCCACTTGTTAAAGGATGCTTGACGCTTTTTGTTCTTCAGGCATCATTTGGGTCTGTCTGAAAGAACAAGAGGTATTGCTCAAAGCAAATAAGTCATGGTGTATTTGGAAATAAATTCAGCGGATTGGGTAAGATAGGGAAAATACTCATGGAACTAACTGATCACGCTTCGTCCTGTTTCCTCCAAACCGGTTTTCAAAATAGAACTGTGACATTTCTATTTCACTAGCTGCTTTACTGTGGTGGCCTCTGGTGACATGGTGTGGGAGGGTCTAGGACTGAACAGTCCGAGATGTGTAACATACACAATCTATAGTTGGGGTCAGCGCATTTAATAATTCACACAACATATGTCTGTGTAAGTTTATTCAGCCCTGTTCTCCCCTGGGTGCTGTTTACTGCGTGTTGTCTTTTTCTTTCTTTCTTTTTTTTTTTTGGTTAGAACCTGGGTGTTCTTTTGGGTCCATGTCTGTGAATGACTCATTGTCTGTACATCCCAAATCATCAGGACTTTCGGACTTCCTACCATCCCTTCCATTTTAGTAAATGAACGTGAAGCAGCCACACCCTTCTGTGCTCTTTGACCCCTGTGCATTAGCACTTGTCCCTTATAATTCTGAGCCTTGTTCTCGTTTTCGTCTGAGCTTCTTAATCTCAGCCAGGGTTAGGTGACACTAATTATTTGATCCTTTATTGTCCTCTCCTTCCCGTACCTTTTCATCCTCTCTGATGGGCGCTCTTACATTTCACTCACTGACGAGTATCTTCTGTGACTAAATGAATAGTTGCTGGGAGGAAGAGAAATGCATGTGTATGGATGCTTGTTCCACACATGGCTCACGGGCAGTTATGACCTACAGCTATTTAATATTGCCTGAGCTCTCTTTTTTTTTTTTTTTTTTTTTTTGAGGTGGGGTTTCTATGTGCAGATCTAGCTGTCCTGGAACTCTTGCTCGGTAGGTAGTCTTGCTGGCCTTGATCTCAGAGATTAGTCTGCCCCTGCCTCCTGAGTGCTGGGATTAAAGGTATGTAACACTACTGGATAATTTTTTTTTTTCTAAATGTCTCATGTATCCCCGGCTGCCTTCAGATATTTGGGGTAGCCAAGGATGACCGTGAACATCTGGTCCTCACATCTTCACCTCCAGAATGCTGGGATTGTAGTGTATATGGTGCTGGAGACTCCACTTCAGGCTATGTGTGTGCTGGACAGACACTCTGCCTGCTGAGTTGCACCCCTTACCCATGAGAACTGGGTTTATAAAAGTTCTGAGTCATCGTCTTTGCAACTGTTTGAGTTTGGAGAGTTCATATAAAGATCCATAACCATATTAATTGCATCAGGGAAAATTGAAGGGACCCAGCAACAGAGCACACAGCTGTCTACTACGTCCTGAAGATGAACCATGATTTTGTTGAGTTCGGGGACACTACCTGCCCTTTGCAGATGTTTGTGATTGTGACAGACACTATAGCTCCCAGAACCATAGAGATTAGAAAGTTAACTCTATGAAGATTTCCGTAATCTTTTGAATTATTTTTTTTTGTGTATGTTTGAAAATAATCTTTGAATTATGTTAGATTCATTAAAAATTTAGATCTTTGCCTCTTTTAGTTCATTTAGAGAAATCCAGTTTTATTCTTTTTTGATAACTTTTGGTTGAAAAGCAGTTTCTCTTTTAGAAGATGTGTGCCTCTTTCTCACCATTTCCTTCGTTCCTCGAGGGCTTTTTGAACTTAGAATTCTCTTTCCTGATGCTCGCCTCTATTTTTAAAGATATTTTGGGTTCTGCAGAAGATTCCCAGTGTTGGGAAAACTAATAGGATGTTACAAGCCGTGTAAAGGAGGTTTCTGGCCACCTGCTAGTCTCATTGCTGATGGTGTCAGCTTAGAAAAGACATCCTCCTCTCAGATGGCTTCAAAAAGAGCTGATTGGACAGGCTACCAGGTGTGCAGTTTATATATGTTCCTCTCCCTTCCTCCCCTTAGTCTTTTCAGCCTTCAGCCCTGTCTCCCCCTCTTTAGAAACAGCAGGGCACCTTTAGTGAGCTCTCTCCCTCGTGTGCAGTAGAGCAAGCTGATGCGCCAGCAGAACTAGGAAGAGGCACCACATGTCATGTTTGGACCAATGCTGTAATTTTATTTTACAATAAGGACGGTGGATATTATTAATCCACTCCTGAGCATAATAGCACGATTTGAATAGCAGAGAGCAACTTTGGTGTGTGTTAATGTCTAGTGAGATGAATGCAGATGAATGCTAAGTAGGTAGAAAATGTCAGTGTAGAGCCTTCCCTTCGGTGACTTTAAGCACTTAGATTTCTAGTTAACTTTTTGTTCAGCCTGGCAAACAGATATGAAGACCTATTCTATCAAGCCAGCATTAATGCAGCTCCTGAGGATGAACAATGCCCACAAAGCCCTGCTCTCCTGGCAGCCACTTGAGCTAGGCCAGTTATAACGATGAATCAGAATGTGTTCCTGTGCTGAGCATCTTAGAAAAACTCTTCGGAATAATAGGAGCTTAATGCTGGCAGTTTTAAAAATTGGCACAGCCTACATGGCGCAGCTAATTTTTTGATGTTATTTTGAGTATGAACAAAAGTATATCTTTGTTTTTAAAATGACTTTTGCATTAACTCTACTTATTTTTTTGATTAGTACATATACACTCTAAGCTGACTTTTGAGCAGCATTTAAGTCTTAATTAGCTATATTCCTTGATGACCTGATTCTGGAGATGGAAATGTTGTTTGTGTTTGATCTTTTCTGTAGTGTATAGTTGAAGTGCCTGCAGGGTGGCTTGGCCATTAGGTGCTGGTGAAAAGTTGAGAATAGGTTTAACACTCTCGCCCAAACAAAAACAAAAAGCACAGAGGGTGATCTCTCTCTCTAAAGAAGGTTGGGAGTGAGCCTCAGGGCAGGCAGGAAGGAACTTGGGTCCTTGTGAGTGGTGGTACTCAGTACTTTTATGCAGTGTTTCTGAAGTGTGTGCCTTTGTTTCTATGTTGGCAGAAGCCTGGAAGGAGGTTGCCTGATACTTTTCACCATCACAGTACCAAGTCCTCAGATATGAGCATTTTGCAGAAACTCGCATAGTATTCCTTAACTGTCTGTTTAGGAGAATAGACGGAAAATGATAGGTAATATTAATCCCATAAGCATCACCTAAGGCCCCAAGAGTTTTAAGAACTTTGTGTCCTGGGCATCTATAAGCAAGTCAGATTCTTGCACACTTCTCTGGGGACAGAAGTGTGGCTTTTCCCAGTCTCTTCCTCCTTTTCTATGGTTTTTGTTCTTTTGATCCTCTTTCGTGGTATGTGTGACTGTTCCCTGGTTTGCCAAGTACCCAGTCATAGGTGAAAAATATTTACACAAAACCTGTCAAGTTTTAAGTTGTGGCTGCAGAGAGATGCTGAGAATGTCTGATTCTGCTGTGGGCTCAGAGCAGGTCCAAAGCTTTCTACAGTTTTAGTCTCAGTAGCATTATGTATGTACCAGGAACTTTCTTTGGTAAATAAGTTTTCTTTCCTTTTCTTGTAAAAATAAAACTAGCCCTCTTTTCTCCTCAAAAAATTATTTTGTGCATGTTTGTGTGTGTGTATCTCTATCTGTGCATATGTACATAACACAGTATCTATGGAGGTTGGACAGCTTTGTGTATCTGTCCTCTCCACTTTCACATGTATTCAGCTTGTATTCTAATCGTGCTTACATCATGATTCCTTCCTCTGCTGGTTGAGTCATCTCACTGGTCCACGGTTGTTTTCCCAAAACTTTCATAAACATTATGTTTCTTTGGTTCTTTTTTTAGGGCTTTTGCTTTTAAGGTCAAGAGACAATAGGTCAACTGCTCATTTATTTTATGGAGGAGAGATTTGCATATCCTTGTGTCTTCCTCATGCCCCATCTTCCAGGAGCAAATGTCTAGGCAGCTTCTTCAAGCCTGTTATTTCTTGTCCTCCAGTCTACAAATGCCCTTTTTGTGGTAGCTGCATTTATATATGCATATTTCATTCTGAAAGGTGATTGAACAGCCTGTATGTCGATCACCTTGGTGTGTTGTGAAGGTTTATTTCCTCAGTTGGAGTTGGCTGTTTTCGCAGTCATCCGGGTTTGGTTGACTTCTAAGAGTGTTGTGTGTGTATATTGGGGGGAACTTTAAACTTTATAGACAACACAGCGTTTAGGGTCTGAAAACAGCGAAGATACCTGTTTTGGTTTTTGTCTTTGCTGCCCACCTCTTAGATCTCAGCGAAGACTCAGTGAAGTTGTCAGTGTGCTGAGAGATGGGTAGCAGATGACTCTCTGTGTATGCTTGACTTGGTGTGTATCCCAGGAAGGTAGGCACCTGGCAGCAGAATACATGGTTAGTATGTAATTCAGTGGCACAGTAACAGACTAAACAAAACAACAAACAAATATAACAACAAAAAAAGAATGATCACATTCTGTAAGCAACAATTAAAAGGTAGTAAGCCATTGGAAGTGGGGTTTTTTTTTGAGTCAGAAGATGGATGGATGCTTGAAAGCAGTGATGACATGGTGTGGAGCCTTGTCATTTGCTCCCCTGGTAATCACCTGTGAGAAGTGTGAGGCTCCAAGAAAGCAGCGTAGGAGCAGGGAAGGAAGGTTCTGACTGACTTCCCAAATCCTGTGTGCCTTTTCCCCTGCTTGCCTCAGTGAAGTTCTCTCTCCCTCTGGCAGTCCTGCTAGCTCTGATGCCTGAGGCCAGGGCCATCCACTGGCAGCTTTAAAGTCTGGAGAATATTCACTTCTGCTGTGAGCATTTGTAATAAAATGGGTCATCCAGCAGCAGTTGTGCCTTATCTTCATCCTAATTGCTGGGCTCTTCAGTGGTGGGGCCAGCTGTACCAGCTTATGTTTTCTGGAATCTGCAGCACTTCAAAGGAGAATGACCACAACTTGTTCCTTAGGGCCGGGATTCTACCCAGGCTTATGTTAGGGCTGAGACTAGGTGACTGCTGGAAAGGATTCCTTTGCAGGCTGCTCTCTCGAGTCCTGGTGCCAGCTGGCAATCTTGACTTGCAGAATTAGTTTTTGGAACTGTATGAAGTAAGGCTATGGGTTGTTTTCTCTAAGTGAGGGAATGAAGACATCATCTGCAGACTTATTTTTGGATGCTGTTAAGATCAAGAAAGAAGATTGAAATACTGTATGTTGTATTCTCAATGGCAGTGACATTTGATAACCCCTGTTCCTTGTAGTACAGATTCTTCGAGACCTGATCTTTTTAAGCTTGCTACTTTTGTGACACAAATGTGTTCTAAATCTGGTGGGCTTTTAGAAATACCACTTGTTTTATTTCAAGAAAGAAAAAAAATCAGTTTGTACGTTCAGTAAGATACAGGACGTCCAAACATGAACCAAGATGAACAGCCCTGGGGTAAGAGACTCCTTGATTCTCCCCCTCCAGGAAGGATCAAGGTCAGCTCTGCAGTTCTTCAGCTTCATGGTCAGAGAGTTGGTGCCAGTGAATGGGAAAGAATGCAGATTCAACATAATCTGTTTCACACCTTGGTCTGTTTACAGTTTAAGTTCAGGCTCCCTTTGCCAACTCCTGGTTAACCAGAAGAATGCAGATAATACAGAGACAGATGATATAGTTTTTGAGACATATCAAGAATGTTTCAGTTGCATTTTTATCAGAATTTGATTCACTATGGGAGAATTCTAGAAAAAATATTACTTGAACTGTAATTAAGCTGTAGTCTTACATCATATTAGAATCAGTGTGATTTTACCCTCCCCACGCCCCCAGACCTGGGAAGCATTAAATTCGTGTTAGAACCAGAAAGCAGTAGCTGCATGCTGGCATGCCTTTTGATTTCTACCTCAGTGTGAATTGTTTTACATATGCAGTAGGCATGTTATCCATGTGTACTGTGTGAAACTAGTATACACCAAAGTAAATAGGGTCAACAGGGTGCCTCTGGCATAAACTTGCTCCAACAGGCAGGCAGAGCCAGCAGGTGGGCTCCTGCTCAGGGTACTCCACACTGCTCAGCTGTAACTTAGGGCAGTACCTGATGGAGCACACGTTTAAACAGTTGTTGAGAATTTAAAGCTGGGAAGGGTTTTACATCTAGTTTATAGGACATGGCAGCTTTAGTTCTTCAGGTGTCTGAACGTATTGTTTTTAATTAGCATAGACCACCACAGATTTTTGAGAAAAATATTTTTTTCATTTTTTTTGTTGGTTTTTGTTTTTTGTTTTGTTTTTGAGACAAGTCTTTCATTGTGACCCTTGGTTGTCCTGGATTCCCACACACACACACACATATATATATATCAGGCAGGCCTTGAACTCACAGAGAACCTTCTGCCTTTGTATCCTGCCTGCTGGTGTTAAAGGTGTGTGCCACTACATCTGGCCTTCCTCTTCCTTAAGGAATGTTATTTAGTTAGTTTTACTTTGGTTGATATATTTTCCAGCTTTCTGACACTTTGAAAGATTACCGTGGAGCAAACAGGAAGACGAGGAGAAGCAAGTCACCTGTGACCTAAGGGTCACTCTTCCATCTAAGGGTCTACTCTTAGCTGCGCTTGTGGAAGAAGCAAGCCTTTAATGCAGGCCCCCTTGGGCCTCTCTTTCAAGCTGCAGCCGTCAGTCATGCTTTGCGTTTCTCATGCTCAGTGTTTGCTGTTGGCTTAAAGAAGCAAGGCAGATTGATTGGCACTTTATTATATAGCTTGTGAACATTTGAAAACAGCCACGATGCTTTTTGGGCAACTAAAAAATTTACTGGTAGCTTTTAAAACTTTGTATTCTAGACAGAACTTAAAACAAAAACCACTTTTCTCTTGGACAGGCAAGATGGCTCATCTGGTAAAGGCATTTGCCACCAAGTCTATTGGCCTGAATTTGATTGCAAGGGCCCACATGACAGGAGAGATGGTCACAAGTTGTCTTTTCACCTCTGCATACATGAATTTACTTATGCACCCTGTCTCCATATAAAATAAATGTAAACATCTCTTTTAGGGCTCTAGTTTTGTAGGTTTTAAGCCTTATGGTTTTCTTGTGGCTTTATGACTTCTAAGATTTTTTTCTTTGATGATTAATCAATTCTTTTGATTGATCCAATTTTCTTTTGATTTGTATTAGTTTAAAAATGATTACATTGCTACTTTATACATGGCAGGTCTTTTGTTTGTTCCCTGTGCAAAGTTAATCTTTGTCGTAAACACCTGTATTTGTACTGTGTGCTCTTTATGACCTTAAGTACTGAGGAGGTCGGATCTATGACATAGAACTCAGAATTTATTGCAAAGGACATGCATGTAAAAGGTGTGTAATTTATTATTTATAATTCTGATTTGTGCTGTGAAGGAAGAGTCCATGGAACTCCTAACCTGATAAGTGCCGCTCAGCGAAGTTCATTCATTTGGATTTTTTTCTTCCCTGATAGCTCGTTTACTGGCTGTGCAAAAAGGCAGGCTTTTAGTTGTAAATTTTCTAGGTACTAAGTTATCAGGTGTGGTGGGGATTCTGTAATTTTTATTTTTCTTGGTTAACTGGTAAACTTTGAGGCTCAGATCTATTCAGCAACACCTGGTTTGTATCTACTGTAGACCTTGAAATCTTTAACAGCTGGGGTACAATTTTCATCTTTCCTTTAAAAGACAATACAATCAGGCAGCTGTTACTCTCCTAACTAACTATACATTGAATGCCAAGCCTAGCAGTCAGGTTTGTGCTCCTGTATCCTTTCTTCCCTTCACTTATGGTTTTGAAAAGAGGTGGACTGTATCCCATTTTGAAGTAAAATAAGTGATTTTTTTCTTTCTTTTGAGACAGGGTCTCATGTATATCCCTGGCTGGCCTAGAACTCTCTATGTAGACCAGGCTTGCCCCCCAATTTACAAGAAATTGGTGTGCTTCTGCTTCTAGAGTGCTGGGATCAAAAGCATCTGTCATCAGACAGTGCTTCCTAATAATTGCTTGGACAGGGTACTGATTCAGGCAGTAACAATGTAAGTATGTCTGTTGATATTTTTGCTTAGCTTAAAAGACTTCATCAAAAAAGCCACAGTTTGATTTTGCCATTGATGGAATTGTTAGTTTATGAAAAGACTTTTCACAATCCCTCTCTTTGCCAGATTTTGCTTGGCAAGCCACTTTATTTCTTTAAAAAATTGTGTCCCTGTGCGTGTTGCCTTAGTGTCTTAAGTGTCTAGAAGGCCTGGTTTCCTTGATATCTTCCATCCACAGGGCATGTTTCCACCTCCTCTTTCTAAGAATCCCCAGGGAAAATAGCTGTTGAGCCCCCAGCCCTAACACAGAAGGTATCTCTAGTTGATGACTTACACAGGAAAGATGAGTGTCCTCCAAATGGAGTATCACTGACTATACAAAAGGGCAGGCCCATATCCAGCAGTAAACAGCCAACACTTAAGGAACTCAGTAGTAGTTTTTGGAAGTTTCTGTCTCACAGTGCTTTGTCTGGGCTTTCCTTCCCCGCTTGTCTATCTTTTGCTTATATCTTTTTTTATTTTGTTTTTTTATGGGTTTTCTCTGTTTGTGAAAGTGTGTGTTTCAGCGTCTGTATGTATTTTGCACTGTGGCTTGCCCCACTCCCCCGAATTTTATTTTGGTCTATTCTAGGTTTTTCAAATTTTTTTTATTTTATTATTATATGCCTGTTTGTGGAATGTGGGAAAGAGAGCGGGTGTGGCTTTGGATGGGTGGGAAACTGGGAAGATCTGGGGAGAGAAAACCATAATCAGAATATATTGTATAGGGGAAATTTATTCTGAATAATAATAAAAGTAAAACACTGTGTCCCACTCAGCATTCATTTAATGTTAAAAGGAGTTACTATATATTTGTAATTGTCTTTAAATCCATTCTTGCAATGGAGAGACTCAGGCAGTATTGTTTGCAGGAATCTGGTAAGACTCAGTTTTTTTTTTTTTTTCTTTCTCTTGAACATGCATGTGTGCGGTGGATATTGAATCCAGGGCTCATACATATTAAGGACATTCTTCACTGCTCATGTACAGTCCTGTTCATACATTTGCCTTAAAATGACTAGAGTGATGTTTGTTCACTCTGTGAATCTTAAAGGATTCTTTAAGATGTATGTCTGTTTGTAAGAGCATTTCTGAGCAGTCAGAAAAGACAAGGAAGAAAGGAGAACCAGAAAACATGGATATGACATCTTTTGGACTTTATTCTATCAGTTCCAGGCTTGTTTTCCTTAGGAGTGCAGAAAGAAGCCACTGAAGCTGTACACCCTAACCTCTACTCTTCCTGGAGTTTTTAGAGAAGGAAAAGAAGTTGAAGTGCTATTTGTGGCCCAAGTAGACAAGGTGGGAATTGGGGGACAGGTGAGGAAGGAGCACCTGGGGGCAGCAGGCTTTAGCTGCCTTGGGTGTCTGGACTGTTTTTAATGATAAATTAATTGATTTGAATTTTTAGGACATTCCTTACATTCTAGGCAGGCCCTTCACCTATATTGAAAGTTTTACCCTTAATTCTGCTTTGGGTACGGAGGATTGAACCTATGGTTTTGCTCATGCTCGACAATAGACAAGGGCTCCACCTTTGTGCCACACCCTAAGCCTTTTGCTTTTAACTTTTCTCCTTTGATAAGGTTTCATCCAGTTCCATTGTCTAGGCTCCTTGACTCTGAATCCCGCTGACCTTGTGTTTAGAGTCTGAATAGAGTTGCAGTCCCGGACATAGCCAGGATTCCAGTTCTTGCTCAGTCTTGTTCCTTGGGCCTAGTATTTCTTTATTATAGTAAGTTCTTTTTATTTTATGTGTATGGGGATTTTGCCTACATGTCTGTGAACCACACGGATGCAGTGCCCATAGAGGTCAGGAAAGGATAGATCTGGAGCTGGAGTTACAGACTATTTGAGCTGCCATATGGATGCTGTGAATTAAGCCCAGGTCCTCTGAAAGAACAGCCAGAGCTCTTAATAGCTGAGTCTCTTCCAGCTCCAGTTTCTGTTTCTTAAAGTAATAAATAAATAGATAAATAAATGTTGTAAAGTTGCATAAATAAAGGTAAATATGTCATGTAATTTTTTAAAATGGCATATTCAACCTTGTTGTTCTGTTTATTATAAAGCCAGCCTTACAATACATATAATTGATTAATTACAGTTAATAAAGCCCTTGATATTTAAACTACTGAGCATTTCTATATTTTAAAGGAACATCATTTATTACCACGTGATAATAATTAAATGCTAGTTTCTGTGTAGGTTAATATTTTAAAGTGACTTTTGTGTTAACAGCACTGTTCATCTCATCCATCCCTGGAAATAATTAAAGCCTTACTCTCTCCATTTGTAATCTCCTAGCTAGTAGTGAGTTTTAACAATTTACCTGAGCCCCACAGGAAAAGAACTTGTGTAACGGATAAGTACTTTGAAACTTTGCCTTTTACATGAATTGATGACGGTTTATACAGCTTCAAACCATGCTGTATTAAAAAAATATGGACTGCTTCAGGGTTGGACTGAAGAGGTTGTATTTGCCAGGAATATGCAGCAGGCTCCAGGGATGACCTCTGGCTAATCATTTAGTAGCCCTGTGACTTCTAGGCCAATCATTCGGTAGCCTTGTGAGCTTCCTTTGCTGTTGGAAGAAGGGCTGCTTTCTGAACAGCACCGAGTCTCTGGAAGTAAATGGGAGCTGAGGTCTGAGTGGGTCGCCAGGCTCTCATGCTGTACATCTTGGTACACACATGAGTGCACACACAGCCCACATAGCAGCCACATATGTTGTAGGACCACCCTGTCACAGAACAGTGTGTTCTAAAGCACTCATTTTAAAGCTGTGATGTGTTACATGGGCAGCCCTTTTTCTGATGCCTCCGGTGTGTTGGCAGTTTATCAGCAGCAGGGTTGTGATCCTGTCACTTCTTGTTAATGAAGGCTTTTATTTAGCTTAGCAAATCATATCTCCTGTTAACATCCACGCTTGCAAACTGTAAACTTGAAAGAGATGTTTGTGACTTTCTATTAATTAGTAGCCACCAGGGTGTTTTGGCCCTTGCTTGTAGCAATTTAGCTATATTTCTTCTGTTCATATGTGGTTTGTCTTAAACCAGAAGGCCCTGAATGCCAATAAATCTTTATTTTTAAATTTTTTTTTAAAAAAAAGCTTTCCAATTAGGTGGTTGTCTCCTTTCTCCGTTTTACTTCCATTTTATCCTTCTAAGTGGGAATGTTGTCGTTTTAAAGGAGCCTCGACTCGACTCACAGTGCAGCAGCTCAACTTTCTGAGCGTTTGTTTATTCCTGGCCTGGGCATTCCAAAAGTACTCATTCTGTCGTGATAGTTAAAGGACATTACTTTAGCAAGTTCAAGGACATGGGAGCACATCACATCGAAAAGAGCCCATCCCCGAAGTGTGCAGCAGCTTTCACATCCGCAGTCAATGCTGAGTATCTCATGTTGCCTAATGTCTTAGTAATGATGGAGACTTCAGATACGTAGCTATTTACGGACTTTTCTTTCGGTCCTCCAGAGCTCCCTTCCCTTGGTATTCCTGCATGATGACTTCCTTCAAAACGTGGGCTGATGCTCCAGAGGGATTGTTTATTGATACATTTTAAGCCTTCTTAGTAGCAGTGACTATAATTTAAAAGCAGATTATAGTGGCACATGCCTTTAATCCTACCACTCCAAGGCTGAGACTTACCTGGTGAGTTGTCATGTCTGGAAAATGAGACCCTGTCAAAATAGATAGATTGATAGATAGACAGACAGACAGACAGGTAAATGGTACTGTTACTGAAACAATGATAGCTTCAATGTATATTTTTATTCTCTTATATAAGATGTTTTTATTAAGAGAATTGTGAGATAGGAAAACGGAGTGACTATGAGCTGAGTTGTTAATTAGGGTTTATCCTTGTTGTAGAGTCATCTAGAAAGAAGTGGCTCTCTGTGAGGTAATGTAAAAAACGGAAGGTTCAGCCTTGAGAAAGATCTACATCTGGGTGTTCAAATATTTGTTTTTTTTTCCTCACTGGTATACACAGACTTAAAATATCAATTTTTTTTTTTTTTAGGAATTAAGTATTTAAGCATGTCATATATGTCTCATACTTAATCTTACGTTCCTACAACAATACAAAACTCCATTTACATACAGCCTTCCAGAATATGTAAAGCATACCATATATGCATATACTTGCTTTGAAGTACTCAAATGATTCATAAAACCTATTATCTCAGATACAGGTTAGAAGAGTTCTAAACTCAACTCTTTCATATAATTTTGTAATTGGGATTTTTATATTATATATTCCTTAATGTGTAAAATAGAATCATTAATTAATAAAAAAAATGACTTTTCTTGTAATTTTAAGGGCATTTCAGTAGATTGCTGGTTTTTCCTTGAGTAGTGCTTGAGTGCCTTTGGTGAGCCTGGGGTTGGTCCAGGTTTGGAAGAGCAGAGGAAGCAGGATGTGGATGCTGCTGAGTGTTGAGTCTGGGCCACATGGGGTGACTATGGGAGGGGCCTTTAAGGATAGCTGCTGAACTAATAGGGAAAAGAATCTTGAAACTAGGTGGATGGGAGGTACTTCTAGAAGGCTTTATGTAAATGGAGTTTGTTTTGTTGTAGGAGCAGGGTAAATATGATATATTTTTGACATATTTTAAAACTTGATTCTTAAAAATGTGTTATTTTTAATTTTGAGATTTTGCTTGGTATATATATATGTGTGTGTATATATATACACACATACATATGTTTATATGTATATACATACATATATATGTGTATATATACACACATACATATATTTTGTATATGTTTATATATACACATACACACACATATATACATATTTATTTAAATGTTTATCTGTGTATCACATGGATGTAGTGTCCAAGGAAGCGAGAAGAGGATGTTGTGTCCACTTGGACTGAAGTTACAGCCAGTTGTAAGCTTCCTTATATGTGGTGAAAATAAAACCCAAGTCCTTCTGAAAAGCTGCCCGGGCTGCTAATTACTGAGGCATCTCCAGTCCTGTCTCCCTTTTCCTTACTTTTTAGGTAGGGTCTCACTATATAGTCCTGTCTGGCCTGGAACTCAACTATGTAGACCAGATTTATTTCAAACTCACAGAGATCCTCCTACCTCTGCCTCATACATGCTGGGATTAAAAGTGTGCACCACCACAACACTTCTTGTGTCAGAAGCAGACTGGAAGAGAGTTCTGTGGGGTAGCTGGGGTGAGGGAAGCAGAAGAGAAGGGACTGTACGGAAAGGCTCTGTACCACAAAGCCCTGGCGGATGACTGGGTCCACCAAATACATATGAAGAAGTTCTTCTTCTAGTCATTTGCACTTACAAGAGACCCATAAAACACCCGGGCATTTTTATAACCAGTGTGCGTAGCATGAGAGCTTTTGTGATGGCTCTATGTAATGCCTTTTTCTTTCCTTCATCAAAGAAGATGAGACCATTTGGTCAATTTTTATTTTTGCATGCAAGTTAGTTTATTAGTTGCTCAGAAAAGCAACAGTTAGCAGTCTAAAGTTTATGTGTGTTAAAGGAATTCATGATAAACAAAGAGTATTTGGTAACAAGTTATGCAAAGATGCATGAGCCACAGGAATTTTTTTTTTAAGATTTATTATTTCATGAATGTGAGTACACTGTAGCTGTCTTCAGACACATCATAAGAGGGCATCAGATCCCATTACAGATGGCTGTGAGCCACCATGTGGTTGCTGGGAATTGAACTCAGTCAGGACCTCTCAAAGAGCAGTCAGTGCTTTTAACCATTGAGCCATCTCTCCAGCCCCCCACAGGATTTTTAATATACTTAATTTATGTATATCAAGGACCTTTTGTTTGTGCAGGCTATATTAGTCAATATTTGCTATGCTAGTAATTAAGAAGAAAACTTTAAATAATAATAGAAAAAAATAAGCTCAGTACTTATTAACAAATTTTTTTTTTAAAATGAGGGACATGTGTATATATTTTTTCTTTCCTAAGACAAAAGTGATAAGGATAGCACAGTTTTGCATTTTTTAACCCCTTTAACTCTGGCCACAATAGAACTTAACTTCATTCTCCAATGGCAGCAAACTGAATGCAGAAGCAAAGGTCACACTTATCTAAAACCTTCAGAAGCCTCCTTGAAAGAAAAACAACTTTGCTCCTTTTCCTAGACCTATTGAAGATGTCTCAGGAAGGCTGCTCTACACCTTTAGTCTCAGCACCCAGAAGAGGTGGGTGGGGTGGATGGTTGGTATCTAGTTTGAGGGCAGCCAGGTCTATATAAGTGAGATGCTATCTTTCAAAAACACCATTGCTACCAGATCCTTACCCCACAAAACTAAACCCGGGAATCACAGGGAGGGGTTCTTGGACTGTATTTTGAGGACTGTTGGGGTAGAGTGCTGACTTGTATAAGAAGCAAGGTGAGGTCCACCTGAACCGTAAATGGAAACTTCGAATCAGGATTGCAGGGCACAGCTCATCTCTCTAAGGAAGAAATTGAAGGATATGGTGTGGGGTCAGGTGGAGCTCGGTGTGGGGTGCCTGCTGAGCAAACTCAAGGCTCTGTGTGTATCTCCATCCTGGCCGAGATGCGTGTGTAAGCATGGAATTGGAATCCTTGCAGGTGAGAATGCTGGGCTTGGCTCTGTTGCTGGCAACTTTTACATTGGTCCAAATCTTAGGTATTGCTTTCTTTACCTAAAAATTGAGGCTGTGGGCTAATCTTAAAGTGTGAATGTTCTGTGATTTATGCACATTTTTATAGTCCTCTCAACACTTTCTTTCTATAAATACACACATGCCCACACACTGGCTTACACATACAAGGAGCACTTTGGAAGGTCACATGAGCTAAAAATGCACCTTGGAGTAGTTCACCTAAGCGTTTTCTTTTTTCCTATATTGGTTTCATTGTCCTATTTTGTTTCTTAAATAGAAATTGACTAAATGGTACTGTGGGTGTATATAGATTCTCCATCTCCGTTGTCAGTTGTTGAGCATGGGTGCAATTTTAAAAAAAGCCTTACCGTGGAGCCTCCCCACTCACCCCCCATTAGTCATGGGACGAGATGGGAAAGGAGGAGAGAAGTGAGGTGTCAGTCATCAAAACTCTTGTCAGACATGTGTTGACTCCTGGTGGTTGGAAGAAGAAAATGCCCCCCAAAATCTTTCTCTTAAAGCGGAGAGGGGTGGTAACCAGGGATGTACGTTCATTACTTTTCTGTCTGTGGTTCAGCATTTGATATTTTGGTAGAATTCATTTCTTTCAGTTTTCAAAAATGTACTGGTTTAGATATTTCCTGCTTTTTGATCTGGCTAACAGTCTGAACATTATGTTGTTAAGTATTAATACTGTTATGTGCTGGAACCAGATCGAGAAATGTCAATCCCAGTAGCACCCAGCTCCTAATTGAGGTACCTCTGCTAGCAGGAGGGTGGAGGGAGATTTATTGACAGCCCGGAATTTCAGATGATAAGAAAGTTACTGCTTTCAGAAAAGACACGTTTTTATATTCTGATAGTTTCTTAGAATCTATTGAACGAATGGCAATAAAAATGGCTTCAGAATGTAAAATTCAAGGTGACAAACATCCCACATTTACTTTCCCTTTAGCTGTGAAAGCGAGACCTTTAAACTGAAATTCCTGCCTTGTTTAAAAGAAATGAGGCAGCACTGAGCGGTTAAGTTTTTAAAATATTGTATTTGATACAGTTTTCAGTCCTGCTGTCCCTTCCCTCCACCCTATTCCCTACCTGCCTGCCTACTTTTTCATGGGATTCAGGGATTGGACTCAGACTCCAGACTGCATGGCAGTGCCTTTTATCCCCTGATTCCCCCTTCCTTGGCTCTGTTTTGTATTTCCTTTGTATTTTGTTTATATGTATGCCCATGCATGTAGAAGCCTGAGGTCAGCCTTGGGTGTTGTTCTTCTGATGCGGTCCACCTTGTCTCCTGAAGGGAACCTGGCTCTCTGCTTAGGCTACGCTGGCCAGTGAACACCAGGGTTGTTCACTCACCTTATCACCAGAGCTGGGATCACAGATGTGTGCTGCTTCTAACAGCATTTTTCATGGGTGCTGGGGATTGAGCACAGATCTCTGATGTTTTAACATTTTGAAGAATAGGGACTAAGTGATCCGCAGTCTTATAAATTGGCTAACTTTTGAAGGTTACATTTTGTGTTTTTTATATTTTTAGGTAATATTAGTCATTTTTGGACTTTTGACGGGGTTGAAGACTGGTAGTCTCATAGCCAATCCCAGTTGTTTAACATTGAGAAAGAAGATACAGATTCGAGAGGATGGTTTTTAGATGACATACAATCCAAAACCAGGACATAAGTGTGAATTATGTCTTTTTAAGTTAGGATAGATGGCAGGGTGTTTTATTTAATTGACAAAATTGATGGACTGGGTGTTAAGTGTATTTTATACTATATAAATTGTAGAATGATAATAGTTGTATTCAATTTATATCTGAGGGAAAAGAGCCTTTTAATTGGACAAAAGGGGGAAAATGTTGTAGATGGCCTTGGTGCTGTTTGTATTTTGATGCTAATTCTGCTTTCCTAGGAGGGGGCTGCCTGGGAAGAGGAGCAACTTCTGGTGAACCTTCTTCCCACTTTAACTTGTAATTAAAGGCTGGAGCCGGTGATTGGGCAGTGGAAGGGAAGGTGGAGCTAAAAAGTTTTAGGGAAAAGGAGGAGAGGGGAAGAAGAGAGGACTTCCGGAGGAAGAAGAGAAGGTGGAAGGAAACTATAACAAAAACTATTGTGGCCTAGAGAAACCACAAGTGATAAGAGATGTTATAGATAGAAAATACAATAATATAGTGATAGATCTGCCCAATCTAGGTGTGCAGCTTGCATTAATATTAAGTTGTGTTTCCTTTACATGGACTTCTTTGGTTTGGAAATTTACCACAACAAATTGGCAAGCACTTTTTTGACTGGCTATCTCCGCAGCAATGTTTCTGGACTTATATATTTGTTTTATACTTAAGGTGTTCCTGGGTGGTATTTTTAAAGGCAAAGAGCTGTTGAATCTGTCCTAGAGCTCTAAGCCGAGAGAAGGAAAGGTCAGAGGAAGGAAGACTGCCTTACATGCAAACGTGTTTAGGCTGGACTTAGAGTTCTCTGTTGGGTCCAAACTCAAGGGTCATTGTCATTGAGTGTGCTCTTGATATGAACAGAAGGGCTTCTCAGAAAAGCAGGAAGAACATGTCAGTGCTGTTCTTCATGGCTCTTCTTTAATAAGTGATAGTGGGTCATCTGAGGATATTTACAAATCTCCATATTTACAAATATGGGTCCTGGAAGTTCCCTTATTGATGAAAGACAGATGGGAAGTCAGTATTTGAGTAAAAATGTCAACTCTTGTATCCTATTCTAGAGTAGATTCAGCTTTTAAGTGTTTAGTGTAAAATGGGGCTTGTCTAACTTGGTAGAATTTTATTGCAAGGATGATTCTGTACCAATAGTTTCTTCACTGAGATCAAACATTCTGAAGTAGTTGTTGCCTCTGAGCCTTAAGCTGAAAGCTTTAGTTGCCTTTTGTAAAGGTAGCAACAGTATATGATCCATGCCATTTGAAGGGCTTTCTAACTGTTCATTTTAATTGTAATCAAATAAACCAGAGACTAGTGGGCATGGGTGTCACACTTCCTGTAATTCTTATATTCTGATGATACAGGCAGGACGACTGGGAATTTGAGGCCAGCTGGGCTCTGTCTTGAGAACTTGTGTTTGAATACTCTCCCCATCTCCCCTTTCTACCACCTGCCCCCCTCTCCCTGAAGAAATAGAGAAAAAAGATAGTGGGATTGTAGCCCTCCTGAAGTTATCCTTAGATGAGAAAGATGTGGGCTGGAGTGGAAAGAGTTCCAAAGGACCATCGCAGGACATTGAATCACAGTGTCATTTGCTCATGCTAGCTGCCCTGGGCTCTGCCATCTTGGTGGGAGGAGGCACTCTTGCCTATAACCTGGCTGTAAGACTTGTTTATATTGGATAAGTTGAATGTAAGGGACAGGGAACTCTTGGTATTGCAGAACTTGATGGTTGGGTTCTTATTCTGTTCCTCAGCCTTGTCAAGCAGAGGATCTCTTGATACTGCCTGGAAGACTGACAGTTGCATTATAACAGTGGTTCTGAACCTATGGCTCTAGACTATTGGAAAAACACATATTTCCATTGCAACCACTGAAAAACACATATTTCTGCTGGTCTTAGGAACTAAGACACTGTTCAGTAGCAAAATTACAGTTATAAAGTAGCAAGAAAAATAAATTTATGGGTTGGGGGGTTCCTAAGACCATTGAAACTTTGTTTTCTGATGGTTGAGACCCACAGGTTAAGAACTGCTTTATTGAAAAGCTCTCAGAGGCAGTGCTGTGTATCCTCATTCCCGAGTGGGTATGTTTAGAAGACTGAATATATATTTCTTAAATGAGATTACTTATAGCAGGAGACATTGCTAACTTCAGGAACTTGATTTATATAATAGAATTCTTGGAACTCTGTATATACAAAGCAAGGTCTGTCTTTTGCATCCACAGAGCCCTGGGACAATTGCATTCTAAAAGCAAGTGCTTAGTTTCCACTTGGTAAAATACGTCTCACTTTTGGGAAAGGAAAAAACAGATTGAGAAAAATGCAAGGCTTAACTTTTCTCTTTGGAATGGTAAGAGATGCTTCAGGATTTTCTAGTTGGTAATAGTTCCTCCACTCCCAGCTGTGTGTGTCTTGTTTGGTGTATCAAGTCTGTAAAGAATCTTGGTCTGGCCGGAAGGGACTTGGGTGTGGTAAGGCAATTAAAGGCTCTCAAAAGAAGATGCTCTAATTAGTGAGAGCTGCATCTCTTTCATAGAAGAAGAGTGTTGGCTGCTGGGAGTAGCAGGAGTTACTATTAAGGATCAGTGACTAAGAATTAATCTTATTTAGCTGCATGTGGTGATAGATATTGTAATTAGATGTGAGAGAGGAGACATGGTAATCAGACTTGAAAATATAGGCTATGAAAATTCTATTTCTCCTTGCCCGTGGGTAGGTTTGCTTGCCCTATTGTTGGGCACAGGATGCTTGGTTTCTGGTTGTGGTTTTGACCTAGAGTGTCTTGGGAGAGCATTTCCCTTCTCAGGGTGCTTTCCTCTCTGGGATAGGATGGGAGCAACATAACCCTAAGGGATACACTTCTAATTCTGATGATAGAGCCAAAGGTGATGATCCCCCCATCTTACTTTCCTGTTCTGTGAGTCATCCTCCATTCCATTTGTTTCAGTGATAGGTAGGAGTTTTGAAAATTATAATGGAAAAGAAAGTGCTGTGAATAAGATCATATTAGGTTTTGTAAGGCTCTGCATGCTCAGGTTATGCCTGTCATAATTGGGTAATAATTAGTACTTTAGGAAGGCTATTAAGATAAGGATTTATTAGTTTTTCTGCTCTTCACATTATATGACCACCACCTGGGAGAAAATTTTGTGCACTGATAAGGAATAAAATGATCAAGTTTTGGATTAAGAATCTAATTGTTAAATCTTGATTAAATGACGCCTATTACGTTGTAATTATATCTATCTATAAAAACGGGTGATATTAGATTTGATTGCTGGGTTTCCTAAAGCAGCATTTTAAGATAATGAATTTTAATTATATGTGTGCCTGGGAACCATTTTAAGCCATCTAGAGAGGAAAATGGGCCAGGCTGGCTGAGAAAGTGCTCATCTAGGTGTACAGCTTTCAGCTTGTGGCTTGGCAAGGGTGAGAGCAGGAAAATGGGATTCTTCTCATGGTCCTTCCTACAGAAGACTTCCTTACCAAGCTTCCTGAACCAACAGAGTTAATTTTATTCAGAAAATCCAAATGGCATTTACTCGATGTCAGTGCTATGTGGAAGTGCTTATGTCAGCATCATTTAAAGGCTGTTTCTTTGTGTAGGAAGAATTTAAGAATGGAGGCAAAGTCTGTCCTGAAATTTTCATCCTGAGCACCCTGGCTGCATTTGCTCATGCTCTCACCTTTTCCAGTGTACAGATGAGCAACCTGCAGCATGGCAGACCCATTACAGCCCCAGAGGTGCACGGATGACAGTGCTAGAGCCAGAACTCGGGACTCTTCTAGAATTCTTTGTGCCCCTGTACAGTAGTATAATTGTAGATTAATTAGTACTACTGTGCTTTTGTAGTTTTGTGCAGTGGATTTATGAATTACCTCCTAAGGTAAATATGACCTTGCAGTAATTAAAGGAGACACAGGCTGCTCACTCTTGCCTGAAGCTTTCAGTGGCTCCCTCTTGCCCATAGAGCAATTTCAAGCACTTTCAGGTGTTCACAGTTCCCCATTTTTGTCTAGATATAACATTTTACCTTATGAAATAGCCAAATAATTTTCCCTCTAGTAAACCAGTCAGGTCTTATCTCATACCCTATCGTTTGTCTAGTATTTTGTTATGTCCGCCCTATATTGTGATTTTTTTTTCCCTGTCTTCTCTCAGTGTCTATCTCTTGATTCCCCACTGTCAAGCACTCCTCACTCCAGCATACTGTTTTCATTTAACGTATTTAAAATTTTAAAGTTATGATTATGTGTGTGAGAATCTGTGTGTGAGCACAGGTGTACATGAGTTCTAGTATGTGTGGAAGCCAGAAGATGGCATTGGATACCCTGCAGCTGGAGTCACTTTATATGGGTCCTGAGATTCAAACTCAGGTCTGGGAAGGTAGTAACTTTTTTTTTTTAAACAGCTAAGCCATCTTTCCAGGTCCCCAATTAAAATATTTGAAGTTTCCAGTAGTATTTGAAGGTCATATAAATGTGTGTTACATGTATTTTATAACAGATGACATTGCCGTTTGTGGTTGTATTTATTTACATTCCTCCTAGTTAAGGGGTGATTATGTTTTATGATCTAAGAAGTTTTAGAAAATGCTTCTTTTAGTAATATTCTTCTTGTTACAAATTTTGGAAGACATTTATCATTTTTTTCTTTAACAAAGGGATTTAAATTCACTTTTGGGCATTAAGTGAAAAGTAGATTCCATTCTGGATTTTGTTTCATTTTTGCTGAGTATTCTTTGCCCTTAATTCCTATTGTTAGCTGCCTAAGACTTGTCTGGGCAGATGGTAGCTTTTGTACATATCAGAATTTGAATCATA
The DNA here is from genome assembly GCF_978045245.1 of Mus caroli. Taxonomy (NCBI): domain Eukaryota; kingdom Metazoa; phylum Chordata; class Mammalia; order Rodentia; family Muridae; genus Mus; species Mus caroli. The sequence goes on from NW_028227261.1 coordinate 64,160,090, forward strand.
GAGGTCAGGTTAATTCGGCCCATTTCCACTTAGCTAAATAGGCTACCATGTCATACTTGTGAGTTTGGCTCTACATCAACCAACTTTGCAGACTTCGTCCTGTTCACATTTGTTAGCAACAGCTACGTCTCAGATGACCCCAAACCATTGGCCATGTGTTAGTTGCTGTTACAGTGAATGATAGATAAGCAAGCCAAAATTCATTCTCCTCGAATCACATAATCGTTGGTAGTGGATTGGTCTGCTACTAAGAGCAATAGGCAAGTGTGATAGACTCCCCATTGCGTGTTTGGGATAGTATTCTTTGTTTTGGAGAGGCTCAGTTACAGGGCTATAGTAAGTAGCTTCTTGTGCAGGTAACCAAATCTCTCAGTATTTATTTGCCGTTGCCTTTTGGGCTTTTCTATAAGGCTGGTCAACCCTGGATCCCTTAAAGCAAGTCACTGCCCTCCTGTGGTAATCACACATCTTCGAGCCACAGTGACTAAGCAGCAGACTTATAACCTGGCAACTTTGTGGGTTTACTGTGAAGAGTGTGAAGCTGTTTTTGCCTTTTGGCAGTACTTTGCTTTCATCAAGATGATCTCAGCTTTCATTAAGTTTTCATCTAATTGAAAAGATTGATTTTTGAGTAGGTGAGAGTCCTTTTATGTAATGTCTCAAAGGACAGAGTGTGGGTCAAATCGCTCTTCAAATGGATGGTAATTGTGAGGAAGAGGCTTTCCAAATGGAGATAGCAAGTTACCCAGAGTTTATTGGAACTAAGAGCTTTTATATATAATAAGCATCCACGTTTGTAAATAACGGGAACTGAAATAAGCTACTGAAGCTCCGGAGTCCATGGGTGGAACCATAGTTATACCATGGCATTGGTCACCATTTTATGGCATTGAAGCACCATTGTGCTTCAGAGTAGGACCTGGACATTGGTCATTTGAGGTTTGGCTTTTTGGGTCATTCCTTCTTTAGATCTCTGAATTGATTTACTCTTCTAATTTTTGTGCCCTTTAAAAATGAGGCTCAGAAGAGGATCCAAGAACTAAATGGGTTCTTTGTTTTTGTATGATACTCCAAAATCTGGTGGAGGGAAATATTGAGATGAAGGAAGTCATTTAAGCATCCTTTTCAGTGTTTCCCCAGTTTGTAAGGAGGTGGTAACACCACAGAGCAGGCTGTGAAGAGGAGTCGATATTGAAATGATCACTTAACTCTTGGAAATACTTTCTTGGAAACACTAAATAGCAGTAAATCAGCTTTCCAGAAGAAAACACATTGACATTAAACACCCTGTTTTTCTCTCAGGTTTGTAATGAACAAAGGGTTATTCTTCTTCAGTAGGAGGAATCTAGGGATTTTTAAATTCTACTTACTGCCAGCAACTTATTTTCGTCTTGGCTGAAAGCTATACGGTCTTCTAAGGGTTATTTTATGTGATAACTAATGACCGAATGTTTTATTTCCTGTTCTTAAAATACTTGTCTGTTTCTCATAAGTTGTTAGGATCTTGTGCTCTTAGAAAACACTTATAAAATGTAGAGAAAGGAATGACCCACTTAATACATGTTGTCAATGATGAATGTAGGGGTTGTGTTTTTCATTGTTGACATACTGCTTAGAAATGTTTTACAATCTAAACATACTAATTTCTGGTAGTTAGATAGTTGACTTGCTGTGTGTGAGTACGTGCCTGTGGTTTTTATTTTTATATATAAAAATATATTTTTTTTTATATAAAAATATATATATTTTTTAAGGAGCAGTGTACACTGATAAAATGCAGCGATCTTTTGTACTTGTCATTGAAATGCCAGGTGAGAAGTTAAAGCCTCTTTTGGCATGTTTGTATTTCACTGGTCAGGGCTGTTTCCTAGACTTTAGGGAGTGAGTAGGTGGTACTCTAATAAGATTACATTTTAACTGCACTGATTTAAAAATTATTTTCTTGAACAGTAGGCTTTGCCCATACAAGCTTTTTACAATTTCAATAATTACTGTTTTATGACTAATGTTCTTATTTGAGGATGGCTGATATTTCAGAATTCTAGGAAATTTTAAAACGGAAAGCATGGTTTTCAGCCTTATATTTGCGATAAAGGGTGTGCATTGGAATGCATCTCTCTACCCCTTAAATATTACTGTCCTCAGAAGCTTTTAAGAACTCTGGCAGGACAGCTTGCCTTTTCTCCTGCAAGGCCTGCTGTACATGTGTTTAGCAATCAATCTGTCATAGAAGTGGGTGGTTCTTTCTCCTCCTTGATGGGAAGCTGATGGCCCAGCCCTCTTGGGCACTTAATGTTCCAGGAAATAGTCACAGAAGTCTCTGAATGTTATACTATCGGTTTGTGCCAAATTCTGGGCCCTGATGTAGATCTGCTAGCCATCATTCTCAGTTCTGTCTTACCTACAGTAGATGAGATACATACATCAGACAACTTGAATGCTTTGGCTATTCTCCATGGACCTTGGGCTACTTCTTGGTGCTACTGTTGAGAGCACATTTTTATTTGAATCAGAGGGACAGAAGAACTAAGGCTCTTTTAAAATTCAACTCTCCATACCTGGTTGTCTTCCTTCCATCACAGAATTTAAGTCATTGGCAAAGTCTTACAGGTACCTAATTGCCATAGAAAGAGCTTTTGGAGGACTCTGCCGTTTGTTACAATGATGTGTGTTTAAGTGTGCATGGGAGCTAGTAGAGAGAAGATGTCAACTGGAGAAAGTGGTTACAAAAGTATGAATGAAACAAAGTCCAGAGAACAGTGCAGAGGCTCTTTTGTCAACATGTAAAACTGAGAGCCCGGTGAAGCTGTGGTATCTTACTGTGTCCTGCTACCACATGGTTTAAATACATAGCATCCAGTGTAGTTTATGAAATTCTGTTACTGGCTCATTAAAAGGGTTGGAGAGGTTTGTTGTGATGTTCTTTGTAGAACTGAGAGGGAATCGATAGTGGAAAACTGGAAAACTCAGGCTCTGTCATTGGGAAGTCTTATTGCTAGGATTGAGGTGATAGGTTTGGGGAGAAAACAGAGTTTGGAGAGCAAAGTGTGGCCTTCAGACCTTAGGCAGAGCTTATGGTGGGCTTAGGGGATAACAAAGCCTGTGAAGTCCTTTACATTTATTTAAGGTCACATCTCCCCAGTTTTGTGAAAGCAAGGAGCTGAAATTTTTCTCTGCTGTCATAAATGGGCATTCTTTGCCTTAAGGTATAGCATGTGGTCTCTTTTAAAAAGTCAGCTAGCCAAACCCTCATGGCTTTTTTCCTCTTTCCTTTTAGAACTCATGGGTATTCTATGAAATTTATGATATTCTAATTATTTTTATCATTGTCATTTTTTTTTTTGTTTTTTGTTTTTTGTTTTTTGACAGAGTTTCTCTGTAGAACATCCCTGTCTGTCCTGGAACTCACTCTCTAGACCAGGCTAGCCTTAATCTCAAGAGCTTGGCCTTCCTCTGCCTCCAGAGTTCTGGGATGAAAGGTGTGAGCCACCACTGTCCAGCTGATTTTCTCATTTTTAAGATAATGTATAAATTTTTTTTGCTAGATGGTTCCGTTTCTGCTCATCTGTAAGCAAATGGAAGTATGAATTGGATGGAGTAAAAAACTTATTTGAATAAAATCAGCAGTGTGTCAGAGAAGCCCCTGGGGAGAGTTTGCTATGGCCCCTTGTCACAGCTTAACACTTCTCAGTAATGTATCTCTTCCATCCACCATATATAAGGAAAATAAGCAGACTGGCCATTCTAAATGATGTCCCCATGAGAATAAACCACAGAAGGAGAAAATGTGTGAGAGATGGATAGGATGGCTAGCGGCCATCTGACCTGTTCAGGGTGTTTGCCTGAGAAGTTGGGAGAAGAATACTAGGGTGGAAAAGTTAGAGTAGAAAAAGCCCCATGTGGCTGGAAAGATGGCTCAACTGTTAAGAGCATTTGCTTCTCTTCTAGAGTACCCAGCTTCAACTCCCATCATGCACACAGTGGCTCACAATCATCTATAACACTAACTGCAGAAGATCCTTTGCCCTCTTCTGGCCTCCACAAGTGTGGGGCACTCATGAACTGCACATGTGTACACATATACACAAACATTCATGTATTAACGAAAACTTTAAAACTATTGGAAAAATGTACATACATCCTTCTAGTAATTTTAAAGTGGTGGTAACCTGGGGCACTTGGGGAGCATTGAAATATAGTCAGTACAAATAAACTAAAAAGAAGAGTGGGTAAACGGACAGTCAGCTAGCTACATAATATTTTTTTAACCTGGAGCCAGCAAGAATTGGGTGGTAACAGTAGGAAGCAAATGGCAACTGAGAGAATTTGGGGATTCTATTAGTCAGCTTGGGCTTCTATAACTGAACACCAATAGTTAGGCTGGCTCAACCATAAAAGGCCATCTTATTGCAGTTAGAAAGGGTGAAAATCCAAGATCAGCTTGCTTCGGCACTGGTAGTGAGTCTACTCTGTCTTTTCCGTCTGTCTCTCTGTCTCTGTCTCTCTCTGTGTGTGTATGTGTGTGTGTGTGTGTGTGTGTGTGTGTGTGTGTGTGTGTGTGTGTCTGTAGCCGCATATGAGGTCTCTTGTGGGACATAACTTAATTTTCCTCTACTTTTTAAATTACCCTCTTCTTTTTAAAGCTTCTGCATATATATAGTCAACTTGAGACTAAGGCTTTGGCGTAGGAATTTTGTAAAATACGGTTCATCCATATATGGGTATTTTATTTCTTTAAAGATAAACAGAAATGGGCTGCTGAGATGGCTCAGTGGGTAAGAGCACTGACTGCTCTTCTGAAGGTCCTGAGTTCAAATCCCAGGAACCACATAGTGGCTTACACCCACCTCTAATGAGACTTGACGCCCTCTTTTGGTGTGTCTGAAGACAGCTACATTGTACTTATGTACAATAATAAATAAATCTTTGTGCTGGAGCAAGCAGGGAATGAGCAGAACTGACTGGAACAAGCAGAGGTCCTAAAAATTCAATTCCTAATAACTACATGAAGGCTCACAATCATCTGTATATACAGTGTACTCACATAAAATAAATAAATAAATCTTTTTTAAAAATGAACAGAAATGATCTTCTTTTCCCGAATTTCTAGTCCCCAGTCTTTCTTTCAGTCTCAAAAAGAGAAATGCTTTTGTAATTCTGCTCCCACCCAGCAGTTTGGTGTTTTCAACCTGCAGGTGGGTTTTTGTTGTTGTTTTTCAACATGTACACCAGTTTCTGCCCAACTCTTCCATTTAGAGTTGAGTTTTGATGGCTGGTTTACATTTGATTTCTTCTCTAACATCTTCAGTTTTATAGTGTGACCTCTTTGTCAGAAACCACTTTGAAAGTCATGATGCTTCCAAAGCTACTTAAACAGAACACACGTTTAAGAGGCACCATGCTTTGCCACAGGTGCTAGAGAGGGTCTTGGCAGTGTTTTTACAGAACGTCTTCAGGTGTCTGCCTTGCTGAGATTGCTGGGCATGGGATCTGTGGTGTTTATGTTGGAAATGCTGACACGTGAGGGCAGGGTGCTTTGTGTTATTTTTACTCCGTGTACTTAGCCAGATCATATATCTGAAAACAAAATTCCTTAATAGGGCCCTGGTTTTCAAACTGAAGGGAAAGCCAGCAGTGGGACCCTTGAATCTAAAGCCCTCATACTTAAAACACAAAAGCATAACTCTGGCTCCCATCCACTTTGTTAATAATTAGTGTATACTTATTGGTTCTAACCTAGTTAATGGCTACTTGCCTGTTCTTCACGGCAACCGTGGAACATCCTTTCTATTTCTGAGGGACAGCAGTGGGTCTGGCAGCCTTTTTTTTTTTTCTTCAAACAATGAGTCCATAGGTGTTTGTGAGGTGAGATAGCAGATGCCATTCTAGTTTCTTCTGTCAGGTTTTAGTATGACCTCTTTTTGGTTCAAAGTGAATTCCCCGAGCAGCTGATGCGCCTTTAATTAATCCATTCCCAAGTGCAGAAGTATTCCTGTTTTACCTGCAAGGCACATAGCGGTGTGTGAGTCCCTGAGAATGATTCAAATGGCTTGGCAAAAAATACCCACTGTCCTTTCATCCAAGCTGGCGTTTCTGGATATTTTTGTGTCCATCCCTCTAACTCACCCTTTCAGCCATAAAAGCTTATTTAAAGAATTCCTCTGTGATCTCTGACGGGTATTCATTATCCCTGTTAGATCTATCTTTCCAGGACAAAACAAGTAAGCAGGGACTGGATCTATCACATCTTTTAGAGCACTTCTCTAGCCATAGAATCTTAGAGAAAGTATCTCCTTTGCAGAAAAGGCTTTTTAAAAATTCTGCTCTGCAGCTGCCATTTTTGTGCCTGTGTTAATGGGTTATCCTAGTGTTACAGATGTTTCCTTAAACAAACAACAAACAAACCCTATGTGTTCTGGCATTAAAACATATATTCCAGGAATGTTATGCCATTGATCTCAGAGAACAAAAGTCCACACCCAAAAAGGGGTTAAATGAACAACTTCAGGGCATGGTGGTGTAAGCTTTTAATCCCAGTAGAGTCAAGCAGATTTCTGTGGGTTCAGGGTCAGCCTGCTCTATCTACATAGCAAGTTTCCTAACAGTCAAGGTTCTATACAGAGTTCCCACAACTCACCATACCCTCCAAAAGAAAGAAAAGAAAAGAAAAAAACTTTAGCTATTCGCATAGCTTAAAAAAATTCTAAGTGATATTTTGCAAAGGCTTAAAAGATCCAAGAAATTATTTTTATAGCTGTATAACTTCCTTCCCTTTAGAATGTTTACTTTTCAAAGGGAAGGAGGAGGAGGCACATTAGTGTTGACTCAGGTTTCTACCATACTGACTAGAAGCAATAGCTCATAGACTATAACAAAGTACGATAGAATTTCTTGCCATTTAAGTGTGGATCTTAAGGTCATGCAGGTAAAGATTAACCACTAAGCATGAGAAATCATCTTAAGACAGAGTAAGGCACATGATTGCAGGTGACCAGGCTTTATCACTCGACAGGTTGTTTATCATTCAACAGTTGTTGTTTTTGTAAATAATGCTGACTCCAGCAGTTCAGCTGAGGATGTATAACCAAAACACATGATTTTATATATGGATCTTATTTCACTATATAAATTCATAAACTAAGAAACCATTTATGGAATGATGACTATTTTGGTTGTGGTAGAGTACATTCCAGCTGACCATTTAGATTATGGCTGCAGCTTGCATCTGATACTGGATTAGGCTGGGATACTGAGAAATCAGTAGGAACAGACCATGCTTCAACAGTTGCTGAGCCTGTAGAACCACTAGGGCTATCTCAAGCTGGAATAACTTGAAAAAAAAAGGGGGGGGGGCGGTGATTCTTATGCTGTACTCATTAGCATAGAGAAGCTCTTGGTCCATTTTCTTTTATGTGGATTTCTTTCATTCCCCCCTCCTCCCTCTGGTTACTAAGTAAGAGACAGAGTCTCTTAGTGGAGCCGTGGTTGTGACTGCTGTACTGCATTTGATTGCTCCTCAAGGCCTCCTTGGTTTTCAACCTCTCACTGCTTTTCATGCCCTCCCACTGACTTTAGACAACTGTTACCTCTCCCTTTTCTTCCTATAATTTGTATACCACTTGTCAGGTCCGTTAAAGAGCACTTTATGCTCTCTTTATCTTTATAGTATTACCTATAGTGCTCTTGAAAGTGTGGGTTTGCTAGCCTGCACTCTGCCCTCAATGGAATGATTCCATTCTACCTTTTCTGCCTTTTTAATTACTGCTTCTTGTTGTTGTTGTATTTGTGTGCACACTCACATGTGTACCCCACTACATTTGTGGAGGTGAGAGGACAACCTTTACAGAATCAGTTCTGGGGACCAAACATAGGTCAAAAGACTTGCATGGCTAATGCTTGCCCACTGTGCCATCTCACCACTCATTAGTGCTTTGAGTCAAGCTTTGTAGTTAGACTTGTGTTGAGTTTGCTCTTAGTTCTGTTGCAGCCACTCCTTTCCTGGTGGTTGGTTTTGTTGAGCTTGTGTGTATACATATATGTGAGCCAGGGTCTTCCTGTACGATGCCTATGCTGGCACCGTGCATGTATGCCTCCTGTAAGGAGTTCCAGGCATGCATGCTTCACCACACTCAGACTTGCACTCTTTTTGCACTCTTGCCTCCTCTTCAGAGTCAGTTGCTGAACAGCCCCTGGTTTGGCTCTGTGGGCTACTTGTAAAAGCTTTTCCTCGTGGCTCTCATCCTTGGCTGCATGTTAGAATTAAGTTGTGTGGATATAACAGTACCAGTGTCCAGACCTTTAGGAGAGAGTCTTTCTGATTTTAGTGTGTATAAAATAGACACTGGCTATAATAACTGCTTAGCTGATAGAGCGAAATGAATATATATGTAACTTGGAGTCTGTTAGGTCTCAATAAGCAATCATTTGCAGTTCTCACCAAGTTAATCTTTTGTAAGCCCATTTCTTCATTTGAAAAACAGGGCTAAAACAACCCATCTCATTTAGTTGTTAGTATCATATGAGGCTAATGCCTCCTAAATGGGCTTAGCACACTGCCTGACATATCCTGGCTTAAGCCACTAAGAGCCTTATTCCAGCCAATGTTGTCTCCGTTTCCAAATGCCCATGTGCTTTGACATTCCGTGTTTACTGTCCTTTCCTCGTGGCTTTGAATACTTGCTAATTTTACAGATCCAAGAGCCTTCGTGATATTTTAGTATCCATTGCGTACTGAAGTGAAAATGTGTATTTATCTCTTAAAATCTCCTAGATATAAAAAGAAGCTTCTGAAGAAAATGAGAGAAACGGCATCAAAACTTCTTTGAATAGAAAGGAAAATGGGGTTATGTGGGTGTCATTTCGGAATCTCAGTGGCTTAGATTTCTAAATTCTTCGTCCTCCGTCTTCTTTTGCCTTCCCTATCCCTCTCCTTCTCTTCCTGCCTCCTTTCCTCTCTCCACCACTGAAGTCTCTGTTCTTGAGAAGCTCTGCATGTTTGCCTCTTATGCACACTTCTGACACTTTCTTTTGTCTTAGTAAGCCTCGGCCCTTTGTTTATCTGGAAGTATTTTTTCCCCACTTTTGACTCAAGGTGACCTTTTGAGTGACAGAGCATGTCTCATCTCCAGTCAGAGAGGCCAGATAACACCAGTTGAAACAGCTGTCTTTTGAATTGTAGAAGGTGGATCTTTATTGAAGTGTGTTTTTCAATAGTAAAGTAGTCGGTCTCTCACAGTTTCAGTTGTTGTTCTTGTTCGGATAGTCCAGTAATCACCTTTGGGTTATCATCATCCTCCTTCGCTCAGGGTCCATGTGCAGTTCCAAATCATTCATGTCTTAGAAGTATAAAAAATCAGTCTTTGCCTGATTTTTTTTTCCCTAAAGTAGTCTGAGCTATATTGCTTCTCTCAATGTAAGTTAGATCTTGACAGATTATATCATTTTGATAAAATGAGGGTTCAGGATTTTAATTTTCTTACAGTCCCCTTGACTTTCTTGATGTATAATACCATTTTGTTGTTAAACTACACTTCCTTTTTCAAAGTACATGCGATATGGACTTTGACTGTTCTTTTGGAAGGTGACTTTTCTTCAGTAGCAGAGATAAATGCTCAGGTACAGACACAGTTTCTGATGTCCTTGGAAAGGTTTAGAAATCTCTCAAGTACAGCGAGCTAGAGACAGTAAGTGTCTAAAATAGAGTGCAGCATCAGTGAAGACCAGCCAGTTGGCCTTCCAGGAGATCAATCAGCATCGTGGGTGACCTTACCTCTTCATGGGTGACTTCATCTCTGACTGTCAAGGGTACACTGAAGTTTGGAATTTGTATTTCTCAGGAAGTGGAACCTGGTCTTCTCACTTGCTCTGAAAACTTCATAAGCGGGGTTCCTCTCCCTGGCCTTTTCAGTTTCCACCCATTCTTCTACCAAGGCTAGAGCTGCTCAGTGCCTCAGAAATTCGCGTTTACAGGTTGACCCAGGCCTTGAGTCACTTCTGAGTGGCTGAATAGTTTCAGTGCTATGTGTTCTAGCTGGTTGGTACCTGGGAGAGGAGGCACTGAGGGTGAGTGGCAGTGGCTTCATGAGATTTCCCTCATTTCGACTATTCCTGCAAAAAACAATGCATTGTTTGTGAAAATATGTGATTTAAAATTTAGGTTTCAGCCGGGCGTGGTGGCGCACGCCTTTAATCCCAGCACTCGGGAGGCAGAGGCAGGCAGATTTCTGAGTTCGAGGCCAGCCTGGTCTACAAAGTGAGTGCCAGGACAGCCAGGGCTACACAGAGAAACCCTGTCTCGAAAAACCAAAAAAAAAAAAAAAAAAAAAAAAAAAAAAAAAAAAATTTAGGTTTCATCTAGACAATATTTGGTTTTTAAGGGCAATTGTAATTGAAAGACCCTAAGTCTGTTTTTTTGATTTCCTGGGACAGAACTCATGAAAAATTCATAGTGTGCTTTGCTCCTTGCGTGGGCCTTCTTATTTTGTGGCTGTTCCAGTATGTTTTCATTGTTTTGCTTTGAGATACAGTGCATCTGCGAATCCCATTGCTGGCTTTCTTCATTCCCAGCCATTAGTAACAGTTGTTCCTCAATGCCCCTGTTTCTCAGGCAGATACCTTAAGATATGTGTCTTCAGTGGCGTGGGGGACTTCTTGTCATGTCTGTTTCTCCAAGGAAAGGCATGTAAAATAATTTGACACACTCTGTACTATCACCATGATTTCATAGATTTCAGACATACAAAAGGATGTGTGCAGTGTCAGAAAAGGAATTGAATATATTTTATTTTTGTGATTTTTTTTTTATGAAAAACTTAAATTTCTCATTGTACTCCAAATGTGTAAAGATTATTTTTCTGTACACTTTAGTGAAATGTTTGGCACCTAATCTGCTCATATTACTTATTCTTTACCTATTTTCTGAGCTCCAACTTTTCATATGAATTATCTGATTAAAAAACTAATTGGCAGTTGGGTGTAGTGGGTGTGACAGTTAGCAGCATCCCCTGCCTACACCTACTTAAGGGACACTGAGCCATTCTCCAGGCTTCATTTTCTTCATGTGAGCAAGAAAACGGCTGCACATGGATGCTACTCAGGCTTTCCAGCTTAAGTTTCTGTACTTATAAGAGTTCTGTCTATAGAAACTCACACACTGCATGTGGCCAATCTTGGAGTAGATTGCTCAGAGCTCATGGTTCTCCTTGTTCTTTCCCATGGTGGCACCATGCTGTGTCCCCAAAGACCAAGTATATATAAGATGTTTCTCAGTGTTAGGTCTCAGTCTAAATATCACTTCACCAGAGAGGCTTTCTTCTTTATCACTCTTTTTTCCCCCGGTAGCATCCCGATTTTCTTCATAGCCTTGGAATGTACTGGAGACAGGAATTGACCTTTGGCTTCCTTAATACCTGTACCTCCTGCTACATACCCTGTACCCTGCATGCCTGACTTGCTCATACTTGTACTCTGGCCAGCCCAGTGTCTGAAACATGGTAGGCATTTATTAAGTGGGTGAATCTATGTGCACCCCATCCCCTGTTTGAGCACTGCACAGCACACAGCTTTCTTTCTGCATAGTCACTTGTTCTGTTTGGAGTCTTCATCATGGGTTTCCCCATGTCACTGTGACATCATCCCTCTTCACACTCCAGCTTGCATCCTGTGTTGCAGTTCTATTTATGTGTTCTGTTCTTTGCTAGAAAGTAAGTAGGGACCCCTTGTCTGAGTCATCTTGAGTATACAGCATGTTGCCCTGTGTTTTATGAGATTTACCTATTGGAGAAAATGCAGGTGTCAAAGTCCTTCAAATGTGTTGGTATTTGAAGCACATCTAATTTTTTTAAAAAAATCTTTTTAGTTGTGACTAAAGCCCGTCTCCCAGGATCTGTCATGTCTCATTGCAGTATTTACCTCATTGTTTTCAGGTTGAAGCATGGGCACTCTGTAGCTGCCCAGAGCTGTATTGTTTTGCTGTGTGCTTTCTTCAGTTTAGGAGCTCTCGTTGCCCATGTAGCTACTCTGAAGTGGTCCCAGGTTTTGAATGGAGATCTTGCTGCCTTTTATTCTTGGTACTTGGTACTTTGAACCAGCTCTTTTCTGTTTTAGGGGCTGCAGTTTAAGAGATGAAGTAAAAGTAATTATGCCCAACGGATCAACTGGAAGTAGGGCAAGTCTGTCTCTTGAGAGAGTAAAGGTCAGGTACCTTTTACAACTATGGAATGATTTCTCCGTATTTTCTGCCTATGAGATGTGAGTTTTGTTGATTGCCTAGATGAGGAGTACTTTTCTTCTTTGGCTAGGTTAGTATCTTGGGCTATCTGGGCACTCAGCTGAACTCTTAAGAGGGCATGAGAGAGTTTAATGAGCAGATGTAGAAAAACGAGGAAAGGGGCTGATGTTCAAAAGCATCAGGATCATTTGACTTCCTTTTGCTTTTCTCATTGTTACATGGCCCAACTTCCCTGCTTCCGTCACCTCTCACACCTTGGCACCTCCATCTTTGTGCATTATTTTTGTGCCCAGGTTTGTTTACCAAGCCTTGGCGGATATTGCCTTGCAGATAGCTTCTTTTTCATCAGTAAACATAGACAGAATTGTCTATTAAACAATACCAAGAAGTATTTGGCTATACAAAGTGATTTTCTCAGTATGGGATGGTTCAAACTAGTTTATCTTCAGAATTAATCTTAGTTCATGGCTTAGCTCTCTAAAATGGCTTAATCCCCTGAGTGACATTAAAAGTATCAGGCATGTAGTATTAATCACAGCTTCCTGACAATTTGCTGACCCTTCTGAGACCCCCTGTTAAGTATTATACTAAATTGAGCAAAAATGCCTACTATGTACTGTAGGTTTGAATTGTTACATAGTATCTGTAAGGTATGTTTCTTAAAATGCCATCTGGCTCTCACTGTTAGCTGTTTAGTAATAAAGTGTTTTGATTTGGCTAGCTGCATGAATATTTTTATGCTAAAGATTTTTTCCTTCAAATAATTGATGGTATGTACTATAGTAATTTAAATATTTTGTACTTAGAACATGGCATTTGATAGATGATGAATAGTCTGCTTTCTAGTAAGTAAAAATATTCTTTTGAGTACGTGAAGAAAATATATCCTAGTCTGTAGGCACAGTTAAGGTACTTGTGTGTGTGTGCACATGTGTGTGTGTGATGTGCACACCATAACAATACCTTTTTTTGTGTAGTATCTGGCTCTTTGTTTTCTCTTTTCCTTTTTTTTTTTTTAAATCTCCCTCCCCTTTTCCCTCCTTCCTTTCTACTTCCTCCTCTTTTGGTCTTGCCAGCTCTGACAGTTTTATAAGTTGTTCTTTTTATCCATTCTTTAACTTCTTATTAAAAAGGGATTTTTTTTTTTTTTTTTTAGCTTGGTATGGTGGTGATGCCTTTAGTACCAGCACTGGGGAGGCAGAAGCAGATAGATCTAAATGAGTTTGAGGACAGCCTGGTCTACAAAGCAAATTCTAGGACTGCCAGGACGGCACAGAGAAACTCTGTCTTGAAAAGCCAAATATATATACATACACATACATACATATATATAATACTTATATATAAGTATATATTATGTAATGCAATATATTACGTGTAATTATATAATCAATATAATATTCATACTTTTTTAAAGAATGAAAAAACACATTATAGCTTAGAGAACTTGCCAAGGTTAAAATTCCTTCAGACGTCACAAAGCACTATGAAATAGATTTGAACTGGTTGCAGTTGTCCATGGACCTTATGTGGGCTTTCACTTAATTCCCATCTATTGCCATAGATTTTTAGTTGTCTCGTAGTTTTGGGGCAGGAGATTGAGCTCAGGCTGTCAGATTTTGTTGTAAATGCCCACTGTCTAATCTGAAATTCTGAGCTCTGATGAAGAACTGAATGAAGCTTTCATTTTATTTTTATGATTTATTTAGTTTGGTGCCAGTGATGGGAACTAGAGCCATGCACATGTTAACTACATAGTCTGTCTACCATTGAGCCATACCTTTAAGCCTTTCAAGCCTTTGCTTTAATATACATTCATGCAATTACAATCCCTTTTTTTTTAATATTTATTTTTAAATTATCAGTTAGGTGTATGCATGTGTGTAGGTACAGGTGCCTGCACATGAGTTCAGGTGCCTGAAGAGACCAGATTGCATCCTGAGGTAGATAGTAGGTACTGCAAGAACAGCTTTTAATTATTGACCTAGCTCGCTAGCCTTAACATCTTAGGTTTTAAATATTGCAAATAGTGGCTGTATTTAGGAACTATACCATATTACATGTGATTAATTTGATTTTAGCTTGCTGTAGTACATTTGCTTCTGTAACATTAGTGCTTAATGAAGAACATGATAAGAATATTGTCATGGACAACATAGCTATGAATGTGAGTCAAAAGTTGTCCCTCTGTGTGGTATACACATATTGTAGGATTTGACACAAAAGGGCACACAGTGAGTTGATCAAAGAGCATGAGAAAGGGACTCTACTGAGACATATTAGGAGGACCTAGTATTGGTAAACTTTATCCAGTTGGAGATGTTCCTCTGTGGAAAGCTAGATCCCTTCTTAGTAGATTAGAAGCTTATCTTGAGGGTTAATGGCCATCTTGTGTTAAAAAGACAACCATATATGTGTACTGGTATTCAGGGAAACACTGAGCACCTCACGTTATTTTTAGTACATTCTCTACCATAGTCTTGAGTTCTGTGTTTGAATCTCTCATGCCAGGTTAGTGAACAGATGTAAAATGATTGGAGTATACGAGTATTTAATGCAAATGCTGGTCCTTCCTTAGTTTACATATGGCCTAGGAAGAAGAGAAAACATGTATGTATTATGTATGCCCTTTTGTAGGAGTAGAGTCTTGCTCTCTACACTGGGAGCCATGCTCTTGTTCACGTAGACTGAATTGAAAACATAAGATTTTTTTCTCTTTAAGGAAAATTAGTATGAATTCTGTGGGAAGGGGAGTCAATAGCTTTAAAGTAATATTCTGCAAATTTAAGGATTCCCAGTTGATAGAGAATAATTTAACATGTCTCTTAAAAACTTCAACTTTGGAGTTTCTCCAGCTTTTTATTTTAGCTTTATCTTTGGCTTTTTAGTTAACGAGACATCGTGAAAATGATACTTTACTCTAGTCTCTGCCTGGCATTATGGAAACCTTCAATACTGTGGAAGTTTAAGAGACTCTTGGAGACATCATTATTATTGCATGGTGGTGTCCTCTCTTTGTTCAAATCTCTATTTCTAGAAAATGGTAAATAATTGAGAGCTATTGTCTTAGGATTTTAAACAAATTGTACTCATATTTGCCAAGTGAATCTAGAGATAGTGTTGTTATGGTGCTTTGAAAACTTACTTAGGAGATAACAGCAGATTTTGGGGAGCACAGGAAAATGCATCCATCACCAATATTGTCCCTTTGTCCTGTTGTACAGCACACAGTCTTTAGGTTTTTGCCTTGGAACCACCTTGGTTCTGTGACTTGCCCGTTTTGCTGTTTTGAAGTAGGTTTTCATGGAAATCTATTTTAGTAAATTTAAAGGCAACAGAAAAAGTATGCATTAAACTTCTTTACACTCTACTCTGTTTTTAGGTACCCTCTTCTGTATCTTGAAATATAACTTGTGCTTTATCATGAACAGCTTTGAACTTGAGACAGGGTCATACTGTGTAGCACAGGAAGGCCTGAAGCCCTGAGCCTTCGCCATCATTCTCACTAGTGCTAAGGTCATTGCTAGGAGCTACAGTGCCAAGTTGCAAGTTTGTTGAATGTTAATTCCAAAGCTTACAGTATACTGTGAGATGACTGTCAGTTTGTCTTGGCGGGGGAATAGGTGAGGGTCAGATTCCCTACTGCTACCTTCCATGCTTGGGGTAAAGCATTCTATGCACTCTTTTTTTTTTTTTTCCAGTGTTTTGTTACCTCTGAATTCACTTTCTTCTTAATATCCAGGTATTTCTGTTCTGGAACTTGCTCTGTAGATCTCTACAGAAGAGCACTGCCTCTCGATTGCTGGAATTAAAAGCATGTGCCACCACCATACCACTGCCCTGCCCTTAGCCCCTGTCTTAGTTACTATTTTTTTGCTGTGAAGTGACACAATGACCAAGGAAACTCATAAAAGAGAGCATTTAATTGGGGGCTTGCTTACAGTTTCAGTGATGACTCTGTAACTGGTATGGTGGGTAGCCTGGAGCAGAAAGACCAGCTGACATGCTGTTAGAGCAGTAGCTTAGAGCTTACATCATAACCACAAGCATGGCACACACAGAGAGACTAATTGGGAACCAGCTATTGAAATCTCAAAGCCTATCCTCCATGACACACCTCTGCTAATGAGGCCACACCTCCTAGTCCTTCCTAAATGGTTCACCAGTTGTGGAAAAAGTATTCAATCTGAGCCTGTGGGGACCATGCTCATTCAAACCACCGCAATTCCTTATAAGTGACATTCCTAATTTGTATGGATAAAGGTGGCTTTCTCTTAGAACCCAGGGAAGTATCAGTAAGCCAAAGCAGATCTGATTTCCAAGTGCATTTAACACATGTTGTGGTAATATTAGGATATTAGTAATACAGAATTGGTGCTTCTGTTTTGCTTATTTCATGGATTATTTTGAAGATGAATAGATCTAAAATTAAAAATCCTCAGTTTAGGTAATTATGATATGTGTGAAGTATTTGTATCAATTTGCTCTCCCCAGCTTATTGTTGGAGTATCTCTGTACTGTGGCTACAGTGAATTCCTGGGACATTTATACTAGGGGTACCCTTACTTGCAAATCTCTGGTCACCTGGACCTGTCTGTCCATCATGAAGAATAGAAAAAGCTATGCACACTTTAGATCTTTTGCCTCTAGGCTGTCATATTATTTTAATTGGGACCTACATCACAGGAACCAGGATGACATGGCAGTCTTGGGAAAGCTGCAGAGGACACCTCCCATTCATAAGGGGTAGTGATATGTGATACCTCAATGGGACTGTAGATTCTGTTATAAACCCTCCCTGTCTTAGTCAATATTCTATTGCTGTGAAAAGACACCATGACCAGGTAACTCTTATAAAAGAAAGCACTTAATTGGGGCTGGCTTACAATTTCAGAAGTTTAGTCCATTATCATCGTAGTGAGGAGAATGGCGGCATACAGGCAGACATACAGGTGCTATAGAGATAGCTGAGAGTTCTACATGTGGATCTGAAAGCCTATGCCAAGTGACTCACTTCCTCCAACAAGGCCATACCTTCTGATGTCTTGCAAGTAGTAACTACTCCCTAATGATCAAGCATTGAAATATATGAGCCTATGGGGTCCATTCTTATTCCAACCCCTGTACTTCCCTAGACCCAACCTGTGTCTTCTTTCTCCTTGTTAGGAATGGGAAGTGGGTGAGAGAGGCTGACACCACTCCAGTGAGGTAGTTCAGTGGGTAAAGGTACTTGTAACTGTTTATCAAAATTGTTCTTCCTTGAAGAGTAATGCTTCCCACCCCCACCCCTCCTCCTCCAGCGTTTCCTGCAGTGTCAATTGCTAATAGTTTCTTGGTTAGTGGTGGAACTTTGTGTCTACCTGTCTCCAGGTTAGAAATTTTTCTGGTTTGAACCAGTGTAGATCTTGTGTGCGCTGTCAGTCTCTGTGTATTCATATGTGTTATCAGCCTTGTTATGTTTGGAAGACATTGTTTCCTTGGAGTCATTCATCACCAGTGGCTTTCTTAACACTTCCTCTTCCACGTAAATCTCTGAGCCTTGAGGCAGGAGGTGTTTGATGAGGACATCCTACTTAGGGCAGAGTATGCCAAAGTCTCTTACTGTCCATTATCCAGATGTCGGTCCGTCTCTGTGTTCATTACCGTCTACTCCAAGAAGCAGCTTCTCTGATGAGGCTTGAGTGATACGCTGGTCTATAGGTATAGCTATATGCCATTAGGAGTCATTTATTGTTATATTCCTTTAGCAGACAGAATATTTTACTAGATTTTTCTGTAGGGCCCATGATCTATCTAGTTTCAGGTTTTTGGCTTCTTTAGCAATGTCAAGTATGAATTCTATCTGATAGACTGGGCCTTACTCCAATCAAAGCTTGTTAATCCCATAACATTTGTGCCACCATTTCTCTTACTGATGGTTACTCTTCTCTTCCAGTAAGATGCAGAGTACCTTACAGCACCACAGATGCTAGTTAATAGAGGTCAAACTTCTAGTGGGTATCAGCTCAATTGGTCTGCGTTTAATGACCCAAGTGTTGTCAGTGTAGGGCCTTACTTACCATCAGGTTGTGGAGGGTAACAGGTAGCCTGTGATGTTTAGGGTCAGGTATATGGAGCCCCATTTGACCAATGACTCAACTCATTCCTGGTCCTGAGATGTATTTCAGTTCTAAATGAAGAAAACTACTGTTCTTTAGTTCCAACAAAGAAAGATATATGGGTCATTATAGGTAGAACAAAATGGTGTGCTGAGAGGTTCTGCAGAGCCCTGCACAGTGGTGCCTGCCAGCTTGGCCTTCATCTGACTGTGGTGAAATTCTGACCTTTGTGACCTTTAGTTGAAGTGTTCACCTGTCTCCACTTACTACTCTTGCTTCCATCTCCATGAGCATCTCTTTGTATGTACTCCATACTCTGGTTCTAGTAGTGAGTGTAGACTCACTTTCAGCTGAATTCCAGCACATGCAGTTTCCATGTTTTTGGAGTGAATTCTGGGTATATGCTTAACAAAGATGGGTTTAAACAAGCCTGTGTATGTGGGGCAATGGATTTACAAAAATGTTATTTATGCTACCCCAACACTGAATTTTAGTTAGAAGTTGTCAAAGAGTTCTGCCAAAGGAGGAGTGGTGTCTCCATTCTGTTTACAAAACTGAGTGAACGTTTTGAAGTGAGGCTGGAGAAATGGTTCTCTTCAGAAAAATGGTTAGGCTCTTTTTTGTCAAGCTATCTAGATTAAAATAATAGATGATGGTGAGAAATATTCCTTTTAGGCTGATTTGGAAGAACCTGCAGACATAATCACTCTAGTCTAACATGCATTGGCTAGCACTGGGCCCTTCTGAAAGTCTTATCAGTGATGAAAGACTGTTAACCACCAAGTGGTTTGCATGTTCAATGTACTGTTCTGCCAGAATTCCTTTAAAGAAATACTCACTTTACATAAGACAAAATTATAGTAGGGAGTGACTGCTACTCAGAAATCCAATCAGAAAAGATTCAGCCAGTGCATCTTTGTAATTTCAAACTTTGATAATATAGCAGAAGTTTATTTAATATTAACTGCACTGTGGATGCCATGTGCTCTTTCCTGTTATTCTCTAAAGCTTTAAACATTGGGAAGCCAATGCCTCATTTCTTTTTGTTCACATTCATGTCTAAACTCGGTTGTTTTAGTTAGAGGTAGTTTCCATAGCAGTGGGTGACTTTGCCTTTTTTTTTTTCCTATTGGATGAAACATTTAGCATAGGTCAGCCAGAATGGCTGTAGGTTCTGGAAGCTTTGCTTGTGTTCCTTTGACTTCTTGGGGTTCAAGGCTACTCAGGAAGGGGGAACTTGAAATGTTCATGTCTTGTGTACCCATGTTCTGCTCATCTTGTATAGGTGCCTGGTATCTCCAATGTGTCAGAGAAATTGTTTTCTGACCTGATTGCCTCTTCTAATCTTATACATTAGACCTAAGTTTAAGCACAGGGGTACACATTTCACATGTGATCTTGGTTTTATTTATGCTTCTTTGTTGAGATCTGCTTATCTTGAATTGTGACGTGGTGACAGTGTGACACACATACACCTGTCTTCTCTTCTCCCTCTGCTTACTGAAGCCTGTGTTCTAATTAAACCTAACAGCTAGGTTTTTGGTGGTAATGTTGGCTTAACTCAAAGCTCGAGGTTATACTGAAAGTAATTATGTTCTGAAAAGGATATGTGTATGTTAATGGCGGGCCACGGTTGCCTTTCCTGTACAGACAACCTAAGATGATTTTACTCATGCAGGTACTTGGGGTTGTGATAAAGACTCTTCCTCTTGGCAAGGAATGCAAGCCCACGTGGTTAAATAAGTGAGTGTACACCTGCTGCCTTGATTGCCTTCATGGCTATTATTCTGCTTTGTTAGAATTTTCGTGCTTATGACGAAAAGGCAAAGACATGTAAGGTGCCTGCGGGAGGTGTGGATTTCCAGAGCACTGGATAGTTATTATCTTGCCTGACTCGGTGTTTCTCAGAATCCTTGATGAAGGCAGTAATCTCCTCTTTGTAGATGGATGCTCCTTTTAGTCAGAAGAAAGGTACTGAGGATGCTGCAGGTGAAGAGAGCTTGAATAGCAGGGGAAAGCAGAACTGGAAGTGAATGGAACTCTTGGGGAATGGCTAGGATTTATTGTGTGCCATGGCAGTGCTGGGCATGTGATAAACAGATGGCAACTTCCTTAGGGAGGTGAGGCAGCATAGAGTCAGCAAAAGCTTTGCAAAGAGATGGTTGTAGGATGTTGGCTATTTGGGGGAAGCTCCATGTAGTTTGGAACTGGAAAGTACATTGCAAATGGGGTAAGCACGCAAGCAAAGGAGACTTTCAATGGGCTTCTAACCCTGGTTTCAGAGCCCAGTGTTTCTGCTTTGTACACAAGTAATGAAATCCTCATTTATAGGTGGGCTAGGTGAGGTACAAGCCTAGAATCCTAGCTCTCTGAGAGACTGAGGCAGGAGGATCATAAGTTCAAAGCCTGCCTGAACTACAGTATGAGTTTAAGGGCAGCCTAAGCAACTCAGACCTTGAGACCTTGTCTCAATAAAGAAAGAAGGCTGAGAATATGGCTCACACAGCACAACACCTACTTCGCAAGTACCAGGCCTACCTGCCTTCTATATTCCTCTCATTTGTAAATTGAAGGTGATATATATAGCTCATTGAAAATAATATATAGAGCTCATAATGTGCATGATGATTAAATGAAAAATTTAAATTATTTGGCATAGAATAAGTAGTCAATAAACAATAGCCTTTTTTCTTCTACCTTTCCCTGTTTTAGTCAAAGGATTCATTGAATTCTCCAAAAGGCAGTTATATTAACAACCTTTTTTTGTATCAAAATTATGCAAAATCTGTGGAGGATTCAGGGTGCCTTATTTTTCTTTTAATTAAACATCTCATAACCACAGTTAATGCAGGCTTATAAAAACCATGTTTAAATTTAGGTTGGCTTGAATGGAAGAAGCATGATGAGGGAAAGTGAGTGACCCTGATTGTGAACAGACACCCCTCCAGCACTATATGGTGTGTATTATCAGTCTAGGTTCTAGATTCTCTACTTCCAAGCAGAAGAAGATGCTTGCCTCATCCAAATAAGCAGGGTGGGTGGTGAATTCTGAGTATTAAAGTTCTAAGAGTCTGAGCAGTACAAGATGAAATAATACCAAGGTGGGAAGGAGGAAAGCCAGGTGGATTTTTTTTTTTTTTAAAAGTAGGGCATGCACTTAAAAAAAATGTATTCACTTTACATCTCACTGTCCCCCTTCCGGTCACCCCATCCCACAATCCTTCTTCCCTTCTCCTCTGAGTGTGTAGGCGGGCTCTCCTGGGTATCTACACCCCCCACCCCCAGGCCCATTAAGTTTCTGCAAGGCTAGGCAATCCTCTCCCACTGAGGCCAGACAAGGCAGCTCTGATAGAAGAACATATCCCAGGGACAGGCAACAGCTCTTGGGATACTCCCTACTCCAGTTGTTCAGGACCCACATGAAGAGCAAGCTGCACAAATGCTATGTATATGTGGGGAGGCCTAGGTCCAGCCCGTGTATATTCTTTGGTTGGTGATTCAGTCTCTGAGAGCTCCAACGGTCCAGGTTAGTTGACTCTGTTGTTCTACTTGTGGAGTTCCCATCCCCTCCAGGGCCAGCAATCCTTCCTCTTATTCTTCCCCAAGCTCCACCTACTTTTTATCTGTGAATGTAGGCATTTGTCTGAGTCAGCTGCTGGGTGGAGCCTCTCAGAGGATAACCTTGCTAGTCTCCTGTCTAAAAAGCATAACAGAGTATCATTAATAATGTCAGGGATTAGTGCTTGCTTGCCCATGGGAAGGGTCTCAAGATGAGCTGGTTATTGGCTGGCAGTTCTCTTAGTCTCTGCTCCATTCCCATGACTGCATTTCCTGTAGACAGGATAAATTTTGGTTGAAAAGTTTTGTAGGTGGGTTGGTATCCCTATTACTCTGTTGGGGTGCCTGGCTGGCTACAAGAGGTGGCCTCTTCAGGTTCCATATCCCCAATGCTGTCAGTCACAGCTAAGATCACCCGCATTAATTCTTGGGCCCTTCCCTTATGCCAGGGCTCTGTCTCATCCTAGAGATGCCCCCTACCTTCTCACCATCCAAACCCCTCCCCCATCAGTTGTAGATTGCCATTCATTCTCATGGCCATCTGGCCATCTCTCCTGGCCCTCCCTTCAGCAGATCCTGACCTCCCTCCCAACTCCCCTCCCCATCTCTTCTCCTTTCCATATCTCTCCTTCCTCTACCACTCATGACTATTTTATTCCCCCTTCTAAGTTAGATTTGCGCACTCCTCACTTGTGCCTTCCTTGGGTTTAGCTTCTGTGGCTCTGTGAAGTGTAACATGAGTATTTATTTTATGGCTGATATCCATTTATAAGTGAGCACGTACCATGCATGTTCTTTTGGAACTGGGTTACCACACTTAGGATAATATTCTCAAGTTCCATCCATTTGCCTGCAAAATTCATGTTGTCTTTATTTTTAATAGCTGAATAATATTCCATATCATGGTTGTATCACATTTTCTTTATCCGTTCTTCAGTTGAGGGACATCTAGGTTGTTTCCAGTTTCTGGCTATTATGAATAAAGCTGCTATGAACATAGGTGAACAAGTGTGTTTGTGGGATGGTGGAGTATCTTTTTGGTATATGCTCAGGAATGGGATAACTGGGATTTGAGGTAGAACTATTGAAGGGATGCACTTTTAAAGTAAGGCAAGTTAAATAGATAAAGCTGTAATCCAGATGTGAGGCAGTGCTTGGGCTGTTGACACTGTCTATATTTAAATACAGTATTTAGAAATCTGGGGTTAAAAATTGCAGCAATTGAAGTAAAAATTTCCATCTTTCTTTGTCACAGTTTGTGACTGTGCTAAATGTAGTTTAACATAGCAGCATCTGCTTTAGATGTCCAGGATGGGCAATGACACTAATGATTAGGAAAATGTTTTCTGTCCAGTGTTCCCATTTCATATGAGAGCCTTCTGAAATTCTGGAGTCTTGTTGCCCATCTAGATGTTAGGAGCTGCAAAAGGTGTTATCCAAGCTTAACCTGAAAGACTGACAGATTTTCTATGGTAGCATTTTAAAGAAGCAGTTTTCTTTGTCTAATGGTAATGATACCAGCCTCATACTCATTAAGCACTTTAGTTTGTAAAGTGCTTTGACATATTTTCTGCTTGATATTTGTACATAACAAAAGCTTTTAAAGAAAGTAGGCCCTTTCCCTCCTCCCCGTTTCTCTCTTCCGAGAAAATAGATAATTCGAGGGCTAAATGGTTTGAGTCTCTGGAAAGTTTTTCTTAGGTTCACAGACATCTCTACCTTCTTCATTCCTTGTAGTCACCAGGTGATAGGTCCTGTTTTCAATAACTTGAAAATATGCTGTGTATATTACACAGGTGATTCTGCACACAGAGACTTACACCTTTGTCCCACTGTTCAGTTCTAACTCAGGGACTTGTAGTGACCCTGAAGCATGTATTTGGAGTGTACTCTGCACTACTGATGTGAGTATGGCATGGAAGTCGGAGCCCACAGAAGTGGAGTGAGCACAGTCTTTGCTCTGTAAGAGGGCAGGGGCATTGCCTGGGGGCTGAAGCACCTTGACTTGTTTCCCTCTTAGAAGGGATGTCTGGGTCTGTATGAGAGGTGGGATTAGTAAGGTGTGAGGAAAAGAAATGTGTCACTGTTGTGTGGTGGTAGCTTAGCTTTAACTCGCGGACATTCTTAGGCAACCTATCTGCTAGAAATGTCCTTGGGATGCTTCCTCCAAACTCTCCTCTTATTGGAATTAAAAATAAAAGATAACATGTTAATTGATGCAAATTGTTGGAATGTAGTAAATAACCAGAACTTTAATTACCATAACAAGTCACAGATGTACCTAAGCCATTTTTTTCCTTGCTGGGATGTAGGTTTTAAATAAAACTGCCATTAGAGGAGAGAGTAGGAGAGCTGGATCAAGGGAAATAAAATAATTATCTTGGTGTGACTCTTGTCTTTAAAGATGCCCCAACTTACCTCACTAAATAATTCATATTCATGTGTCTAAATTGAATTCATTTACCCCCTTGGGACTTCACACAACCTAAAAGAAAAATGTTACATAGGTAAATTCCAGTAAGGAGGCTCGCTTTTCTGAGACAAGGGAAATGGATTATCATGGACAAGACAAAGGAGGGCGTTACTCTGCTTCCCTGATGCCTTAATCATTGTACAGTTTTATGTGTCCTAGTATATTATCTCTTAGTTTCTAGTTGCTTCTAAGTCCTACAGATTAGTAATCTCGCAGCGTTATGAGGAAAATATACATACCTTGTTGTATCAGCTGACACTTCAGGTGCTTTTATTTTTATATAAACTGCTTAGGGTTAAACACTAGCTATAGCATTTGAGATTCTTTTTCTTTTTTCTTTTTTCCTTTTCCTTTTTTTTTTTTTTTTTTTTTTTTTGTCCTTTTAAATGACAGTGAAGAGTAAAATGTTACCCTAAGTGGCCATATGGAGGATTGTGGCCCTTTATAACAGATGTGAGTTAAAAAGTGGTATTTCTGTCCATAAGCCTTCCTTGTCTTTTATATTCCCTTTGAAATTAAGCATTCCTCCTGTTCTGGATCTTAAATATGACAGAATATTTTAGTGTCTCTATCATACAGAGGAACCATGTTTTTAACCTACCTTATGAAAACACTCAACTACTGGGATTAATTTGAGGATTTCCAATCAGCCTTTCACAAAGTGTTCTACCCTGAGGGAGTTCCTGATAGCTGTGATTTCTGTAGAAGAATGTGAAGTTAATCCAATTTCTGTGCTGATGACGATGTGAGCTGTCTTAATTTAGCAGTTCACATCTATCTGCCTGTATGAAACAACCCTGCTACAGAAACAGAAGGCATAATTGACTTGATTCTCACTATACTCCTGTTCCCTTTTAGCTTCTCCAGCCAAATAATGCCTTGGAAATTAATTAGGCCCACTGAGGCTGGGATGAAAGAATGGGGTGGTGATGATTCATCACCAGAAGTTAATGGTTTAGTATATAAAATGCTTTAACCCAGACATAGTCAACCCACAGGCCCATTTCACTATTCTACAGTAGGACAAATGGCCCCATTGAAGGGGAGTGTACGCTCACTTCACATTTACTAAATGGTGTCTGTAATTTTAAAACTTTTGGGGGAAAACAGATTTTTCTTGTTCTAGAGTGATTTAGATAGATTCTTAATACAAACCAACTTTCTTGGAGTGGTAGCACGTACATTCATTCATTCATTCATTCATTCATTCCTTTGTTGTTTCGAGACAGGGTTTTCCTGTGTAGCCTTTGCTGTCCTAGAACTAGCTCTGTAGACCAGACTGGTCTCAAACTCGCAGAAATCTGCCTGCTTCTGCTCCCTGAGTGCTGGGATTAAATGCATGCACCATCATGTCAGATACGGGTGGTGATACTTTAAGACCAGATTCCATGAAGTAGCCCAGGCTGGCTTTAACTCAGTCATACATGAGGGCTGGGATTGCAGGCATGTGAAAACTTGTTGCATGATTTTAGCCTGTAAAATGAAAAGATGGTTGAGTTTTACATTTGCTATTAAATGGATGAATAGTGAATTATTTTTTGAAGAATACACTGTAAAGAATTCTTGCAAAGAATAAGCTTGATTTACTACCCACTTATTTTTATGCAAGGTTTCCTGAGACTTTTTCCTTCTCTTTTTCCAGCTCTCTGTGTGGAAACCTTTCCTTTGTTTATTCATCTTGTATTCTTAGTCCCTAGCAAATAATACATATTTTGGTGATTTTGTTCAAATACAAGTAGTTGGAAAGAAAACCAGGTTGGTTTTTTTTTTGTTTGTTTGTTTCTGTTTTTTTTTTTGTTTCTGTTTGTTTTGTTTTTTGATGGTGAATTTAAGTAGTTTGCTGATTCAAAGTGTACCATTGAGCTATATGCTTTCTCTAGAGTATATCCAGAATTTGATGGTTTCTCCCTGACAGCACCTTGGTCAAAGTCTCTGTCATCCTTATGTGCCTGGGTTACTGTGATTACTAGCTTGCCTGACCTCACCTCATTTCTTCAGATTTGCTGAGCCCTGCTGGTCCTCCCACTCAGGAGCCACATAGAACTCTTTATCTTGAAACACTTTCATAGTTTCTTTTCTTCAGATGACCTTCAAGGCCCTATGTGATCTGGCTTCTTCACCTCTTTGACTAGCCTCTCACTCGCCATGTAGCTCTTCATTGCTCAATACAGCAGCCTAACTTTGACCTGCCTGGAATATTTGTCTTGATAGTTCAGTGGGGTCTACAATTGTTTTCTCTTACATCCCAAATTGCTGTAACAGAACAAGTAGCAGCTTTGTTTTTTAAACACAATACATGGCACTGTCTGACACATTATAGGTCAGGAGTCCATTCGAAGTAGGTCTGAGTCATCGAAGATGAAGTCCCTCTGGAGGCTTGAGGAGAACAGGTTTCCTTTCTGCTTTATCCACTTTACCTATTAGAGGCCGACTGAAGTCCTCATGATGCTGTGACTTCTGGAAAGTGTGACTTTCTCATCTCCTCCTTTGATATACAGGAGTCATGGATAATTCTCTGCAATCTCCTGGATGGTATAGGACAATCTAATGTTTATAAGATCTGTTTATTAGCATTCTTCATTCCCCTTGCTGTGTAACATGACAGATTCACAGACTTAGGGGAATGGGATGCAGACATCTTGGGTGGACTCTATTCTCTCTGCACAGCAACCAGTTTACTTTCTTTGAAAAATACTGCCTCAAAGGTTATCTTCTCAATGACATCTGCTGCTTATTAATTGAAACTACCACCATTATCTCCCCATTCTCAATGCTACTTCCTCTGCTCTACATTTTCCTTCATTTCAAAGCATGCTTTCTCTATATGTGTTCTTTCTGGTTCTGCTTTATACATCTTCTATTGCATGTGTGCACCCTGGTACTTTTTTTCTTGCAGTCTAAAACTTCCCATAGACCCTAAGAGGTGCATGCAGATGTCTGTTGAATGGAGGAGCAGGAAGGGAAGGGTGAGCAAGTCTTTTTAATTTAATTTATTTTCCAACTGGCTAACATGATTGGCACAGAATAAGGGGGGGGGGTGAGTTTGGGGCCTTGAACTCACCTTCATCCACAAAGCTCAAAGTCTTTAATCCTGCCAGCTCTGAATCCAAACCTACAGATGCATCAAAAGACACTTGACTTGTGTGTAGAAGCTGTAATGGGCCAATAGATAGTTCTAGCTGCTGAAGAAAGTTTCTTGTTGTATTCCTTCAGTGGGTTGGTCCGTTTCTAATCTCAAGGACAAATATCTGAGTCTGAGGTTGAAGAATTCGTGGAGCCGATGAGATAAAGTGGCATAAGGTTGACTTGACAGGAGTTTTATGATCCAGGGGTTTCTATGAAGCTTAAAGACCAATTATTGTGAAGGACCTATGAAACAGAGTTCTAAAGAAGACACACCAACTATTCATCCTCGTAACTCATGGGTTATCTCTGATTTCAAAGCTTGGTTGAATATTCTTTTGTTTACTTAAAAAAAAATCCAGAAATGTATCATGAAGCTGTCCTTTTCAAGGAGTTCAGTGGGAACAATAAAGTATTAACTGCAAGCAGTGGTGACCCCCACAGACATATAATTTCATCTGTCCTCATGCTGCTTACTCTGCTCTCATAATCCATGCCCCTGCCTACTTTATGTTCCAGTTTCTTAGCGTGAGTTTACTAAAGGAAGAAGGTGTTTGATCAGGATTCCATCTCCCCCAACTCTACTTTTTAAACTTTAGAGATAGGTGACTTCCTTCCACCTTGTAACTTAAACTTGGTATTTAGAGGAAGTCTTGCTGTACAGAGGGAGGACATTACAAGGGTTCTGCCCTGGTGATGTACACCTAGCCCTAATGAGTGTAAAGTCCAAGTTCATTGTATCCAAACTGGATATTGTAGTCTGAGAGAGACACTTGTCCTTGCCTTTAGCAATGATGAATCTTTTTTAGAGACATCATTTGTATTTGCCTAGCCTTCCTAGCCAGTATCAAATTAAAACCATTTAAGACCTGTAACTTAATAATGGATTTCTGAATTCTTTTCTGAAAATTTATTTTCTGTTGGCTTGGCTTCTGTTCTCTTGGCTTTTGACCATTTTGCTAAGTGATCCCTAAATCCCACATGGTCTATCTTCATAACTTCATACTGGACAGAGGCATGAAACTTACCTGTGCCATATTTCAGGATTTGTTCTGACTTTTGAGTTTTTATAGCTGGCAAACTGTTCTTGATGTAGAAATCACACACCTGTTCACTTCAGAGATAAATGGTTTCCTTTGCTAAGACCTGTAATACCAATGTGTATTTCAGGGAGTGAAGGTAACTGGTGGAATGCTCCCAAAATGGAAAGTGTTCTTTCATTGTTATGTTTGTTGTGAAATATTTGAGGCAGGGCAGAAAAACAAACTGTTGAGTTTACATATATTAAAGATGGTGTGATTCACCCTTTCAATCCCTAACTCTGAAGAAACTGCTCTTGTTCCCTGGTACAGATCTTTCCAAGGGAGACCATCAGCAAAGCAAGAGAGTAAGGCACTGGGCTTGTTTGAGGGACAAAGAAGGCTCAGATGCCAAAGCTGGTAATAATAAAGGATGCAGGGTGCTCAGCTCAGTGTCTGTAGTGTACCTCGTGTTTGATCTGATAGGTAGCAGGTGGCTGTTGATGGTTTAGGAAAAGTTAATGTGACTTGAGATGAGGAAGGACCATTGGAGAGGCTATAAGTCTGAGAGTTCATATCACTTTTAATTGTTCTCCACCCCTTTAATGCAGTGGTAGTTTTCATACTCCCAGGCTTAACTCATGATAGACCAGTGTGGTACCAATGGACCAGATTGCCAGCCTGAGAACTGGCACGTTCAGTATGAGGATGGTAAACACAGCAGAGGAGTAGAATGTTGGGCAGACTGAACCAGCCTTATAGGAGCTTTGGAATGATCATCTCGTCACACTGCTATGACTCTGACTTGTATAGGTGTGCTCTCTCTATCTGATGGAATTTAAGCTTAGGAGTCTGCTCTCCTAGCTCACTCATAACACCAGGTGAATTTAATCTCAAGGTATTTTAAAAGTGTTTTTTGACGAGTCTGACTTACATGGTGACTCTTTGGAAGAGGTTTTAAAATAGCAGAGATTATCTTAGTTTACAGAATGTTTTTGCTGTTGTTTTGTTTTTAAACTAGGGATATAAAGAAATGGAGACTTTTCATGTTTTTATATGTAGCTGGGAAACTGCTGGGCCAGTGTGACTTCTCGAATTCTTACTGTTGCCACCTATGAGAAACACAGTGCTAGTTTTGATCTCAGAATTCCACCAGTGTTAAGAACATGTAGATGCACAAGTACACAGTAATGTTTGCAGGAAGTATACATAATTGAAAGAAAAGGGAAGAAAAAAATGAAACATGGAAAGCTTTAGTGTCTGTGGTAGCGAAATTATACAACCATGAAGAGAAAAAGCTCCCTTCCTCCCTTGCCCTGTGAGGCCCATGCTCCCATCAAAGGGTTCCTCACCATTATCCCTTGTAGCTCAGTGCAAGTATAGAATATTCTAGATTGATTTATGAAAGTGCCTTTTCATAAGTTATTGTGCTGAGAATAACAGGATAAAAAGCAATCTGAATTGGCACAATTGATGTCTAAATTAAGAGATGAACATATATGAAACATTTTTTTAAGCCTTAAAATTAATGGCTCTGTTTCACTGCAATACAGACAGCTTTTTCTCCTTTCCAAAGAGCCTCAGAGCCAGTAGAGTCTATAAATAGTGCACAGCCGGTTTGTCTGTGGTGGATTGAGTGGAGCAGAATCACCTGTCCTTAAGTGAAGGGGAAGTAGCTTTACATTTTTAGTAACTGAGTTGTTGGCCAGCATAAAGGTAAGGGCCATGTGAGCAACTTATTTATAACTTCCCATAAAGGTGTGTGTCTGCCTCAAGCGGAGAGACTGTCTGGCTCTGGGAATGTAAAAGTGCAGTGGAATCACTTTCCATCAGCGGCCTTCTCGGCTTAGTGGCTTCAGTTGAGACTGTTCCTATCTCTGGGGCTTGCAGAGGAGGGGTGTCAGGAGATCAGCTCATTAGTGTCTCTCTCCTATGGAATATAGGGGATGAGGCCATTCAATCATTTTAACCATGGTTTTAGATAATGTTTGGATATTAACTCCTGAATGTATCCTGGGCATACATTTTGGCTTGGTTTAACCTGTTGGGTGTGGTTGTCCTGCTCCATAGTTGGGCTCTTGTCAAACTCTTTCATGGCTATAAATAAAGCACTTTACTATCTCAGGTTAAGTGTAACTGTACGATGATGAACTGTACAATGAAAGACAGCAGGGTTAGACTAAATTCTCTGGCTAAGGTGGGAGAAGGAAGAACAGCAGGACATTTGCATGCATCCATGAGAAGCCTTTAAATCCTTTCACAGATGCCAGAGTCCACTCTGTTCACATTTCGTGTGAATCGTGTGCAGTCAGGCTTTTCACTCTGAAGCTCAAACTTGCAATTCCTAAAATATAAGGAGATAGTTTTCTCAGCCCTTGTTCATTATTTATTTCTGAGCCTGAATTTTCCTATTACTATGTTTGTCATTTTAAGCATATGGGTTTATAGCTAAAAAGTAAAGGTTGGCTTTTGGGCCACTATCAGAGCTCCGTTTAGTTTTCAGGCAAGCTGAAATAAAGGATAAATGGCCTATTAATGCTATTGGAGGCCTCATGGCAGGACTAATTTTCAAGTATGCTGGGTTCACAATTTACATATTATAAAAGTGTTCACTTGATATCATTAGGGGACAAAGCTGACATCCTACACACTCATTACTCCAATAAATAAATAAATACATAATCCTATTTATTGATCTAATTATTTCAACTGAAAGATACTGGTTTACTGCCTCTTGGTATATGTGAACAGTTCTGGGTGAAACTGGTAGAGACTAGTGTGACTGTAGTGGCAGAATACCCTCAGGGGAACTCGATTCCCTTTTAATTTGAAGTCCCAAGATTAAGGATCATTTGTAGTATAATGTAACAGTGTGGGCAAATACAGCTTCGCTTAATGTCCCTTTGATATTTAG
The DNA here is from genome assembly GCF_978045245.1 of Mus caroli. NCBI lineage: Eukaryota > Metazoa > Chordata > Mammalia > Rodentia > Muridae > Mus > Mus caroli. Next base: position 64,191,504 of record NW_028227261.1, read on the forward strand.
GAGAGAGAATGCTTTTATGCAAAGCAATCACTTTATGAATCGCTTGACTGCTTTTCTCACTAAAATTTCATTCACATTTCCTCCCTTCTCCCACATCCATGAGAGGACTGCATGCAGTAGTATTTTCATTTCATTTATTTATTTATTTTTATTATTTTTGAAACGGAATTTAAAGTAGCTTTTAAAGATAGCTATCAAGACAAGTAGGTAGTACTGTTTTAAAATCAGACTTTAGCTACAAATACTTAACATTTATGCAAGAAAACTACATGTTAAAATAAATTTGGAGAGATTAGATTGGAATTGCCTCAAATTCAATGAAGCCCCACTGCATGGACGATGCTGGGAAAATGAAGACAATCACTGTAAATTTGTGCAAGCTAACATGTTACATTACCTTGCTCTACTCTAACGTATGGTACTTTTTGTGTCCATATTGCAGACGGCAACTCCAAACTAACATGGCAGTCAGACTGTGTGATGTGGCTTCTCTGCTTAGAAGCGGTTCGTGGGCAGCAGAGCCTTGGACCGGGGTCTGTGGGATTTTTCTTAAATTCTGTAGGCTACTTTTTTTTTAGCATGTTGCAGAAGTGCCGAGGCCATACCAAACACTTGAATCTTTAATTTGGCATACTACTCATTCTTACGTACTATGGTATGGCCATCATTAAGTATTAAAAGCACATTGCAATTTTAACTGTGGTGGTATATATAGATCAGAACCGTGCTGTTATATGTAACTGAAATAATTGAAATTAGGACTTTAGTGCAGACTCAAAAGAATGACAAGCTTTTTTTTTTAAAAAACAAAACAAAAACAAAAACAAAAGTTTTGGTATGGTCTGAATACTAAGTTACCGTAATTCTTTACATTCTGTTTACTATGTATTTTTTTGGTTACTACATTTTGAAGTTATTTACAATTCCTGATTCTAAAAAAATTTTTGAAATTGTAAATCTGGCTGAAAAACTATTTGCCCAGTAACTGTTGAAAGACTGTGCATTCTGTGAACAGTTGTGTTGAGCCTATCAATGGAATATGCATTATTTGGAAAATATAGCACATTAGTATCATTTTATTCAGAGCAGATGGTCCTATAGCTGAAAGATGCTGTGATTTTTTTTTTTTTCAGTGCACACAGCCTACTGCAGCTGTTCACTTGAATGTTGGCTTAGGAGCTCATTCTTGCCACCTGAACATGGAAATAAATGTGCAATTAAGTGAGAGTGTTTGCTGTCCTGACTACACCCTACTCATTTCAGTCAATGAACGCTTATACTTCACACACCATCCCAGTGAGCTCTAGATGGAACCTCACATTTGGGGTTCTTGTACTTTGTGTATGTACCCTTACTTTTGCATGGTGGTTTACTTTAATAGGCCGTGGCCACTTTCTCTCGTAGTACATTGTTTTTACAGTTGCTGAATAGAGGTAGCCCTATGGGAGTTTTGTTGAGAAGAGTGATTCACAACCAACCCACAAACTGGAACAGTCAGACTTTTACCAGATTTTCAAATAATGTCAATTATAATATATTTTGATTATTTTTCTCATACAGAAGTCCTAAGATTTATTAATTATTCTTTAAGTATTCACTGAGAATACTTACCCAAGAAAAGTAGTTTAAATCTTGGGGTGGTGGGGGGAGTTCATTTCTTTGGAGAAGAAATGATGCTATTGAAAGGTTAGAGGTTGGTTATTTCCTAACTACTCTGGCTGGAGTCCATTTTTATCTTGATTATACTGATTCTTGTCCCTCGCCAGTCTGGATCTGGCCAGTTGGCCAGTCTGTCTGGTGCTGCTTTCTTATGTAAACTAATCTTGGCAATTGAGATTTTGTATCCATAGATGTACACTTTTATTTTTTCTTAGGCAATTTGCTTTTTAAAAGACATTTTCCCCATTCACCTATAATCAGCCCCTTTCCCCCTCTACTTTGCTTTTTTTCCTTTTATCAAATTCTTTGCCTTTCCTACATTAAAGCCTCCTAAAGCTAGCAGGCCATCAGTCTGAGTTGTCAGGGCGGAGCAGTTCTTTGGGGAGCTGAGAGGTATATTGGATGTGACAGAGTGTAATCTTTTCACTGATGCTTTGATTTTTGGATTCCCCCATAGTCTTGGCTGCCCAAAGTTGGAACGATTATTGGAAAACACTTTTGAAGAGTGTGGGGCTGTGGTTCATAACTCTTTTGTTCAAAGCCCATCAAATTACTTTTAGGAAACTACATCCAAAATTGTATAATAACTGATTTTCAGAGTAGTTGGAACTGTTTGAGGCGATTTTCCCCTGCTCTGCTGTTTATCTTTTTGTTTGGCTTATGGACACCTTACTACTTGTGTTTTCTATAGCCTTGGGCTGGCCTGTTTGGAGAAGTTGTGTCTATATTGTTGTTTTCATGAACTTGGATATGCATTTTTGGTCTTGTGTTCTTAAAATTAGAGTCAAGGCAAAAATATTACCCTGAATTGTTTGTGGATGCTGTTTTGGTGCTGTGGATCAAATATTTGTTGGTGGTCATCAGCTGCCAAGTTGACAAAATGGTTAAACAGAGTCTACAAATGTAGACAAAATATTCATAGTTTTACTCCCAAATTAACCTACCCTTTCACTTCTGAACATATAACATCTATTTTTTTTTAATTTCTTACCAATGATAGCGGTAAAAAATAATGTTAATCAAAAACATTTCAGTATGTAACCAAAACAGTACATGTTGACAAATTTTTAATTTTGAAAGTACTTTTGCTCCTTTGCTCCTTGGTTTTGTTAACGGATGCCTGTCAGTCTTAGATAATTGACTCTTAGGAACTGAAGACTCTTCTTCAGAATTACGATATCACTTTTTGTTTGTTTGCTTGTTTGTTTTGGCAGCATGTTAAGCATTTTTATTTTCTAGAATAATTTTTAGTCAGGACACAGTTCTGTGCCCTTTGGTATTAAATCACTTCCTCTGTGGATACTACAGGTAAGTGAGGGTATATGACTATAAGGATATGATTCTAGAAAATGTTGCAACATTTAAATTGTGCTTATGTGCATGTATGGAGTATGTACGTAGAAATATAATTGTAGCCTTATGTTGAATAGCTTACTATGAACCACAATTAGCGTAGGTGCTGCACTTTTTGTTGAAGCTTTATTATAACCTCAGCAGGATGACTTGTGTTCAGTGACAAGTGTTTTCACTCTTGGGTGGAATCTCTAATAGGTTGTGAAATATGAATTCTGACATTTCTTATTTTCTCTGTTTTTAGCAGGTAATTGCTGCCATGGAAACACAACTGTCTAATGGGCCAACTTGCAATAACACAGCCAATGGTCCAACCACTGTAAACAACAACTGCTCCTCACCAGTTGACTCCGGGAACACAGAGGACAGCAAGACCAACCTAATAGTCAACTACCTTCCTCAGAACATGACACAGGAAGAACTAAAGAGTCTTTTTGGGAGCATTGGCGAGATAGAGTCCTGTAAGCTTGTAAGAGACAAAATAACAGGTATGCAACTTTATGTAGATGTATGACATTTAAAGGACCATGGGTCAGAATATGAGAAAATGCTTTGGGAGGCTGTATCTGGTTTTTATTATTATTATTATTATTATTATTATTATTATTATTATTATTATTATTATTTTACTGTTGTCTAAAGACCAGATCTCACTCTGTACTGCAGGTTGGCCTGCAGCTCACCATGTAGTCAGGCTGCTTTTGAATTCATAACAGTCCCATATTAGTGTACTGAATGCTGAGACTGCAAGTGTGAGCTACCATGCCTAGATGTATTTTAACTGAACACTGAATTTATTCTGAGATGTGTGTGTGACAGTTTAACCTTTGTTTCATCAGTACTTCTGAGCTTGCATGACTGAACATTTCAACAGTGAACGATAAGAATATTTTGCTTTACAAAGGGGAGGGAGGACCTTAAAATAAAATTCTCCCACTAAGTCACTTTGGTCCTTTTGCTTATAGTATGTATGAAAAAATACTGGCTAATATGTTTTCAGTTATAAATAATTGCATTGATAGAATTAGAGAATAATGGCAGTTTGTGCTCTGTTTCTTAACAAGGAAAGAGGATGCAGCATATGAGCATCCTTTTTACTACAGAGATAAAGAGGAAAAGATGGAAAGTTGGGCCTAAGTAGCTCCCCATTTGCTGAATTTGAGTAATAGGTAGTTAAAAAATAATTTTAGTATACCTTTTAAAAAATCTGAGTAAGTTCTTTATAAAGCCCAAACCTATTTAAGGAGCATGTTCTTGGAATAGGAGTTAAGGGTTCCTACTGGAATTGTTTTAAAATACTAAAACCATATGACATTAAGTGTAGATAGACCCCATGGGTCTTTCATATGAACTTTGGTGGTTCATACAACTACTTAACACAGTCTATGAACAAGCAAATCACACTAAGTTTTGAAGTGACTCAAATTTCCTTAAAAGTGGTATGAAGGGTCGGGCCAGGCATTTGGGTAACTGGTCATGTGACCATGACTAAGTTAGTTACTGGCTTCAGCTCTAGTTAGTTGACAGTAAGAGCAGAGATCATACTGGGGACATTTAGGACTTCTATCTAGGTGATACTTTGAGCAGCTCTGTAATCGAAGCTCAGAGTCTCATTTTTTGAAGATCTCTAAGTGCCTGGAGCCAATGTCTATGCCTGAGCTTCATTGTTTTGTTCCCTGAAGCTACAGACTGAAGACCACAGACAGGTTATCCATTCATATCAGATCCAAAAGAAACCCATTGTCTCCAAGACATAGTGAATCATCCTGTCTCTAGCTAATTGTATTGCTTCTGTGTTCATTATCTTATCAGGAGAATTCTTCAGTTGTTGAGAACTCACACTCAAATGTATCAAGTTCCCTTTCATCTTTGTGTGTGTGTTTCAAGGGGTAAAGAATGGTGATTGAACCAAACTCTTCATTCATGCTATAGGCGAGGTGCTATCACTGAGCTGTATTCCTGGCTGCTTTTAGGTTTCCTTTACAGAGGACTACCAGTATATGAATTTAATAGAGAGGTTTTGAAAAGTTGGGCAAGGTAGAAAACAATTCTGTCCCCTATACTGGATTTTATCTTTAATTTTTTAGTACAAATTTTTGCACATGTATTTTTTTTAGGCTATTTGAAATAAGTAATGAAGTGTGATAAATGGCATGCAGGCTGTAACATCAGTTTCTGTGGTTTCTTGTTCAATTGCTCAGTGGCAACCCTACCAATAGAGGATGAAGATGCTTGACTAGTCTGTAAAAAAAAAAAAAAATCACATTTCATTTTTATGAAACTGGGAGTGGTTAAGTGAAAACATTAAAAAGCTTATCCATCTTTCACATTAGACATTTGCCACAGAAATCATCTTAGGGGATTTTCCGTATCTTATCCGTGGGTAGATATCAACTGGAATGATCTTATTTTTTCATAAACCCTTTACAGGGCTGTTATGAGGCATAATGGGGTAAATTTGAGTTCTCAGTCTTCCAATCTATGGGCTCTTTGGCTTCCGTGCAGTAAGCAGTGGTAATGGAAACATGGCTTACCCTCAGACACAGATGCTGAAACCGAATTGATTCTTGATGTTCCTTTGCTTCACTCTCCTTGCAGTTAGAGTTCCTGATTATGTAATTTCTATTAAGATACCAGGAAAGTATATTATCTCACAGCAGTGCCTAAAACCAGTGCAAGCCCAAGTTAGATCAAGTTCAGCATGGCAAAGGGAGGTGGGCGCACAGTCCCGCCCCTAACCATGGAGCGATTTGCAGTTGTTAGCTGATGAGAAAATAAGGGTCAGTTTTCTTTTAAGAGTGTAGCCCCTGGTAAGTTGACTGTTCTCCAGTGGAAGACCACACATTCAAGAATATTTTGGGTCATACATACTGGTCTTGAGGGTTTCAAAGAAAATTCTTGGATAGAGGGATTGGGTGGATAGAGAACTTAGGGGGGTGAATCTAGGAGTTGTTAGTGGGGTGAATATTAGGCAAATGCATTGTATGAAACTTGAAACCCTTAACTAATAAAACCTGACGATTGGAGTTGGGCGTGGTGGCTCAATCCTTTAATTCCAGCACTCATGAAGTAGAGGCAGTCAGATCTTCTGAGTTTAGACACTAGCCTGTTCTGCAAAGAGAAAGTTCTAAGACAGTCAGGTCTACATAGAGAATCCCTGTCTCAAACTCCTTCCCCCAAATAATAATAAAATAAAAACAGTAGACCCAAAATAGTTTAGTTTGGGGTAGCGTAAATACTTGGAGACAGATATCATTCTTTATATTTCAATTTTTAATTTCAACTTGAAGTTTTTATAAAATAGTCACTGAGAATATAAGGAAAACTATCCGAAGAGCCAGTAGCAATTCCAGGAAATCCCACAGTGACTGGCATAGTCACAGTGTGTGTATCATAGTCACACTGTGTGGTTTTCCCATTCATTTCCTTTGAGATAGTCTTTTGCTATATAGTCCAGGCTGTTCTGAAACTGGCCTTTATTCTGGTTCAGCTTTCCAAGAGCTGGGGATTAGAAGTGTATGTATGGCACGCAAATGCTTTAAAAGCTACAAAGGCCCACAACAATTATTTAAGCACTTACCAAACAGTCCAGTCTGAAGTTCTTGCCACTGTGGTTCGGTCAGAGTTGATGGTTGTGCTTGTATGATGAACATGGTACTAGGAAGTGTAAGTTAAGAAGCCTAGGACTAGAACAGTGGCTAAGATTCTAATCTTTCATTATTTGCCTGGGCATTTTCTCTTGCCCATTCTTGGTGGTAAGAGCTTGCTTTGAAGTTAACAGCAGAACAAACTAATAAATAATTAGGTAGAATAGAACTTTTACAGAGCTATCAATGGGCCATTTTTGTGGAGAGGGTGTTGTATTTGGAAAGGAAATGCATGAGTTTTGAGGTCAAGACTGAAGGTTATACCATATAGATAAGAACACCTACATTTCTCTCACAGTTCGATCTTTGGCTGTGTACTTGAGTGATTTAGGTCAGTGATTCTCACATCTGGCAACAGATTTGCCTAAGAAAGAGTTAGAACAAAACCAACCAACCAGCCTTAGATTCTGGATGCTTTGGAAGTCTGAAGTCAAAGACCTCCACAGCTGATTGTGAAGGCTCAGCAGTTGAAGAATAATGGGAGTCTCTTGAACTGTGTAGGTGCCCAGGCATCTACAGTAAAGCCAGTACATTCTAGCAAGAACAAGGCACTTGGTCTCCTTCAGACTTCCTGATAGGAATCCTGAGGGAGTCTCAGAATACTATAGGAGCCTGTGAGTAACCTATGGAATTTTCTTTAGTTCTTCAGGAAGACGGGAGGGGTTCCTATGTCTTCTACTCATTTGGTATCGGAGTGCCTGAGTAAGGTGCTGAAGTTGAGGTGCCTCATTCGTGACTAGCTTAAGCTTAAAGAGTCCCTTCATGACCACTGGTCTCTGATGAGTTCATTCTTAGCAACTAGAACTAGAGGTGTTACAATTTAGAATCTTGGGGCTCGGTCTTTACCGACTACCTGCCCCCATGGGTATCCCTTAAACAATTTACTTCCCAAAACAGAATAGTTCTGTCATAATCACGTTTCCTTTTCTTGGAAAAGGAAGGACTCCTAGAGTTACAGTTTGGGCCTCTGCTAATAGGGGCTGCTTGTTTTATCTTGGCGTGGTGTCTCTCTCTTACTCATTATCATTCTATGAGGGCGCCTTTTGTGCTGACTTTATTTGCATCCAGTTAAAAGTTTTCCAATAGACAAAAAAGAAAGACCGGATGCAAAGCAAACAAACAAAACCTCCAGGGATGCAGAGACTTTGCAGGTGTTGATCGCCCTTGTTAGGTGTAATGGTAGGCCCTTGTTAGGTGTTATCATCGAATGGTAACCAGAAGTGGTCTCCTCCCTTTAGGGGGGAGGGGGAGCCAAACTTTAGAGCTGGTTTTATCCTTGTTTACTCTACCAGAACACCGTGAGTTTCAAACATTTTATACGATTCTCCCTCCTTTTTTAAGGAAATGTAATCTTAATGCCTCAGGATTGAAATAGGTAATGGTATTTTATTTTATTAGTCTAATACATACCTTCGAATTTAATAGCATTTGTTTACTTTCAGTCATGGCGGACACGGGCTGTTTTGATGAATGTTAATTTGAAAATACAGTGCTGTATGTCAGTTATGATTTGGAGTGGATAGAGTGTCAGATGATCAGAAATTCTGAGACAAGTAGTTAACAACAGCAGGGTGTGGGTGGGCAGGAACTTCAAAAACTCCCATTCTGAGCCTCTGTGTTGTTTAATCATAAGGTTAGCGGCAAGGCTGCATGTGTTTCCAGGTCTGAAGCCCAGGATAAGCACTTTGTAGATACCTATGTAGTCTGAATAATTTATTTCTAGATTGTAGAGCTAAATTAATATAAAATAAAATTAGCATCAGATTTTTGTAACTACAATAAAAATTTGAAACATCTCAAACCAGAGGAACTTGTGAATTTTATCAGTATATCATTAGTAAATATTATTTTTCATGTACCTTTTTCCTTTCCAAAGGTCATGCCAAATTACAAGATTAACATTATAAAAACTTGTTACAAAAGTTTGGAGAAGGCATTTGAATTTATTCCAGACTCTTGTTGTTGTTGTTACTCAAACTGTGTGTATGTGTGTGTGTGTGTGTTGGGGGTATGTGGCATTTGCATGTGAGTGTATGGGTATGTGTGTGCTCTTGAATCTGTATGAAGCTCAGAGCAGGACAACCAGATCATTCTCCACATTGTTGCCTTGAGATTGGGTCTCATTAAACTACAAGCTTGTCTATCAGCCTTGGTGGGCTAAGCAGGATGCTCTCGGGATCTGCCTATCTCTGATGCTTAAACTGGTTTGGCCGTTCCAGGCTTTTAACATGGATGCTAGAAAATTTGAGCTCAAATCTAAATATTGAAGAAGTACTCTTGCCCACTGAAAAATCTCTCCAGCCCTATACTAGGTAGTTTTAAAATACTGTTTTCAAACTCATGTGTATATCTATGCCTACATGAATTTATATGCAACTATGTGCATGTAGGAACTTGCAAAATCTAGAGGACATTGGACTCCCTGGGGCTGGAGTTATAGGCCTTTATGGGTCACCTGATGTGGGTTCTAAGAACTGAATCTCTGGTTTCTTTGCAAGAACAGTAAGCAGTGTTAACTGTTGAGACATCTCTTCATTCCCTAAAGTCGCTATTTTTATAGAATAGTTTTGGTGTCAGTGTTGATTAATGCCAATACAAAATTACTGAAATTTATACATATATATACATATGTACATATTTAAGAAGTTAGATACACTACCACTCTCAGAGAGGAAAATCTTCTAATCTGTTAGATTTACTGTATGAATACAGGAAATTAAAGAAGTAGTTAAATAAGGGGGTGAACAGAATATTTTTTAAAAGGAAAAGTTTGGTTTTTGAAGGATGGTAAATTACAGGACAGCATTTAGAAAATCTATAGGGGGAAACAAAATAGAAGGAAGGTTGTTTTAGCAAGGTTTGTTTGTATGACCTTGTTTCAGGTCTGTAATGACCGAGGTCGTCCCTTTCCCTGATGTGGGATGAGGAGCACAAAGACCCTGGAGGGCATCTGCCTTGCTCTTTGGGTAGAACAGGAGCCCGGCAGGGATCCCTGCTTGCCTTTGTTTGATTCTTGTCTATCTTTAGCTTAAGTAGTCCCTATGTAAAAGCAGATTATTTTAGGGTGATATTGTGCGATTTCTGTTCAGATATGAGGCTGAATTATCTACTGTATTAGTTACTTTTCTATTAGTAAGATAAATACCATGATCAAAAGCAACTTACAGAAGGAAGACTTTATTTTGGCTGATAGTTCCAGAGGAGAGGCCATAATAGTGGAGAAGGATGGGATTGCCACAGGTAGGTGGACAAGGAAGCTGGCTGATCACCTCTCACCTGAAAGCAGGAAGCTGAGAACCAAGTGGGAATGGGATGAGCTTATACATTTTCAAAGTATGCAGAGCTCCACATGCTAACATTTGGTAAACTCCCCAGGGCCATCAGCTGGGGTCTAAAGTGTTGAAACACATGAGTGTGTAAGGGACATTCTTAAAGCACACCTACTCATCTCTATACTGGAGTACAGAATCAGCCTGCCTTTGATGTTTTCTCATTCATTACCTTATTGGCTTGACTATCATAACACTACAATTTATTTTCTTAGACTTTGTCAGAAATCTGAATTTCCTAGGATATTTTAAAATTCTCACCAGATCATTTCCCTTGAATGCTCCTGAGCAGAGTGCTTGGCCACTGAGGTTAGAAGTGTGCTTCAGAACTTGCCAGCTTCATCAGGGCTCTGTTTCTGCTAATTGACTTTCACCTGAGCACACTGCCGCTGCCACATTCTGTTGTGGAAACCCTTCCATGAAAAGGTCAACTTGAACAAATACTTCCTGGCATTTTATTTGTGAATGCCATTTGACTTGTTAGTTCTGTATACAGTGACTTAATTTTTTTTTTTAACTCCTTACCTTTTCTTCTTTTTTAAGTTTTAGAATGTTAAATTTTGACATTGTTAGGGCCCCTCTTAATTGGACATAAACAATGCACACATTTTTTTCTTTTATTAAGTTTTGAGGCAAGGTTTATTAGCCCATCCTTGTTTTGAACTCACTGGATAGCCAAAGCCAGCCTCAACTAACTCTCCTGCTCCCAGCTTGTGAGTCTTGGGGCTACAGATGCACACCACCATACCTGGCTCTGTAATTAGGTCCCTTTTGAGGGCTTTGAGAGTTAGAATAGCACCAGTAGCCCTTAAAAGTATTGTGAAGAAACAGATATTCAGCTAAAAAAGATATACTGGGGCTGTCAGTGCACACCGATCTCTTAGCAGAGTGCCACCTACATCTCTGTGTCATTTGAGGGCTGACCATAACTATAATTTCAAATAAATATTCCTACTTTTTACTTTATATATCCTCAAAGGAAAGATTTTGCAAGGTGATTTTGTTTGAGCTGTATTCTTTATTCTCATGTTAAATGGGTGCAATGTAGATTTACCAGAACTTTCTAAACACTTGTATTAAACACTAGTTTTGAAAGTTATACTCCATTTTTATAGGCTCGGGTAATGGTTTAATTGGTAAGGGCATGAGTGAGCAAACGTGAACCTGTGTTCAGTTAGACTGCTCAACGCTTATGTCAGAAACCTGAGTATGGCTGTTGACACTATAACTCTAGAGTGGTAGTGTTACATAAGACACTTTAGGATCTTGGGGGTTTACTGGCCACTCCGCCTAGCTAAAAAGCAGCAATTTCCACTCAGGGAGAGACCCTCTCTCAAGGGACTCAGGGAGAATGTGATGCAAGAGAATACCAGACATCTCCTGGCTTCCATGCATGCTCTGGGCACCCAAACACACATGCTCAGACATGCATGCACACACTCATCACTCCTTTTTTTTTTTTTAATCTTTGGGTTGAAGTCTATCCTGGCCATTTGGCTTGTTTTCTAACCTTATTGGAATTGTTTGACTCTGAACTTCAATTTGGTTTTGGGAAAACATCCCCTAATACACTTACTATCTATAATTCTTAATTTCCATGGTCTGGGAAGAATACAAAGCTTATTTTTTAGCCTATATGTGAGCATCATCACTGGGAGATTAGACAAAGAAGGAATAGTAAGTTAAAGGAGCCTAGGAAGGTCATTGATGCTTTTATACCAGCTTTGGTGAGCTAGAGCTCTGCTGTATGGGAAGTGTTCTATGTGGGGTGTGTGTGTGGGTGTGTGTGTGTGTGTGTGTGTGAGAGAGAGAGAGAGAGAGAGAGAGAGAGAGAGAGAGAGAGAGTGTGTGTGTGAGAGAGAGAGAGTGTGTGTGTGTGTGTGAGAGAGAGAGAGAGAGTGTGTGTGTGTATCTGTGTGTGTGTGTGTGTGTGCGTGTGCGTGTGCGTGTGTGTGTGTGTGATGGTCTGACTTAAAGCTTGACTCCCAGTGGGCTATTACTGACCTAAAAACTAAGCATGTTGTTTCATTTAGCTGTAAGGTGTTGATTAGCAAAGTGTCACCATGTGACTTGCTTGCACTTTTATTGATGCCCTGTCCCTTCAGCTGACTATCCCTTTAATGTAAATCACAAATCCTCCTGCTAACGTTCTGATTTCATGCACTAAGGCATCCAGATAGAGAAGTACAGAGAACAGTGGCTTGGATGTAAGGAAGCCCAGCATTTCTGCAGTGTTAGCAGATCACAGGACTTCTTCTTTCTTCTAAAGAAGAAAAAAACCGCTGTCTCTTTGTTTTCTTTTCTGTTGAAACATTCATTGAAAACATTTAAAGCACTGCTTCGTTCCCTCACACAGATTTCTACAGACTTCAGTTTGTGTGGGGATGTGGGGCGATTTCTGGGAGGGCATGGTTAACTTAGCAGATGCAGTTTTACATCTTGTTTTCCTTTTCTGTTAAGTCCTTATGCATATTGCGAATTAGAGTTTATTTTTAGTTCTTAATGAGTCCTTCTCTCATCATTGTACTTTTTGTTGCAATTCTGTTTTCAACATAGTGCTTTGATTTTGAAGGGAGTGAATGTGTATGACTTACCAGTTTTATATTTACACCGTCTTCTGCTCAATTAAAATGGTATGTTTCTCTGTGTAAGATAACGGACTTATAACCTTGCCCATGATCTCTCATAGCCTGTTTGACCTTGGACTCTACCTTTAGGAAGTCAAATCTTCCTTTTAAGAAAAACTTCAGGGGAGGTATAAATGCAGGTAAACAATAAACTAGAATTACTGTATGGTCTTCAAGGTCACTGGAAGGTTTACTGCCTCCCTCGTTGATGTTTTAATGTCCTCATAAGGAAGAGCTGATCATTAACACCAGAGTCTACAATCTGTCCTCTGAAATCTTCCTGACCTTGGGACTCATATGAGAGCTCTTCATCACACAGCTGGAATGGGTGATAGTTCCTCTTAGTCTGCTTTATATTTTTTTCTTCCATTAATTAATTTATTTACTTTACATCTGGATCCCAGCCCCTCCTCCGATTCTCCTAGTTCCAACCCCTCACACAGTCCCTCTCTCCATTCTTCCACCTCTGCCTCTTCTCTTCTGAGAAAGGTGTGGGCTGGGTACCATCCCACCCTAGCACATCAAGTCACTGCAGTCCTAGGCGCACCCTCTTCCACTGAGGCCACCATACAAAGCAGCTCAGTTAGGGGAACAAGATCCACAGGTAGGCAGCAGAGTCAGGGACAGCCAGCCCCTGCTTCAGTTGTTGAAGACCAAGCTGCACATATGCTAACTATGTGCATGTATGCTTGTTGGTTGGTGGTTCAGTCTCTGGAAGCCTCCAAGGATCCAGATTAGTTGACTCTGTTGGTCTTCTTATGGAGTAGCTATACATTCCAGGTCCCTCAATCCTTCCCCAAACCTTTCCACAAGGCTTCCTGAGCTCAGGTCAGTTGCTGGTTGGAGCCTCTCAGAGAACAATTATGTTAGGCTCTTGTCTATAGCATAACAGAATATCATTAATAGTGTCAAGGATTGGTTCTTGCCTATGGGATAGATCTCAAGTTGGGCACTTACCTTCTCAAACACAAAGAATTGTGATTTAACATGTTAAAATTTCAATGTTTCATACCATTGTTTTAAACCTTTAAATTACTGGTGTTTCTAGGCTCTTATTGAGGGGATGCATTCGTAGGTGTTAGAAAAGATGAAAATACAGAATTCTCAATACTGATCTGTAACATATATGAATATACATCCATATATTTACTTTATAAAGTATTAGAATCCAAAAGCTTTGACAGAAAGCAAAGGTAACATTCAATAGCCCCTACTTTCAGGTTCTGGAACATCTAAATCTAGACCTGGTATTAAACATCGATACAGAATGAAGCTAGAGAGATAGGTCAGCAGTTAAGAGCATTGGCTGTTCTTCAAGAGAGCCTTGGTTAGATTCCTGGTACCTACAACTGTCTATTACTCCAGTTGCAGAGGAACTAACGACCTCCTCTGGACTCCAGCATTACTAGAAAAGTTCATGATACACAGACAAAATATCTGTACACACAAAATAAAAACACATCTTTAGAAAATAGATTCAGAGTCACCTGTAACGGTTAGCTTCCTTCCTGCAGTTGAGAGTTTAATCCTCAGAGTTTGGAAGACACTGTATCTGGACCTGGTCTTCAGTACAAGGGAGCCTTATGTTCTTTCCTGGCTTTAAGCCAAATGGCTATTTTCAAAAAAAACAAAAACAAAAAACAAAACAAAACAAAAAAACCCTCCCTCCTTTTGTTGAGGGGTCACAAGGTATCAGATGTCTGCAGTAGGAGCTGACAAATAAGAGTGAGAATTTCCTTCTGTTGTTTGGTTTTCCCATTTACTAACTCCCTTTTCCAAGTACCCTTCCATGAAGAAATGTGTTCTAAACCCGCAGAGTAGAACCATTATTAACCCAGTATCTTCTTGAAGCTGCCTTGAGGGGCAGATGCTGATACACATGACATTAGGAACAAGTGGGCAGTGGCTGTTTTGTAGCATGTTAGCTTGTGTCACTGAGTAGAAAAGTCTTCCCTTTAAATCTTAAGTCCACACCAAGAACTCCTGCCTTCCCATTCAGCATCAGCTGCATTCTTGCTGTAACAAACATCCTTCCACTCAGTGACTGGGGACATCATTCCACTCTCAGTGACTGACAGTTCTTGTTTTCAGGAGTTGGCCACTGATGGCTGAAAAGCAATTGTATGTGTTCCTGGCTTAACAGAAAGTCCCCCTCCTAATCTTATGAATTTAAAATAATAAAAAACTAATATTTCTCATGGTTAAAGTCTTAAACTTTTAAATTTACTCCACCCCACCCGCCTCAGTGCTGAGGATTGAAACCATGGCCTTGCAGATGTTAAACTTGAGTGGGGAGGAAGAGGTCCTGTGGCCAAGGCTCTTTTATGTCTTATTTGATCACAGTGGTGCTGCTGCTGTTCAGCCTGTGTGAGAACTTTGGATCTGTTTGGGAACATGTGCACTGTTGCGTTTCTGATTTATGGAGTGATGCTTGTGTGTCATGGTTTGGAGTAAGCAGAGAACTAGTCTTAGGGGGAGGGACATTCAGAGTGGCCCAGGCTTCTGTTGCTGTTCTGAGCTGGAGTGCAGCAGCAGTCTGTGTGGTTTGCTAATGGTTTGACGAGTACACCACCTGGTAGAGGGGTTTGTTGTAGTCCCTTATGTAACTGTAAGAGGAGGATTTCTCTCTCGTTTAGATGGAAAGATTTGTAAGGAACTTTGTGAGTTTAAGGAAAGTTGTCTCATTTTCTTTTATTTGGACCATTCTGCATGTGACTTCTCTTTCTGTGTATAGTGTGGTAGGAGACTAAGTGGTGGGCATTTCCTCCGAGTCAGCTACAGAAAGCAAGGCCAGTAAAAGGACTAAGAGTCACTTAGGCAGTTTGCCTCAGGATCCAGGTTCATCTTTTCATCTTTTGACTGATTTTGAAAGACACACTCTCACTCTCTCTCAGGCCTGAAGCTCAGTCTTCCAGCAACTTTCCTTCTGAGTGCTGGGATTACAGGCAAGACCTACCAGACCTAGCTCATGTTGATGTAGGCATTTGAAGAGTCCATGGCAGGAGGAGATTGAGGCGGAGACATTATCTGTCTCCTTTGATGTCTCATTAACCCTGAGGCTGCTCTATAGCTGCCTCCTCTTTCTTCCAATCACCTTTGCATCTATTCTGGTCAGTTCCCCTTTGCTAATTAGCCAGAGTAGATTTGTATTTCTCTTGATTTGTGCTGTAATGAATCGTACTTGTGTAATGCATATGTTTAATGCTTTCTGTCAGTTTACTTTTGAATAAACCTCAAAGGAAGTCTATTTCCTCATCTTGAGAGTACCGTCTGAGCCGGGCGTGGTGGCGCACGCCTTTAGTCCCAGCACTCGGGAGGCAGAGGCAGGCGGATTTCTGAGTTCGAGGCCAGCCTGGTCTACAAAGTGAGTGCCAGGACAGCCAGGGCTACACAGAGAAACCCTGTCTCAAAAAAACCAAAAAAAACAAAACAAAACAAAAAAAAGAGAGTACCGTCTGTACTGTATAGCCTACACACACACACACACACACACACACACACACACACAAACACATGATCTTATGTATCTATATGATATCTAGAACCTACAAGTAAGACAGACCTGAAATTCTTGTCTTCCTGGAACTGGTGTAATTTATTCCTATAGTTGCCTCCAGTTGTACCCATTTCTCTACAGATGATATAATTGTCATCTTCAACTCAGTCTGCCATAGTTGTCGCCTCCATTTAGTCTGTCTTGAGTTCTCTCAGCAGAAACCTTACGTCTTAGTTTATTTGTCGTATATTTATGCCTCCTAAGTCCCTGCTGCAGAATCATAAGTGTAATTATTTAAAAATAAATTCATTCAATGTTGCACGGTTATGTTGCAATTTGTATAAGCTTAAAGGAATCAGATATCTGTTCTGGTGAGGTTGGAGCAGAGGAAGCTTGATCAAGAGGACACCAAACTTTGGGAGATGGTGAAGAGAATCTTGCAGAAAATCCTAATTAGGCCATAAATTCTAAACTTGAAAAAAAAAACCCCACAAAATTCCTTTGAAAATTGAAAAAAGCTCCACAGTCACTTAATGAACGGGGTTTTTAGTTGTTCATTTTTGAAAATCTTGTTTTACCTTTTTTTCTCTTTTCCTGGTGATTTCTTTTCAATTTTTGAGGCTGGCCTTGAACTTGCCATGTAGCCAAGAAAGAAAAAAAAATGTTTAAAGGACTTAATTCTTAAATGATTTGTATATTACATGTCTGCCTGTTGACATGTGAATGGGGGTGAAGTGCCTTTAGAAGCCACAGGAGGGCCTTGGATCCTCTCCAGTAGTTGGGAGGACTGACCTGGGTTTTGTCAGAACAGGGTACACTGTTGACAGCCAAGCAGTCCTCAGCAGCCTGCTCCCCTGTTCTTTTCTTAATACTGGATAATGGTGCCAGGACAAGTTAATTTTGATAGGTATAACGTCAAGAGTTTTGGGGTAACCGTCAAGGCTGAAAAGCGAATGTGTTCTCATGCTAAGATTCCACATTGAACTTAGGATAATTGTTGGGTACATTTTGATGGCTGAGATTATCTTTAGTTGTTCTGTTCAGCACAAATTCTAAAGAATGGCTACGAAAGTAAAGAAATTCTAGGTTAATAAGTGGAAGAGATAGCATTCAAGTTGCTAAGTATTGTGGAATAGTTAGTTGAATCGAATATAAGTTTAATTTGTTATATTTTGGAGAATCAAGATACCTCTTTCTTCCCAAGAATGATGTTGCTGGGCATGGTGGCTCCCACCCATGATCTCAGGGCAAGAAGCAGAGGTGGGACAATTTAGAATTCAAGGCCAGCCTCAGCTATGTAGTGAGACACTGTCTCAAAATAAATAAGAGATAAAACATTGATGGGTATTGAAATAATGTTTATATTGATTTCGACTGATTTCAAAGGTATCTGAAATGTTTAATACATGAATAAGTCAGAAGTGTGGAGGTTTTTAGCATGGTACAATTGCTTGAGTGCTTGTGTTGAATGTAATTTGGGTGTGGATGAAGATAACCCTAATACAATGTAAGTGGGGTTTTGTGTTCAGATTCTTTTCAGTGTGGTTTTTTGTTTTTGTTTTGTTTCTGGGTTTTTTTCTTGCTAAGAAGTGTCTAGTTTGAGAAAAATCAAGTAGTCTGAATGTAAATGAAATACCTTAATAATGTTGCCAACTAAGGAGCCTAGAATAAGTACTTCATAGTTTGCATTGATTTGAGAATAGGACTCAACTAATCAGAGATCTGGCAGCATCACAAAATTATTCTGTCACTTCTAAATAAAAAAGACCATTTTACAGTCTTTCCTGTTCTTTATAAGTAGCAAGTAAGAATTTGTCAGTAACAAAACCAGAAAGTTGCTGAACACCAAAAGGCTGTTGAGAGTCAGAAAAGAGCAGAAAGGTTGGCACTGAGTGAACACTTTATTTCTTTGAGTTTGCTCAGAATTGAACACATAATGCACTGTGTAGTGTTGTAACCTGTAGGAAGTTGTTTAACAAGCCTCACTCTAGCACATAGGGCTAAACATTAGTTTCGGGAAGTAATTTGACAAGGGTAAGGCAGATGTCCACATTGTGAGCACAAGCGTTAGCGAACACCCTTGGCTTAGCTTTTGTTCACAGATGAGATATGTTAACCAATCTAGGTATTGAATTTATAAGGCTATTTTGCAGATAGACTTAAGTCTCTAGTTCCAGAAACCACCTTTCTTGGGTCTAGTCTTGAATTTTTTCTTTTTCTTTTTTTTGCGGGGGCAGAGTTGCTATATGATGTGGTCCAAAGTGTGGGGCATAGAAGTTATGTTGCTTATCAGACCATGTCAATAGAGTTTCATCTGATTTTATAAACACATAGCACATAGAACATATAAGCCACACAAGTTCCCTGGTGTCAGGTGAACAGAACAGGTGGAGCACTATACTCCACACTATAAATGACTTAAAATCTAGGCGATCGTGAACAAGCCCCTTTTCAATTTCTATCCTGTTATAGATGTAGCATGGTAGTAAGAAAGATTACTTTTGTATTCAGAGTTTTCTTGTTTCGCAGGGAATATATACCTGGAAATACCAGCCGTAGTACAGTGCACTACATCTCTGGCAAGAGAGTATGATGTCACTGTCACCATAGGACTACAAGGCAAGCTTCTGCCTGTGCACTTCCGTCAGGGTTATTTTTCTGTGGTACCAGTGCAGATAGAGCCACAGTATTCCGTCATCTAACAAGTCATTTTCCTCTGCATTTTAGGTTCTTTATTATTGTATTTGTGCTGAGTTTAGACTGGAGGTTTACAATATCCCCTCTTTCCAACTTTGAAATGAGGTGATTGTAGGGAAATGTGCATGCGTGCTATGAATGTGATAGTCATAGGAACTGCACCATTTTGTATTTCTCTTCAGAAGCCATCTGTTAATTGATGGGCATATAGCCATGTGGTCTGACTGGTTTGCTGTAACATAAGCTACCCCTTAGCAAAAACAAAATGTGTATTTATTTCTATCAGGGTACTTCCCTGCCTGAACTTATAGGCGTGGCTTTCATCTGACCCACAGACTTTACCACTTTTGTGAGTACTGCCAACTTCCTTGTCAGTTGGGATCCACTGGGGTTGTTCCCCTCTACTGCTTCAGAGACACCTTTCTTGAGGTCCCAGAGGCTGTGTCTGCAGTATTAAGTAGGTTTCCTTGTACCAAGTATTTAGATTCCAATCTGCCCAAACATAATGTTTCCAATGGGAGAATTTCTCCTAGATATAAAATTCATTGCTTTTGTGTGACTATTTTAAATTTAAAGGAAAGAAAAAATATGTTTCTTAAACTCTTGAAAAAGTTAACTCTGTTTGTTCATCAAATATAAACTAAGCAAACTGTTGTACACAGGAAGGGAAATCCTGGTATTTATATCTAAATCTTTGTGCTGAGCGAGGACAGTGACAGTCCTTGGGAATCTTAGTTCTTTATCTTTGCTAAAAATATCACTAATAAATTATGCTCCTTTTGAAAAAAAAAGGAGCTAGTGGGCACTTACTTCAGGTAGAGCTTGGCACATGTCATATTGTAGAGGTCACTTTAAGGTAGAATGAGGCTTTTGCTTCATAGAATTTTTTTCACTGTATGATATTACCCATTATTCTTTCTGTGATGACTCTGCCTCTTCTCTAACCTTTCTTAACATGGTATCACCTCTTTGTGATGAATGTAGACTTGGATTAAGTATAATTTGTGAGTCATGTATGCAGTGTCAAAATAATGTCTTATGGTAAACTTCTTCCCACTTTCTGTCTCTTAATTAGAATAGCATCGCATCTGGATGTGGAGAACATTCACATCCATGTACATTTATATAAAGGAGACTTCAAAGATGCTACCCAGGGTAGCCATCTTTGGCTTTGCATTTGAGAGATGTGCTGTCTTTCTCTGTGGTATATTTGATGAGAATAGTTGCACAGTTGAGATGCTGTGCTAATCTCTACTCACTGACAGGTCAGCAGGCCCCTTGTTCTTTTTCAAATGTGAGATGATATCTGGGAAAATCTTGGCTTCCTACCTTAGCCTGGACTTGAGCGGACTGCTGTAGGACTGAGTCTAGATGTTGAATGTTGGATGAAAGGAGGCTTGTGGAAGACATTGTTTATCCATATGAGTGAGAGGTCCTCATGTGGGCTGGAAAGCTTGTGGAGACTTTAATGATTAGTCTTGCATCATCATTCCCCTTGCAACCACTGCAGACTGACTATTTTCGGGTCTTGTTCCTCAGTGAGTGGGTCAGTCTTGTGTGTCCTGCACGCTAATCCTCCTGTAGCACAAGCTTGAGTCTCAGGGAGAGGCAGTTCTCCTGTCTCTGGAGACAGAGTGTCTCCTGAACTGTTGTCCAGATCAAACACTTTACAAATGCCTCATCTTCCTGTCTTCCCCATGTGCTTTTTCTTTTTTCCTTTCATTTCTTTGTCAAGAAAACCCTGAATTTCATCTCTTGCTAGACTTCAGCTTTTCATGTTAGTCATTGGTTAATTAAAACTTGAGTGACCAGCCATGAATGTTCCCAGTTCATTTCTAGGACTGGCTTCTCTTTTATTTATGGTGGAACTTAACATTTTCAGCTTGTTAGGGCAGAGACTGTACGGTATTGATCCCCACCTTCTTTTCTATAGCTAGAAAACCATACTCAGAGTATGAAAGCATTTTAAGCAATCTGCTGAGGGGAGAAGTATCTTGTGTGGGAGACAGTTTTGGCAGTAACAAGCATATTTGGCTTTAGTCAGAAGAATTGCTTTCTGAGCTTCTGGAAGAGGAGTATGTAAATCAAGCTTCATTTAAGATGAATCTTGTTATAATGCAGATACCTCTCATCTATCTGCTTTATAATGATGGATTTGTTTTGAGGGCTTAAGTGGTTTCTGCACCTGCAGGATGCTAGTCCTTTTCTTTCAGAGTTTCTCCCCCCACCCCTTCCTTTTATATGTGGTCCTTTGGATGGATCAAGAAAGAACCGTAAAGTTTCAGTCAGTTGATTACACACAAGGGACAAGAAATCAAATGCAGGTGTATTTGAAGATAAGTTTTCTGGTTGGACAGCTGTGATATCTGGGTGCACAGGACCTTGCTTCTAAGCGATACCCAAGCTCCACTGAAGGCAGTGAACTTGGAGAAGTTAAGCTTGGGAAAGTCAGCCTTGGATATTTGAAATCAAATTTGGTTTGCCAGCTACCCCATGTGCCTTTGAGCAACTTAATTATCATCTCTGAATCTCCACACTTATTATCTTTACAATGTTTATAAATGTGTGTACATAGAATTAAATGTGCTGAATCTATATAAAATGTGTTGCTCCATAAGCAGTGTTAGGCAGTAGAGTTTTCTTTGCTTCCAGGCAGGTAGGTAGATATATTTATGGGCTATTGGGAATGGACTTTGCCCTTCAAACTTACAGGCCTTTTTGCAGTGGAAAATATAGGATGTTGAAGCTTTTGAATAAAATACATTCTTTAAAATTATGTGTTCAAGAAGAAAATTTATCTCCAGAAGAATCTTTTATCTTACAGACCTGGTACGGTTTGCATAATCTAATGCTCCTTCCACAGTTTGTATAATCAAATGTTTCTGTTTGAAATTTCGGACAAAACAGCCTTCCTAGTAAATTGCAAGGCTGACATAATGTCAAAAAGGCTACTAACTAATTATAGAGCTTAGGGGCTTAATTTTTGTGTGTGTGTGTGTGGTATCTAAATAAAAATGCTGTTTTGCAGAGAGTAAAAGCCACTTTAAGAAAGCTGCCCTGCTTCTTAGTAGACTGAGTGCTCACTGGTTTCTTTGTGTGAGTGTGTGCATGCACCCATGTGAAGATTGACACCAGCTGGTCGTGAAGCAACAGCAGATGCCCTTTTTACTACCACAGTTGTTAACTGGCTTCCTGCTTTGCCACAATACTATTTTGAGGAATATAGCTCCTCTGCCCTCATCTCAAATGATATTTACTCGAACAACTCCACTACCTCTTAAGCCGGCAGAAGACAAAGCAGAGACTATAAGTATCTGTGTGTATGGAGGTCCATATATGTTAATTCAATGGAGAGATTATTACAGACCCATCCCTTTAACCGGGAGTAGATCTGGCATTAGCTTAGAGTTGTTAATGTCCTAACTGAACTTTAAGAGCCTGAGTTTTTGGTTACCTGCCATCTTTAGGCTTTTGCTCCCGTCACAACAGCAGCCTTGCTATTTGAAGGTAGAGCTGCTGATGGCTCTTTTTTAACAACTATCTGAACTAGTAGGTGGCAAGTGCTGGCTTTTGTCTTCCCCACACCCCCTTCGAGATGCTCCACCATCTTACTCTCTTTCATACTGGAGAACTTTCTTAAGATTGGAATGAGAGGAATCCATCTATTTTCTCTCTTCAGATTAAGCTCAATTTTCCCAATCAAGACATTCATAGTAGCTAGTACAGCACTTGAACATTTAGAGGATTTAATATACTCTCTGTTCTCCATAACCTAAAATTGAATAGTGTGGGAGTTCTTAATGCTGTCTGCAAGGGTGATGTATTAAGAACCCACACTTTCGCCAACTTAAACAAGGTCACACTGCATTGCCAGCAAATTCATAATTACTGGGACTGGAACTGTAGAAAAATATAGAGCTTTACTAGTTGTATAATCAGGGCAGATATGGCCATTAAAATTAACTCACAGAGAAAATGCCCTGGTGCAGAGGACATTAGATGTTCCCCATAGAATTAGACTGTTTAGGTAATATTTACCAAATAATCACTACCTATAACTTTGATTTCAGCAGAAAAGTTACAATTTAAACTCTTTCCTTATTATCTCTGTATATCTGAAGTTCCAAAACCTGTTTAAAGTATTAGTTCCTTTGAGTCTCAGGCCAGCTTTATTTGCATTTGGGCAGAATGTGAGTTTTGGAGCCACCTATCTGTTTTGTGTTTGTGTGAATAGCTAGGGTGAACTCTGTCCTGGTGCTAATCCTTGGTAATATCCTTTGGGAAGCTGGTCAAAATGCTCTGCATGTTGAGAGCTGGCCTAGACTATAGTAACAGGATCCTGTCAGCAGCTCCCTCTCCATGTGGTCTGATTCATTAGAGGGCAGCAAGGAGCTGTTTGGTATGACCCAAGTTAGTGGCTATTTAAATGGAATAAATCATTGCATCTGGAGGAGATTTAGACTGAGAGAGACTGGACCTTTGGAGAGAAACTTGACCAGGAAGCATTGTGTCCCTCTACTCCCAGGGTTCTCTCTTCCCTTTCTCCTGCTCTGTGGTACCCATGCCGTGAGATATTAAGAAAGCTGGGAAAGTCTGGGTTGTGCTGCTCTGGTGCCAGAGTTGCAGTGCACAGCCTGTCTGAACAGACACACATGATGGGAGCCCAGGAACAGAGAGTCCATCTGAAGAAAGACAACACATTTGCAACTTTATTGTGCATGGGGAGGAGGGAGAGAGAAGGGCAGCACAATAAGAGAACTAGGCTTTTATTAAAAAAATAAAATAAAATCCCCCCTTAGAAATCAAATTCTCCAAATCTTGTTTTTTTACTTTCCTACCTCTTTTAGTCAAGGTATTCAGCTCTACACAGGGGCTGTTTGGCAGTTGCAAATCTTTCTTCCTTTTTTCCTTCCTCAAATATTTCACTGTTAGACTTTAGGATGCAAGAGTCTTGCTTGACAGAGGACCATCAGCAACCTGTTTCTGGTAACTCTGGGATTTAAAAGAGACCCATGCTGCTTTTATTCTGTTACTTCATAAAACATTACTACTTCTCTAAATGAAATAAGAGATACACATCAATCAGTGTACTCACCTTTTATTGTTGATTCAACTACCAGGTTTTTACAGAATTCACTCTGCATTTTATTTGACTCGTTCATGAATAGTCTCGGCAGACTTAATTATATTAGTGAAAAAGCACTTTCAACAAAATTATATGCTGACATCCCATAATTCATACTTACAGATTTGTGAAACAGATTTATGTAAATCTATCAAATTACTCTATATAACATTATTTTTTTTTAAATTGAGATTTCATTTTAACGGTATTTATAGAAAATTTTCATACGAGAAATTTTACATGAACTATTTTAAAAAATAGCTCGAATGACTCCTTTATGAAGACAGAATACTGTAACATTTGAGCATCTCATCTCCATGTTCTGTGATCCATCTGGTACAAGACAGGGGCAGGGGAACATATTCACAAGGGCAGCTTTAGCCCTCCTTGAACAGAAGATAACTTGCTCTTACTACCTTCATCCCTTTGTGGATGGCTCATTCATTTGGTTACTGAACATTTACTTACTAAATAGTATGTGATAGGGCCTTTGTCAGGAGCTGAGGTCCGCTTGCCCTACTTTGGTTAGTACCAAAATGGAATGATCTGCCTATATTCAAATTAGCCCAGCATGTATCCAAATTGCCTAGTACACATATATGGCAAAATAAGGCATAGTATGAGGCCCGTTGGAGAGCTAACAGGGAGAACTCTTCATCGCTACTAGTGATGGACACTGAACATGAGGAGTAGTCAGGCATGTGGTGTCAAGAAGTGCTTTCATAGATAGTCTCAGAGGTTTGTGTGAGTAAGCCACTTCTGGAAGTGTGCTCCAGCACTGGCACCCAAATGTGCATAGTAGGGCAAGTCTGAGGATCAGCAGAAACAGCCCTGGTAGAAGAAAACAGAAAGATAGTGATCATCTTAGAAAGCAAGGGCGTGGTCAGCTTGTGTGTTTTAGGAAGGCTGCCAATGTATCAGTAGTGGAAGATGGCTTTCACCTTGGCTTCAGAGCCTAGAGGAGAGTGTGATTATTCAGAAAGAGTGGAGAAGCAATAGACCAAGTCAAAAAATTAATAACTGAAAGGATGCCCAGCTGAGGAAGAGAGGCAAATTTAGCTGTGTAAGTAGATGGCATGCTGATAGGAAGTCATTTTAGTCACTGGTCCAGGACCCACTTCCTACTGGTCTTATATCAGACATTATTATCAGGATGAGGTCCACCCTGCTGTGTTTAAAGAGCATCAGCACCCCTTCTTCTGTTTCTCACTCTCACCCCATTTGATGGTTCTCCTTGTTCCTTATTCTTGTTCATTGTCTCCTCAGATTGGAGGCTTGTGATGAAGAACACTAATCTGCATGCTCGTAGGCCTAGCAAAATGTAGGCCTTTGCAACAGTGAATGAATGGATACTTAAAGAAATAATTAAGTATAACTTTTCCTCACAAATTCTTGTTGACAAGGGTCTCATTTAATATTGGTTGGATAAGATTAATATGCCAGGTTTTTAATAAGAATTATGGCAGTCTGTTGCCTTTAGTTTTAGACCTAAGGGGTTAATTTGATATTTTGTACATTGGTAGTAATTTCAAATAGGGAAGGAAAAAAAAACCTAAATAAAGTGACCTTTGAATGAAACAGGTCCAGAAAATTGTGTATTTTTAATTAAAATATGCAATTAAGTTTTTAATTAAAGTATGCTGTTAAAAGCAATGTAGGTGACTAGGGAGTGGCTGATGCCCTGAATTACAAGGTTTGGGATAAATTGGCATTTACTGTGTTCCCACAGTGTCACTTCAACACTAACAGATTCTTTTCCTGTTTAGCTTTTCTTCCTCTGACCCCAACACTATTTGCATAGTCCCTTCTTCCTGCTGGGGCCTGCTGGGGTGTTTCAGTTCTCTGCTCTTGTATCAGTTGTGTTTTAGACATGGTTTTCTATCTCTTGTGAAGGCAGCAATACTTTCCTGTGGTATGTATGTTCAGTTAAAAAGAATGCAAAAAAAAAAAAAAAGACATGTACAACTTGGCTGGAGTGTGGTGTTAGTCCAGAGAGCTCAGTTCTCCTGTGAGAATAGCTGTATAACTGTCCATCAAGTTGTTTCCCTAGTGAAGTTCTGGAATTCTTGCCATAATGTTGGAGCCAAGGCTTGGATTAGTGGTTCTTAAACCTTTGAAAGACTATGGGCGCAGGTAGCTTGGGAAGGGAGCTGGGAAGCACCGGATGCTAGCTCTGCTTTTAAGAAATGTTGGGGTTTTTTTTTTTCCTCATAATTAACTATAATTGGAATTTAAATGTAGAGTTTTGTAAGAGTGTTTCCAAAAGTGAACTTTAGTTTGGGGGTAATAAATGCATGGAATATTTTGAACCATATGGGAAAGGTGTTTGGTTCCCAAGCCTTCCCTGGTGTAGGTCCTGCTGGTAAGTAACTAGGGAACACAGGAATAGAAAAACTAGGTCCTGGCTCAGTAGTTTTTTCAGTAGGGTTTCCTTCCTTTAAGTTTGGTTAACTATTGCTTTTTTAAAAATGAAAACTTCTGGGGACTGGTGAGATGGCTCAGCAGGTAAGAGCACTGACTGCTCTTCCGAAGGTCCTGAGTTCAAATCCCAGCAACCACACGGTGGCTCACAACCATCCGTAGTGAGATATGACACCCTCTTCTGGTGTGTCTTAAGACAACTACAGTGTACTTACATATAATAATAAAGAAAATCTTTTTTTTTAAAAAAGCAAACTTCTAACCAGGAATACAGTATAAATAAGATAGTTTTTAAAAAGCAGGCACTTACGTAAAAATAAAGAGTAAACTGCCATTTGCCAGAATCCACAGAAATGAGACAGTAGGTGATCAATAAATTAATTAATATTACACACATATGTATGAAGCCTTTAGAAAATGTCGTGATTATTAGGCATGCAGAAAACGTCCTCTGTAGACAGCCGTCAGTCCCACAGGCAGTGCCTGGCCTTGTTGCTTTATCACCTGTCTCTTAGGTTGTAGAAGTGATCACCACGCTTTCAGTGCCACCCTTAACTTTACATGAAGACTGTGGCTATCAAACATGACCACTGTGAGCTTATAACTGAGCAGTAGATTACCACAGGGATGAAGGGGATAATGGGAGGGCACTGCGCATGTTTATGATGCCTTTCTATACCTGAGGCTCCAGTAAGTATTTGCTGACTAATTAATGTACTTTATCCTGAAAATCTATAAAGTTCCTATTACTCTCATACTTCTTTCTCATTTTTACTAATTCTTTAAGGACTTCATACAATATGAATTTATCATATTCACTCTATTTCCAGACTCCCCCTAGATCCACCCCTCATTTCTCAACCCACCCTACTTAGTGTCATTTCTTTTTTTTAAGTTCATGAAGTTCATTGTGTGCTAATCACACATGCTTGAATGTGGCCTTCCCTGAAGTATCTGTGACCTACCAAAGCAACAAACACTCCTGATGAAAATTGACTCTCGCTTCTCTAGCAACTATCATTTGCCAGGGCTCTTCAGCTAGGGTGGGACTCCATGCCCACCACCCCTCTTCATCTGGGGTTTGTCTGACTTGAGCTCACATATACCTGCTGTCACAAATGTGAATTTGTATGTGTAGCTGCCCTGCTGTGTTTGGAAAACACTTCACCATAGTTCTCCACTGCCTCCGGCTCTTTCACTTTGTTCCCTATCTTTCATAATGGTCCCCCAGCCCTGGAAGAGAGGGACTGCTCCGGATGTCCCATTTAGGGCAGAGAATGCAGCACGCTCTTGTTCAATGCACCTTTACCAATTGTGGACTTCAGTGTTACAGTCTTCTGCAGACAGAAGCTTCTCAGATAAGGGTTGTCTCTTGTATTAGTTCCCCAACATTTTAGTTTGCTATGATAACAGTGAACACGAGAATGGACCTTTAGGGAGCAGACAACCCTTACATTGTTTTATTATTAATAGGAAAATTTACTTACCTTGAACACCTTCTATTTGGCAGATGACACTCTTCTCAATAAAACCAGATCAGAAGCTTTGTGCTTTGTTTTTTGTTTTTAAACAGGGAGAAGAGGTTCTTTGGAGGTAAATATGTGATTAGGCTTAATCAATAGTAAGAATTTTATTCATTGTTGTAGCTAGCCAGATTGCATTGGATAACAGGTCATATTTAAAGAATGGGCTTCCTAACAATGACCTTTATATCTTTGTTTGGTATTTTAAATACCAAACATTTAAATTTAAATTCTCCTGGTTTCATTTTCAAACCTTCCACTGCTCATAGCAAGTTAGGAGCCAGGACTCCTGCTGACTTGTGGAGCAGATCAGCAGGAACACCTGGAGCAATCTTCTCCATGCACAGCTTTGGGCTTAGAAGTGTGATTGCCTAAGACCCACACCAGGAGGCCCGAAATAGTAGGTAATGTGACAACAGAGAAAAAGACCACCATGCATCTCTTAAAAATATATCTGTAAAATGGTGTCTTCCCCGTGGAGACACTTTACATGCTCAGGCCCCCTCATAGCTTCCAGATGTTCTATATACTCTAAGACTTCGTTTTCTTGGGTCAGTGAGATGACTCATCAAGACAGTGTGGTTTCTGCCAAACCCAATGACCTGAGCTCAATCCCTGGAAAATATATACGGGGAAGAGGAAAGAAGGCTCACTCCTGCAAGTTGCACACACAAGTTGCACACACACATAGATAAATATTTTAAAAAGAACACCCCCCTCCAAAACAAACAAACAATCCCCCCCCCATGTTTCTTAGGATGGTTGTAGCCCCATAACACTGAACTTTTGGAAAGCTGTTTTCATGCTTCAAACCCTACTGATAATATCAGGAATTTGGAGAGCAGGGTTCAGGCTTTCCAAGATTTCTAAGTGATTCTAGCATGTAGCTCTTGTTGAAACTGTTGCTGGCAGAAAAAATCTACCTGTAGAAAAGAGAATTGCATTGTCCTGATGCAGTTAGTAGTTAATTTAATCATAGAGTAGTAGAGTGATAAATCTGTTCGGTCCAGGGTTGTCTGTCTCTTCCCTTTGTATCAGATTTTACTATCTTCCTGGTATGACCATAAGTGAATGTGTTTAAACTCTGTACTGTATAGTAGGAGTGTGTGTACTACTTTTCTGTATGTAGTCTTTCTCTCGGATGTCTGCTTTCTCAGTACCGAGGGTTGTCGGCATTGTTTCAGCGCTCTAGCTGTGTAGGATTATCTTCATTTTCAAGGTGACTCAGAAAGTGTGAGGAAGGTCTTCAAAGTCACACAGTTGGTAGGTAGTAGAGACAAGATTGGAACTCACCTGCCAGGCGCCAAATTCCATACAAGCTGGTTTCTTACTTAGATTCTTTTTGTCTTTTGCCAACTTGAATCCTGCTCAAGGACAGTAGAGTTGCATTCCATACTTGAACAGTAGACAAGTAAGAAATGCTTCTCAAATTGGTAAAAATCGGAAGGCTTGAAATTACCGTGGCTTGACATGTGACTCTTCTTGTAGATTTATTTCATGTGCATGAATGTTTGCCTTCATCAATGTATGCTCAAGTGTGCCTGGCACATGTCTAAATTTGTAAATTTAGTTAAACGTGTGCATTTGTGGCTCTCCCTTCTCATTCTTGTTCTCTGAAGTGCTGATCTTCTGACGTAGGGCCTTGGCCATGTTAAGCAAGCTCTCTACTAGTGCCTAATGCCCCAAGGCTGTTTTCTGTTGTTTTGATTACAGGAAACACAGTTTGGAAAGAGGGAATATGCTAGCTCCTGATTTCCCAAATTCTGATCATGATCTCCAAAGCATATTCCCAAGTTCTGTGTTTTTCTTATCAATAGCAAGGAAGTCACACTTTGGAGTAACCAGAGTGGCTGTCTTTAATACCAACATGCAGCACTTGGGGGACCCATTGAGAACAAATTCCCGCCTTTCCTATGACACTGCTAGAGAGCCAGGGTTTTAAGAAAGCATTTGTACTTTCTAGGAAATGTCTGCTGTCTAATCATTTCCTTCATTTATGTCTCCTGTCTCTTCTCCAATGGAGAAATTTTGCCTCAATTGAACCTTTGATTTCTGGGAGCAACCTGACATAGGTCTTTGATGCAGTGCTTATCCATCTATGCTATCTCCATGGTTCCTAACAGAGCGCCACTGAGTGGGAGGTTAGATGGCCAGCTGATGGGGCCACCACCATGGCTACAAGCAAGAGTTGTTTGGATGCGATGTACAATTCTGTCTGTGTTTTGTGGCTTACCTTTTTCCTTTTCACATCATCATGTATGCCATCCTTTGCGTGATCCTTTGCTTGTTTTGCTGTTGTGCATTTTTAGATCAGAATAATACTGAGAGAAAGTTCCATTTCATTTGTCCAAAGAAATGCTATTTTAAAATTGTGCATGTGCATGTTTGTATGGCCACATGTGGTCATACATTGTTTAAAGACCTCTCAATCTGAGATGTGCTGTTAGTCCATTTTGTCATGTATGCCCATTACAGGTGGTTCCTTATGCAAGGCTAAATGATGCAGATCAATCACCTGGTATAAATCTTGATAAAATCAAAGGATATATTTGAGGGAGTTTTATACAAAAACATGGCATTTTTATATAGCACACCTTTTTAAATGCATATGGCTAAATATGTAATAGAAATAGATTCACCAGTAATAGCCATTATCATCAAGTACTTACTGTCCAGACTGTATATGACTGCATTCTCATATGACCAGTTCAGTATATTTTTTACATCAGTACTATCATAAGCACATGACTATGACTTGTGCTAGGCGGTCATCATAGTGATGATGTCACTAGGTGATAGGAATATTTCAGTTTAATTAGACTTTAATGGGAATACCATTGTGTATGCAGCACATCATTGACCAAAATGCCATTATGTCACACATTCCTGCATACACAAATCATTTTTTCATTTTACTGTCTGTAGTAACTGTAGTTTTGAAGTGTGGTAATGTCAATCCGCGTCATAAAACACTGACAGATTTTTGGTTGCTGTTTCTACCTTCCATCTCCTAGGTGAGGAAAGTGAAGTTCCTAGTTTTCTCTATCTCTTCTGGAGCTCAGCAGAGAGGTGCACCCAGTTTTGGGGCTGCTGCCATGTCCTGGATTAGGCATGTGATGTATGATGGGATGGTCTGGGCCTGTGTGGTTTCCTAAACAGCACTGCTTGCTGAGTTCTAAAGATATCTAAATTTACAAATGGCAGGAGCCTGTGCTAAAAGCGAAGTCACCTCCTGTCCCTGGGTTTGAACTAACATGCCTCTCCTCTTCCCTCTCCTCAGGGCAGAGCTTGGGTTACGGATTTGTGAACTACATTGACCCCAAGGATGCAGAGAAAGCTATCAACACTCTGAATGGATTGAGACTTCAAACCAAAACAATAAAAGTATGTTCACACTTTTCTTAAATTTGCTTGTAGAATAAGAGTTTATTTATTTATTTATTTATTTATAATTAAAAGTTTATTTGTACTTTTCATTTGGGCCCCATGAACCTGTCTGTGAGTCATACAGTATAATGTTTTTGTACTTATTGACAAAGGAGGCAACTTTAATATTGTATGTAGACACTTATATTAGCAGAAAGAGCAACAGTGCTCTCAGATATATACTGTATAAAGCCCTAAATTAAGTCCTTATAGAGAGATTCCTTGAACTATTACTGGAGGGATTGCTGAACTTGTCTAAACAGCAGTAGTTAGTGTTGTTTTGTAAGCCAGAAAGACTCAGCCGTGTTTCTCACCTCTGCCCTTGACACAGATTATGACTGTGGCTACTGTGTATGTAGATGGGTCACAGTGTCCTTGAATGCAGCCCTTTTTTGATACCAAAACTTAAATTTCATATGACCTATCAACCATAAAGTATTACTTTTTCCAGTTTAGCATTCAAAACAATTAGTGATTTTGAGCAAGCACACTGGGTCTGGTGGTTATGTTTTTTGCTTTCTGAGGAGATAGACTCTCTGGAAGTTTACGTGCTACATAAGTCATGTGTCCTTTGAAGGTGTACAATAAGTTATTTTATGGATATTTTTCTGCAGGTTTATATTTTGAAATCCTTACCTCAATTCTCTGGATAAGAAGTTGATCCAGTTTTAAGCATAGATTTCGCTCTCTTTAGCAAATAAAAGTGATGTTGCCTCTGGCAAATCTAGCCCATGTCATCAATTCACTCCCTCCTGCCCAGTGTGGACATCTCACATCAGTCATGGTGCACGCTCTTGCTGAATTTAGGTGTAGCTCCCAAGTATATTTCAAAATAGTGCTCCAGACTATATCAATTGACTTAAGTTGGAACCTGTTTTTTTCCCATGATTTAAGAAGCCAGCCTACACTATAGCCTAAGAGGTGAGAAGTTAGTCAAGACTGACTGGCATCCATCTTACTTACAGACTTGTCTAGAAGTTTTTGTTTTTGTTTTTGTTTTGAGGGATCTCGAAGTGCAGTGTCATCTTTATGCTTAAAGTAATTTCTCTTCAGATTAAGAGTTAAGGTGATGTGTTAACCCTGGGTCGTTTTGATCCCTCATTCTTTATATTTATGAAAAATGTCTGCCAGTGCTTTTCATCTGAAGGAAATGCATGATGGTTTCCAAATATACTGAGATGTGAGATGTCCGAGAATTCTGGGTGTTTCTAGTAATGGGAATGTCTAAGGAGACAATGCATCCTATAATCAGAAAAGGAACTGTTTATTGTGATATCTGAATTCTAAAAGCATCTTTGAGAAGTTTAAGATGACAAAGACTTAAGTTGGTTTTGATCTTTCTTTGTTTGTTTTTTAATCTGAATTGCTTTTCCCCCCAACTCTTCACACTTGCCCGCTTAATCTTTCCTCATGTCAAATGTTCAGTCTTTTAATAGTGATAATACAGTGCCCTTAATAATGGTGCCCACTATCTAGCTCTCCTCAGGCTGTTTTGTGTGTTCTAAGTCCTATGGATTTTTGTAGGCTTCCTCTTCCTTAACTAAAATGATCAGCAGTCCTGGAAATCAATTGCTTTTAGTGCTGACAGCCCAAGTTGTTAAAAAGAAAATGAAATGTGATTGGGCTGGCTCATCTCAGCAAATGACCCTTTTCCTCGCTCCAGAAATAATCACCCTTATTTCATTCTTAGTGAGTCACTTCTTTTGCCATACATACTGCATGCTGTAAGACCCTGAAAAAGGTAGAGATGCACAGGAAGCAGGCCAACGTAAGATAAATGTACTCAGCCTTTCCCATTGATGCCAGCTGCTCCCCTGCTGCCAGTGGTCCAGCCTGCTCTCCTCAGGCCTCCCATTGATGCCAACTGCTCCCCTGCTGCAAGTGGTCCAGCCTGCTCTCCTCAGGCTTCCCATTGATGCCAGCTGCTCCCCTGCTGCCAGTGGTCCAGCCTGCTCTCCTCAGGCCTCCCATTGATGCCAACTGCTCCCCTGCTGCCAGTGGTCCAGCCTGCTCTCCTAAGGCCCAGCTGCTTGGGCTGAATGTGTAAGCAGGAACAGTAGTGCTTTGTGGCTTTTATCCTGTGACATCTGCTACTTGTACTGTCTGAAATTTAGGAGGGGTGATAGGCAGGCAGCAGGCTACTTCTTTTCCCTGCCCCCATTTGGTTCTTGCAAAAATATCAGATAACAGCTGGTATCCTCAGTTTGGCCCAGATTTCTCTTGAGAGGCAAAAGCAGACCATTCTTCAGAAGTAGATTGTACAATTTTTGCTTATATTTGTATTTCTTCTTTTTTTTCTTTCTATTAGACAGGTTTTGCATTCTTATTATGAAATCTCAAGTGTGTTTTTTCTTGTATTCACTGTTTTCGCGGTGATCTGGAAGCCACACTTTAATCCTGGTGGTAACTGTCAGACTGATCTTACCAATTCTCACTGCTCTGAGAACCCCTCTGAGGTGCTCCCCTGCTGGGTTGTTCCAACTCAGGTTGAGTTAGCCTGTGCTCCATGTTCTCTACCCACAAGAAACCACAGAAGACTGGGGATCAACAGGATCCAGATGTAGTTTAGACTTGCACACTATTCTGTCTGCTGTGAGTGTGGAGGAGACCTTGGAGCTCATAAAGGTTAGCCACGGATGCATAGTTGCAGACAGCAGTAACTCTAATACATCTAATACCCCACTAACACACCATGCTTTTCTTTAGAGGAAAATACCTACTTTGTATATAGTTGCTTATATATATGACGTTTACTATTCTCAAATATTTGTTTTTGTTCTCTTTTCCACGCCACCCACCGTATCAGTATGGCTTTGGTAAATTCCTGATTTTTTTTTTCTTTTAATATTGGAGTACTGGTGAAAGGAGGTTTATCAGTCCAGTAGGGCTTTGTGTAATAGTTGAAATGGTAAATGACTTATATTTGCTATTTCTTCAGTGAGTTAAACTCCCTCCGGCCCCACGAGAATCTAAGATACTTGTTACATTTATGTGTGAGGAGTGATTTAGATGCACGTGTTCCAGAACCAGAGCTGTATTAGATAAGTGAGCCCAGGTGATCAGCAGTCTGCATGGCAGTCAGCTTTTCCTTTTGAGTGGGTGGCTGTCTGCAGAGCTGTTGCTTTGCACACAGGGTTCAGTTTGTCTTGTAGCCTCTTCTTCAGTCAGCCTTTGTGGTCAATTCTATTAGACAGAGTAAAGTGTCTGTCACCTTGAGTATGTTAAGTAAGTGGTATGTGTTGTAGCTTACAGTTCAGTTTTCACCTTCAGGAAGAAGAGCAGCTTAGAATCAGGAAGTCCAAAGATGTCACTTCAGGTTCGCGTGGTATCGCTTTATTTTAAACAGCACTGATATACTTCGCCTTCAGTGTGATTAATCATGATTCTGGGTCGTGCTATGCCTCCTAGGGAAATGTGTTTACAACATCCCTTGCTAGTAACAAGGGATGGATTGGTCAGCAGCATGGAGCTTGCTAACCCCTGCCCATATTGTCCCTTATATTGACAAAGTAGATAACAGGTGACTGTTCCAGGATGTTAATGTCTTACCTTAGCAAGGGTAGGAAAACAATATGGTTTCTGTGCAGTTCAGACAGTAGAACTCCAAAGTATTCTGAGGGCAGTATAAGAAATCCCATGCTGGTGTGATGGTATCTCTCAGTAGCCCTCCATTGCCCGTGAGAACTGACTCTGGCCTTCTCAGGAGCGAGGGGTGTAGTGGCTGCCGGTCATCATGTGCTTTCCTGGCTCATTTTTAAGGAAACTTATGTAGAGATATGTTCTGAATAGTGTGCAGAACACTCAGTTTAAAGCCAGAATATCTGTCCTTTTGTCTAGATTAACGGTATTAGACATCAATTCATGAGTAGAAGAAAGATGATTATTTTATAAAGTAAAACCTTTCATTTCTGAAGTGCCTTACGTGTATTCTCTTGTGTACAGTGATACAGCATATCTCCCACGTTCCGGATCAGTAGGGAATCAGTATGAAGCTTTCTTTTCCAGAACAGGAGCCCTGTCACTGGAACATAGCTGTATATTACTGTTAGGCACTAGTCCAGAAACCAGCCTCTCCCTCTGAAGTCTGTGGAGATATGGACGGAAGTATGGAAGTGCCCCCGTGTATTCTCTCTTTTTCCATAATTATCCAAGCATGTAGCAGACTAAAAATTACATTTGCCTGAAAATTAACTACCATCTAGAAATGTGGAATATCTTCATTAAAATAATTAAACTACTATTTAAGTACATATTGAAAATTCTATTAAAAAATTAGAGTATTAAGTATTAATAATAAGCTGTTCCTTAAAGTGTTCAGGTTGACAGTGATTAAGGTAATCTAATAAACTTTTATTCTGAGTCCTTATATAGCTTTTCAGTTTTTTCTTAAAATTTATACTTTTTTGTATTTCTAAATTATAAACTTAGAAAATGTTACATTTCCTTTTCCCCACCTGTTTAGCCAGGAGTTGTACTCAACATGGAACTGTAAGCCTCTATTCCTGACTTTTCTTGGTCACCTGGCTGTGTCATCTTGCACAAGTCTTTCAACCTTTTAACTTCCATTTGTTTTTGTAAATGACTGGAACTTGACGTCCCCAAACCAGGAAATCTAAATTGATCCAAAACTTGAGACCTTAGAATGTTGACGGGATGAATCTTCACCATGACATGATCCATGCACAAAATAAGTAGAAATAATGTAATGCGTGCCCTTCAGGCTCCTGATGGATAATGCATATAATGTGTGAAAAGGCCCTTGTCCCAAACATTAAGAAATCAGGAAAAAAAAATGGCATCCAAACCACTGTGTATGTTTGAGTGTGTTTGTGTATGTGGTGCTGGTGGTGGTGGTGTTGTGTGTGTGTGTGTGTGTGTGTGTGTGTGTGTGTGTGTGAGAGAGAGAGAGAGAGAGAGAGAGAGAGAGAACATGGCAATATGAGAGAATGAACGCTTGAAGCTAACTCAAGATGTCATGCTCAATCTACTATCCCCTGTGTTTATTGACCCAGGGTCTTTCGTTGAACTTAGACCTTGATAATTTGGCTAGTCTTGCTAGCCAATGTGCCTCCTGAGTGCTAGAATTACAGGTGGCCTCTGTACCTGCCCAGCATTTTAGGTGGATTTTGGGGAGTCCAAACTTAAGTTCTTATCTCCCAGTCTTTCCAGGTGAGAGTTAGATGGCCGTTTGGGAGTCCACAGAGGGCAGTGATTTTCCATTCTTTGAATAGATTTTCTTTGGATATCATTCTCTAGTTGCTGGAGTGGAAGTGAGCTTATACAAACAGTGGAGTGGGGAGCAGGTCCCCAGATCTCTTATGGTCCTTCCACCTGCCACTTAGTGGAACATTATTGGTGGTGGACTGAATCTGTGTTCCTTGCAAGGAAGTGATGGGTCATTCTTTTCCCCAAGCATGTTCTGGAGGAATACCCTGGTCTTGGGAGATGGCTCTGCTTATGCACATGAGGTCTAAGCGAATGCTGGCAGGTTTTCCTTTGTAACCAGCCTAGAGAACTTAAAACTTTTATAGCTACCTCCATTGGAGTAAAAGGGTTGACAAATGCTTGAGTCTACCTCTCTGAAGGTGAGGGAGAGGACATGAAAGTCAGACTTTGAACACTGGCATTGGTTTAGGAAATCACTGTTGCTATTTCTGCTTTGCTGTTGTCTATTTGTTTTATGGTGGGGGGGTTGCTTGGGAACTTAATAAGTCTAACTGCCCAGAACTTTAAATCATTTGACCAGCTGGTCTTTTTGATACCTAAAAGGAAGAAGCTCCTAAAAGCACTGGACTAGGAGGCCTATGTGTGTGGATTTATGTCGGTTTGGGTTTTAAACTAACAAGAGGAGGAAAATCTGAATCTGATTCACACGGTCAGAAAATGGCATCCCGAGCAGGCCTTTTAGTCCACCTGCCATGCTTTTTACAAAGTGTGCCTCAGTAGAGACACTTCTGTAAGGCCTTCTAGCTGTGGCTGCTCTGACTTCAGACTGCTTATGGACAAGGTTGGGTTGTCTTTTGTTTAATTTAGGAGCCAGGAGAGCTGGTTCTCCATCTTTTTCGCCTGTTCTGAGCAGCTGGCTAGATAGAGTTAGGTACTAACTTCAAGGAGTCCATCCCATCCTTCCTTCTTTGCCATGCCTGCTTTTCACCATAACGTCACAGGACTCTTTAAAAAGTAATTGTGAAGGAACTGTAGCAGCCACTGAGAGGCAAGTCCTTATTTTCCTTCACAGATAAATTGGAGCCCACGTTAGGTTTTTTTTTGTTGTTGTTTGTTTGTTTTTTTTTTTTTTTTTTGAGACAATAAATCTTAAGTCTTGCTAGTGTGTGTGTGTGTGTGTGTATCTATATATGTATGTATGTATGGCTCAGGGTTTAATCATTCCTGCTCAGGCTCTGGGGTAACTAATGGTGGTCCCTCAGGTGAGTGACAAAAAAGAAGCAAAACTGGGCTGCATCAGATAGTTCAAAAGAGTGGTTTCCCATGAGATCTTTAGCTATCTGTATTTAGAACCTTGATGTTCATGCCTGTTTTATTCTTATGGCCCTTCTTACATTCCTAGAAAGGTTATGGAGACAACCACATTGCAAGGTTGAGTACAATGGGTATTTTATGATTTCACAGTTTCCCAGGCCCGGCCAGGCTGTGGGGCTCCTGGAAATCCTTGGGATCAATAGACTTACTTTAACTTCTACAATTTTGCATTTGTTGGTGACTTATATCCCTATAAATGCTTCGAACTTGCAACATGGGAATTGTCTCATTCAGAAACTAACATTAGAAGGTGACTCTTATTTTTATAAGTTCTCAGGGAAACCTAAAAAACAAGGCCCAGGGTTTGAACATGATGGATTTTAAATCTTTCTGATAAGGGCTTTTCAGAACTTCTGTTGTTCCACAGAATCGCTTGAATGGGGTAGTTGACTAAACACAGACTTCTAGTCACCAGGAGTTACTGATCTGATCACTAGTGATCCAGGCAAGGAAAATGCTATATGTAACAGCTGCCAGACACGTCTTGGCCCCATTTAAGTTAGTGAGCCTATATAATTCACATGTGGGTGTACTTATGCTTATTTCCAAATATATGTTGATGCAAATAACAAGACCCCTATTATGGGTTATATTATCTTCATAGTAGAGCAATGTGCATTCAATAGATAAAATGCTGGATTTAATGAAGAAACAATAAATGTTTTCCCCTCTGTATAGTTAGCTCCTTTTCAGAGTATATTTAGATCTCAGGTAAATCACAAGTAAAATAACATTGTTTCCTATGTATCCTTTGTGGTTGTTTGGGTCCCATGAACTTAGAATGGGTCTTCATGGTGGTCAGTGCAGATGCTATTGTTAATAAAAGATAATTTTGTAATTCATAATAAGGTCATATCACCTGCACCTGACCCTGTATGTTCACCCCTCCTTAGTATCTATTTTATTAACCTTTTTTCATAGGCCTCTCCCTAAATGGCAGTTTGTTGCATTATTATAAAAACCGTAACATGCTATAAATAGTTTTTAAAGTATTTGGTTTCTGCCACCTTAGTTTAGGAACATTTGGCCTGTAAACTGAATGTTGTCCGGCAGCCACGGGGACATGAAAGCAATATATAGGTTTGCCAAAAGCCTGCCCAGATTTGTAAGAAATTGTTAAAAAAAAAAAAAAGGAAAAACCCCAAAAAACAAACAATACTTTAGTGTTCTTCACTAAGCAGTGTCTTGAGGGACTTGTGAAGTTTGCATCATCTGCAGACTGCCCTGGTCCACAAAGTCAAGGGAACTGTGAAGGTGAAGGCTAACACCATCTCTCACCTTTGTACTTTGTTCTCCGAGTATTAGAGAACATTGATCCACCAGCAGCAAAGGGGATACTATTTGGAGGGTTAATTATAGCTAGTGAATGTTATTGATGCTATCAGTCAGTGAGAATGGAGGAAAGGGCTTGGTGCCAGGACATTCTATGTAATTAAATACCACAGGATTCTGAAGGTGAGGTCAGGTCTGAAGAGGGCGATTTATCTCAAAACAAAGATGAAGGTGGCACGATCCCCTTTTCACTCCCCCCTTCTTAAGTTTCTGGAGATGTTCCACGAATGTCTGTGATGGCATCTCTTCATTTTGTCCTGTGAAGGTTGTCATGTTTTGTATAAAGCCTCTCTTGTAAAATCTTTACAACTGCCATGAGACAAGCTTTAGGAGCACAGTAATTATTTTTGTTAAAGCGCTTTGTGGGGAAATATGTAGCTCAGATGTCTAATAGACATTTGGAGAAAGGAGGATCGTATCTCTGAATGAAACCATTAGTGTTGCAAATCAGTTCATTTAAGGAAAGTTTTCCCATGGTTTTTCTCCAATGTGTGATCATGCTGAGAGTGAGGGTATTATCTTACTGTTTGGGGTTATTCCCCACAGGTACTGACTACATTTCTCACAGTCGTTCAACTTCAATCATGTCTACAAAACTCATTTTGGAGAACTATGTATGATTTACTTACAATAAAGAGGCTGAAGTTATATTTGTTTTTAAAAATGTAATTACTACTTTTGTATATTCAGTTACTTTTTAACTAAAAGAAGTGAATGTGTGTGTCCAGGAAGGAACATGCACACATCAGAGCATGTGTCTACTGGTCGGAGCACCTCAGTGCTAATAGCAGTACTTGAGGTCTTCTTCCATCAATTGGGGATGTCCAGACCGGTCACACTTTTACTTGTTTTTTTACTATGCGGAAATAGTTTAGAAACTTGGAAGACATTGTTCTGTTTTGTCTCAGGAGTATCTTTATCACATACACTGTTTGTTGTCAATAACATGGAAGGTCCTTGCTAAGCTATTTGCCTATATAGTCAAAGAGAAACTACAGTGAAGGGGCCGGGATTCTATTCCAGCCACCATACATGAGAAATAGAACTGTTTGGACCCTCATTTTAAACTGCCATGCATGGATGGAATTGGGTCCACTTAACTGTGCTTCGTGTCATGCTCAGAGGCTAAGTTTAGGCCATATGTGAAAGGAAGGCCCATTTGTTACTTCTGCAGTTGCTAGTTTTCTTGGCATAATCCTTACAACCAGTATGCTTTTGTTTTCCTTTGGCCATTCCATGTTCTTAGCCTTATCTATCATTAACAGTGTCTTCTGATCAGTCAGTCTCATCTTGATGTTGGAGCTAAGGTCAATTGCCTTGACTTTTACTCAGTGAAATTTGAAACTGCTAGGAAGCTGAGAAGCCTCCTTAGTGTAAACAACCAGTTGTCTTTTAAATGGTGCATGATTTTCAAATGAGCAGAAGCACTTAATGTAGGAGAGCTTGCAGTGTAGGTATATTTCAGTTGGTGTTATGTCAAGATCCTTCACTTTCCTTTTTTTATTCTGTTGGCCTGCCTCCAACAATTAGATTATATTTCACACATAACTTAAATCTTGGACATTGGTAATAGAAGAAATTCTGTACTTGTAGAAACCAACTCATCCACTTTGATGTGTTTCATATTTTTTAAACACCCTTTAAGCAGTGGTACACACCTTTAATCCCAGCACTTGGGAGGCAGGCACAGGTGGATCTCTGAGTTCGAAGCCAGCCTGGTTACAGATTGAGTTCTAGGACAGCAAAAGCTACACAAAGAGAAACACTGTCTCAAAAAACCAATCAGTTGATCAAGCAATCTATGCTCTTTAAGTATGATGATGATCATGGTGATGTGTACACACACATGGAGGTCAGGGACAACTGTGTGGAATTCTCCACTTCTGCACTGATGTGAATTCCAGCCATTGTACTCATCAGGACTGAATAACAAGTGCTTACTCTGAGCCCTCTCGTTCATCCATGTTTCATAGTTCTTATATATACATAAGAGAATATTTAATTTATCAAAGCGAAGTTCCATAGCTTCTTAGAGTGTCTCTTCAGGAATCTCCTTGGCAACGGCTGCTCATTCTCTCATTGATTGCCATTTCACTAGTTATTTGTGAGTTCAAAGGCCATGTTTCAACAACTAGTATAATGAAGAGACACACAGATAGAAAAGTCACATCTCTGAATGAAATATCTGTATCTCTTCTTTGTGTTTTTAGACAGGCTACCTTTGTTCTTATTGTCCTTTTGTTTTTTTCCAGACAGGGTTTCTTTCTCAAGGTGTGGCTGACTGTCCTAGAACTCATTCTGTAGATCAGGCTGGCTTTGAACTCAGAGATCTGCCGACCTCTCCCTCCAGAGAGCTGGGATTAAAGGCATGTGCCACCACTGCCCAGTGCACAGTTGTCTTTTCCAAGGAAACTGAATTAAGTGATCTCTGTTGTCTTTTTTTATTCCCGCACCCCAACCCCACCAGTACCATAGTATTCTGTTGAGCTTTCTTTTCCTTCAGGTAGTTAAATCCTCAATTTCAAGAGCTAAAACTTCCTATTAAATATGTTTAATCGAATTTTCCAGTCTCTTCTGTTGATAACACTTACTTGAACTTTTGGCATTCCATATCAGATTTGCAGCTTGTTCTACCCTTAAAAAAAAAGTTTTATAAACATCAAGTTAGTTCATGATGATCATATACCATCTTCACCACAACAAATGTGTGGTTGATAGCAATGTATGCAAAGTAGTATGGTGGTTATTTCCTTATTTCAAGGAGTCATGTCACCTACAAGACAGGATGATAGTAGGTATGTCCTGTTTCTGTACAAATTTTAAAGTGGCACAATCAGTGCACGTGTAGGTACAGGCAGAGTCCTGGAATTCAGACTACAGTGGACAGGACTGGCAAGCATTGGCTTTATGGAGTAGTAAGATAAATGTTTGCAAGAAGTTGGAAATAACTAGAACATAGGCAAGTTAGAGCAGCATCTTGTATTTAACAGAGGGAAGCAGGGTAGCAGGAAGCCTAGGGAAACTGTAGGTTATTTAAATTTATATAGAAAAAGTAGACAGTGCCCTGAGCCTCAAGGTTCGAGAAATGTTAGATTCTAAAAGCCATAGGAAGCACTCCAGGCATTTTAAACAGAGAACACCATCAAAAGTATTCCATGGTATCTCTGAACTCAGTTGAATTAAAGCAATCATTATTAATCAAAACACTGAGCAAACCTGTTTGAAGTAAAACTTGACATTCTATTTCCCCCCTAGTGGTTGTGCTTTCTAATTTCTGTATCTTGGAATATTAAAAGTTAACTACACCAATATATAAACTTCTATAAGCCTTTTGCTAGAAGAGATTGCTTCCTTTGGTCCCATCATTTTTGCTGGAGCCAATCTTTACTCTGCACTGTTCTCTTACCTTCTCTTGTTGGACACCCATAGGGAAGCATGCCTTTCCTGAAAAAGTAACTTAGAACTATGATATGCATGTGGCTTAGTGTGTTCCAGGACATGATCCTGGTAGTGTTTTGCATATGGAAACTGATCAAAGCACACATCTTCCCTTTAGGTA
Source organism: Mus caroli (assembly GCF_978045245.1). Classification (NCBI taxonomy): domain Eukaryota; kingdom Metazoa; phylum Chordata; class Mammalia; order Rodentia; family Muridae; genus Mus; species Mus caroli. The sequence goes on from NW_028227261.1 coordinate 64,234,238, forward strand.
CATTTTAAGGTCTTTGGCCTGAGTTGTGTTTGGAGGCAGGATCCCTCTGTGCATGCTCTGAGCCCCTCAGGAGGAAGCTGTGCATCAGCCAACGGTGGAGGCATGAAGCTGGGATGGAACCTTTGCTTCCACTTAGTCCAGTGAGAGCCAGCTTGTATTTAGTGGTAGTCACTTTTTCAGAGAGTAACAATCAGGCTTTTGCTTTATGATATGAATAGCAATTAACTTGCAGTGTAAATGGGCATAATTATGACCTTTCCCATTCTTTTAAGTTAGAAGAAATTGAATTAGGCTTTTTAAAAAATGTCTAAAGTGACAAGTATCTAATTTCCAAGTTTAATGTTTGTAGTTCTGGGTCAGTAGTTGACAAGTGATAAAAGCTGTTCATTGGTGATCTTGTCAGTGGGTGATTTTTTTAGACGTTCAAAGTTTAAAAAGAAACCGATTGCTTTGTTCATTTGTGGATCATACCACTTTAATCTGTCGGTATTAAAGTCACCATTTCTGATATTCTCATTGATGAATCAGAGACAGGACAGTAGTACTTTGGGACAGAATCATTTCAGATGGACTTCTGTAGAATGCAGTCATGTTCTAAGATATTAAGCTTCGCATTTAATGAAATACCAGTTCTTGCCCATAAGATACTATGTTTCTTTTAATTTTGTGTATTTTTATTAACTTCTTTTGATACCATACTCCTAGTATATATGTTACTCATCCTTGCATGTTTAATGAGTAATTAGTTTTAGCTTATGATGAGGAAATGGGCTTTTAATTACAAAGAATATAGTGTATTTCAGAGTTCTCCAATTTTGAAATCTAATTATTTTGGTAAACTTGTTTTGTTTTTTTGTTTTCTCTGTCCAGTGTAGCCTCATTTGTGAAGAGCACTTTGGGAAAGTCATTGGCTACACAGTCTCTCTGCTTGCTGCTTCTCCCTCCCACCTTCCCTCAAGGAGCCTCATTATTGCTTGTCTTGGTTTATTATATCACTTGTAGGCTTGTGAGAACTTCCAGAATAAACCTGAGTTTTAAATTGCTATCTTGGAAGCAGATTGGTGTTCAGTTTTTGTACTCCCTGTATCATCTTTAAATATTTAAATTGCAGACACTCTGGCTGCCTCTTAAATTAGATCCTTCACTTAGTAGTTTTGACATTTCATAACCTTGCTCCTCAGGCATTAAATATTCACCTGTTTAAATGGCAGTGAAAATTTAAAATACAAACCCATATATTAATCCAATGACTAGAAGGAAGAAGCTATTGGCCCCACCAAGACCAGTACTACAGATTCATTGTATTGAGGTATTTATAGAGAATTCCTCATGTAAAGAAAACCCTCTTGAGTCTTCTCTGAGGGAATTTAGTTGTAAAGACCCACAAGGGTATTTAACACTTTGAAGATGTGTTTCTACATCTTCAGTCCCAGTGTGGTTTTGTGGTGAGTATTGATGCAAGGCATCCATAAAACTCCAGATCCACAGCAAAGTCAGAGTGGTGACCATTGCTGATAATTACTAGCTAGAGAGATTGGACTGGTAACGGATTTAAATCCCCAAGGTGATTGTCCTCGTATCTCTGTAAGGCTTCCCACTGTGGTCTAAAGTGTACTTCGTATTATAATCCTCTGAGATTGAAGAACTGTCTACCTTTTCTTGGAAAGCAGGATGTTGTTGACAGTGATATCCCTAACCAAATAGAGGATCAGGGAGGCTGGTTTCATTCTAAGAAATTTACAGAGGTAGGATTCAACCAGGTGCATTATGGGAGAAGGGTCAGCCCAAATGCCCCTTGTTTCACTTCCTGGAAATTCCTAGGGGTGGTGTTCTTTATTTCTATGGAATAGAATATAATAAAACTTATTTTTATTATGATAAGCAGTTTCTACAGTTAATCTCAACTAGTGACCACTGTTTTTAGGGAAAGCTACTTTGAAATACATTAATGCATGTGACATAAAATTAACTGGTTTAGTGACATCTTTTTTGCTATCTTTGCTTAGTTTTTATGTGTGCTTTAAGAAACAGGCTAGAGTTACTTAAAAATTCTGAACTCTTACATCAAGTGAACTGACCAGCTAGTTTCCATATTGTGATACTGTGAAAAAAAGCTGGACCAGGTGAAAAAGGCAGGGAGGCAGGGAGATGAGTTGGTGAGTCCAGACCTCAGCACAGGCTGTGCTTCTCCTTCCATATGACATTTGCCTTATCTTTACCTCTTGTGTTGGCCATAATCTATTCTTCTATTTGTGTGTCCTGCCTGCCTTACAAGATAGTCAAAGGCACAGAACAAAACTATATGTCTTATAACTGGTAAAAACCTAAGCCTGAATGTGACTTTATTGGTAAGCAGTATTTGTTACCAGTTCTTTACAGCATTATAGGAAACACCCTTTTAACATAACTAGGAGATAAAGAAATAATGTGAATGTAAGTTTGTGTATTATAAGCCTGGTATGGATGTTCAAACCTCTCAAACCAAACATCCACAAGGCTGAGGCAGGAGGATTGCCTTAAGTCTGAGGCAAGCCTGGACTATATAGTGAGTCCCAGGCCAACCTGAGCTAAAGAATGAAGTCCCATCTCAAAAGGCAAACCAAACAATGGCAAAAGCAAGGAAGCACACAAAAGAATGGATATTGAGGGGAGGGCTGCTGATCCCTGTATGCTTTCAGTTTTTACATAATCACTAAATATAAGCCCTTTATTCTAAATATACTTCAGGATAACTTAAAACACCTCACCCACACATGTCTGAACTGTACAAAGCAGTGAATGTCAGTGCATGAGTAAATGACTCTGGAAAGCTGAGATGGGCTCGGTTACTCTAAACTTGATTATGTAGGTCTTTCTGGATATAGTCGGATGCACGTAGAGGTGAATAATATTTATAGCACGGCCACCCTAATTTTTAGACTCTTAAAAATGCCATGCACACTAAAAGGTACTTATTTACTCCTAAGAACTACTTTTAAAAGGTAAAATTATGTGGTTTATGTGGTATAATAGGATTAAGGACTTTGTCTCAAGTTAACAGGGTAATAAAGTGAACCTAGTTTTGAACCCAGGCTCACTGACTGGAGAATTGTCACCTTTCATCACTGTGACTCTCCCTGCCTTATGCTAAGCTAGAGCCTCCTGCCTGCCTCTCCTTGCTTTTCCACTCAATGAGAAGGCATAAATGCTTATGCTTGCCCTGTAGCCCATGGTGAGTGGCTCTCACAAAGAGAGCCCTTCAGTCACATAGTCTAGAGCAAAGTGACTGCTGACTGGCTCCCTGCTACAGGAATAAAGCCATGAAATCCTCAATATGGAAGTGGGCCAAGTGCCAGATTGTATAGCTTCCTTAGACGATTGCAAATCAGCCTAGAAAAGAGCCTTGGTATTCATGTATTCTTACCACTGGATTCAAACATGCTTCCGAGTCCATGGTGTCATAGGTACAGAAGTCCCAAGGCTAGATTTTTGATTACTTGAAGTTTTCCTCCTTTTTTATTTTGTATTTATAAGTCTTCATTACAACATAGCTAGGTATAGAGAGAAAAGAGTGAATATTTTCTCTTTGCTACTGTCCCAGATTCCTTTATGGAGGACAGGACAGTGTAATGTGACTTTCAAATAAGCCCTTGGAACAGCATCTGTATTTCCAGCTGTTAGCGAGCAAACTGATTGAATAAAGACAGGAATATTATAAGCCCTGTTGGGGCAAGGGTAAAAGATACCAAGAACTTCATAAATTAATATAAAAGCTGGCCAGGGTTTTCTTTTTGTTTTATTTCCTAGAAATATTATTTAAAAGTAATAAAGATCTACAGGTATAACCAAAAAGATAATGGTTAATGCTTTTTTAAAATTCTAGTTTTGATAAAAAGATTCTAAATTGTAGTAGTAAACCTGATCAAAGGTGGTTATTACTAGGTAATGTGACTAAGCTGAAGTAATTAATCATAGTACCAGTCTTAGCAAGTCAATCCCAGAGTTGGACGTTTTGGTTATTTTTAATAAATATGCAGAAGACAGGCTGGGTTACAAAATTTCTGTCCATGAAGTTGGCCAATCCTGAAGAAATCATGGGTAAGCCAAAGAGAGCATGTTTGGAAACCACATGGACCTACAGCTTTCTAAACAATGTATGGATAAAGCAGGTATGAATTTCAGGTCCGATGAGATGATAGACTGTGTCACGATGCTCGGGTCCAGCTTGTTGTGGACTCACATGGTCATTAACTAGATAGGCTTGGTTTATGACGTAGTTTTGCTTTGGTCACATTCTGGTCATTGGCTAAACCCTGAGGATCCAATGATGAGCAAGACTTGAATAGCGAGGATTATAAACTAATACAGATGTTTTGTCTGCTGTTTTGTATAATTTGGGATTCTTTCATTAAAAGACTTCTTCAGATGTCAGAAAGACAGAAAGATTGTAGGAGCCTGAGAAGACAATCAACTCCAAGGAAACTGTTTTCCATGCACCACAGGGCTGATAACACATACAACTCACAGATCACACACCCACTGCGGCAGCATGCACAAGATTCTTATGTGTTCAAGCTAGACAAAGTCCTAACATGGAGAAAGGGAAATAAGCCCAAAATCCCACCTCCAACCAAGAGCGACTTGCAATTGAAACTTGCTGTGAGAAGGAAAATCTTTTTTATACAATGGAGTGGAAGTGGGTATATGAAGCCCACTTCATGGCAGGCTCGGGGATACTGGCTCACACAAAAAGGACTCTGTTTATATTTGTGAGCTTTGTTGTTTGTTTGCTGGATTTTGTTTGTTTTGTTTTGAGAGAAAGAACTTGAAGTTGGATTTGTAGGGAGAGGGGAAAGACTATGATGAAAATGCATGTAATAAAAATTAAAAAAAATAAAAATAAAGGAGATTTTTTTTTGAAAGAGCGTAACTAGCAGATAAAGACAGCCAAACACTTGGTATAAAAAAGAAGGTTATGAAAACTTGTGGATGAGAAGATTATGGATTGTGAGTCCCTCCTGTGTGTAAATCTCCAAGAGTTCACGTGAGAGTGGTGTTGGCATAAGTGATAAGAAGTCCTTCCCTGATAAGAGCTACACATTGTTAAATGGATGCCACCATCTCCAGAGATGTAGAAAAAAGTCTTAGATGTACCCGATGAGTTAAAAATACGTACACTTGGAATGATTGCTCGCAAATCTCTTACCTTTTTGTTGCCACCACTAAGGACATCTTACTTCCCTTGTCCATGCTGTGTGCCACTGGTCTGGCTCGAGACCTCATGGGAACTGTAGGAACGGTTCTTCTCTTCTCCTCACACAGAAAAACGGCATCCCTCCTTTTCTGAACCCCTACCCTCAGTGAACCAACAGCACCCACTTGTATTAAGACAGCGCTTGCTCTCTGCCCACTGTGAAGCAGTTGTGGAGGTTTCTGACAGTAGTGAGAATACCAGTGTGCTTAACCTTATTCCCCTTTTCAGGTTTCCTACGCTCGCCCAAGCTCAGCCTCGATCAGAGATGCAAACTTATACGTCAGTGGGCTTCCAAAAACCATGACCCAGAAGGAGCTGGAACAGCTGTTTTCACAGTATGGGCGCATCATTACTTCTCGGATTCTTGTCGACCAGGTCACTGGTAAGTAGGCAGTGGTTCTGGACAGTCTTGTGCTCCCTGACGGGCGGATTGTGAAATATTCTGTCTCCTCACACAGCAGTCTTGCCTCTAGAACACATCAAAGGTATATGTGGGCCAGAAAATGCAATTTTCTGCTGGAATTGTTCATAAATATGCATGGACAGAAATAGATTGTGGAGTGGAGTGAGCGAGCTTGAGTCATTTCCACCCCGAAGGTGCAGGTTTGAAGCCCGTTTCATGGCTTGTAATAAATTTATAGATGCTATAATCTTCATTTTCAAGCCTCTGTGTGAAAAAAGCCCCTATCCCCCTTATAAACAATCTTATTTTTGTGAAAAGCAAATTTTACTGCAGCGGTATGCAGCTGGTTCTCTGAGCAAGGATGAGGCTGAATCCACTCTGGTAATTGCTGCGAAGGCAGTTTTCCCAGGCTCTGCTGTGCCATAGAGGCATACGTAAGAGGATGAGATTTTGAGTGGTAGCAATTTGTTTTATGCCTAATGTAACTTTTGACCAGATGAGAATATGATGTTCGTTAGAACTTCATACGTAAAGACCATTTCTGACAACAATGTTAGCTAATGGATAGCTGGTGGTATGGATTGGATTACAGAGTTTTAAAGTAAGATACACATAGATTTTTTTTTCTATTATAAAAGCAATACTTGTCCTTTTGAGAACATTTTTAAACTAAAGAATCATGGAAGAGGGGAGCAGAAAGTTACCTGCGGTGCCTTATTTCCAAGCTACCCATATTGCAATATTGTGTATTACAGTGTGTGAATTTTTCTTGTAAAGAAAGAAGCAGATTAACTCTAGAATAAAACCAGGCCATGTTTTTAATCTTCAAGTAGAGATGAGTTCAGTTGTTGTGAATTTGAGCAGAGCAGTGTAGGCTTTTCCATTCTGTGCTGTTAATTGCCTTCACAGGAAGTGCTTTTCATAGACTTCTGTCGAGAGAAGCAGCAATGTGTACACTTCCTGGGAGAGCGGCCTGTAGACTGTGCTGCTGTGAGAAAGTCTGAGAGTGTATATGACTGCATTAGCTGCAGTAACTAGCCCGTAATCCTCCTGGTGAGGTCTGCACACTGGGGTATCGCACGCACTGTTCCTTAGCGGGGCAAAATAGAAACCCAAGCATAACAAATCAAACAGAATTTATTCTAAGCAACAGAATTACCTCCTTGTTCATAGCATTAATTTTTTTTTTAAAGAACTTGGTACTTAATGAGAAATTGGTGGACTGAGAGTAAACTTTGTATGTAACATGGAAATCGTGTCTCTTCCCATTAATGATGGCAAAGGATGAGCCTTCCAGAGAGCGAAGGATGGTGGGTGAACAGACAGTATTTCCTGAGTGGGGCCTATCAGCAGCCTTTTGGAACTTTGCTAGAACTACAAATTCTGGGTTCCTACACCAAATGTAGTCAATCCTGAGAATAGACATTTTCCACCTCCCAGTCCCCCACACACACTTTAAGTAGCCCCACCTATGTGGATGACATTTTTAAACCTATGCTTTCCTAATGGATCAGCCAAGAATTTTAGTATTTTACTTTCCTTTGCTCTGTGTGTTCATGTTTTGTTTTGCCCCCCTCCCACCTTCTTTTTTTTTTCCTCCTCCTCCTCCTTCTCCTCCTCCTCCTCCTCCTCCTTCTTCTTCTTCTTCTTCTTTTTTTTTTTTTTTTAAATTCAAGATCTCACTCAGTGTCCAAGCTGCCAGGTTGGCATCTCACACTTGGAGCAAACTTCTTCACCCTGCTGAGAGATGGAAATATGCTAGCTGGAATGTGTGTTCTCAATAGGAGCCCATAGAGAGATGAAAGGGGAAGAATGTATTTGTAGTCACTTCTTTATACGTACAACTTTCATGAAAAACATACCCTTTCCTGAAATGGAATAAGAAGCTCAGCAGCTCTGGCGTTCAGCCTTCAGGTGTTGGCCGTGTATGGTGTGTGTATCTTACATAGAAAAGATGAAGTAACAGCATATCAGATAAAACATGCCTGGAGACGATGCCTTATCTACCCTAGAAAAGTCTGAGCCTTATCAGGGTTCAATTGTAAGGCAGACGGACCACCTGTTTCTTTTTGAGAGGGTGCTCTAAATCACGATGGTATAGGTTTCCTCAGCAGCCCCTCCTAACTTCATTGGCCCACTCTGAATTATCTATACTTCCCTATGTACTAGGCTAAAATGTGGTCCTGTGAGGACCTGGTTGGTTGCCAAGAAGGCGTTTCTCCAAGGCTGCCTACCTTGTGTTGACCAACTGTGATCTGCTCACCTGCCTGTGCCCGTTACATGCAATGAACTGAGATCCATGCTGCTATTCTAAATCGTAAACCCAGAAAGGCCTTGTTCATGCCCTGTTTTGCCACTGTTATCAAAGAACAGGCAGGGAATGGCCTTCCAAGCTTAACAGGAATGTTGGAGGTGCCAGGAAGTTCACAGTTCTGCTGACTTAGCATATAGTCTATGCTGCATTACTTCTGTGAGATAGCGGAAGGGAAGAATAGAAGAGCTTCCGAAACCATGAAGACGCTCTTCAGATTCTGTTTTCTTGAGAGACCTTCATGCTTATATGATGATTATGACAAATGCATTTCTTAGAATTTTAGTTTAGCAATATATGCTCTCTAGTGTTTTTAGCAAATACATATTTTTGTTCTTATTCCAAGGAAGGGGCTGCCTGTCTGATAGCATGATTCGAAAAGTACTTGGGCGCCCAGTTAGTGTTACAGTGCACAGGAGGCAGGAGGGAATGTAGGGAAGAAAGCATGGGCTTATGTACTCTGTACTTTATTGGTTTCTTGACAAGCACAGGATAACCAGTGAGACCTCACATTGTATAGATTATTTGGTGCATTTTTAAAAGGTGGAAAATTGAGGTTCTGAGTTGAATTACTAAGGTAAAATTTTCTTCCTGGTGTGATTTTTGTGGCAAATGTTGTATTTGGGTGAAAAGATGTTAATGAGAAGGAAAAATTAATTTATCCTCTCTTCTCTTCTTCCCCTTTCCTGCTCCCTCTTTCCCAAATCTTTACTTAAATCTACCTTAGGCATATCAAGGGGTGTAGGGTTTATTCGATTTGACAAGCGGATTGAGGCAGAAGAAGCTATCAAAGGCCTAAATGGCCAGAAACCTCCTGGTGCCACAGAGCCAATCACTGTAAAGTTTGCTAATAATCCAAGCCAAAAAACCAATCAGGCCATCCTTTCCCAGCTGTACCAGTCTCCAAACAGAAGGTACCCAGGACCGCTAGCTCAGCAGGCACAGCGTTTTAGGTAAGTCTGGTCTAGTTCTCGTGCCCAGCTACTAAACTGGAGGAGAATGTGCAGGTTGACTGTCAAGTAATTGTATCAATAAGATCACTGCTTTGAGTTTGTCTTTACTGTTGTTTTCTTTCTTTCTTTTTTTCTTCTTTCTTTTCCTTTTTCTTTAATGGGCACAGAGAAAATATACTTGGGGGAAAGAGCAACTTTTGCTGTTACCAAAGGTGAGGGCAATTAACTATAAGGGCAGTTCTCCTCCAGGAGTGACTCTGCCTCCAAGAGACATTTGGCAAAATGTAGAGTCATTTGTGATGGCATAATTTGAGTGGAGATGTGACTCACATCTAGTGGGTAGAGTCCAGGGATGCTGTTAAGTATCCTGAGGCATACAGGAAACCCTGCAGCCACAGGTTACTGGGCCCAAAGCACACTTTGAGAAAAACCAGGCCTGCAGACTGCGGTCTGATGTGCTGTTTTCTTTTTGTTACTCTTTTCTTACAAAGAATTTATTTTTGTGTTTGAGCTGTCAAGTAGAGCTCTTTCAGTTAGCTGTGCTTTATAATATAGACATCGTTAAAGATACATGATGATAAGAATGCTCTACGTTATTTCAAGCGGAACCCTCTCTCCTTTGGTTGCATCTTACAGTTTAGAGGTTGACACACTTTGGCTGTAACATTCAGAGACGAAATCTATTAACATTTCTGGATCATGGTTTTTGCAACTGTGTATCCTCCTCTTCCCTTCCCTTCTCCTTACCATCTCCCTCTCTCTCCTTCTCCTCCTCCTTTCTTTTCAGCACTTTAAAAATTTAGAAGTCATTAGCTTCTGTGTCATACAGAAAGTAGTGTCAGTCTGCCTCTGGGTGTTAATTCACTGATGCATTAACCCAAGCCCAAAGAAGTCACTGTGTTACTAATGGGAATAAATAACCCAAATTCTCAAGTCATCTAGTTGTTGAATAAACAAGCAGACCAGGAGGCATTCAGAGCATACATACTTTGTGTGGGGGAAAAAAAAAGTGACTTGAGATTCAGTTAGGAACAGTGAATGTCTGGTTTTATGAATGAATCACCCAGTTTTTATTTACCACTCAGCCACATGGTATGATATAGCTGTATTGTATCTAACTCCTAAGCTAATTTTTTTATAAGTACATGCAAATATATACTCTTTCCTTTCTAAGACCAGATAGTTAACATACAATCATAAACTTAGTAAGGTAGAGGAATTAGCTTACATGTTTTCTAGGCTCTGTCACATACATTTTCCCCATTGGTATAATAGAGTATAGAAAAGAGAAGAAAAATTTAAAAACCAACTTAAAATATCTCCTCCTAAAAGCAGTTAAGTATGTGACTTAGGTTCTGTTAATGCCTGGTTGAATACCTACCTAAGCTGGCCTTCATTGAGAGAGCAAGGCCGTTGTCAAAGGCAGGGTTGACGATGGATGACCAGCTTCCTGGTTCATTGAGTTCATTTGCTGTAATTGTAGGAGAAAAAAAAAAAAAAACCATTGAGGAAAACAAAATGTGTATCACCTTTGACCTTGGTGACAAGAAGTGGCAACTGAGTGAGAGGCAAGTTCTCTGAGCTACCTGGTTATTTCCTTCTGCAGAGAGACCTCTGAGCGCCTCTTTCCAGCGCTGCATGCATGCCCTCGCTCTGACGCCTTTCTTTCTAACTTGATTCACTTGTTGCTGTTTCTGAATATAGTACAGTTCAAGCCCGTTGACTTTCAGCTGTGTTCCTAGTCGTCCTGCCCAGTTAGCTTTAGTTGGCTGTTAGAAGAAAGCCGTACTGCCATGCATTGTTGCTTTGTGATTTCAATTAAAGCTGTAGTGTTATTTGCTGGTTGCTATTTATTAGAGAAGTTCTCCTAGATTCTCAATACTATGTCCAAGGACCCATCGACAGCAGTAAGAGTCCTTGTCTCTGGGCAGCGTGTGTTGGATGTTGAGTACCACAGCATCCTCACTCAATCTTCCTTTCCCCCTTACACGCCCATGCCCTTTATTTTTGATGAGTTAAAGTTTTCCAAAGTTGTCACTATGATTAAATTTAAAGCCTTTATCTTTTGTTCATCCCATATTACAAAAAAAAATTTAATTTTATCATTACTTAAGAGATTCTTTGGCTCTGAAAGGAAAAAGACAAAACTTTCTACAAGAAGGGAGTAAGGAACATTAGTTGAAAGGAAAACCCAGCATTAGTAAGTGAGGAAGATTACTGTGTGTAGAGGTTTGATCTTGGAGCCCCAGCTACTCTCGAGGCTGAGACAGGAAGATCAAAGTTCCTGCCTGGATTGTACACTGCTCTTCTCATTGTACTACGTTTGACATCAAGTAGCCCCGAGATGGAGCTGTTACACGGCTTGCCCAGTGAGGGCAAAATGAAGCAACCGGGTACCCAGGATGGACGATTTTTTTTCCCTAGGATTCACCTCACTGCTCATCCCCACCTCTGCTTTGTCTAAGTGGTAAAATGTGTGTTACTGTGTGTAAGGGAATGTGTTTAATCTAGACTGGGAATGAGAGAAATGAGTCAATTTCTACAGTGCAAATATGTCTTAATGTGTGACTGGTGCTTTTTAAAAGTATCTTTAATTTGGCAGTCATTACCTTGATTTTCTTCTTCTTTTATTGAAGAAAAGTTGATCTTTGAGTTTATAAGACACTTGAGGTTAAGGACTTGAAAGTTTTGTTGGCATCTTGCTCTTTTCTGTAGTTGAGGTGTTAATTCCTCAACAGTTATTTCTTCATAGTATTTATGTTTTAGTGCCTTCGCTTTGAGTTTGCCACTTCTCAGCATGAATTTTAGAATGTTCATTGTGTTGTTTTAATGTTATGGTGGTACCTTGGCAGCTGAGAAAGACAGAGGAATACAAGTTATAATAATGATGAAAGGACTTTCAGAATTCATGAAAATTAAAAAATAAAATAAAATTTCATGTAATAAGGATTGACTTTAAAAGTGGGCTTATGAGGTTTATGGCTCAATCTGTATTGATAATTAGAATTATTTAAATATGAACACTGCTAATCTTATGGTCTAGTTGAAGTGTTTATAGTATATAAAATAAGGCAGAATATTTATTTGGATGAATGATGTGATTTCTGTCCCCTAAGAATATTCTGAGTACAGGATATCCAAATTAAACTGTAAACCAAAATGTTTCATTTAAGTTTATTGAGTGTGACCTAGGCAATGGCTGTGTGTCTGCTTCTGTGAGTCTTTGTGCATTTTTAAAGAGCCTCTGCAGTTAGCAGTTGGGTTGAGCTTTAGGTGTGTTGCTAGTTGCATTGGCTTGGTTTCATGTTAGAAGGCACAGATGTCAAGCCTCATGAATACTTGTCCTCATTTGTAGAAGATGTGACTGGATAAGGGAACATTGATGAGCTAAGATTGGTTAACATACGCTTTGGAGAAGTTTGTTAATTTTTCCACAGTGCACAAAATTGTGTTTTCTTATTTGTTGTCTTTTTTACATATTATGTCTGACTTTAATTGATTTTTTTAAAAATTCACCTTTCTATATAGATTGTTCCCTAGTCTACCAGCTGAATAGCTTGAAAACTAGGCATATACTTTAGTTTTATGCTATATTTCTAAATATTCTACTTTGAAATGAAGGTGTTCTAGCTCGTAGAGCATTCTGTTAGAAATGTTGCCTAGCAATAATCTGAGTTACAGATCCTGGTGATAGGTGACATTCCCAAATGTTTGTGCTCAGCACTTGTCTGTGTACATGGGTTGTACCTCTGTAATCAATGAACTTCAGACTCTGAATTCTAATCAAATATACAAACACAGGATGAAGATGAAATATATACTCTATCAGATATAACAATATACTGATATATGTATCTAAAGTATCTTAGTACATTAAGATTTTGCTTTAAGCAAGGTTCATAAAGTGTTAACTTTTATCACTTTGAATGTTTTGACTTCGTGTAAGAGATGTTGAATTGACTTGTGTCTAGCTTCTTGACATGGCTTCTGTGAGAATTAGAGGAAATAACTGGTTTGTCTTTTCTTGAATTCTCCTCACTGGAGCATCCTCAACCCAATTTCCTTTCTTTTGGGACTCTTTCTATAAGTAAAGGATGCCTTCATTGGAGCTAAGATTTTCTATATAATCTTCCAGATCCATGGAATGTGTTACTTGTGATTTGGATTATACCCCAGCTAAAGCCTGGGTGGGAGCAGACATTGGTCACCTTCTCAGGAAGGCTCAGAGTTCCTCAGGACAGCATGTGATAGCGTGGAGTGGATGCAGATACTGCTGCAGTCCAGATGTTAAATATCATTTAAGAACATTCTGGCTTTAAATAGCACACTACACAGGCAGTTGACTCCTTAACATCTACTCCCATGGGGGAGCACATCATCTGCGTGTGGCCCCAAGTTACCACAGAGAGAGGCTGCTAGCCCAGGCTCCTCTTGAATGTAGTGACTTTCAGTTTTAGGTGATCCTGTATGGAACTTGTCCTGAAGCTGTGGGACATGGAGGCTCTGCCTGGCATACTATGATATTTTCTCCTAGAGCTACACAGTTTACAATTTGCTGCCTGCTGCTGGACAAAGGCAGCTTGATGTCCGACTGAAGTACCCACTAGCTTCTTTAAATTCCAGTGGGACACATAAATGTGTAGCAGGGAGAGCCAGGGAAATGGGGGTCAGCTCCCTGTAGTCACTAGCTGCCATGCCTGAACTATTTCCTGGAGCAGTATTCCACTCCCTTGCTGATGGAGGAAGAGAAAGGGAGACGTGTAGGAAATTTGGTTTAAATCCTCCAGGATTGAATTTCCCCTAAGATTGGGAGATGAATGAGGGTCAGGGGACCATATAAGACTCTACAGGTGGGGCCACTCCAAGGCCCATTGAAGGTCTTCAGAGACCTACTTGCAAAACTCCCAGAAGTCCTGAGGATTGTAGGATGGGATAGAATTGGGAATTCCCTCTGTCTTATAACTTACTTCCATGGCAGGTTTGGTTCCCATCCTATCTTAAAAGCAGACACATTTTAAGGAAATTCTATGTCTGGAGTTTCATTGCTCACCGAAGTGGGTGGAGGGAAATGCAGCTACTTAACTTTGTCCTTTAATCACTTTGAACAGAGACTTCAATATGTTCATGTTTCCCACAGGTACCGTTTGTCAAATGCATTCCATAGCTATCATTCCAGTAATTTGATGAAACTTTCTGTATTTGATGAAACTTTCACTTTTTGATTGGTGTTGAGAATTTGTGTTCGTTTCTTCCTGATGTTTGTAACCTTGGTTTTTGTATATAAAGGCATGGCATCTTTCCTCATCTTCACACTGCAGAACCGAGTCAGTCCCCAGACGTTCTGTACTCTTCACACCTGCTCTGTGCTTTGTGTGTGCAAATATTCTCACCCAGTCAGCCTTCTGGGTAGTTTCCATCCTACATCAAGTGGTAGATGATAATTTTGGTACCCTTTGCTTTTACATAACCACTAGGTATGTGTTATAAAGCTGCAGTGCTTGGATCAGTGGTCTGTGCTAAGTGGTGCCTTTGAAATTGTGGACTGCAACATGGCAGACCCAAATAGAGGAAGGAAGATCTAGTGTCACTGTGATTTGTTCTCTTGCCTTCCACTTTTCATGAGATCAACTCAACAGTTCCCTTTTGTTTTTTCACGACACCGGAAAGCGCAGAGGAGAGTTAAGATTAGGGACATGCAGGGAAAACACTTTTCCCTGTCTGAAAGACCAGAAGGAGCGCACGCTTTGGCCTTTATAAATTGAGAGGAGTTGCTTTTCTATGTGCTCTTCTCTGTGTTTGCGTTGACCTCAAAAAGCTGATACCCACCCACTTCCCAAAATACTTAGCTTTTCACCGGTATTAAAAGACAAAATAATTGTGCCCCACCTGGGGCTGTGGAGAGTGGGGAGCATTGCAGTTGGGTGAGTTATATGGCTCTGTATTAGACATGCCTGCTCCTCATGTGTAATTTATTAGTAAATACTACAAACGTGAGGCACCCATAAGAGTCTTCTTGACATTGATAATGCAGGATGGCCCAAACTCTATACAGCAAGTTTGTCCATAAACAATGTAATTGTGCATCTCTGTCAATCTACATCTTTGATTTTAGAAGATGAGAACTCCTCTGAAGAACTAGCTCTGTGGGTTGAGGTTAGCTGTTTAATCCTTGGATGCTTCAGTGGCCTCAGGAACCCATGGAATTGTAAGGAGTAAAAGTAGGCGTTTGTGAAGGTGCTGGTCAGTTCCAGTTTCACTTTTAGAGCCTGCCTGGTGGGGAGTCAGATGTCAGCTGCTCCGGCCCCTTCACATTCTGTTTCTGGCTGTTCCCTCAGATGACCGCCACTTTCTCCTCAGCTGCACTGACCTTGTAGAGATAGCCAGTGTTCTACCACAGTGGGTGCCCATTCTCTCAGGAATGGTAAAAGACCCAGTGTTTTGAAACATCAAATATATTTTTTGTACCATTATCCCCATGGAAAGTGGCAGTAGTGAGCCTAGCTTTCATGAACTAAAAGGGGGAAATTAAACACTGAAGTTTGCTAAATGTGTGTTTTGCAGGTTGGACAATCTGCTCAATATGGCTTATGGAGTGAAGAGGTAATGACTTAGGTTCATGACACCCATAATCCCTTCCCACAACCAATTGATTTCTTTGATTTGGGGAGCAATATTTCCACCCTAATAAATTTATGTTGGGTTTTCTTTTGCATGTGTAACCTATTGTAAAGTTGCTTTTGAAGTGCGTTGAACTCCTGGAATATCTTTATACCACTGTATGCCACCCAGTCTTTTAAAAAGTCATTATTTCAGATTGCATTGCAACATTGTAGCATGTTTCTGTTACATGTTGGTTTTCTCCCTTCTCCATCCTCATGAAGCCGATTTTTTTCTTTTCTTTCCTTTCTTTCTTTTTTGCCATTGTTTAATTTGTTGTTTTGTGCAGCAGATAGTGATCATTTCATAATCTATCAGTACTTGGATTGTTTGTCTGTTACTGCAAGCCACAGATAGAGCCTCGGTTGACACATCACGTAGCTGTATTCATCTGTTGGGGAAGCAGAATTGCTAAAATTTGGGAAAAGAGAAAAGAACTTAAACCCATTGCTGTAACCAATCAATGTTCCTTGTATGTGTGTGTATGTCTGTTTCCTGTTTTGTTTAGTAGGTTTTCGCCAATGACGATTGATGGAATGACCAGTCTGGCTGGAATTAATATTCCTGGGCACCCTGGAACAGGCTGGTGCATATTTGTGTACAACCTGGCGCCTGATGCAGATGAAAGTATCCTGTGGCAAATGTTTGGGCCTTTTGGAGCTGTCACCAACGTGAAGGTCATCCGTGACTTTAACACCAATAAGTGCAAAGGTTTTGGATTTGTGACTATGACAAACTATGATGAGGCGGCCATGGCGATAGCTAGCCTCAATGGATACCGCCTGGGAGACAGAGTCCTGCAGGTCTCCTTTAAGACAAACAAAACGCACAAAGCCTAATGAGCTCTTGTCCTCAGTCCATTTATATATGAAAACTATACAACAAAAGCAAGTTAAGAGAAACTTTATACATTAGTAAATGTCTTTGTAAGTCAGTGTTGAGATGGGGATAAATGACTACTTAGCATCCTAAGAAATATGTGAGATTTTTTATTGCTAGTATTTGAATTAAAACTTCTTAAATATCTTTTATGTTTGAATATGGACAAGAGGTACAGGGTTTTTACCTGTCACATTGCATTCTATTGCCTTCTTTGAAGAAGGTGGACCTTTTAAAGTGTTTCAGCTAAGGGAAGACATTTCTTTTCTTTTTACATAACTGCCTTGAACCTGTGAGTAAGTACTGAGGCTTTGTGTTGTAGCTCTTCAGTTGGTTGTCTTTCCCCACCTCCTTATCTTTCCTTTTCTTTCTCTTTCTTTTGTCTTTGTTTTTTTTCTTTCCATTCTCTAATTAGCTTTGTGTTTGGTTTACATTTAAAGCATTGCTGTTATGTCTCAGAAAAGTATTTTGAAGTTTACATTTTTATTTATGAAGTTACAAACAGTATTTATTTTGTAATTCTGATTTGGGCTGGGGCAGGGGGGGCGACATTATAAACGCTTATTGTAAGAATACTGGAGAACTTTTCGTAAAGCAGTACCTTGCCAAAGAGATAAGAGCCTCTTTGATGTGGGTTTAAAAAAAGCATCTATTTTTATAAAAAAGAAAATTTGGAGAAACTTTTTACTGGTCCTGGAACAAATATTTTGACTTGAATACTTTGAGAAATCTCTTCATATGACACCTAGTGAGCTTTTAAAATTTACCAGGAAATTTGCAACGGTTGGAAAATTTAGAAAGATTTATGATGTAGAAAAATACTTTTGAGATCTTTGTATGAGAGGAATTGAGTCAGTGAGGGAACACTGCTGGTTTCATTTTCGTAATCACCAGTGGGGCGTCTGATCATCCTGGTTGTTATGTGATAGATGGCTCACATTGATTTGTGATTTTGAAACAAATAAAAAAAAATTTACAAAAGAATATATAAGAGCAGGCAAGAAATTTAAATTACCAAGAGATGGGGGAAAATCTGTTCTTCCTAAAGAAATCCCTTCAGATAGAGCTCATGGTGTTTAGTGATGTACTTGCAGTATCGTTTGAAGAATTGTTTTGTCTTAAGGAAGATGAGATGTTGCACACGTTTGGATGGCAGCAAGTCAGCAAAGGCGACCTGAGTTGGATATATTTGGAGGTATTTTGAGAGTTAAGTTTAAGGCTAACACCTGAGCTTTGTGTGATGTAAATAAGACCTTGTGTTTATGAACCTTTCAGCTAATTTTATTTTTTTCCCTTACATATCAAGTGATGTTCAGGTTTTGAATGTTTTGTATCAGTTCTTTTCTTTGTAAATGGCATTAACATTGTTACTTGAGGTCTTGCTTATTCAGTTCTGTTGTCCTGAGGACTTGAATTTACAGTGCATCAGATTCGTTGGCTAATTCTGTCTGTAGATAGTCTAGCTTCAGCTGTTTATGGTGATGCTACATTT
Organism: Mus caroli; assembly: GCF_978045245.1. Taxonomy (NCBI): domain Eukaryota; kingdom Metazoa; phylum Chordata; class Mammalia; order Rodentia; family Muridae; genus Mus; species Mus caroli. The sequence continues at coordinate 64,252,166 of NW_028227261.1, forward strand.
TCGTTTATAAATATGTTTGTGGTAAAAAAAAAGAAAAAAATGAGTATAACCATAGGTTTTGAACAAATTTCCTTACATTTTTCATACAAAATCATAAATATCTGTATGCTATTGAAATTTAACTTTGTATGATGCTTAAACCACTATTTGGGGAAATAATAAAATAAGTCTTTACCATGTATGAAAGAAATTTTAAAAAATACAAAATATTTTCTGATTAGCATCTAGCTTATAATAAATTTTCAAAAAAGCTGAAGGCAACTGTGGCCTTCATCAGGATGCACTGAGAACTATATAGTTACGTCCTGCGTTTTGTATAAACTGAGATGCTCATGTGCTTCCCCTTAGAACAGGCAATGTGCTATGCATAACATAGTTGTACATTATCTTTGCAGTTGCTTTGAGTTTTATTTTTTATTATTTAAAACTGTAGTTATAAAAATTTTCAGTATAGTACAGTACATATACTGTGAGGCGCGTGCTAAAGTGAACAAGCGAGTTTTCATGCTGACCCACTCAATGCTATTCAGAACTCAATTGGCTTAGCACTTTCTCATATCCTTAGGTGCATTTAGATTGTCAGAGTTAACCTGCGTTAAAAAAAAAATAAAATAAAAATACATGTATATATTTAAAAAAAAAAATAAGGTTTCCCTTGTGGGCAAACAGCAGCTACACGCTTCTTTCCTGTGCTACTGTAGCAAACCACAGCATTGATGAGAAGGCATGCGAACTGTGCTTCACTTCACAGTGTTTATCCGAGCACTTAATAAAATGTAAGGCTGGTATTTATTTGAAGTTGTACAGTATGACTTAATTCACATCTGTTGGAATAGAAAATATATTCTGTTGAGTATTTAAGAGGCTGTACATGTTTTCTTTTGTGTTTGGATTCTTTGTGCTTTTTCATGTTCGGTACATCAATAAACAAAGTTGAAGGGAAAGAACTGTGTATCTTTAAATACATCTGGATTGTGGGGTACCTATGCGCAGTCTAGTTCAAAAATAAATAAATAAATAAATAAACCTTACTCTCTTTAATGAAAAGAGGTGTTCAGAGGTCAGAGATGAAAGCTGTGCTATCTAAAAGGAATCTAGAAGGGCAAGTTAACTGAGGGGCGGGGGTGGGGGGGGGGGGAGACTGTGAAGGAAAGGAAAAAAACAAAAACAACAACAACAAAATATCAAACCCTAAAAGAAAAAAACTGACAGAATACTCTTGACTAGTTAGCTTTCAAGTGCATTGACTAGGTGACTTTTACAGGGACGTGTACTCATCAGCTAGTAATGCAGTCTATTGCTCTACCACCTCACCATTAACCCTCGAGCATTTCCAGGAGTGGGAACTACACACCCTATGACTTGAGCCAGTCATGAGCACTTGGGCATGGCAACTTTATTCTGCCTCTGTCAGTAAGACTGTGCCCACCAGAGGAGGTGGTGGGTGACACTTGTGTTGAACAACTGCTATCTCATTAAGAGAGTTTTCTCTGGGAGAGAAAACTCACTTTCTGTTAGGTTAACAAAATTGTGAAGTGTGCCAGCTCCTTCCATGCTTCATTTACACATTTAATCACAACACATCTCCAGAAGGTAAACGGAGAGAAAAACAGTTCTTGCTGTTCCTTCTGTCTGTCTGTCTGTCTGTCTCTTTGAGATGTGATCTCTCAATGTAGTCCTGACTAGCCTGGAACTCACAGAGATCTACCAACCTCCTGAGTGTCAGAATTAAAGATGAGGACCACTGTGCCTGACTTCTCTGGCTTTTCTTTTCGGTGAGAATTACACTTTTATTAAACTTCAGAAAGCTGAGTATGTTGAAGGGATTTTTTTTTTTTTTTTTTGGTTGCTGTTCATTTGTTTTTTATAAGTCTACTGGATGATTTTTTTTTTTTTTGATTGCATTGATTTGTTGCTTTGGGTAAAAACCATCTTATTTTATACATAATAACCAAGACTGTCTGAGTGGCAAGGCTCTTCCTTTTCCCATAGCCTGCTATTAAACACTGCCAATTTGAATTTCATGTTTTCCTTATGTGATGTTCAAACATGCGTCCCACCCTCCTCCCCTCTCACTTCCTCTGTATTTTGACTGGTCGCAGGCCAGTGCTTCTTTTGCATTTGAACAGATAGTGGAAGAAAAGAACCCTATAAAGGGGGTGTGGTGTATTTGTGAAGAAGTTACATTTCCCCTTTCAGATTCCTTTGCCTCCTGTGTTTGCAAATCATTTGAAGTGTACTGCAACTCACTGTGGAAGTGACTGACAGCAGCTCTTAATCTTACTGCCATTTTAAATTAATCTGATTTAAAGAGAAATGTGGGCAATTTCATCTTCCCTTTTAAAAACAAAAACGAATTACAAGAGTCTCCTCTTTATAAGATATTCAAAGTGGAGTGGAAATTTACAACTACTTTTTCAAAGTGTTACCTTGAAAACAAGGAAATGCAAATATGTCAACAGTAAGTTCCTAAGAATTGTAATCAATGGGTCTTTAAATGTATTTTCTAGTGCATTATCCACATGTCACTTTAAAAATAGAATAAGAAAAAAGGCAGACACCAATTTCCATACAGATGTCTCTGTTATCATATTAGAGTGTTGGGCAGTAGAAACAGATATGGAGATAAAGCCATAGGAGTTTGAATAACAGGCATGTGTAGTCTATCATTGCAGGGAATACTCCTTTGTTTTCGATCTATAGTTTCTTTACATTCTTCCCCTGAAAAGTCACAGAGATTCTTTACCATTCTAAGCAGAAGATTAAAGTACATAACCCATTAATTCAGGCAGCTGGTCAGTGTCAGATGGACCTTGCTGAAGTTAACTGTTGCAAGGTTCCATTTCATATCATTAGCAGGTGTGTGTGTGTGTGTGTGTGTGTGTGTGTGTGTGTGTGTGCGTGCGAGTAGACATGAGTCTGTGCTTCTGCTGCCTGCTACGCTGTGCCCTAGTTCTGGGAGAATGAGCAAGTACTTCTCTTCCCAGAGGCCACCACCTAGAAGGGAGAACAGGTAAGCTGCCGGGTCATGACTATAGTGCCATCAGATGCAGTTACCAAGCTAATGTGCTGTGGCTTATTCAAACCCAGTCACTCTGTGCTCTGCTCATGCAGTTGCCAGTACATCTCTTTCATTCAGTGAATCTTATAAAAAACAAACTCTTTCAGTTGTCCAAGTCCTCTGTGAAACAAAATGAAAAGTTCTAACCCACTTTATAGCCTAATAGGTTGACAGAGAACTCTGGATCTTCGTTCTATAAATATGTAATATATAGAAAGACAGTTTGGAAATCACTGATGATGGTAAAATAGCTTGAATATGAAAAAGATGTTGTGCTGTTTTTATTCAACTTTGAAGTAGGACAAAATACATATCCTGGGCCTGAAATGTGGTATTAATGATATATTTAGTTTAAACAGCCAAATATTATATAATTAGACCTAAACTGATAGGACACACAGTAGCATTCATGCGTGTCAGATTTTCAACTATCTCTCATAGCCAGCCACATTCCAGGCATAAGTGCAAGCAGATGTTTGTGCTGACGTGAAGTGTGGAAGACATACCTCACTGCTGCCCAGTGTTCACCATTTGTAGTTCAGAAGTATGACACATCACAGATGCATGGTGAAAGATACGAGCAGAGTCTCGTGCACAAAATCCATGATTGTGTAAAAGAGAACAAATAGTTTTCGATGTGTGGGGGCCTTGGGAGTAGTAGGATAAGAACACTTAGCCACACAGAAGTGGTAACAGTTGACCAATTCATTGAAATGTTGGTAGAATTTAAAAGATGTTAGGGGAGAGAGGATTCAAGAAGAAAACTGTCAACAGTGCATAGGTAAATGTCTGCCTGCCTGAATTTTGGGAACATTACTATATTCATTTATAAGCTGTGTGACCTGTGAGTTTCTTATACATTTGTCTGCATCGGCTAGTTAAATTTCAGATTAGCCTGAAATTTGAGAGTGCACAACGAAATAGGAAGTCCTTAAAGATTGAAACATTGCCACTGGAGACCATGATACAATATAAAACATATAAACATTGAAGCCTTGCCCCTTTATTCTCTTGACTGTTTCCATTGTGACCTTGCAAGTATCTGGTGTGGTAGATCATGTTAATTGGGAGGATGTGTCAAAGTCACTACTGAGGGCATTGCCTCTTTTATGAGATGTGCATTTGAAGTATGGTGTGTAGTGTTTGCAGAGGCACAAGACACAACCAACTTTACCCTGGTAATAGCATGCTGTGCTTATCTACTGTCCTGACTGTGCACCTTTCACACTGGGCAATGTTGATTCCTCCTTAGCACTTACACTACTTGGCTGTTTGTTCCTTGGCCACGCCTTCCCTCTTGAGAAGAAGCTACGTAAAAGGCCACTTACATAGTTCTTCCCTGACCAAGGCTTGCAGCTTGGATTATCTTTTAGGCCTCTTGGATCTAACAGTTGTTCATAGGCACATGTTCTCTACCACCTAATTTTTTGATGTTTTTCTATAATTCTTTTTCTGTATAGCTAAATGTGTTTTTCAGCTCCTACCAGCCTGTCCGTGGACCTCATTGCAGCTCTGATGACACCAGCTGCTACCAGCAAGTAACTTACTCTTTGGGATGAAGTGTGGTTGGCAAGGTGGCTGTGTAAGCTTTTTGTTGTTGGGGTGGTAAAGGTGCTACACTGGCTAGGAGAAATGGTGAGACTGTCACTTAGGCATCCAGTAGATGAAGTGCTTTGGTTTCTTGGGACTCTGAATTAATGCCAATACATCAAGAAATACTGAGAGCCCTGGATCAGAAGTTAACCCCACACTTTACATGTATGTTATAGATCCTCTCCTTTTTCAAAAGGTAATTTTGCAAACATAGATAGTAATAATAATACAGACGTTCATACTCCAAATGTCCGAGTTCTGTTGGAAAGAAAACATAACCGTTGCCTTAAAGTTGAACCAGAAATTAAGAAGTTTCCTATACTAAATATTATTTAGTAAAATTCTGCCTCAAGAATGATTGTTGCTGTGTGTTTCCTCTCAACACAATGAACTACATGTTAACATTCTCTTTCTCACATGGTTCCTTAAGAAGTACCCTTTTATGCCTAGACATTGTATGGAACTATGAAATCCTCCACAGGTAAATTGTAGCTTATGTTTCTGTATTAAGATTACACATCCCTGAGTACTAGATAAGGTAGTAATAATGCCACCCAACCTAAAAAACTGCTCATTGAAAACCTTCTATCAGGTTATCCTGAGCCTTAAGGGATGAATCGTTTTGGTTTTGCTTTAGTTGTGTATTTTCAAAGTTGTTTTCCACTTTGTTTTTTCATTCGATTGGTCTCTGTCCTAAAGGGAATCCCACTTTGGCACACAGTCAGCAGTCTCCTGTGGCACAGGTTCTGGGAACCTTTAAAATGCATGCTTTACCTGTAATTGCCATTCTCTCACTAAAAGCACATCAAGAGCTCACTCCACACCAGTCGCAGACTGTTTCTAGACTGGAGATTTAATTTATAGTTTTCACTCCTGTGAGCTAGAAGATCCTTGAGAGAGCTCCTTTAGTATATCTTATTTTGCAGATAAGTGAGCCAGGTCTCACTTGAGTCTTGGCCCTGGACCTCAGCTCTCCTAGCTTCTGTAATCCTGCCGTTCATTATCATCGAGGCGCTAAAACAAAGGAGAATTGGTTTCTGGTGAAGCACCTTGCAGAATGAAATTGTCGTTGCGATGGGTGTGGCATCTAGAAGGAGAATAGAGGTGAGTATGGGTATGCGTTTATAGTGTTATGCATTTGCTGCATCTTCCTTCAGAATCATGTTTTGTCTCTTTTGTATTTTTTAAGTTGTGGCTGTGTATGTAATCTTCTCAATATACTTTTTCAAACATTAATTTTCTTCTCTGATAGAATGTTTTTACTTTTACATTACTATTCTTCAGCACAGTAGTTCTTAGCCTTCCTGACAGAAACCCTTTAATCTAGTGCCTCATATTATGGTGACACACCCAACCATAAAATTGTTTTTGTTGCTACTTCATAACTCTAATTTTGCTACTGTTATACATGGTGATATAAATATCTGGTAAGCAGTATATCTGATGTTTTCAAAGTTTTTTGAAAATATCATTTGGTAGCCCTCCTCCTGAAGTAGGGAATATGAAGGACAGGTTGAGGACCAGTGCTTTAGCATAAGAAAACATAAAATAATACATGATGACTTAAGGCAGATCTAATGAAAGCTGCTTTGTGGTTTTTATTGTATTGATTACTGCTTAACATTATTTCAGAAAGGAATGAAAATCAAGAATTCTGCATGGTTTCCCATTAGTGTATTCCCCTAGATTTGTGTGAATGGGCTGAAGAAAATCCAAAACTGGGGTTCTCGCTCCAAAGTAAAGCTTATAGTGGCAATGTCTAAATGCTTGCCACAGCATTCAATTGGCAGTTTGATTGCAGTATTCTATGTAGCAGGGTCCTGGATGAGATGAGGAAGAATCTGCAGCCATAGAGAACAGATACATATGCCAGTACCAGTAAGTCAACTAAGAAAATGCTTTCTTCCCTAATCTTGGCCAGGAAGAGGATGTCTGGGAAACCAATTGTAGGTAAGTAATTTTTTTTTCTCCTCTTCCCCTATGTCTCTGATTGCAGTGATCTTTCCTCTTGCAAGGATCTGGATAAATACTGGCTCCTTATTGCATGTTCGCAGACAAGTAGCTGATGGAGAAGTGCACTTTTAAAAGGATTGATGAGCTTAAAAGACACTCGTTAGAGTGCACCTGGATCCTGCCATGACATCACAGGCGAAGCATCAGCCGCGCTCGGGAAAGCATGGCAGCCTTTTTTCACCTCTTTCTTAACAATGAGACGTAGATTGGGCCTGCTCTCTATTCAAGCATCCTTATGAGTAAATGTCTATTTTTACGGTAGAGCTGCACGTTAAAAATAGCTCCAATCAGTGTGACTCTTTTCCCCCATATGTTAAAAAGTTATGCACGAGTTAAAATATCTCAGATTTCTTAAATTCCTTCAAACGCAAAGCACATTCCTTTTTCATTTGGAGGGGGCTGGACTGGGTAGAGGGGAGGGTTAAATACAATCAATATGTGTACTGCATACATCGGGGTGAGGGTGGGGCAGTACCTCCTCAACTCTGTGTGTGTTATTTGGTTTGAGACTTCCCAGTAGCAAAGCTTCTAAACTAAATTTGAAATTTCTGACTGTTAAAAAATTCATTAATATTTGGCGGGCACAGTCTTCTTCCTGGAGCGATTGTTTATTTTTGTTGCTGAGAGCAATTAGCTAGAATAGTCACAGTTGCAGCTGTTAGATACTATAAGCTCCAGTGGAGAGCACAAAGGCCTTATGCACATTTAGAGTCTGTATTTGGATTGTTTTTAATGGGCAATTCTTCTGGAGTCTACTGTGTTAGCAAATTTGATTGGGTGATCCTAAGCCAAATTGAGTGTGCGGCGGGATCATGAGCATGCTGTGTTGATCAGAGTCGCGTCAACACCTTGCTGGTATGTGGAAGCCAAGATGGCTGGGACTGCTCTGTGTCTCCATAAGTTTCTGTCTGCATCCTTTCCAAGCAAACCTGGATGTGGCTCATCAAAACGTTATTTTGTTCTTTCAGGGAGTATTTCCTTTTGTGTTCACTTCTTGACTTGTCGGGGCTTTCATGAGGTAGCCTGTGTATGCAACCATGAAAAGATTTTCATGCAGCCTGGTGCCCATTAATTTGCCTTTTCTCAAGTAGCTTACTAGAGAATCTTGGCTCCAATTTAATCCCTGACACTATAAAAACAGCAGCTCAAATGGAGCGATTGTTGGCGACTTGAATAGTGTCTTCATGCTTGTCTTTGTTCATATGGAAGGAAGAGTATCTACCTACTTCATAGTCGTAATGCTTTAGGATTCATACTATTCTCTTACTCTCTCCATTTACTCCCTTGGCTCTCATGGTCCACTGTGAAGCAGGGAAGTTTGCATAACCCCCTTAGAGTTGATGACTGGCCAGTCACCTGCATATTTTCTGTACTTCAGCCATTTGATGATCTTCATATACTGTATATCTTTCTTACTGCTGACTACAGTTCCTTGAAGAACTCAGCTTTAGATTGCAAGCTGGTAGAAATGGCTGTCAGGTACAAAGCTAGTTTAGTAGCATGTTCATAGAGGAGAATCAGGGTAGACCAGCCTTTTGGTGTGGGGGTAGCAATGAGGGAATTTTGAGAAGTTTTGGTGATTGTATTCCAAAGAGAGAATCTTAGAAGGATACTAAAACCTTGTTCCTGCTGGCTACCCCAAGTCTATTCAAAGTTATCAGATTTTTAGACACTTAAATGTAGGTATTTTTAGACCAGCCTTTCAAATGGCAGTTGATTGACCAGATGACAATCTTTTTGATCAGCCGAGTTACTGAGTCAGGTGAAGTAGTTCTTTAATCATCCTCTCTCCAATAATACCTTTAATATAATTGGGAGGTATTAACACTGGTGAATGGAAATTTCATCTAGCTATTTTAATGAAGTTTTCTTTCCTGAAAAATTTTCTTTAGTGACTTTATACCTAAATGTTATCATAGTCTCTTACAGTATTCATATTTAAAATTATCTACATAAAAGTTTCATCAGTGTGCAGTATATTCTTCCCTTATTCCTTCTGAGTGATAATAAGTGTAGTGATATGACCTGCATATGGGTGGCTACATATATGCTTATGGTGTATATATGCATGCTTGCAGCTGAGTGCATACATATGTGTGTGCATGCATCTAGAGCCAAGAGGCTAATGGTACAGATTTCCCCTGTCACTCCCCACATTGTTTTCTGGGGCAGCGTCTCTTGCAAATCAAAGAGCTTGCCCACCCAACCTATGGCTTGTACTTTATCTATTAGCCATCTCTCTAGCCCCATCTTGATGTATTTCTTATTTCTTCAGGCTCCAAAAATGTCTTGGAAACCAAAAAATATGCTTAGGCATCAAAAATGTTAGACTTGAAGAATGCATATTAGTCATTTTAAATATTGAGATTTGGTTGTAGTATGGTAACAGCTTAAATAAATTAGTAAAGGACCCAGTAGTCCCCACTATCTAAGTTGAAGTGCACACCCGTGCATGGATAAGGGTGTTTTCTGAAATGAACTACACAATATTTAGGAACAGCATTCTGATTACTTATCACCACTGCCCCAGGGGCTTCAGCATCATGTGAACTTAGTTCCCAAATCCAATTTCTAATAGCTATAATAGTATACAGAATAAAAGCACTAGTTTCTGTTCCCTAAGGTCCTGTTACCCTAAATATTATCTGTGGATCAACAGCATTCAGGCCACACAAGAACTTATTAAGACCTACGTACTTTGACAGGCCCACAACTGTGTATGGAAATATCTGCTTCCCCAAAGATTTTAGGTAGTCTGTGCTCACAAAAATTTGAGAAATTCTCAAAAGACAGTGTGGTGGCTCTCAAGCTTGAATGTACTTAAGGCTGATGCAGAACTTGCTAGAACAAAGAGCCCTGGACCCATGTAATGGCTTTGAGGTTTGGGAAGAATACACATGCTGGGAGATAGTCTTCCTCTAGATGTTTTGTAGCATTGGCTGAGGTGCCTCCAGAGCCAGGGTATTCCAACAATCATTTCAAGGGCTGAGTTCAATGAGAGTAGTAAGATCTTTGTGGCCAGATCTAGATTCTTTCATGAAAGTCTAAGGATGGAGCTTGGGAAGCTTACAAAGACTAGGGTGATGAAAAGTGTCTATAGTCATTAGAGGAAGAGCTGATCTATAGGAAGATTGAATAGGACAGGGCAACAGTTTCCAACAAGCTGTTTAATGGGTTGACCAGTGTCTTTGCTTATTTCATCTATCAAAAAGAAAAAAAAATATTGCACATCTCAGCCTTTCAAAGATGCCACTTCGTTCCAAGAAGGAACTCAGATAACTTCTCATCCCTCCCCTGCCAAACATTGAAGAGCAAACACAGACCAGAACTCAGGAGCCGACACAGCCATCTTCCTTTTTAAGTTGCTGTGGAACAGTTCTTGGCAGCTGGCTTGACTGCCTACTGCTTTACCTTTAGGCGTTTTCGTGTGTCCACCCAGTGAGAATGCAGCTACCTTTGAGGCTCTTGACCAGTGTGCTGATCGACTCTGTTAGAAGCACAGGCTCCCTGACACCACCCCTGTTTCCTTGTAAGATTGTAGGGTATGGATTCTGGATGGATATTTAATGGGGACTGACATGTGTTCATGTCAACATGAGAATTATTTAGGTTAAAATATATTTTTTATTTGTATTGGGAAAAAATTAAACAACAGACGAACTGGAAGATTAACATTGGTTTTTTTTCCAATGCCCCCCCCCAATAAAACATTAAAACCATTATTTCTCTTTTGTGTTGGCACTGCATAAATGATGTGTTTAATGGAAAACAGAACAACAGAAAACCTCTTCTCTATTTGTAGTGGGCACAATACTAACCATGTTTGTTCTTTAAAGAAACTTGGGTGCATGAGAAAGGGCATTTTGCCTTCAATTTTCAGATAAGCCCTTAAGAAAAAGTTAGTCATTCAGAGATGTAAAGAGTATCTGCTAAGATGTGACAGGCATGTTTTGTTTTGAGTTTTTTTTTGTTTTGTTTTGCTTTGTTTTTTATTCCTAATAAATGTATTTTGTTTCAGTTTATATAAGTGTGTTTTCTTTAGGACAGTAGTCAAGTTAAAGTTATAAGAATATTTTCTGAAAAGCATGTCCCAGGAATTCCAGGATTGTTTTGTTCATTTTAGGTGTGTGTGGGTGTGGGTGTATGTGGGGGTGTACATGTATGAGTGTGTATGTTTGCAACCTACTATCAGAAAAGGTGTTTGTCAAATGGCCACTAGATTATTCTGGGGGTGTTAGTTGTAAAGGCTAAAAGAAAGCCAGTTCTTCACTGAAGATCCTCTTGTTTTAATGTATTAATTCTTAGACATTTTATAATTCTATTTTGATAATATTTACCCCCATCTCCTCCCAGGCCATTGTGTCTTCATTTTTTAGAAACTCAATCTAAGTCCAGTTTTTGTTGCCTATATTCTCTTGGTTATGTGACCATCCACTAAATCACAGTCAAGCTACTACGGCCTTCTTTTATCTTAGGCCTGTATGAAGCACCTCAGAGTTCTACAAAACACGGTATTGGCATTCTGCTCTCTACTGCTTAGGAAACAAGGTCACTTACTTACAGAGCTGTATTTGAAATTTGGGCTTTAAACATAAGCTGCCCGAACCATTCTCAACACGAAAATGCAGAGACTTGGCACAGTGATGCATACCTGCAGTGCTAGCACTTGGAAGACTAAGACAAGAGAACTGGGAGTAGAGACAAACCTGAGCTATAGAGAGAACGTGTCAGAGAAGGGAGGGAATGAACAAATGAGAGCCCTGAATGCCATGTGAAATAGGTCAAGTGGCTAATGGAGTACTTACTGGTGATATGGAGGTGAGGGGAATGAGGCTTGGGCTGCAGGGTTTGCTAGATGTACAAAGGTGGTGAGTGGCAGGGCCTAAGGTGGTCACACTTGATTGTGTTGTCTCTTGTTTCTTCCATCATGGTGTGCTTTCTTATCTCTGACCAAACAGTTTGTCAAAATTGTGTTTGAAAGAAGCTGGAAAGGAGACCAATTAGCTTATCTGAAGATGATATTGTTTCATTAAAAGTGCTGTGGATACAGCAGCCGGCCATGTTTCCTTCTGCTTCCTTACCCACTCACCCTTTCAGCATGGACACCAGGGAGCTATGTGCTGACTGAGAACCACCTACAAATAGCTGGAGTCTAATGATAATCAAAATCCATCGCTTCGAAGCTTAATTGTGAGAAGTATAAATATTTTAAGGCCCTGCCTGTTCTGAAGTTAAATATTCTTCCCAGGAGATGGATGGGTAGTTTGTGCTTATTATAAAGGATCTGTTGGCTTATGTTGCAACTTCATGGTTGTATCATTAATTTTTGGTTGTACGGAGCAGGAGGTTTCAGTTACCACTGAGAAGTTTCTAGTCTTTTTTTTTTTTTTTCTGGAGACCTTTGGAGTCTAAAGGTTGGATCAGGTTTGAATTCCATGGCCCTATTGCTTCAGGGATGCTCTTTTCTTTCTAGAGGGTGACATTGCTTTTGTGGTGACCTGTTGTTCTTGAATTTCTGATTCTGTCTAGTTATGTAGGGGACTGTTCTTCCTGTCTGGTCTACCCCGGCCTTGGGAAGTGATTTGTCAACTCTGCCCTAGAGCCTGCTGGAGAGAGTTGGCAAACTCTCCTGCCCTGCTGTGAATCCCTCAGGCTTGTGAGGGAGGACAGATGGTAGGGCTAAGCTCGGAGCCACCTCTCCACGTAATGATGAAAAATGACCAGCCTCCTGGTAAGTGGAAATCAGGACCCAAGCAACTTTGAATTCTGGTAAATGACTTTGAAATCAACCTGGAGTGAAGGAAGAAGTTGTTTTTTCTTAATTAACAGTCTGCCCTCTTTATGTTTTGCACTTGAATGTAGGAAAGGTTTTCCTACATGTGTGCTCATCCAGGTGCATACCGTACTTGGACTGCTGAGCCCAGGAGGTAGTCCTGTGTGTTCTTTGGGGTATAAGTAATGTCTGTAAATGCCAGGATGCCTGGCAGGTTCTCAGAAGGGTGTAGAGTTGCCCTCTGTGGGTCATGAGCATCATGAGATTCACTGTCTACACAGCCCTCTTCAGGCTTGCTTGCCTCGCCCATCACTCTCACTAAAGTCATGGTGCCTGGCAGTCCATGCCTCCAGGCTCCTGTGTCTGGAGTCAGTAGTATCATTTAGTCTCTAGGAGATCCTCTCTCTCCTTTGTTGTCTCCATGAAGCATGATATTGGGGCTCTTCTATCTCCCATCTTACTTCTCTATTATTCCTATCCTTAAGTTGTCCGTTTGCCTCCACAAAGGCAATTAATCTGTGGAATATAGCATCCTGGCCTCATCTCTGCTCTACCCATCTTGTCTAACCCATGAGTTATTTGGTTAAGGTTTATAATTTCTATAGGCATCCATTTTTTTCTCCTTTAAAAATGATACCTACCAAAAAAAAAAAAATGATACCTACCTCAAAGTATTGATGAAACTATTAGCATAATTCCTGATACTAGGTACATGTTCGAAAGATGTTAGCTGTTGGGCTGAAATATAGCATAGCAGATAAGAGTACTGGCTGCTCTTCCAGAGGACTTGGGTTTGATTCCTAGCATACACATGGTGGCTCACTACCATCTCTTAACTCCAGTCCCAGGGGATCCAGTGCCGACTTCTGGCCTCCCCAAGCACCAGGTATAGACATGGTTCATAGACATGGTTCATAGACATACATGCGAGCAAAACACCCATACACATATAATTTTTTAAACAATTGAAAAACATGCTTGCTGCTATTTCATTTATTACTATTGTTTCCCTTACCACCCAAAGCAGAAAATGAACAAATCTCTTTGCTGAAGGAATAAAATAAAATAAAATAAAATGGTAGCCCTATGACTACCATTGTCTTGGTCCTAACCACTGGAGGTTGTGTTGAGTTCAGTAAACAGTGACATTATAAGATGTAAGGCTTTCCTTTGCTTGGACCTTTATTGTGGGCCTAAGCATTGTCTACAAACCTGAGGCTGTCTACTTGTCTGGGAGTGAAGAATTTGGTCTATGAGAGGGGTTCCACACCCAGTCTCAAGTTTTTGGAGGATTGTTAGACTAGGATAAAAATCACATGTGTCTGATAGTGTCCCTAAGTAGCACACTTACTGTCTCTGTTACCAACTAATTATAAACAGAACGTGACTTTCTGGGAGACTTGGTAAAATCAGAAAAAAAAAAAAAAAAAAAAGAGCATGCCCCATCTCCTTTTGTTTTGTTTCGACACAGAGTCTCACTATCTTGCAACCCAGGCTGGTCTTGAATAAGCTGTGTAGCTCAGGCTAGCTTCAAACATCTGGTGATCCTTTCTGCCTCAGCCTCCCAAGTCTAAGAATATGGGCCTGAGCCACTGCGCCCAGCTGCGGGTCACAATCTTTTGACCATATCTTTCACACGTTGATGACAAAGGCTGTCTGGGTTCTCCCTTGCCAACACCAATACCCAGATAAGGTAAACAGAGATGGTCTGCTTGTCTCTGGATGCTTCACCATGCCCAGTGCCCTGCTGCTTCTTTTCAGAAAGGGAGAAGTAAAAAGTAATTATTAAGAAAACTTCCCCACCGTCCCTGCTGCGGCTTCCTCTGACAGGCAAGTTCTTAAACAAGCATCTTGATATTTCAGCAGATGGTGCCGAGGTTTGTTAACGCAGCCTGCGGTATTCCCAGTTCGATCCTGCATTTCTGGATTCTTTGTAATTAGCTCACAACATGGGTGAAAGTGAGCTCAGTGTAATCTAAACCCAGGGAGCTTGGAAAAGCAACATCTGGCAGAGGAGGCAGGGCAGCTTCCCTCGCACTGCTTTCAGGGGAGTGGCCCCAGAGGTAAGCTTCAGGAGATTAACAGCAGTGAGAAGTCATTGCAGCTGGGTTCTGTATTCTGCCCTGGCCACCCATTTGCTTCCAGGAACAATGCAACCAAGTATTAGCTTTCATTTATAAAGCCCTTTGTCCCTTTGTCCCCAGCCTAGTCTCACGAAAATCAAATCTTGGTTCCTGCTGAACCAAGTGTTCATTCTCCTTGTGATGGCTAATTTAGTTTGTCAGCTTAAGCTATGTCTGGGACATCGTTAAGCAGACCTTTGGGGATTTCTTAACTGAAGGGGGAAAATACATTTTGAATATGGGTGGCATTGTCTCTGGGCAGAGGTCCCTATCTCAATGGGAGAGGGAAAAGGAGAACTCAGGCCGAGCTGAGAACAGCCTGTACCTTTCTCTGCTTCCTGACCTACCTCGATGTGAACAGACACCCTTCTCTTTCTGCCATGCCTGCCCCGCCACAGTGAGCTGCACCTTCTCCACTCTTAAGTCTAAAGAAGTCTTTCCTCCCACAGTTGCTTTTAGGTATGCCATTACAGCAGAGAGCAAAGTATTGGGAAAGGTCCTTACCGTTGTGTGTGATTAGAAATCCTATATGGAAGATTGCTACCATTTTAGAAAAAAATACAGAAACAAGATTTTATAAGCAAACAGCATTTCTGAGTTAAGTTGTGAGTCTAGATGTGAGCAAGAGACTTTACCACTTTAAGTTTGATACTATGTTCCTAGTGGTATAGGGAGTGATACTTTCTTTGTAGAAGAGGCTGTTACATCCACTAGATAGATACTGGTGGATATGTAAGTGGTCCCTCGTGGATTAATGTGATACAGCATCATCTGTCGGAAGTAGTGATGCCCTTCCTCATGATGTGGGACCTGGGAGACACAGTGCTGGTTGGCCATATGTTCACAGCAGATCCCATACAAGGTTTGGGGACCCAGATAGGAATTGTAGGTAGTCCAATGATAGGGCGAGTGGGCGTGGAATGTGATCTTTTTCTCTTAAGTGCACGATTCAGAAGAAAGTTCTTGTGATGTCTTCTCTAGCACACCTTTGTGTCTGCATCTATTAGCGACTGTTTCCTTAGCAGGCATGCCACTCAGTATTGATAAGTTCACATTAAGGAGTCATTGTAAACCACTTTAAAAAACGGTTAAATGACTTACACATTCCCACTCTATTCCCGAAGTGAAGCTACAAGAAGCTCAGTTATTTTGTTTTATAGAAAAGGACTCTAAGAGTACCTGGGTAGTAAACAGTGGAACAGGGGTTTCACACCACGTTTATAAGACTTCAGAAGTCTCTTGATTGAGGCTAAATGAAAAGAGTCTGTCGGCACTGGCTTCCCTTACTGCCTCTGCTTCTGGTTGTCTAACTTCCCCCCTATGTATAATCTTAATTTTATCTCTTTCCTATTTATGTGCCAGTATTCCATGCTGCAAAGTATTAGCAATGGAACAGAGGAAAACCTCAGACCAGAGCTCTAATTAACACTGTAAATTTATGGTCTGTTGTTCAGGGGAAAAACACCCTTTGGCACAACAAGGACAGGATACCAATGATGAGTTGGGAGGTTTAAGGATAGAATCCCTACTGCCCCAAGTGGAGGAAGGAAGGCTGCTGTTTAGCAAGCTAAAAGGTTTGCTCCTACTATGTACATGGAGGGCTATCAAGGTTGTCTCCTACAGCCAGGAAATAGTGTCAGGAAAGTGAGGGAGTTCTCTGAAAAGGGGTCTCTAAGTGAGGGTCTCTCACTGATTTCATGCTTACAACTAACTTCCTCTGAGTTTCCTGTCTCAATGGCCAATGTGGGATTAATGGCCAACGTATTAACGTTTCTGTAGTAAATACCCAAAGCTTGGGCACTGGGACCCAGGATTCCTTTCCTGAATGCTAGGCAAAGTTACTCCCAAGGAATCCTCATTGGCCAGATGGATCAGGGACGAATTTCCAAAATTAGTGCTGCACAGAGAATTCTCTCTTGTGGACTAATTCTTCTCCCCCTCTCTGAGGACCATCTGTCTCAGGGGCACAAGAAAAAAATAGGCATCTGTTCAGATCCGTGGGGTTGGTGCCTGGACCGGTTCCTATAATCCTTCCAAGCAGAGGACTGAGACATCTTTGGAGCAACCCCCAAATTTTAAAGTACTGTGGCCTTCAGGTAGGAATTGTAGAATCAATACAAAATAATTTGGGTGTGAGTGGGCTAAGACTGTGGATCAGGGTGAAGCACTTGCTATGCAAATATGAGGAACTACATTTAGAGTGCCATGGTGGTGTACACCTGTAATCCCAAGGGTAGTGGCAAAGTGGGGTGCCAAAATGGGGTGGGATGATCATTGTGACTTTCTGGCCAGCCACAGTAATTAAATCAGAGAGATTCAGATCCAGTGAGAAGTTTTGTCTGAAAAATAGGATTCCAGACATCGGCCTTACATGTATGCACATGAAACTACTCCATACCCAACATACACATGAACATGTATACATACATACACTACACATACAGACACACACATTATTTTTTAAGAACCTGGTTTTATAGACCAGAACATGTGATCTACCGTTCTAGAGCCAAAGATAAAGTATTTTCTATAAAGAAGTAGTATTTTAGACTTTGTGGCAATATAATTTGTGCTATAACTACTATCCCGCTGTTACTCTGAAGAACATTTCTGTTGATAATGTATAAGGAAGTAATGTGGCTGTGTTCCAATAAAACTTTATTTGCAAAATGACGATGATTGGCAGAATTTGGTCTGCAGGCCGTGGTTTGTACCTTAAAACTACTAGTATTCAGTATATGTGGGAGATTTCTCCCATCCAAAAACTATTATTCATACAATATATTGATACATCAGCTGATGTCAAATCTATATTCCTTAAATTTTAAACATGTGTGTATGTGAATGTGCATGCTTGCAGCTGTGCATGGCAGGTGTGGAGGTGAGAGGAGTCAGTTTAATCTCAGGTCAGCAGGTTTATGGCAAGCACCCTTACCTGTTCAAAAGCCTCACTGTTCCGTCCCTTGGTTTTAAGGATTGTGTTTAAATGGCTGCCCTCCTCCACCCTGCTGCTCTCTGTTTATTCTCAGGCTTCTTTATTTGAAACTTGGATTTCAAAGTGATGTCCAATGTAGCACCAGGTACCTTTGAATATCAATCAGAACCATTTAGATATGATACTTAAAACCAAGTAGTTGACTAGTTCGGTCTCAGGGCATTGCTGAGTGTGCTGCGTGAAGGAGGAGTTAACACTGTTGAATAGACTGTACTTTCCTTCTAGGCTTTTCCCATATGTGGGTTGGAGTTAGTTGTTCAGCATGAAACTAACAACTTCCTTCCGGAGATGCTGTGGGTGGCTCAGCACATCACAGGCACAGGGATGGATTTAGGCCCAGTACCTTTGTTCCCTTTCCTGGTTTGGCTCTGAGAGGATACACTGAGAGGGAATAGTTGCAGATGTGAAGACCCTAAAGTTGTCAGTTCCGGCAGAGCTGATGCTTCCTGTTCCTTGGTGGGCTTAAGTTCTTTATCTCCAGACTCATGGTGAACAGTCAAGTCTCGGAGAATGGATAGTTGTTTACATTACAAGCTAGAATGTGACTGTCAATCAAATGTTCTACATGATTTTGTTTCATGTCCTATCTTTCCGTTCTTTGTGGGGAGTGAGTGGTAGTAATTGTGCCTATTTGACAGTTCTGCTTTTACTGGTCAATTAAGAAAGGCAATTTTTATTAAGTCTGCTATTACCCTTTTTCTTTTTGACCAAGGATATGGGGAAAGTAGAGGAAATTTTTGTTGTGGGTGGTGGTGGTGGTTGATTAAAGGACAATGTTAGTTAACATCTCAACATCATTTCCTTCAGTCGGTGAGTCAAAAGGCCCATCAATTGTCTCTACTCCACTTAAATATCTCAGTGTTGGATACATCAAATGCTAACAGCATCTTTCTGCACCAGAGATTTGCTTTTGCTAGAAGTCACTGCCAGGCAACAAGGAGAAGAATGAATGAACACTGGAGAGTGGAAGAAGGGTGGAGGACGAGTGAGGACTTTTCTATACAACTCCCGTCGGTCCAGTGAACTCCAAGCCTCTGTGCCACTATTGGCAACTAATAGGAATTATGCTGAAGTCAATGAAAATAGTAATTAGAATAATTGCCTCTGATCTTCTTGGGCTGTATTATATTTATTCACTTAACATATGTCATATTGGCAGATGTGTCTGGAGTCCTACAAAGGACCTCTGTCCAAGAACAGAGGAGGAGGGTAGGAAATATCATTGGCTTATATTTTTATTTTTTAGTGTTTAAAAATTGAAGATTCTTGCTACTATACTGTTCTTCAGGATTGCAGAGAGAGTTAAGAAAAAAGATGTATATCTATAAAATAAAAATCAATTTATTTACAATTTCGCAAATAAAGCAATATTTTCTGGTTACAGAAAATAGTCATCTTTTCATGCTCTCTAAGCATAAAAAATCGTATTGCCAGATGTAATAAATTTCTCACTTGCCTCTTAAGAGGACAAGAAAGATATTCAGGAATGAATGGTCCATGAGGACTGATGAGAACAGGTCTGTCAGGGTGCTATGGAGGATGAAGGGACTCTTCTCACTTAAACAGAGTCAGGGGTCAGCCTCCTTGGTAGGAACAATAAATAAGCCAAGGCTTATAAAGATGAAGGGACATAGTAGGACATATTTTCTTTTTTTTTTTATTTACTTTTTATTAGGTATTTTCCTCGTTTACATTTTCAATGCTATAGGACATATTTTCTAAGCAGGGAGAGGTAGTGCAAGTATTTGCAGACAGCAGAAATGAAGGAAGAATGCAGAAGTTGAAGAATGTTCCAGGGGCTCCGTTTAACCATAGTGTAGGGAGGAGGCTTGGAATAGCATACAGTGTAGGATTCAGTGTTTCTGAATAAGGACTGGACATGGATGGGCCTTTACTCTGTGTGAGTCATGGAAGACCTGCTTGGACTGCTATCACTGTGACAAATACCTAAGAGAAACAACTGTCCAACCCACCCAGTAAACATGATCCACTAGATTGTCACATGCACCGTCTGTGATGGTGGGATCTGTGTCTGTCTCCCTCCACTTTCTCTCATAATTACTATGTAGAAATAGACACATACTTACTAGAGTCAAACAGACTGAACTCTAACCTGTGCTGAACTTCTGATTGGCTTCCATACCCAGAACAGCAGAGTGTATATCCTTGAACCCCACAGTCAGCATAGTAAAAATCTATTCTATAGATTTGTCATGACGGGTAAGTCAGATAAGGCAAAGCTTCTCCAGAACCTGATGTTGGCTGTTGATATTGCTCCTTGGAGACCTACTAAAGAGCAATAGTGATTGCTTCTGAGTCAGAAAGGACAACTCCATTAATGGATGATGTGCAAGATGTATAGTGTATAGTGGACAGATGTTCAGATGGCTAGTTCTCCAGCATTTGCTCTACTTGTAAAGGGTAGTAGAGATGTGGAATGTAGTAGGAAGCCTTGTGGAGAGGGAACCACAGAGACACCTATGTATAGAGACTTAGTATTCAGGCATACCAGAAATGATTGCCTCTTTCTTGCCCTGTGAAATTTTAGAATGAATCTTGTTTCCAGACCTCCTGTTTCTCTATCACAGATTACCTCAGATCCTCCCTCCCTATCTTGAAATGCAGGGTCACCAGGGAAGCTACCCTAACAAAGGAATGATGGCACTGGGCAGGGGGACGGGGGGGTCTGGAAATGTTTCTTGTGGACACCACTTATTGCTACTACTTTAACACTTACCCATGGTGCTGACTTGGTCCCATGTACAGGTGAGCACATGTGTTTACAAAGAAATTGTATGCATCTCATAATCCACCCCCACCCTAATTTTTCCTATACGTTTGACTGAAAGAAGTGGATTCTGTCCCAGATGAAAACCCAATAAATGAGCTGTTCTAGAATCCAGGTTACAGAACCCACCCATGGGACTGATTCATGGTAACCTGACTCCTTATTTTTCTTATCTTCCCTGTGGGCTTTTGTTTGTTGTTGTTCTTATTGTTGTTTTGTTTTGTTGTTGTTTGTGGGGGAGAGGGGGGCTCCTATAGGTGTGTTCCATATCCTGGAAGGTTAGCATCAAATACAATTATTTCAAAGTGAAATCTGTTTATTTTTAATCCACATAGGCAGTTTCCCATTACAGTAAAGCTTTCACAGTTGAGTACCACTGATCTCTTGTGTTCTTGAAAATGATTGGTGATTAAAATCACCCCTTTTGGAAGCAGCTACCCACTGGTGCACTCCACTGAGAATAATAAACTACCATCCACAGAAATATTAAGACACCACTTAGAGAATTAGAATTTTAACCACTTCATGTGGCTGAGGCACAGGGGCCTTTTCAGCCCAGTGCTAGTTATCTCAAAATTGGTAAGGCAGCCCAGCTTAACTCCCTGCTCCCTTGGGGCTGGCTGCCTCCTGCAGTGCTGTGTGAAACTTAACTGTAATTTGTTGTGACTGATCCCCAGTGCAAGTGTTAACAGTGGCTACTTGCCATGAGCAGGAGAGTGAGAGTTAGTGTTGTTTATGCAGACAAGAGGTGATACCAAAATGAGGCTGCAGGTGTGATTCTAATTCGCACCTCCATTTCATTTGCCTGGAGGCACTACATCTCTTTGTCATTAGTTCTGAATATATATCATGACAGGGGGAGGCTTACCAAATGCACCCCTAACAGATGTGGCAATCACACTTCTCACCATCCCCTCTGTTTTTATTCATTCATGCTTTCCTCAAATCGCTCTGTGCTTGGAGGAAAGGCCCTCACAGGAACTACTCAAGAATCCAGCCAGCCAGGAGATGGGAGGAGTGATGGTGCCAGAGAGCATGTGGGGCCATGGTAAGTGTCCCGCCTTTTCCCTGTGACGTATGATGTACCTTACAGTGCTTTTTGCAGGCATATCTTTGTATCAGGAGGGTAGAATTTGAAAACCTCCTCCTGAGGTTCCAGCAGTTCTTTCTGCAGAATGCCTGCCCTACAAAATGTTAACCGCTTTTAGATAAAGGAATTCAGTGAAAAAGGGTCCACAGCATGATAGAATGTCGAAGAAGCAGAGTTCTGCAGAACATCAACCCGCTGAACTTTAATCATCAGCATCTATGCCAATTTGTTTGTAGAAAACTTCTCCACTTAATAAATTTTACCTCTCATGATGTGAGACCTATTGAGTGTTGGTAGGTGTTCCTTGTAACAGCATCAGAGTTCGTGTATATTCTTTAAGAGGCCAGCCACTCAGGCTGAGTGCAGTGAGTTTCAACAGAATGTTCATGGGACTCTCCTTATGTTTTGCTGTTGCAGTTGACTTTTTAACAGCTTTGTCCTAAAGAAAATAAAAGTTTAAGTTTAGGAAATCAAGCTGAGACTGCTGCATTTTTCAAACATGGTCGAAAACAGAAAGTCCTGCTAGAAATCTAATCTTCGCAGCCTTGGGAATCTTCACTAGATGCTGAGAAAGGCTTTTACCTCTTTACCTTAATTATTAGAAAGGCGTGTCTGAGTTTCCAGGGACATTAAGATGTTGGTTCAGTTCTAGCGCTTGCTGTGTATTGCGGAAACAAAGCATTAAGAGATGCCTGATGGATGATCGTTGTCTCCCCCACCCCATGAGATTAGCAGTAACTACAAAGATGGGCTTTGAGTCCAATATCAAAGTCCTTCATTTTTAAGACTGTGATACATAGTGAGCTTCACTGCCTTCTGAAAACTCGGGGCCAGGGAATGTATCTATAATGAAGCAAGAGCACTGTTGCCTTTACCAGCTAGCACTTGGTCACTTTAGAATGTAATCTTGGCTTTCTTTTCTACCATGTAACAGACATACCACCCCAACTTTCTGTCTGAATACCGAGAAATCCAACAGCCTTCATAGTGGTCTGTGATGCCCCAAAGGATCATGGCTGCAGCTTGACTCTGCCTGCTCTTTTAAAGGTCACACCTCAGAATACCACTTTGTGAAGAGCATTTTATTCAAAGAGAGGCACGCAGATGCAAAGCAGGGCTAAACCAAGGACCATTTCCACAACATCTTCATGGGACATCAACACTAATTATGCTACTTGCCTATATGAACAGAAAGCGGGAATAAAAACAAACCTCAGGGTTTTCCCAAAGTTAGCTCCTTATAACAGGAAATTCATAGAGGAGAAGTGGCAGGGCTGAGCTGCTCAGTAGAACAGGTGTAAGCACTTTTCTTACTTGCTTAGGGGAAAAAAAAAAAAAGGTTGTACGGAAAACGCACATTTCATAGCCAGTCACACAGCCCAGGGGTTTAAAAACTAGGTGAACAGAATCCTGGCCTAGGCATGTGTAGCCCAAAGGTCTTTTAGAGCCTGATTTTTCCCAGAGATGGAGCCATTCCAGGGAAAGAAGAGTTCCCAGGACTGGGTTTCTTGATTTGTTGGCAGGTTTCAGATAACTATGCCTGGCCTCGTTTGGGGACTCTGAGGTCTAGGCAGGCAAGTGCTTGTAAGCAGTGCTGACAGGTTATTTTATCTTCAATTAAGTTGTAGCAAGTTGCACCAAGATCAGATTGTTCTACCTAAATTAAAGGTGTTCTTTCTCATATTGCAGTCTTTGAAAGCAGGGGAGAGAGGCTCAAGCCAGAGTGGAACTGCACAGCAAGAAGCCAGGCAGCTTCACCCGCTGAGCCACCAAGCAAGTCAGTGAATCCTGCCCTACTTTCACTTCGCTGCCTGCACTCTGTGGAAGTCTGAGCTTCTCCTCACAGGCATAGAAAGGAAGTAATCCCCTCTGCACACCTCCTAAGACAGCCTTTAGCTATAAAGAAGAATTAATTTTTACACAGGAAATGGACATTAAGCTGGTAAGCTCCCAGATACCATTCTTCCAAGTAAAGATGCTTCTCATTAAAGTTGATTCCTGTGTCCCCAACACTGATCCTCCATTATTACCTAGGCTTCTTCTAAAGTTGATTCCTGTGTCCCCCAACACTAATCTTTCATTATTACCTGGGATCTTTGACCTAGAATAAGCCACAAAATTAATGAGACATTGGTGGAGATAATCAGATTAACCTGGAAAACCCTTAAGCATCCACTATGCTCCTAGAAACTAGAGTTACCCGATTTGTAGATAGGCCTTGCTGGGGAACAGCCCTTCCTGTGTGTTATATGAGATGCTGACTAACCTGTTAATCCAAATGACCAATGACAACACAGTTAAGAAAGAAGATGTTGTTTTCTGAGAGTATGGTCCCTGCTTCTCTAAGCCCAGAGAGCAAGAACAGCAGGAACAGATCAAAGCACTTCACAGGCATCATCTGCTTGCTGCAAACATCATTTCCTAATAAAGTGAACAGAGCGAGAAGGTAGAGATGTAAACTGGGATATTCTGTCCCACATCATTTGTTAGCAGAATGTGTTGCAAAAGGCAGTGCCTTACTGCTTAGGTTCAGGCATTGCACACTTGTGCATAGCCTACCAGAGCTCTCCTTCTAGTTGAGGGAAATAGGCACAAATAAGTAAATACTCAAAATAGTTCTAGATCTACCCAGTGTTTTAAAGGTAGACAAATATAAGAAGCTGGAATAAAGAACTGCTGGTAGAGAGTGGGAGGAGGCCACTTTTAAAGGAAGGGCATTAAGATGAAAGAAATAAGCTGATGGCTGTTGAGAAGATAAACTTGTGACACAAGAAGCAGTGAAGTTCTAATACAGAGAGAGCATCCCGGGTTGTGAGAGTTCACAGCTATGCAAATCAGGGTTCTCTTGAGAAATGGAACCAGTCAAGTGCATATATGAGTGTGTGCAAAAGAAGAGAGCTCCCAGAAGGAGCCCATGTATACATTTAGGGAGGTGAGCGCGCTTCTAAACTGAAGATGATTCAACAGTCTCAAGAGCCGATCATGGAGCACAAACTGCGCCCAAGTGTTTGAGAGACACAGGAGGTCCTCATAGTTCCTGGCCAGTGGCTGGCAGGCATAGCACACAGAATGAGCTGATGTTTCAGTTTGAGACCAAAGGCAGGAGAAGTCCTCGTTCAGAGGAGTTAGGTGGGAAGAGAAGAAACTGTTCCTACTTGCTAGAGGGTGAGCTTTCATGTTCTGTAAGGGGCTCTGACATGGGAATGCTAGCTAGGGAGGGTGTGGTGTTCAGTTGTATGTGTAAACTTGACTGGCCACAAATCTGCTTAGATATTTGGTTCAATTTTGTCACCAAGTGTGTCTATGTGGGTTTTTCAAATAGTGGACTAAGAAACCATATCCTTGACCAATGGCTGGAATAAAAGAGAAGAACACATTTCCACCTTACCATACCTCTGCCTGCCTACCTGAGCTAAAGTCTCTTTCTGCTTTGCACTGGGGCTTAAACACTAACCTCTTTGGTTGGTTCTTAGGCCTTCACTTTCATATTGTAATGCCACCAACTTTCCTGGATCACCTGGTTTATGGACAGTAGCAGTCACATGAGCCATTTCCTTAGAATAAGTCTCAGTGTAGAGATTGTTTCTCCACAACATTGGTCCATTTTTCTTGGGAATTGTAACTAATGCAGAAGATGATCTTTTACTCAGTCTCCTATTCAACTGTTAATCTCCTCTGAAGCATCCTTGGCAGATGGACCTAGAATAACCTTCGTTCAGGAATCTGGGCATCCCTTAGCCCAGTCTGGTTGCCACATAAACTCATCATGTATGGGCAATAGAAAGGAAAAGAACACATAAAATTGAGCAGAGGCAGAGCCTTGCAGTGGACAGGGATCTGGAGTTTATTTAAAGTCTCTTGGGTGAGGGTTTTGAAGGATCTTAAATGAAAAGCAACTCAATCCCATCAGTTTTAAAATTCATAGCTCTTGGGGCCCAGTGAGATGGTTGAGTGGATAAACAACTTGTTCCTAAGCCTGATGACTTGAGTTTAATCCTTGAGACCTACATGGTAGAATGAAGAAATTGAGTCCTGTGAGTTGTATACATACAAACACACACACACACACACATACACACACCCCTAGTTTAAAACCAATTACTCTTTGAAGATGGGAGATATGGAAGCAACTGTTAAGTGGTGATGGATGGAAGCAGAGATAAGGGAGGTGGAATCAAGGGAACTTTGAGGAATATTTTAGAAGTTTGAGTTTTGAGTAGTGTAAATCAAGTATGACCAAGTTTTGTAGAAAGGCTTTTCTCTTTGCATCTGTGTGATAGGATGCTGAATCAGACAGTGGCCTCAGCCAGCAGTCAGCAACTCTGTCCACCCTGTTGTAGCCTGTGATCTAAAAATCTCTCCTCCCCGCCCCCTTCTAATAGTTTGAAGAACATTTTAAAAAGAACACCCTCATGACCCAAAAACCTAAAGTATTGATTATTTGATCTATACAGAAGAATTCCAGATTACCTAACTCATAGTCCACATTGGCAGCAATACTATGGAGTATCAGTTTCTCTTTTCTATATGCGGACCAAAATTAGCCACCAATAAAGGAAGATTTGATTCATCAGCATTGGAACCTCAACCTGTTCTAACAGCTAAGCACTTTCTGAAACCAGTGAGATCTTGGAGGTGACCTCAAGATGAGCAAAGCCATTTGTTTTGCTGGGGTTTTTGCATGTTTCCTGTGATGTCAGAGGGGCCAGTTGGGCAGTGCTGAAGGAGAAATAGACTGGGTAGCCTTAGCTCCAAGCAAGTTATGAGTATAGCTCAGACCTAACTCCTCCTATTCTTGTTTTTTAAAAACAAACAAACAAGCCTATGTCCTCCAGAGGCTATCTCCTGGATTGAATCAGTTATCCTGGCCCTGAAATGTCATACACAGGTGGCCTAGACAGCAAGCTTTGGGTGTCTATGCAGGTCTAGAGATCATTTTCTTGATCCTTTCTTGGCATAGGCAAGTTTTTATACAGACAGAAACCCATTAGCCAGGGGTAAGAACAAAGCAAAGCCCAGCCTGCTTCTCAGAGGCAAACAAGCATTTCAGAATCTTCAGAGGCATTCTGCAAGTGGTTGTGGTAAATATTCTCCAATAAACATGAATTTCACACCTGGATCAATTTTTCATTGGGGGAAACACCTGAATGTTTTTGATTGGGTCATAATTTTCTGAAGCTGACATTTTCTTGGAACCTATATTGCTAGGTTTGAAGATCTCATGATCTAAATTATAAAACCCTATAACAAGTTTTGAATTGGGAATTTACGTCAGGTTCCAGGACTCCTGGAACACTGAGTCCTAGTTGGTAAGGAAGTGGAATGCAAAGAAGAAAGCCCCTGTCAAGGGCCCCAGACTCCTGTGTGAGCTTTGCTGTTTCTAGCTATTCGGTTGTGTTGGAGGGATGGTTTAGAGCCTCCATGCACCTCCAGCTCTTTTGGTTCACCTTGAGTGACAGGAAAGCAAGAATCCAGTGCCACCACGATGATAGATGATAGACGGTATGGTAGACTCGAAGATGGCTGAGCTGGTGTAAAGGGGACCCAGGATGGAGCATCCCAGGGCAGCACTAGACATTAGCACATATGGATTCTCTCTCAGGCTCAGTGGGCTTTCTAAAGCAGTAGCATATTGCCAGTGAAAAGCATTCAGTGTTCCTTTCTCATCTCTGTTTAGTTGCTGTTTCCACCTTTCTGACCTAATGTTTCCTTTCATGACTGTTTTTTTTTAAACCTCCTGGAAAAAATCTGAAAAGAATCCTGAGCAGGAAGTGTTCTTTAACCAGAAAGAAAAAAAAAATCTGCTGCTCCAGCATTATTTTTTCATACTATGCTAATCATTTTTGAATACATTGTACAGATGGTAGGTTGTATTTTTATGGAGGGCTTTTTTTTTTTCAAGCCAAGTTCATAGACATGATCTTGAATTTGTAATGCTGTATTCTGAAGTGTCTTTTTTGGCTGTCAAAATAGTACCAGCTTTAAAAAGTACATAGACACTCTGGGCAAGGCTGATTATTTCTGCTTGCTTTCTTTATACAAAATAAGTATTTTCCCTTATTGAGAAAAACTACCATATTCGTTGTAGAAGACTAGCAAATGAGAGAGGGGGAAAGGAAGAACAATCCATTGGTTTAAGCACTAGCCCATAAAACCACTCCTTATCTTCACCTTCCTTGCCTTTTGGGCCGTACAATAAGCAGCATCATTGAGATCCATTCTGTTCTGCCTCCTGTCTACATGTCAGATATGCAGGGACAAACAGCTGGCGTGAAGGACACATTAATGGAGGTTGTGCCTGTGTGAAGTTTGCATGATAAAATGGGAGATCTTGGGGTGGGAGGCATGGAGTTCTGGGTTTTGGTTGCACAAATGGTTGAGTTGTGTGTTCCCAGGAAGTCCCTTGCCTGGGTTGTAACTGTAAATTAGGAGAGTTCTTAGGGAGAATCACTCAGAGCCTCAAGTTCCTGTGAGGGCAAATGGCAGTCATGGTGCTTACCTTCTGAGCATCTGTGTATATATAGACTGTGTGCTTCCATAAGAAACCATGTGGCCACATGGTTCATAGTTTAGGTTTTGCAGAATGAGGCAAAATCAAAGGTGAGATAGCTAGCACATAACCCTTTAACATGTGAGCATTTAAGGTGGGAAGAGGAGACCATCACCTAAAATAATCAACAGACTAGATTTTGCTAGCTCCTGTATTATAATCCTCACAATCCTGTGTGATGTCACTCTTCTGATGAATGATGGACATGTCCAACTGAGTGGCCAAAGCCCTGAGCCCACTCCCACCTCTAACCTCCAGGTCATGTGATTTCAGCTCGCCTAATGGTTAGTCTTAATTGTATGTAAACTGCGAGCTATCCTTTGTGTACTGACCTCTCTCTCCCTTTTACCATGGCCCAGCCCATTTTGATCCCTGTCTGTTTCTCCTCTCCCCCATCACTCTGTTCCTGTGCTGGAACCCACTGAGCTCTGTTCCTCCTCAGGATCATTCCTGTCTGCATGGTGCTGATTCTTCTCTGCTTGTTTGGCCAACTTCTTATCCTTCACATCTAAGTCCAAGGCGCACCTCAGTTGGAGAGTCTTTCCCAAAATACTTGTTCCTATGCCCTGAGTGTTCTAACACAGCATTCATTTTCTGACATCTTTATTCCTCCCTCCCCCTTCCGCTTCTTCCCCTTCTCTTTCTCCTTTCCCTTCCCCTTCCCTTCCTCTTTGAGCATTTATTAGTTGAGTTGTCTGTGTGTGTGTGTGTCTGCTTCTGCTCTGTAGAAAACAAGCTCCCTGGGAAGGGAAGAGGAGGGAATCCTTCTGTTTCTAAAGGCATTCCCATGGCTATAAGTCCTCCTGTTAATGAGCTCAACATCTAAGGAAGAGACTCATTGCCTATGGTGTGGAAGGACAGGGGACACAACATGTGAGCTTCAGGAACCCACAGCAGCTGGGTACATAAGGCTGCATAAGGCTGACGCTCGTCTGCAGTACAAGAAGAGATGGCATGAAACATGCCTGGCAGAGATATAGCCTCACAGTGGTTGTTTCGGACAGTACTCTCCCTAGTTTAAAAGGTGCCCAGGATCTTGTGTGGCTTGGATTTAAATGCCAGGGTAGGATCATCCTTCCGAATCTCTGGCCTACTTTCAGGAGCTGATTAAAGCTGTCGGTCATTAGACCACTCTATTAGTAACACAGGTAGGGCCAGGATTCCTAAACTGTAGATGTATTGTCTGTATAGGATGTATAGGACCAAGTTATTCACCATGTCTATGGTTGTTGTAGCCTTTCTAAAGTGTTGAGCAGCATCCCATGCCTGGCCTTTACTCCTACACGCCTCTAGCATTGCTAAAGTAAGACAGTTGGATCTGTCTTCAGATGTCACCTGCCATTTTCTGAGGTTCGCAGATCATCTCCATCCACGGCCCTTAGGGTACTCTTCAGCCCTTTGGAATCTCTGAGCCAGAGTCGTCCTTTCGCCTAAGCTATCTTTGTTGCATATTTATGTCTTGTAATTAAACCCTGCAGCTTACATTCATGTTCTTCTTTATTTGTGTGCTTTTGTACATTCTGTCTTTGTGCTCTGCCAAGCTCCATAGAAGTATCTTCTGAGTGTCTTCATTTTAATGCTGTGTTTTAATACTTAGCAGGTAGTCTCGTCTGTGGGAGGCAGTTGATAAATGCCGTCTGAATGAAAGTCTACAAGGCGTGTGGTTAAATGCTTTCCTTTCACTTTTGAGCAAATGATCCTTTTTTAAAAAGAAGTTTTGTTGAAGTATAATATATATAGTTCCAGAAAAGTGCACTGAGTCTGTGGCTCAGTGAATTTTCACACTTTGGGCATTGCCTTATTCAGGCTAACATCAAGCACACAGCATGACCAGCATCTCCAAAGCTCCCCCATGTCCCACTTCTACTTTATAATCTTTTCAATTTTTCCTGCTTTTCAATAATGAAAAGGAATCCATGTTCACTGTTAAAAAATTTAAAAGTAGAGAAAAGCAAAAGGGAAAAACATACTCCTTTTTAATGCACACGTTTTAACATTTCACATTCTTTCAGTGTTCTCAATGCCTATATGGGCACATAAATATATTTTTAAAACTGCAGCAAGATGGTAAGATACATAGTTTCTGTGTCTAGCTTTTCAAGTTTCTCTGTGAGTACATGTATGTATTGTAAACATGAATCCGTGTAAATGCATGTATGTGTATGTATACATACACACACACACACACACACATGCACACAGATAACACACATACCTAATTTGTTACATTAATGACAATGTGCATAAGTCATTCCCTTTTGTTCAGAAACTTGGCATTTAGGTAGATTCTATTTTTTTCTTTGATAAACAACCTTTCAATACTTAATCACTTTATGATTTTTTTCTTACTATTATAGTTGCTAAATCAAATAAAATGAACCCTAATAAACTTATAATTTACATATATTTGGTTCTCTTATAATTTACATATATTTGGTTCCTACAACCATCTTCTAATTAACAAGTTTAAAAATTGATATACAGGAATCATGAAACAGAGAAATTGAGTTTAAAATTCACTCTGAATAAAATAATCAATGTAGACAGAATAGAATGAAAACAAGCTTTTCTTCAAATCTTCAGGTACCTAGCCTCAGAATAGGTGTCATTAGCATTTTCACCTTTCACTATTCTTATGTAGGGACAATAGGCGATAGTCAGGGTCTTTGAAATAAAGGTGGTTATGGTCCTTTAAAACTTGGCTTTCCTCAGAACAACAAAAGCACTTGCTGGATGACCAGCATCGAGGCCAGCAAACATTGTCTTGTAAAAAGAAGCAGATCAATGCTTCAGCCTTTAGAAACTGCATGGTCTCCACTGCAGCCCTTCAGCTCTGTGCTAGTGCTAAAGGTGACATAGATAACATGAACACGTGGCCTGTGTTCCAAGGAAAATATGTTTACCACAGCGGCTGGAACTGGACAGCACACTCTAGTGCAAGGTCTACTCAGTTGTTAACCAGTCTACATCTGATGTCTTAAAATGCAAATATTGAATATGAATGCTAACTTTGTAGTTCTGAGAGTAGAACATAATGCAAGCTTTAAAGTCAATAGTTTGAAGACAAGTTGATGAAAAAGTAGACAGGGTTAGAGGTTAGGGTTAAGGTTAGGGTTACGGTATGAAGGCAAACATGGCTTTGTGTATTTGCCAAAATCCACAGCATAAGCAACTCAGATTAAACTCTGATACAAACCATGGAGTTCATCAGTATTAGCAATAATATATTCATGGTGTCCATTAATCTAATAAATATACCACACTGATATAAGGTTAATAATACGAGTGATTCTGTACGTGCGGGCAGCTGCTTAGAGAGCTCTGCATGTTCTCTACAGTCTTAATATTTCCGTGTAATCTCTACAGTCTCTAAAAGAAAGTCTGCTAACTTAGAAAAAGTTTCATAGGCTACCTTTTCTGTATCGCTTTGCTTCCATACAACTTGAGCTGCAGAGACAATATTTTGAGGTTCTTCCCCGTGGGAAATGTACCATGCCTCATCGTCATCAGTGAGACATCTCTCTTGGCTTCTCATAGGCCTTTTTACATTTTGATGGCTCTCATGGGTATGATTGCTTGACAGCCAAGCTCTGAGGAGATGTTCTGTTACTGTGTGTTTATTCTCTAGCCTCTCTCTTTTCTTCGTTCTTCTCCCCTCTGCCTCTGTCTTCCCCTCCTCTCTCCTCCTCTTCTTCTGCCCTCCTCTCTTTCTACTAATGTGATATTAGACAGATTTCGGAAATTCCCTATAAATATATAATACAAATAAAATGTAAAATGGCTGTTAGATTTTAGGAGTGATTTGTCTCAGTAAATACACCTTTTAGAAAAAAACTGTCTTTGATATGTTTTTAGAAAGCAGATTAAAAATCAGGTACAGAACCCTTGATTTGTAATGCAAGGGCTCAGGTTGCTTGCGAATCTACCAGTTGCTGCCCAGTCCTTGGCTTCCTTGCCTCCTCCAAAAGCTTGCCCTCTTCTTAATGTGGGGATGCTTTCCCACTTCATAGTTTAACTCCCTGTGTGATTTCAAAACCATCAGTGGCTTCCCATTACCTGCAAGATGAAGCACGGCCTCCTTAGGAATGATACCAGTAATACCAGACAGTGAATACTAATGTGAAGATCATTGCTGCGCATACAGAGCCCGTGGTGGGCACCCCCCTGCCTATACACAAAGCCTCAGCATGTGCTATGGGCCCCATGCCAGCCCAAAGGGGCCTACAGTTTCTGGCATCTGGCAGCATTTGTATGCATTTTTGGAATCTGTATTTGGAACCTCTCCTGCTGCCCCTGTGCCTCAGTGATCAACTTAGGTGTCATGTTCCATAATGGTTCTTGGAATCACTATTTCCAAAGAATCTTCCAGAACTCTGCACACATTTCACCTGTAGGATATAGGACCATATATTACTTGATCTTTGTTACTTGATTTGCTTTTTAGATTTGGGCAGCCTTCTAGGACTTCATATGTTTCCTTATTTTCTGGTCCATGCTTGAGTCCCTGATGCAATATTGCTTTAACTGACTGAACATAAGTAACTGAGTCAAGCAGAACCACTGAGTGAGTAAAGCTCATGTCAGCTGCTTCAATAAGGAAATGTCAATAGATTTTGTTCCTTCAGGCGCTTTCCGTTTTGTAGCTTTGCCAGCCTTCTGTTGCATGAAGCTTCCATGGCTGGTGTTGGACGTGTAGAAGTCATGAACACTATTTCCTTAGGAATCATGGGACTTATGGAAAGCAGTATACATCACTGTATGTTCAACTCAAACTCTAGATGAGGCTCAGACATCTGTAACCCATCTATATATCCACAGAGAAAATACAACAGTTTATACAGTCGCTATCAAGTTTTCTGCTACTGAACCACTCTGCACTCCTATTTGGAGTTTGTATCACTTTCCATGGAGATTCAAAGCTACTCTCATGCAGAGAGTGCTATAGAAAGCAGTGATTGAAAGGAAAAATAGCTCTTGGAAAGCGAGTCATATAGAATCTGTCTTCTAGTACTTACATATGATTCCTTCCACATTAATCTATCTGTGCTTCCCAATGTTACGAAGGCAGACTTTGCAGAAGTCTACCTTCCACCCCAGTGTTAAGCCTGATGGTCCCTTTCCTTACACTGCCATATGACAGCTACATGCCTTTACCTCATGCAACTACCCTAAGCCTGCATCCTTGCTTAGAGAATTAAGGCATCCCTACATGTGTAACATGTGCCTCAGTGTTCTAATGTTTAAACGGAATGCATTATTGGAATTTAGCATAGTAAGAGAATTA
Source organism: Mus caroli (assembly GCF_978045245.1). Classification (NCBI taxonomy): domain Eukaryota; kingdom Metazoa; phylum Chordata; class Mammalia; order Rodentia; family Muridae; genus Mus; species Mus caroli. The sequence continues at coordinate 64,285,436 of NW_028227261.1, forward strand.
GAATTCAAGTCAGTGTGATAAATCACCAAACACGCCACTGAAAGGCCTAAATTTAAATTAAACCTTTAAAAGCAATAACCTCTTTTCAATTCTGGTATTACCAGGAGATAATGGAGCTGTTAAGTGGAATGGATTTGATTTACAAGTTCTGCAATTCTTTCCTCAGTTGTCGATGTTTTCCACAGTGTATGTTCTGTCCTTTAAGAGTGTGATCAATAACTAAGGTAAGTGATCTGTCTCATTCTCCCTTCCATCCTATTTAAAATGCCCTCCGACATATACAGATCTGACATAGATCTGTGTGTATACAATAAAGCCCAGTGCATAGTAAAATAAAAGCCTGGCCAACGAGGGTTTTTTGGTTTTTTGGTTTTTTTTTTTTTTTTTTTAACATAAGCTAATGATCAGAAAATTAGTTCTTAGTAATAAGTGGGCATTATTCTGGATCATTTTCATATGTTCCTGCTCCCCTGCAGAGCCCTCAACAGTGCAGCTCCGAGGTTCTGCATCTGGTAGCCATAGCCAGTAGCATGGGTCATGATATCCACTCTCAGAACTTAGAAAATTGTGTTAATTTTCCTTGCCTTCACAAATCGCCACCACCCTTAGCCAATGAAGAGTGTACTATCCGAATTGTGAAAGACAGACAGTTCAGAATTAGTGTCACTGTGCTAAAATCAAAGTATCCACAGAGCTGTCATCCACTCTGGAATTGCAAAGGGAGAATTGAAAAGGGAGAATTCAGATCCTGTCTCTTTCATATCTCCAGGGCTCTCATCTGTCCTTGGAGTGTGACCACCTCTCTCTAGTTTCTGACTCTGTGGCCAAAACCCATCTTTCCTGCTGCCTGTTTTCATACATCCTTCTTCCTCTTACTTATAATTATGTAGGATTGCATTTAGGGTGCACCTGAGTAACCAAAAATAATCTTTCCATTTCAAGATCCTTGAATTAATCACATCTGCAAAATCTCTTTGTACCAAGTAAACTAAATTTCATGGACTCCATAGATTAGAATCTCCCCCCACCCATACCCCCTCTCTCTGTCTCTGTCTCTCTCTGTGTCTCTCTGTGTGTGTGTGTGTTTGTGTGTGTGTTTTGTGTAGATCAGGCTGGCCTTAAATTCCTAGAGATGCACCTTCCTATGCCTGCTGGGTGCTGGGATTAGAGGTCTCTGCCACCACAGCCAGCTCCACCTTATTTCTAGAAACAACATGGTATCTCCTACTGAACCTAGAGGTTTCTGACTTATATAGACTAGTTGGTAAGCAAGCTCTGGGAATTCTCCTGTGTCTGCCTCCCCAGCACTGGGGTTATAGGTACACTCCATGACCATACAAATGTGGGAGAGCTGAACCCAGGTCCAGGTGCTTGAGTAGTGAGCATTTTACAGTCATTCCAGCCCCAAAGTTAGCGTCATCACAGTCATCATCATAATCACCATCACATTTCCAAAATATTTTTTAATTCTTTGGAAATTCATGCTGTTTCCTACCTCCATCTCCTACTACATGTCAACAAGTCCCCTCCCAAGGTCATGTCCATTTTCTTTATAATTTACTGAGACCACTTAATGTTGCCTGTGTACACACAGCAAATGAGTAGGACCAGGGCATAAACAACCCTACCAGTAGCAACAACCCCCACCCCTGCCTCCCAAAGGGACTGTCCCTCTTCCAGCAGCCTTCAGCTGCAAACAGCTCTTCAGCTAGGGGTGAAGCCTTGGGAACTCTCCCCTGTTCCTGCTCTTTAGCTGAAGAGTAGCTCAAAGACCATGAAGAGAGAGAACAAAGGCAGTCAGCGACTGTCGGTCAGTTTTGTGTGTTAGTTTGACTTTGTGACCCAGGGTTTCTGTTTCTGTATTCTGACCTGTATGAAGATGAAAACAATCTTGTATGTTTACATGAGAAAAGTTCCCCTTAGGAAAAAGGTACACCAGACCACCTTTTAAAATCATTTCTTTGTATTTTGTCATTAAAAAAAAAATCCTCTTTTGAAGAAATTTAAAATACCTAGACCAGCCTGAAGGAAAAAACCCTCTCATATGTTTAGCCATATAGAAATGAGTACTGTTTCTGATTGGCTCTTTTAATCATGTCATAGTAGCATCCTCCCTAGAATGTGGAAGAGTTGTTTATGTCATCCATCCAATGGACTTGAAACATTGCTGCTATAATGGAGTACACAGCACACTGAACATTCAGAGCTGTCATTAAGGCTTAGATGTTGTTTTCATCTTTAGTCAAGATTTGACCTCCATGATCTGAATTGGATTAGGTATAAAATGAGCTTAGTACATATTAGCATTGACTTAGAAGGAGGCCCATCAATTGTGAGCATCTGGTCTCGCTCTGGAAGTATGTCTGTAAGCCACTTTCTAGCATGTTTAGTAAACACAGAACTTCGGCTATTTCTCAGGGAAATACCATTCATGTACAGTAAAGTTTCAGACTTAAGGACTACTTAATGCTAATTCTCTCCTGTGCATGAGTGCTTGTGTGTGTGTGTGTGTGTGTGTGTGTGTACATCTGTGCTTAATTGTCAAGTGTCAACTTTCAAGAATCTTTTTTTTTCCCTTAGTAGTTTCTAGGGTTTGAACTCAGGCCATCTGGCTTGCAAGGCAAGCATTGTTACCTTGTGGGTTTTAAAGGTCACGGTGGAAAGTATCACTTTAAAGTGTCAGATCTGCTAAACTAGGGAGTTTGTTAAGCCCAGAATGATCTCTTTTTCACTTAAGGCTTATTTCAAGAAACTTTGTAGTTTATAATTTGTAGAACTCAGAACTCATAAATATGGGTCATGGGTTTCCAAATGTTTGGAGTATTTTAGGACTTTCCTCGCTCTAGAAGACATGTGGGTGTCCTCCACAGCTCAGGGCTGTGGTCACCTGCCCAAGTCTGTAGCTGAAAAGCAGTAGATGTGATGCTGGCATTAGAAAAGGCCTCATTCCAGGTATCTCACATCCTCATACACTCAGTGGCTTTCCTCTCCCTGGAGGGAACTGTGAATTGAAATCAAATAATAGTATCAAGCAGAGTGAAAGTTCAAGAGAAGAGTGAAAGAGATTCGTGGCTTTTTAGAATGTAGCGTGAAACCCTCCCAACCTCTCCTACCAAGTGTCATTTTGGCCTGAAGCTGAATTAGTTCTCATCTGATTAAATCAGAACCAAATTCAGCTATTTCCTAACTGCTGTGAAATGCAGATTTGAAAGATGTGTCAAAAAAGCAAAAGCATAATCCTAGTAGGAAATGGCTCTTTTAAAAGAGAATAATTAGCATTTCATTTATATCATCATCTTACGTTTCAACGTACAAAAGTATTCATCATGTTTATGTAACGTGATTATTAAATGCCTGGCCAGAATATGCAAGTTAACTTTAACATTTAGTATTCTCAATGAATCCCACCAAGATTTCCATGAAGGAATCTTAGGGGTGGATAGCACACTATGCTAATCTGCTTGAGTGTCTAAAGACTTTGAGGACCGGGACCTCAGGGTCAACTCGAGGACTAGAAACACTGGATACTTAATGGGTACCAGGAGAGTTTAGGAAACATGGAGGAGTGGCTTACCTAGAAACTGCCTGTTTGAATTTAGGCAGCAAACACAGGTGTGCATTTTTATATATTCTCTCTACACAGTATTTATCCATGCAATAGTAAGATGCCAAAAAAAAAAAAAAGAAAGAAAAGAAAAAGGTTTATCTAATTGATTGAAGCTTGTAATCTCAATACTAGGGCTAAAACAAAAGAATTGCAAATTTAAAGCCTGTTTAGACTATATATAGGGAGTTGCTGTCTTAGAATACACAGAGAGAGAGAGAGTGTGTAACAGACAGACAGACAGACAGAGATATAGACAGAGCGAGTGAGCACACTAAAAGCCATTTGTTACTAGGTGATTATATTTCTTTAGCTAACTTGTTTGTGAAGCCCTTTAAGACAGTGTCTCTTAGAGGACTATGAAAACTTCAGCACTATCCTGCATTGTGATTTAGGTATCATTTTTGCTGGGCTATGACCCTCAAACGTTTACATAATGGCTGGTTTAAATGTTACTATGGAGGTAGTCTGTGAAACAGATCATTGCCCATAAGCTGAGGCCTCATTTCTTCAGCTGAAGGCCTCAACAGACCAAGTTCTCCAGAAGAGGTGGGGAGGAGGACTCTGTTCTGGGCCACCTCGGACTCAAATCTGCAACATTGACTGCTGCCAAATTTCCAGCTTGCTGGCCTGCCCCTTACACTTGAGAGTTAGCAGACCTCTCCTGGAAGCAAGTGCCTGAAGAGTCAAATGAAGTTCAATCTCATGCACTCGGCTCTGCTCTCTCTATGCTCCTTTGGTTCTGTTTTCAGTAGAATCCTTTACTATCAGCATTTGTTAGAAAGGCAAGGTCAGGGCTCCCCCTTAGACCTATTGAGTGAATGCATGTCTCCAGGTGGTGACAAATCTGCTTGAACAGCCCCTACCTACATTTGATGTGATGAACGACCAGGCTCCAGAGCTACTGCAGATGAATAGAGAAGCCCCCACCTGAAGCTGAAGAGATAAACGTTTCACTAGGTGGTTACTAATGTGATCTGGATTCATTCTTGTTGCTTTCAAGTAGATGAAGTAGTAGTCCTGAGTGTCTTGATGACTTTTGGACAGATTATCCCAATTTCTTAAGGAAAAAAAAAATCCTGGAACAATTGTAGGCATTTGTATGTGGTTCAAAATCTTCGTAGGAGCAGTCATCTTGTCTGTTATATTATCCAAGAAAAGATCACATTGAGTAATTTAAAATTAATAGCTATTTTGCCATAACTGTAGCTCAGAGCTCTGGCTTATCTCGACACTGTCAGTTTTTCTATGGTAAGGTGACACATCGAAGTCAAAAGCAGAGACACTTGATGTTTTAATCAGCCTATAAAAAAATGCACAAGCCCCTTGAGGTATTTTGAATATTGAAAATAGTCTTTCCTTATTTGATTATAGTTTTTCAAAGCATCTCAGAGACCCCTTGTTGTATGTCTTTGCACTGAAAGAAAATTTCATATTTAAATTACTAGGACATAGTAGTGTGACATATACCAGCTATATCTCAGGAAAACATAATGCACAAAAAACACATCCCTATTTCAGTTACCACAGTGGATCTTCTGCTGTAGATGGTGCCTCTTCTGTGTGAGGAGTTCCAGGATCTGAACTGGAGAATCCCCATTGCTGGACTGTGACTGACAAAGCTTCTGTGAGAGGGACAGTCAGTCCATGGAGGTTTGCAGTAACCAGGCTTGTAAGTAGGTCACAAGAGCACCCCTAGAGTAGAGGATGCTATACTGTCACTGTGCCTAGGAACAAGATCTGAATTTGGTGAACAGCCTGCTCTCTCTGCCACCTGGAGCTCAAATGAGTTTGTGCTTCTTCCTGTGATTGACTTACGGTCTGATGCAAAGCATGCTGGGTATTGGGGGTGGAAATACTGTAGGGATTGATGCCATCTGACTCTGGAACAGAGTCACAGAAATAATTTTCCCAGCTCTTGACACCTTCAAGAGGGATCTCCAACTGCCCCTCAATTATCTTGTCCTTATGTCCCAAAGGCTAGCAAGCTAGCCAGATGGTGTCTGCCATCTTTGGCCTCACTCTGATGCCTACCTCTATTCCCAAAGCTTAAAAGTTCACTGTCTGCTTGGTCACCTAAGGGAATCCTGCCCCTCAGTTTCTCCTAAAGAGCTAGAGGGTAATATTCTTACTACCCAGGGCAGTAGCAAGAAGCCCTGCTATCTCTTACCTGCTGCTGTGGAAGAAATTATTCCATAAAACTGCACTTTGCTCTTCTTCAGTGTTTGTCAGTTTGACTCATCTGCCAATTGTTCTCCCGTATACTACTAACTGTGGTTACTCCGGTGGCGAATGGAGCTAGGGCCATTTAGTCAGCACAGATTAGTCCCAAAATGCCACCCACCCTCCCGCCTGTGGCCCTTTATCCTTCTGTAGATTTTCTTGGACTTCTTAAGTTCTTCCACGTTTCACTGGTTATTCCTCTCTGCAAGTCCTAAAGCCAGCCCAGGTGGGAGCTGTGTATGCAGAGGGGAAGAAGTGTTAGTGGCTGGAGCTAGAACTTACTGACATGTGTTTTCCTTTTGTCGCCTGTGTCTTACAGCTGTGTCGCCTGTCCTGCAGTCTACCCGAGTCAACACTTAATTCACCTTCACCTCATCACCAGAGTAACCTTCCTCTGGGAAGGTGGAAGGTACACAGACGATGTAATGCATGAGGAAGTCTGGCTGGAGAATAATGAATTTGAAGAATTAGGCAACACTCTGAATCTAAAGAGCCAGCAAACCTTGAACCATGGTGATAAGTGGGAGCTGTATATGAGCAAGATGAAGCTTATATGGGTCACAGAGAGAATTGACTGGTGACCACAGTGAATAAGAACTCATTGGATACTTGAGGTTTACTGAAAGTAATGGAGGGTGTGTGGTAGAAATATATTCATGTATGAAGATTTAATAATCTGCTAGTAAAGTACAAATGGAATCAGTATATAGCTAAGACTTGGATTCTGGCTTTTTTGTTTTTTGTTTGTCTCAAGATTTTTCGGTATTCAAATGTGAATCTTTTTATTACTGAGTAGTATTCTACAGTACAGATATATCACAGTTTGTATAGCCATTCACCTATTCTGGATTAATTCTAGTTTTGTTTTGTTTGTTATTTCAAATAAAGCTCTTATTAATAAAAGTACTTAATAGTAGGGTTTTTTTTTTAAGATTAATTTTGTGTACATGTGTGCCTGTGTCAGGGTTTGTGCTTGTGAGGACAGTTGCCCAAAGAACCCAGGTGCATTGTATTTCCCCTAGAGGTAGACCTACAGGTGGTTGTAAGCCATGAGCACTGGGGACTAAACTCCAGTCCTTTGGAAGAGCAATATGCAATATGCATTCTTAAACAATGAACTGTCATTCCTGACCCAAGAGTAGGTTTTACATGATTTCAACAGACAAAAGTGACAAATTTATTGCTTCATGCCTACAATGTATGTTTAGCACATTGAAACATCACAGGACACCCCGTATCATCACATGCTCGGCTTATTTGTCAAATACAACTTTAGAAGGAAGGTTGAAGGTAGTGTCCTTGTCCGTGGATACTAGAGGCTGGCTTGTAGTGAACTAGCCTGGAATACAGAGGAGGAGGGCTATGGGACCTGTAAGGGACAAAGGCAGAGGAATAATAAGCTAGAATCGGCTTCATGTCCTTGCCATGTTGCTGCCTAGTGTGGAGAAGCAGCTCTTTGTAGAAAATGCCTCTCAGGGGAGAAAATATGAGACTTTTGTGAAAGCACAGGATTAGCTGTCAATCTTATGAGAGTCACACATGTCCCTTCTGTCCACAATTTGTTTTTATCAATCAGAGCATGGCTCATAGTTTAACACTGGTATCTATCAGGACAAGAACAATACCCTTCCCATAAAAGGAGACTACTAGGAATAGACAGCAGATATTTTTAGAATAAATAATACAATCAGCCACATTTGCATTTTTCTCTTTTTATTATACAAATAATGAAAAAAAAAAACACAGAAAATACTAAAAAAGAACATGGCAATGTTGCCAATCACTTAAAAATTCTCTCACTAGAAATAACTCCCGTTATTATTAACATTTTGATGTATCTTGGTTTCCTCTGAGAATTTTTATAAGGAAAGTGTTCGGCTTTGTAACCTGGTGCTGAATTAGTGATCCACGTTGTACACTTAGCTTCTCTCGGGCCCTGGAATCCCAAGGTATGACTATGCCAACATTTAGTCAACATTGAACCCTTAGATACTTTCAAATTGACTGTTGTGTACAGAGTTCACAAAAGCAACTCATGCACACGTGCTCATGTATCAGACTGGTGGTCAAATTGCTATAGGTGAAAACATTAAGAATATCTTTAGAGCTCTTTTGGACTCATTGACAAATTTTACAGCTGATTTCTAAAATCTGCCCTTCTAAAATGGAGTACTGTTACCATAGCAATAGGGGAGAATAAAAGATCAGAGCTCTTGGAAGTGACTAGTTGGTCTTTGTCTTCATTTTTACCTAACTCAGTAGGTTAAATTTTATGCCAAGGTTAGTGCACACAAATACCTTTGCAGAGTGTTTGGGGGTGGGGGGTGGTAGGTTGGTGGCCTCTGACAAGCAACCTTTCCCTTCTCTGGTTACCCTGTTTTATAAACTGGCTTCCTGGGTGTCTGCTGGGACCTGCTTTGTCAGGCACTGTTGGTAAAAGACATGGCATTCACTAGAAAGAGCAGCTGATGAGTGTCCTGGAAAGCTGTTCTTCATAATAAGGATATTCATGAAGAGATTATTAACTTTTAACCTTTATGATAGGTTTATGTGGGAATCTAATATGTCTCTCAAGATGGTTAGAAAAGAAGGAGTAAGCCAACCATCATTAGTTTTTGTGAAGAAATAAAATTGGGGCTTAACCAATGGTTCATTTTGACACTTTCTTCTTTGGGCCATGTTCTCAGGGAAGATTGCTGCTGAGACAACTAAGCATGACAGTGAAAAGGGTGGTTAAGGGATGAGTAAAAGATGGTCTCAAGTGGTAGAATGTCAACACTGGTGGCACATGTGGAGGTGCTTATGGGGTGAAGCGTTTGGAATAGGTTGAACGAAGAGAGGACCAGAAGAAAAGCACCATGGTTGGACAGCTGCCCGGCCAGGCAACCTTGAGCTAGTTATTGGACACTCTGGGAGTAGTAATTAAAATAAGCTGCCTAATTGTAGAGTACAGAGATTCACATGGTATTGAGAGTAAAAGCTATTGAGGACACTCTTCCCCTAGCTGCTTATTTCCTTTAAGGAAGGCAGGGTGGTTATAGTGTGGCAAACACTTGTCCTAGGGAGACACAGCACAGCAGCATACACGACTACTCATCCCAAGTAAGGAATCCATGATAGGCCAAAGTACATACCACCAAAGTTCACTTCAATGAAGCCAGTGAGGTTTTGGGGTTTTGGGGGATGGAGGGGGGTTACAGGATCAGAAATGACTCAAAGACAGCTGCATCACCAAAGCCCACCTCAGCATGGCTGACCCAAAGCTGGAAACCTGGAGCACACTGCACAGCCTACAGGCAGCTTAACAGGTTGCTGAGTGTGCCTCAGGGCTAAACCTCTTCCAGGTAGCTCAGTTGGTTCCTGCTTCTTGGTCTTTGTAACTTTTCTCCTCTTAGAGTCTTATTTGAAGCTCAACTTGTCTGTCATTTTTGCTTCCTCTGAGGAGAAATCTCAGCTTTCATTATTTACTGTATGCCTAGGGGTTGGGGGATGGGGTGTGGGGTGGGGTGTTGCTAATGAGTCTGGTCAGTCTTAGGAGTTTTGAGTTGTTTACCTTCCTGCTTAAGAAACTCTTTTTGACAGGGAAGGGCTTAGTGAATCAAGCTATTTTGAGTTGTTTACCTTTCTGCTTAGGAAGCTTCCTATTAGGACAGTGGCACAGGCTGCCAGTCAGGGAGATTTCCACAGGCTGCTCCTACCTGAAGCACTTCCTTTCTACTCTTTGTTCTGTGAGCCAGAAGTGTCACCAGCACATTATTTTCCAGGATCTAGTGTAGACTCTAGAGATGTGGTGTGGGTTCTGGAGTGTAGCTGGCCAGCTCTGGAATTCACTCTGATTGCAGAGCAGGGAGGTTTAAATAATTGCTTCTGTGGATAATAATTAGATGGAAGACCTGATGTGATTGTCAAGGGAGTAGATGAAGAGGAGTAGAGAGTTTTTAACCAAGGAATCTAGGGGGACCATCACAATCTTGTGGGAAATGGTGCTATGAAGAAACAACAGCCTACTGAAAGGAACTTTGGGTTTTCCACTTTGTGCCACTGTGAATTACACCAAAAACAAAAACAAAAACAAAAAAAACAAACAAAACCAACAACAAAAACAAAAAGAAAAAAGCCCTTCCTCTGACACCTGGAAAACCAAGCTGTTCAAATTTTCTGACTTCATTTTAGGCATTGAGCTACAGAAGATGGTTCTTGGGGTTCCCCTTTTCTTCATTACATCTTGATAGACAACCATGGAGTGCTATAGAGATGGGCTTGGTCAGATGTTTTTGCATGTGCATTTTTTTTCTCAAGACAAGCATGCCTAGGAAACACTGCTACTTAAACCATCATGTGCTTACTCACTTGTGATGCTGTTGCCTGGGGAGAAGGAGCCACCCATGAGCTCAAGATAGTTCCTCAAGAACAAGGATCCAAAAAGCCTGCAAGCCAGCAAGCCAACGGGTGGTTTGTGTATCATCATAGGTCTGGTGGCTACACACGTTTAATATTCCTTTTAAATTGGCCTCACATGGAGCAGGATAACTAGCTGTGATTCCTTTAAGAGACTTCATCAACCTCACACTTTATGGGAGAGATTCCTACAGCCCTCTCGTTATGTAAGGAAGTGTTTATTGCCTGCGGCAGCCTTCCTTTATAGTTTTGCGCGTAGGTGCCTCACTTAATAATCCAACCAGAGGGAGCATGTCTTCTAGTCTGATGTTTGCTTCCTAGCTGTGTATATATTGTAGTGGGTATTGCCTTTGGGGCAAAGCATTTGTGAATTCTCTGTCCTCAAGAATCTCCCATCCTGGTAAAACTAGGCCATCTTCATCTTAGCAAATCATTTGATATGTATTATAGTCAAGTCACTTTTACTAAGCAATATGTTTTGCTTTATATAGAAATGTAGTTGGTAGAACTCAAGATTTTGTTTAGATTTCACATAGAAGAAAGAAGAGGTCCACATTGATCCACAGTACTATACTCCTTTCTTGTCGTGATTAATATTCTATTCATTTATTCCTTACGTATGAATGACAAATTTAGTTTACCTTTCCATGGGCCCAGTGACAAGAATGCAAGGATTTTGCCAGTCTGGTTTAGGTATATATATATATATATATATATATATATATATATATATATACCCTCAAGGGGAGGAGTTCACCTTCAAGCAACTATACACAGCCAGTTAGTTATATGATATGGTAGAACTTAGCACAGGGTATGGTGGGACCTCAACTGCTGTGGATCATTCTGCCTACAAAAAGGATCACAAAGAACTTAATCCTAGAAAAGCTTTGTGAGCAAGTGATGCAGTTTAGAGGACACATAGATTCCAGGTAAAGAATTAGTATGAGCAAATCTACACCACTTTCATTTCCCTAATACATATTGGAAACTATCTAGGTTGGCTGACCAAAGCATGGAATGGGGGCTCAGCTGGAGATGCAATGAGCTGTGGAAGCAGCCCTCCTCCACTCTGAGTCTGACAGTTTCTTTCAGGAACCAGGAAGACATTGATGGGTAATAAGGAAACAAATGAAATTACTGACTTCTGCATTTTTAGAAAGATCATTGTGGCAGGTCACCGAAGAATGAACCCAGGATTTTATGTTATATTTTATTCTGGACTGCAGGGTTTGAGGCATTTAGTTCTATGGCTTTCAAGTGTTATCAAACATCTTTTGAGGATCACTGGGATCCTCATGAATGAACTCCAGTCTATGAGTTCATTCATGAGAAAGTACAAAACAGTCATGCATTCCTTTGCTCAGCATCTCAGTGTTAAACACAGACCTGAAGAAGATTGTGATCACCAGCATCTCATCCCAGGGCACTTACACTCACCTGCAAAGGTCACTGGGAAAACTGCAGAAAACTGTCCTCAGGTTCTGCTTGGACCTCACACTGTCAAATGATGTATCTGACATGAGAAATATACCACTGCCCCCCCAAAAGGGGATGGAACCTCCTTTTTGATTTTTAGAGAAATGTGAACAAGATGTTTCATCTTTCTGAATTAGCTTTCTTGTGTGTAAAAGCAGTGATGTTTCCGGTCAAGAAGATAGACTTAGTTCTTAAACCATATTTTAAAATCGGTAACTAATTCCAATCTGAGCAATCTATAGGGAAACATAGTATTACAGCTATCCCTCCGATTTCAGATGACTAACCATCTTGCCCCTGTTTTATAATAAATACTCACAGGTTTCAGCCCATCTCTGACCTGTTTCCACAAGCAAAGGCTGCTGTTCTTCAAGGTGATTTCCATGTGTGTTTCCAGCAGCTGCTATGTATTTTTTAATCACTTCAGATGTATGAAATTTTGCTATCATTGCTGCATTGCTCTGGCTCACTAAAAATACCAACCAACCAACAAAAACAAACAAACAAAAAACAAAACTGGTGAATGTCATTTGCCAAGCCCAAGTTTTCCCATAGTTCCTGGAGCTTTTGCAGAGCATAGTGGTGTTTAGGACCCTGGTCCTGCATGATAACAAAGTTGCTGTTATTTAAAGATTAAATGTTAAGATACTTATGATAGAATTCTGCAGACAGGACTCATACTCTCTAGGCATAATACACCTACTCAGTAGGGAACCGATCACATAGAAATGATTTTTGGTTTGTTTGTTTCTTTCTTTGTTTTCAGTTTGTATTATTATGGGTCACACTTCTCATTTGGATGCAATAGAGAGCTCCTGAGCCTCCTCTGTCACTCCATTTTCCACTATGCCCACATGCAAAGTGTGCCCGATCATATTTACATTTTATCTCCAGCTTGATATCAAGCTTTCTGCTGGGCTCTGGGTTGAAGCTGGGAAACCCTGAGCTGGCTTCATAGAGTGTGTTTCCCTGTGTGGACTAGAGCAGGACTGGAAGGTTGTTAGAATGAAAATGTTCCTTCCTCTGTTTTCTGTTACTTTTCCACTCCATCTATTGGTAGCTTTGTTCTCTGTTTTGCTTACCATAGGGCACTCACCACCACCCAGACAGCATCTCCTCTACACTAATCTGGTTCCTCCTCCAGATTTCTGGATTCTAATTACTACAATTCTTTCTATGTCCACTAAAGGCAGTTGCTATTTGCTTTTGTGTGTGTGTGTGTTGTCTCTGTCTCCTGGTAACCTTTCAATTCAACAGCACCTACCTAATTTCACATATCAAAATCTCTCCTGTAAGAGTTCCGTGTGATTTCTGATTCCCACCCTTTCCTACCCAGGATCAGGGCTGGTGTAGAATAGTAAGCACAGCATAATTAGCAAAATGATTAAGGTCAAAGAACAGAATGAACTCACAGATTATTCAGATGTAATAGACCCAGCATGAGTAGAAGCCCAGAGATGCCATAGCAAGGATGCTGTGGACGGATGCCTGTGACAAAGAACTTGGGTCCTAGGGTCTCTACTCAGCCACCCGCGAAGTGTTTCTTCAAAAGCGTATTCAACTTCTGTAAAATTAGTTTCTTTATCTGGGAAAGGACCGTATATCAGTGCTTTGTAGTTATGACTCAATGAGATGATGCTTACAAGTACTTAGTGATGAGGATCACAGGAAAGCACTCATGGTTAAGATATTCACATTGTTCCTTGTGTATGTGCATATAAGCATGTAAATGTGCACATATGCATACCTGTGTAGCCAGGAGTCAATATTTCAGGAAGCATTTACCCTTTCTCAATGTTTAATTTAATTAAAATATAATTGCATCATTCCCCCTTGTCTCCTTCAATTCCTACCATGTATTCCCCTCCTGTACTTCCTCCCAGATTCATGGGGCCTTCTCTCCTGTAATTATTGTTATTACGTATGTGTACAAATGAATAAATATGTAAATGCAACTACTTACTCTATTCAGTGTTGCCTATACCTATGTGGCTGACCACTTAGTATTGGATAACCAATCAGGAGACTCCTCCATGGGAAAACTAATTCTCCCTCTCTCAGAATTTGTTAGTTGTGTGTAGCTCTTCATCTGGAGTGCATTTCAGGAATTATTAAAAGAAATTAATGGGCACATTCCCAAGTTTGTGCCTCTGCCCCAGTGGCCTGGCTGGCTAAGCACTTGGGGGCAATGGCCAACCTGTTTTTTTTCTCATGGAGACTCTCTGGCCTCGAGCTCCAGAACCATCCCCACCCAGCTCATTAGGTTCCCACTGGTGGGTCTTTACCACACCAACCCCATGCTTCAAATTCCCCACAGCCTTTGTGGTACACATCTGGCAAACCCACACTTTGCTTCTCGAACCCAGATGAGCCGCCACGTGAAGGAAAACACAACACAAACTTAGTTCAGAAACAATGGTAACTCAATTTCTGGGAACAACAACTAAAACCTAATCTTGTAAGCCTTATTAAAATCTGATTTCTCAGGTGGTGAATCCTTGTGGATCCGCCATGAAACTGGGAAACTCTAGCAGTGACATCTTACCTCTTTACTGTCCCATTCCAAAAGGGAATAATTCACTCCTGCTTCTCCTCTTCCTCCATCCAATCCAGAAGTCCCACCTACTCACCCAATGATTGGCACCTTTATTCATGAGGGGGTTGGTTCACAAGAAGCCACCTGAGCACATGACTCATTCCTCATTCCAGGCAGCCTCTCCTGGAAGAGCAAGCAGCACAGAGCTATCCACAACAGGAGTTGTGGATAGCAGGAGTTGTTGAAATCTCCCTATGAGATTTCACTATCTGTATTGGGGTGTCAACTCTTCTTAGAGGAGTTTAGGTCTTGTTTAGACAACCATGTTATTGAGCTTTCATGGATGTAGCTTCCTTGGTTTAGCACAATCTCCCAGCTGACATCTTGATTCACTGGCTCTTAGCATTTTTCTACCCCTCTTGCAGGATGTTCCCTGTGCCTTAAGTGCAGCTGTCATGCTATAGATGTATAAATTGGGGCAGGGTTTCCCATGGTGAGTTGTTCTCTGCATTCTGAGTAATTATGGCTTTCGGTAATAGTCTCCTTCTAATACAAAAAGGAGCTTCTTAGATGATGGGTGAGGCCTACATTTACCTATGGGTATAAAGATAGATATTTAGGTCACACTTAAGAAATTATGCTGGTTTTAGTTAGAGACCATCTACTGTTTTTCTGTTGAAACAGGACCCTTATTGACCTTTAGCTCAGGGATCTTTGTCTCTACTTCTCTAGTGCTGGGATTACAAGTGTGCACCATCAATCTTTGCTTTTTTATGTGGGTTTCCCAGGGGGTGGGTGTTCACTTCAGGTCCTTATACTTGCAGAGCAAGCACTTTATCCAAGGAGATATCTGTCCCACATAGGTTTATCTATGTCTGTGATGATGGTGATGGTGATGGTGATGGTGATGGTGTTCCCTACTCATCCTTACACTTCCTTACTCATCCTTGAGCCTGCATTTTGATATCTGCAGCTGCCGTTAATGAAAGCCTTTTATGGTGAAAGACGCTGTAACATGGTTTATAGCCTATATTTTCAGATTTGAAGCATACAAAATCTATTCCCTCACTTTCTACCTATGGGAAAATTGTTGACTGAAAATGAGTGACCTCCCTCTCTGAAGCTAATTTTAAGTAGTTTATTGTCTACATTGACTTAGAATGGTGGTAAGTTGTGTTGCCATCGCCTAGAAGTTGACCTACAAAGAATAATTCTTGATCCCTCCAAAAAAAAAAGGACACTTCCATCTCCCCGTACCCAAGGAGATAAGCCCTCCAAGGAGTCAGTGCCGATACTCCATTGGAATGACAAGCATGAGTTTGTAATGTCTTGTGGCATGAATGTTATACTCTTCCATTACCCAAAACTCAAATCTGAATGAATGTCTTTACTTGTCAAAGCAGAGGAACACCTCATGCTTTCCTGTGTTAGTTAATTTTCATGGTTGTCATGATCAAATGCCTGACAAGAAGCAGCTGAAGGGAGGAAAAATTTGTTTGCAGCCCATCATGGGGAAATAGGAAGGCATGGTTGTAGGTGATTCATTGGTAATGGGAGTAGGGAACTTGGTCCTATCTTTCTGCAGGTAGCAGAAAGCAGGCAAGAAAGTGGGGCCTGGCTATGAAAATACAAGAGCCACCATTAGTGATGCTTCCTTCAGCATCCTAAATGGTCTACACTCTTCCAGAACAGCATCACCATGTCCTCAAATATATAAGCCCATAGAGGAACATTTCACATTCAAACCACAACACTATCTTTCTGGAGATTTGCAAGCAGCCCAGAGACCTTTCACAGTTTTGACATTCTGCAATATGTTTTTTGTTCTTAGCAACTTTGGTTATCATTGACAAGTTATTATTTAAGTTGACCTGATCCATTTTAAAGGCAGGTTGATCACAGAGAACACTTGTCAAGGCTATAAGCTGCAGGGAATGAATTGGCCCTTGCAGACACTTTGGGGTCTTACTTGAAAAATTCTCTTGGGCAAGGAAGGAAACTTGACCCTTCCAACTCCCAAATTAAACCATCTATCCTTTCCCTTCCAAACCAGGGAGTTAAGAGGGCATTAGCCCTACTTTCTTCCACTAGCATCTGGTATCCCATTTAGTCCCTAGTAAGGCCCGTGAATGCTGTTCACAAAGGCAGGGCTGTGTTATTGTAACATAAAAATGTTACTCCAGATTTTGTTTCTCATTGTTGGCAATAAGGCTTAAATCATTGCCTCAGTAGATGTATTGGAATCCCAGATTGAGACTTTGCATCCAATTACTCCATACTTTCCCACTTGTGTATGGCATTTAATTTCTTTGAATGATAAGCAAATTGAGTCCCCCAACCATAAACATGGATTAAGACATGGTAAATTACAGGACTCTCATCAGAGGGACATGTTTATTATGTATGATTTTAGTTTTCTTTTTAGGAAAATAGATGATAGGTTGGATGATTTAAAACAAGAGAGAAAAGGCACTTGGGCATTTATCTGGAAGAGAACTTTGTACAGGAAAATTATATTAATGCTTGAAAATGTTCAGTTAAGTGTTGTGGTATTTTACCTTTTAAAGAGAAAAATGAGGTGATCCTAAAGATAAATGAAAGATAAATGACACTGTGTGGCCAGGTGAAATCTCTGAGGTGAAAGGCTGTCACCCATAAGAAGCTGTCCCTTGTACTGATGTTGTAATTGCATGGTTTTAATTTGTATACTACTCTTGAGTGTCTGTGACTGCAGTATGGTATTCTAATGCTAGACCTAGGGTTGTTTTCAGGATATGAGAGACATTTCCACGAACCCTTTCATCCTCTGCCCCTGAACCTCATGGGTTTACTACCTTTTATTTTTCTTCTATTTTGTTTTAAAAGCACCTGGCAGAGAAAAATATGACTTCATAAATTAGATACAAATTATATATATATATACATATATATATATACTGTAATACAATGTAATTATATTGATTTTATAAACAGTTATATATATACTGTAATTAGATACATATATATGTATATATACTGTAATACAATGTAATTATATTGATTTTATAAATAGTGGAAAACTTATTTACCAAAATATTCAAACAATGTGTGTTTATTGAAAGCCTACTGTAAGCTAGGAGAGGAGGCACATGCCTTTAATCCCAGCACTTGGGAGACAGAGGTAAGCTAATCTCTGAGAGTTTGGGGCTAGCATGGTTTACAGAGAGAGTCCCAGGACAGCCAGAACTACACAGACAGTCTCCAAAAATGAAGGGGTAAAAGAGAGAAAGCAACCAAGCAAGCAAAGCTACTGTGTTCTGGGCCCTCTTCTAAACATTTTTAGCACAGCATCAAACACAATAAAGACTTCATAGATCCTTCCATGTCTTTAGCAGTGGAGATTTAGTTTGAGAAATGCATTATGAAGCAATGTGATCACCGTGTGAATATGATAGCATCCATAGACAAATATAAAGAAACACAATCTTAAAAGGTATACTGTCCTCCACACTGCTTCTTGGTTTTTCTGGCTTAGCAGTTCAACAAGGGATCTTGGAAGAAGAGCTGTATCCTCCATGATATCTTTCTGTTACTTTAGGGTATGGGTAGTGTGTGCTCAGATTCATTTGGAGTCCTAGGGTGCTTACTATGCCATGTCCTTGTGACCTGTTTCAGTTTATAGTCTACATATTTGACCCCCTACCAAGAGTTATTCTATCTTTAAAAGCCTTGAAACTTGTCATTGACTTTGTGTTCTTATAGACAAAGGTCCCTTCAAGCACCATTCCTCAAACAGGGCAGTATTATCCATACAGAAGATCTACTCTGTTACATAAATTTTTCTCCACATTCAGATTGTCTTACAGCTCAAAAAACAAACAAAAAACCTGTTCAGCTACCTTCCTGCCAGCCCTTACAGACTAAGCAGTCACTCCACATTATGAAATAATAATGATGCTTGAACTGTTGAAACCATCAGAAGTGATGGTGTGTTCAATCAACATCACAGTCAGCTCCACCCTTTTCTCTCAACTATCCTCTCAGATACACTTTCACATTAGCCATGATCCTGGTGCCGAGAAGGACGATTTCTTCGCAGGATCTCTAAGTCCCATCATCATTAGAGATCTCACTTGTTGGACGAAGCCCTTCTTAAGGCTACACCATCAGGAAACCCTGCCACTTTGTCCTTGAGGATCATAGAGCGAGTCATGCCAAACTGCTGAGTGATACCCTCGCTAACTTCACCTTTGTAGTCCTAATTACTGTAAATCTGGTTTCCACACCAGTCATTCATCACACATCTTACAGGCTATGCTACCAGTGGATTGTGTATGCTTTTGGGTCCATCATAAGCAAAATAATAGGAGATTAACAAAGCACCAGGCAAAATAATGCATTCAAAGAACACAGGAGATAGAAGATATGTGAGACAGCTGGTGTTGAAGCACAGCATAATGTTTTACAGCCCACATTTAAAAAGATTTCATTTGTATGTTTTATGTTATTTGGGTCTATGGGTATGTGTATGCACATGAGTACAGGTGCCCACAGAAGCTGGAAGAAGGTGTCAGATACCCTGGATCTGCTGTAACAACTAGTTGTGAGTTGCTCAGTGTGAGTACTGAGAACCCAACCTGGACTCCCTCCAAGTGCAGTGTGCACTCCAAACTGCTGAGCTATCTCTCCAGTCTCCTTCCCACTACCTTTTAAAAATAAGTAGGTATGAATACCAACATAAAAGAAACTATGTAGTTAACATGTAACCAATAATGGAATACATTTAATATTGGTGTCAAGTATATACCATACCCAATTACATGTGCTGTGCTGCTGTGTGGTAATACAGATTGAATGCAGAGCTTGGCACACACTGGGCAAGCACTCCAACCCTCAGTTACCTCTCCTCCCTTGCTGACCTATTTCTGTAAGCGATGGTGCAAGAGGTGTGTTTACATCAGGACTACCACAAACTTGCATGTAATTCCTGGGGCACGGCTTAGTTAGGGTTTGCTACTGTGAGCAGACACCATAACCAAGGCAACTCTTATAAGGACAGCATTTAATTGGGTCTGGTTTACAGAGGTTCAGTTCATTGTCACCAAGGTGGGAACATGGGAGCAACCAGGCAGGCATGATGCAGGCAGAACTGAGAGTTCAATATCTTCATCTGAAGGCTGCTCGTAGAAGACTGACTTCCAGGAAGCTAGGGTAAGGGTCTTTAAGCCCACTCCCACAGTGACACACCTATTCCAACAAGGTCACACCTCCTAATAGTGCCACTCCCTGGGCCAAGCATATACAAACCGTCACAGGCTATAATGTAAGGAAGGCTATGATGTTACAGTGATATGAGTTCTTTAGCTCTGTCATCATCAATGCTATGAAGTGCATGAAAGTACAGACTTACATATATGCACAGAAGAAAGGAGCTGTGGATATAAAAAGAGACTAAGGTATGTGGCATCAGGAATTTGGTTAAGGAGTAAATTTTATCTTTAAATATAGTGATGGATGGAATTATATTTGCATGGAGCTGTACTGGATGTTTCTGAGCATTTTCATAGAACTCAACAGTTTTCTGAATGTATTTAAGGGCAAGACTCATTATTTGGGGACAGTGCTGACCTGGCATTTCTATACTGGAGAGTGTGAACTGATTTGGCAATGGAGGTTCATCATTTAAGTCAACGGCATGGCAGTCTTGCTTCTGTCTGTCTGTGATACTTCATGTAAATTAACTGGCATGGTTTCTCCACAGATAGTTAAGTCTAGAAATACACATTAATTTTTATAATATATTGTGATTTATTCAGCTCCTGATTCAATACATTAATTGGAAGGGGCTAAAATAAATCTGGTAATAAACTAGCTATATGCTGTTTGGGACATCTGCACATTGTTCTTCACAAATTAATGGTTGAATTTTTTTTATTATCACTCAAATAGGTTACCTAGAGGCATATTTTACAGACACAGTATACATTTTCTTTTTAAAGGTGAGTAGAAAAATATTAAATCCATATTTGGTCAAATATAAGTAAGCAGCTGTGGGACTTGGTTTGTGAATTTAATTTGAAATCAATTTTCTTACTTTTCTTTCACCTGCATTGCCAAAGGGACTCATTTTCAACAACCTTTGAAAAAATTTGGCAGTCATTCTTCAACTAGTGTTCAAATTTATTCATCAAATGTATATCTAGAACATTTTTTATCATTTCACAAGAGTTATTATTTTTGAATTGGAAAATTTATTCAACTTTTTGGCAGTCATCAGCCTATATAAATCAAAGTCAACTTCCATTCTAGGAAAACCATTTTAAAGAAGGAAAAAAACACA
Source organism: Mus caroli (assembly GCF_978045245.1). Taxonomy (NCBI): domain Eukaryota; kingdom Metazoa; phylum Chordata; class Mammalia; order Rodentia; family Muridae; genus Mus; species Mus caroli. The sequence continues at coordinate 64,305,995 of NW_028227261.1, forward strand.
CACCACAGTTTTACAATGTAATTTTTGGTTGCATTTTTAAAATTAAAACCGGAGGTATTTACTTGGAAAGAAATTACACAGTCCATTGAGAGAGAGAGAGAGAGAGAGAGAGAGAGAGAGAGAGAGAGAGAGAGAGAGAGAGAGAACCAGTAAGGAGGGTTAAAGAGAGCAATGGGGTGATTCTGTCCAAAATATATTCTGTGCATAGATGAAAATGTCACAAGGAGGTCCTGAATTTCATGTAACTAATAAACACTAAATAAAAATAATTCACATTATTGTTGCTTATAAAAAGAACATTGTTCATCAATGTCTGAGAGAACTTCTGTCTATTTTTTCTGTTCCGTATGAAGTCTAGCCATGAATTGGGAGGGAGAAAGGCATTGAAGGCATTCACTGAATTCTCCTTGGTTCAGAAAGTGTTCCTGGCTTCCTTGAGGCCTAGCTCAGTATAAGATACTGCAAAGTGGCTCTTGAAACACGCGTGCATGTTGATAGATGCTGCTCTGTCACCCTAAGGAAGATGGGAGGGAGTAGTCTAGTGACTAGAGGTTGGAGAAGTGCTGGCAACAACAGAGGTCCTGTCAGCTCCAAACTCTCAGCACTGCTCGGTCCACAGTTAACCCTTCGCACTGGGCACCTGGTGTGTCTTCACTGCACAGGTGAGCAGATACAGGCAGGCTAAGTACCTTGAGGGCACGTGCTTTACCCAGTTTAGATAGATTACAAAACGCTGCATTCTTTTTCTTCTCTACGGTGAAATATGTGAATACATTACTGAGACCGTGGTTATCCTTTCTTCCTTTGTTCAAGAAAAGCTCTCTGTAACTGAAGGCAATTTTTAAAAAGCAGCCTTATTATTCTATCATGCTAATCATTGATTCATCTCTCTTTCTTTTCACATAAGAGTCGAAAACTCGGACTTAAGATTTCTGTGAAAGAAGGGGAAAAAAACATGAAATACTTATACCCAACACTGGCTGTGCTATGCTCTTAAAAATCCCCTTAGGTTAAAAAGCAACACAATTCACTTATGTTGCTGTAAAGGGATTTCTATTTAACTCTTTGGGTACTGAGATGATCTCTAAACTCTTGGCTTGATATTCTCAGCAATTGATACAGACTGGCGGTCTGTAAGCTGTATTTGCCACCAGATGTATTTTGTGTGACCTGGATGAGTATTATATCATTTTAAATATCTCAAAATTGGAGGAATTGATGACTTGTGTGTGTGTGTGATGTAGCTAAGGTAGACTTCGGCCTTGCTATGTAGTAGATGATGACACTGAACTTCAGATCCTTCTGCCTCTACCTCTTGAGTGCTAGAATTATGGGGATGGATCACCACATTCAGTTTATAGGGTACTAGGAATCAAACCAAGGGCTTTGTGTGTGGTTAACAAGCACTCTCTATAATGAACTACATTCCCAACTCTCACACTAATGTGTTTGCAGATCCATTTTATTCTTAATTGTGTGTGGGGGGGGGCGCACAGGAGCGCGTGCGTGCAGGGAACAGAACTGAGCTTGTCTGCAAGAATAGCAAGCACTCTAAACTGCCGAGTTCCAGCTCCCCTCGCATTAAATTTTATCTTTTTGTTTCTCTTGACACATCTGGCCACTCTAGACCTGCATGCCATTATAGTAAAACTCTGGGCTAGGGTTGTTCTGCCCTTTATGGGGTCTGGATGCTCTCTCTCTCATTCTTCTCTAGTGGTATCCACCCTGCTTCCCAGAAAATGTTTGTCTGGCTTCCATAGGACTGAGGTATTTCCTAGTTCAGAGTAGACATAGAAATAAAGCCCTTGTTCATCAGCTCAGGCCCTTTCTGTCTCCCCTCCAAGTGCTGACTTACTTTGAGGCTATATATTTTATAGAAATTCCTAACTTCCATGAGGGTAACCAGACTGAAGTGACACTCATGGGAGAAGCTCGATGATCCAATGTAGGGGACAGGCTTGTTCCTCTCCCGTGTCTACTGAAATAGGAAGACTTGATTCAGAGTCTGAGATCAAAGAATATAGACTGTTGGTGTCTCCTTCTTCCTAAGCTTTTCCTAACAGGGGGAGGCCCAGTGGAAACTCTCAGCAGACCTCCAGCATGCTGAGCTAATAATTGGAGCCAGCACAAGTTCTCCTGTCAGCACAGGATGAGTGAGCCCATTGTCAGGTCCCTCTCTTCCCTCCCACTCCTTATATTCAACAGTCCCTTTCATTTGCAGCTCATTTCAGATGGCTTTTATGTGACCCAGTGGATAGAAACCTTAATGTCAGTGCCATTAAATAACTACCTATAAAAAATTTGCAAATGCTAAACTCTGGCAGGAAGTATGTTCTGATACTGATAAAAGTACAGTTAGCTCAAATGAGGGATTTCAGCAAGGGAGAAGAATGAAGGTACAACTCCTTTGGTTCACCCACAATATCCACAAAGCCTCACAAATTAATATTCTTTATTAAGTGCATTTGTAACTATTTTTAAGATGGTTTATCCATTAAAAATTAATTCATGGGTAGAAATGGACATGGATATGTCTTTTTGTAAGAATAGGTCTTTAAGGTTCTGGGACTCTTAAAGGAGTGTGTGTATGTGTGTGTGTGTGTGTGTGTGTGTGTGTGTGTGTGTGTGTACCTGTGTGTGTTTGTGTCTATACCGGAAAGAAAACAGAAGCATTTTAACTGCTCTTGTCTCTCTTAGTTGCATTTGTTTGAGATTTCACAGGTCACACTGTACCTCTATTGTGCCATCAGAGGAGTCAGGGAGCCTGTATGAGGAAAACTCATGCCAATTTCCCAAGAGCTTCGGAAAGATAATTTTGTTGGCTATGTTCTGATCAGATCTGAGTCTTCCACGGATATAATAGACTTGGAAAACTTTCACACTCTACACACGTGCTCTGTTGTTATGTGTGAAAAATAAAACCTAAAAACTTGAAAATATGAGTCTCTTTTTCTTCCAGCTCTTTCTCGCTTATCATTTCTTTATTCAAGCAAGCTTTGGCATGCTGGTTGTCTTCTTTATCTGAACAGGATAGGTATTCTGTTTGCCACCAGAACATCACATGCAATATTCTGCATCAGTCATTTTCAACCTTCCCAGTGCTGCGACCCTTCAGTGTTCCTCACATTGTGATGACCCCAACCTCTTGTTGCTCCCTCATAACTGTAATTTACGATTGTTATGAATTGCAGTGTAAATATCCGATATGCAGGCTATCTGACATGTGATCTCCAAAGGGGTTAGGACCCACAGGTTGACAACCACTGCTCCATATCATCTTGTGATCAATCAATTCTCTCTTTGCCAGGTTCCAGACAGCGCCTGCATAAATGAAGCATGTCCTCTATCTCCATCCTTAGTGCCTAGCGTGTAATGCAAGCTCAACACAGAATGGATGAGCGAAAGAATGAATGAATTAATTAATGAATGAATGATGAGTGGATGAGAGATGAACAGCTGACTTTTTAGTGGTTACTGAGTTAGACTCATCCTTAGATTTTATACACAGTATTGGACTAAGTGTATGTGTTGGTGCTGCTGATCAATTTGTTTTTATCATACAGATTAGGTCACAGTGACTTTAGCACATGAATTTACAGTCTAACATAAATACAGAATGGTTTTACCAGTTGCTAACTGGAGTAGTCTATGGAAAAGGCTATGTTGAAAGAAGGGACTTGGCCCTAAGGAAAGTAAGGGAGCAAATGGGAACATGTCCTAAGATGTTGACAGGTCTGCCTACCACAGCATGGAAGACATGTGTAAAACATGTGTTTACCTCTCTGCCACTTCAATAAGAAGATGAATGAACCTGTGAGGGTCCTCTGTAGTTGATACCCACTTGCAAAGGAAAAATTGTCTTGTGTGTATTAACTGGGTGTATTTACCACATTTGAGGTAGGCCCTATACCCAGAAGCAGTTGGCCAAAACAAAGTGAAGTTAAGAACTCAGTAGTATTTTTTGTCATGTTTAATCTCATATTACCTTGTATAGAAATTTTTGTCTTGCTGGTCGTTCATTTGCATATTTTGGTTTGTGTGCATGTGACTTTTTTTTGTATTTGTTGTTTTTGTTGGTGGTGGTTTTGTTTTTTTGTTTGTTTTTGCTAATATATATCTTGAAGTTGAGTGAGTGGGGAATTGGTAAATATTTAGGAGGAGTTGGGGGAAGGGAACATGATTATTAGAATATATTGAATGAAAACAATTTTTCAGTAAATAAATAAGCAGAAAGAATATGAATAAGATTTGCAAAGCTCTGCACATATCAGCCTTACACTGTGGGAGAGGACGAAGTGCTGCGATAATCTTCTAGTGTGATTCTTCCACGTGGATGTCATCTTTGCTTCTGCATTACTTAAATTCTGTTGGTTGTCTGTGGAAGAGGCCTGCACTCTCCAAAGACATGTTTTATGATGTTGCCGTGAAGGATGGGGTACCTGCCCAGGGCTTGAAGATACCTGTTCCCATCTCCTCCTCTGTCTACTTTACATATCATTCCTATTGCCTCTGCAGCAGAGGTTAGGGGAAGTCCCCTCAGTCACAAAACTCAGGCCTCTTGTTTCCCGTCTTTAGCAACACCAAGGAAAAAGAATTGTGAAAAAAAAAACCCACATGATTTAAAAGGGGAGGTTTTTGAGTGAAAAAGTCTCACAAAGCTAAAAATCTTTTTACTGCAAGGGTAACAGCCAGTGAACTGTAGCTTTAAACGAAGCCAGTTGCTTTTGTACACAGCCTCCTATATCAAAGCCTTGTGGGGTTTTGTTGCTCTAAGAGCCAGGCAGCTAAAACCCAAGCCTTAAATGTGTTTAGTGCAGGAGCTTGGCTCTGGGCCCTCTGCAGATAAAATCATTTCAAAGCCCACCACACCTCCAAACATACTCCAGAAAGGAAACCACATTAGAAGTTTGCCTTTAGCTTTTAGCACAAAGAAGACAGAATGAATCTAAAGTAGGGTTACCTCTTCCCTTCCATCTGGGTTGTCAATAGGAAATCCAAATTCAACAGAACTGACATTACTAGGTAAAGTATATCTGCCTGAAAATACAGCCGAGAATTCTTCCTTGTTAGTACATATTAAGGCTTAGAATGTGTGATGGCTAATGGAAAGCCAGGGTCTGGTCTGACATGCAATGATATGTTTATAGGGAGTACTAAATGATCATGCATTCATCCTCCCATTAATTTACAAGTGTGATCCTCATGCTTTTAGTGGTTCTTAATTACCCCAGAGACAGATGGCTCGCTCCAGGTCACTATTTCCAGAGAAGGCTTTCTACATTATCTTCAGAAACATCGAAAATAACAAACAAAAGAAAATTTCACATAATTTGAAAGCATATTTTATTTTGTTTTGCTTTGTCACAGGTCTTATGTGATAGCCCAGGTTGGCCTGACTTCACAATCTTTCTGCCTCAGTCTCCCAAGAGCAAAAGCATATTTTATCTTCAATAAATATGGAGAGTATGCTTAAAATTTTCCAGTGCAGAAGAGTTCTTTAAATTTTGAAAGACTAATTATAATTTTTTCAGTGCTTCTTTTTAAGGTTGGATAAAATTAATATTGAACCATGAAGACTATGTTTTCAGCGTAACCCAATTCTGACATATATGTTCAATGGAAACAGGGCAGAGTCCAGTTTCTAAGAAAGAAAGAAAGAAAGAAAGAAAGAAAGAAAGAAAGAAAGAAAGAAAGAGAGAGGAAAAAGGAAGAAAGAAAGAAAGAAAGAAAGAAAGAAAGAAAGAGAGAGAGAGAGAGAGAGAGAGAAAGAAAGAAAGAAAGAAAGAAAGAAAGAAAGAAAGAAAGAAAGAAAGAAAAAAAGAAAGAAAGAAAGAGAGAGGAAAAAGGAAGAAAGAAAGAAAGAAAGAAAGAAAGAAAGAAAGAAAGAAAGAAAGAGAGAGGAAAAAGGAAGGAAGAAAGAAAGAAAGAAAGAAAGAAAGAAAGAAAGAAAGAAAAAAGAAAGAAAGGAAGGAAGGAAGGAAAGAAGGAAGGAAAGAAGAATGACTTTATTTAATTTTCATTGAACTATTTTCCACCTTAATTTAAAAAAAAACTTCCATCAAGGCCTAGGTTCAGTTTTGTTTTGTATTCAGATTGATATCTATCGGTGACTATCAGAGAAATATACATTATTGAACTTACAAACTAGAGTGTTTATAAAGAGTTTATGTGTTAATGTGTAGAGAAGGCTTTTGACAGAATCTCTGAGATCATAAAGGTCTTAAAAACCACAAAACATTAATAATTACTGAAAACCACGTTCCTACTGTCATATGAATGCTTGTACAGCTTTCTTGAAACCCAAATATTAACAGTCTTTGGAGTTTCCCATCCCTTAACATGGCATGTCTTACAGGTGTCTACGGTATGTTCCTACCACAAGCAGATGGGTAGAGATGGCCTGGAAGAGCCCTTGCCATGAGACAGTGTCAGTAGAAGTACTTTGAATTTCATAACCCAATAGAAGCAAGGTACCTGAAAAGCAAAAACTCTTTTGGATGATAGAATATTTATGTCTGCAAGAGTAGTAAGAATGAATGTTCTGTGATTATGTACCAGGTCTTTGGATTTAATCAAATACGTATATATAATACCCTAATTTTACCATAATTACTCCAGAGACAGATGACTCACTCCAGGTCATGACTTCTAGAGAAGGCATTTTACATTATCTTCAGTAACATCCAAAATAACAAACAAACAAAAGAAAACTTCACATAATTTCAAAGTATATTTGATTTTAATATTGTTTTGCTTTATGACAAGCCTCATGAGACAGATAGCCCAGGTTGGTCTGACTTCACAATCTTTCTGATATATATATATATATATATATATATATATATATATATATATATATATGTATACACACACACACACACACACACATACATATATACAGACAGAGACAGGGAGAGATGAGAGATAGAGAGACAGAGAGGGACAGAGGGAGACACACACACACACACACACACATACACATAGAATCCTTATCGCCAAAGACATGTATAACCCATTAAGCAATATGATCACCTGAGTGGCAGTGCTCCAGTCTTCTCTGTAATGATGGGACCTAAGTCTGGAGCCTGGTGTGTTGACCAAACACTTTGGTCCTCATAGACCATGCACAAGGCTTGAAATCTTCTAGCAGTTTTATCATTAAGAATTCAGTAAAATAATCAAAATCAACAACTGTTCATTAGCTAGAAAGCTTGTTTTTATCAGAACATTGTTTTAAATTAAATATGGCAGCATTTAAGAGAATTGAATGTTTTGTGTTAAAAAGGAATCTATTTATGTGATATTTAAAGTTTTGTAGTGCTTGAGATGGAACAGATCAGTCTCATAATTCCAATATAAAATGCATAATTGACTAATTGATTTATACTTGTAGTTTCAGGTTGAAATATTACTAAATTGATCTGCAGTGTTGGAATATTTAAAAGACTTTGATTCACCATATTTATAAATTTAATTCATTTGATTTAAAAGGTTTATTTAATTACTCAGGAAGGTTTTAAGTCAGACAATTGAGGTACTTAAAGAAAATCAGATACATTAAATTTATAAGTGAATTTTAAAATGTCTGAAGAGGTTTAATTATCTGTTTGTAAATGAAGCTAAATATTTCTCTAAGTACCCTTAAAAGCAATTTCTGGAACTTCCTGGATCATAAACAGAATAGAATTTGTAATGAGAAGCTGAAGGATAAACTGGGTTTTGAAATTTGCACCATGAAAGAACAAAACACTAATATTTAAAAAGTACCATCAGCCTGTTATTTTCTGAGCATAAAGGCCACCTTCAAGGACTCTAGAAACCACAGCACAGCACACACTTTCTGTCTGCAGTATAAAGTCACTCCTCACTTCTGCAGAGAAGTTTTCACACTATTTTTATATTTACTCCCAGCACCCTAAAATCATTCAGCTAACTGATAGGATGAAACTCTAACTCCTTTTTTGTCGTCGTCGTCGTCGTCGTCGTCGTCGTCGTCGTCAGCAGCAGCAGCAGCGGCAGCGGCAGCGGCAGCGGCAGCGGCAGCGGCAGCGGCTCTCTATCTCCCTCCCTTCCTCTTTCCCTTCCTTCTCCCTTCCCTCTCTTCCTCACCCTCTTCCTTCCTTTTTTGCTTTTTTTATTTTTTCCTCTCTTCCTTTCTGTGGTGTTTGTGAGGCAGAGTTTCACCATGCTGGCTACATAGCCCTATGGTTCTAGGGTTACAAACTTGCATCAACATGCCATGTGGTTTTGTTTGTTTTTTTCTCCATTTTTGTAATAAAAGTAAAAATGTGGTGTTTGGCAAACAATAGATAGTGATAGGAATTTGGACAGTTTAAGTAATCATACTGCTTGTGATAATTTGTGCTGTCTATGTAAGTTTCCAGAATCACCTAGTGGACTAGCTTCCAAGCACACTTGTGAGGAATGGTGTTAAGTTAATGAGGTCAGAATATCCAAACTAGAGCCAGGCCATCATTCCTGGGCTTGGGCTCTGTACTATAAAAAAAAGAAAACATGACTTGACTTAAGAATTTGTCGCTGTTTCTTTACTGGAAACACAATGAGATTCACTCCCTCAAGCTTCTGACACCGTGACAAATCTGCTGCGATGTACTGTTAACCTGGGCCACCATAAGCCCTTTCTCCTTTAAGTTGCCTCTGTCAGTGTAACTTTATTACAGTAGCCAGAAAAGAAACCAAGACAGAAAATCAGTCCCGAGAAGTGGCAATGCTGCTGTGATGAACATGGGCTTCTGGGGCGTCTGGAGCAGTCTTGTGGCCAGAATGTAGAAGAGTTTGGTGCTTTGGGCACAAAAGGTCTAACATACTGGGCCCTTCTGGTGGGCTTTGGAAGACAAGCTTGCTGAAAGAATTATGGCACTGGAAGTCTAACACTTTTGGAGAGAAATGAGAACTCTCAGGAACTGGAATAGGGGCCATTTAAGCAGTATTTTCAATAATTTGAATATATTCTGTGTGTGTCCTGAGAACTGAATGGAGTTAAGTTTAAAGATAGTGAACTAAGTTTATTTATGTATGTATTTATTTATTTATTTTTATTTTTATTTTGGCAGAAAACATCTCAAGACCAAAGAGCATCCTAGTTGGTGCGGAATAAGTAATTGTTAGAAAAGTCAGCACCACTGAAGATAAACTTCCTGGACTGAACAGGGACAACAGGAAAGGGGTCAGGAGAACAAATGTTCCACTGAAAAGAATAGGAAATGTGAATAGAAAATGGAAATCTAAAAGTATTGTCTGTAAGTGTAAGTATTGTGTTTCTTATAAACAATACAATGTTTTCCTATCACTTAGTCCTTAGTCCGCTGTACCCAGCCTTCTTCCTGGCAGGGAAGCAGGATGGGAAGTGGTCCTGGTGGTCCTTCTGCTCTGTTCAGCAGTCCCATCCGGGCCTCCATCCGGGCCTCCAGACATCACTCTCAGCCTCTTAGGTACCTGCCTTCCCTCCTGCAGTTCCCCTGGGGCCGGTCACGGTCCTCTCTCTCTCCATAAGACAGAGCAACCCAGTCTTCCCAGTTCAGCATTCTAGGGAGTGGATGGTTATGTAGACGATGTATAAGCAACTTTACTTTTGGGTTTTGATTGAACCCAGCAACAAATGTCAGTACCTATATGTGAAGGAACTGAAGGCCCCGTTTTCCTGTGGATTCTAGCACCTGTGCCTCTCCTTTCGTTTCTTACCTGTAGACCCTGCTGTCTCACCACACATTGCTGGGATATCCAGAGCCAACCTATGCTTCCTGCTTGGTGGGAGCTGTAACTGGCTGCTAGAGTCCACCTGTTCCACACTCAGCCCCACAGAGGCACAAGCAGGTTGGCAGGGCTGGACAATCAACACTCTTCTCCTACCATCATCCGCCCACAGTAAGAGTCTGATGTGCTACCCTAGGCCTTCTTTCAGTAGGGTTCATTTACAGGCATGTTTTCTATGCTGCTTCCCAGAATTCCCTAGTGTGGATTGCCAGCCTGACAGTTCATTGAAAACAAACTCTTGGCTGGCTTTCTTCTTTCCTGCCCTGCTTTAGTCTTTGCTCCTAAAGCATGTCTTGTTTCTATTCCACAATCCAGTTCAAAGTCTGTTTCTGACGGGAACCTGAACTGTAAAGGATTTTTTTTTTGGAACCAAATGCCATTTTAATGAAATTAATTAGGCATAGAATTTAGTTAGCCCTTATTTTTCTTAAGGGAAAGGCAAGTACTTACTGTAATACTACTGAATCTACGACTTGGGCCGAGTGCTTCCTACACTCTCTTAAAGGAAAATGTGCTTTGACAGTGAAGTGGATCAAGTAAAGGTCTCCTGGGTACTAGACAAGTACATGATTCCTCGAAATTTGGTTTCAACCATTAGAAGTTTAAGAAATCCCATTGAACCCTAACCTTTCTAAGAAAATCAACCCCCAGCTATGCTGCTCCCAACTTAAGGTAGGCACAAAAGGGTGGTGATGGAAGTGAAGAGAGGATTCACACTCATAGCTCTTCTCCCATTGTCTACAGGCAATCCAAGAGGTGATTGCACTAATGGTTTCCTGCCCAACGTTTCTAGGAGGCCAAGTACACTCCTGGGCCTAATGGATGCTAATGAAGGAGTTTATTATTCCCCAGACTAAAGGTTTCCTGTCTGTTCATAAATCACTGGTGTTTGGTGACTCACTTGCCTCCAGGAAGTTCTCTTCAAGACTTTTAAAAATCTCTAACCACTGACCAGGGAGTGGCTTTCTCATCTAAAGGATGCAATCTATTCCTGCTGACATGGGGCTCTCTAATGCAAGCATTATAAAGTATTCATAACCTCCTCCCCTTGCCTCAGAATAGAACCCACATCTCCACTTGGGGAATCTATTAGAGCTTTAAATGCCTCCAGAGTGGCTCTGTCCCCTCCCGGCTAATAATTGTTCCTCTGGCTTCCTGTGAGGGTGACTCTGGGACGCTCTGCTCTTCTTTTCCATCTGTCCCTTTACATTTGCTCTCACCTCATCTCCCGTCTCACTTTCCCCCTCAGCCTGGTTTACAGTTCTTCTTCTAGAGGTGGTTTCAGAGTTGCCTTCCCTGGAGGGGGTGGGGATTAAATATTCATGAAGAGATGATGTGGGATCCAGAAGAAGGCACACAGAATATACAGTAAACCGCCAGGTCTACAGCCTCCCAACATGTAGTCATCCTGAAGCTGGATAGCCAGGTTTACACTTAGGCATGATTTTTATCCTTTGTCATTAGATTAGAATGTGATTACTTTCCACAGACAAAATAGCACCTTTGGGTACTAAGTAATATAATTTACTTCATAAATAGCATCAAAATACCTTCATTAGATGCAAGCGTCTAGGGAAAAACAGCATTTTATTAATATTTTAGTATTGACTCTATTTTATTACATTTAATCAGAATGAGATTTTTGATAGCAACCCAGAGGTATACGCTAACCTTTTGTCCATGCTGAGGCAATCTTCCTGGAAAACAATATTCCTGTTTTTGTTTTTGTTTTCACCCAGAAACCAACCTATTTGCAATGGATTATTTTCAAAGCCACAGGGGCTGCACATTTAGTTTGATATCTGGGTTCCTAGTGGCTCCTTTCTCTTGATAGCTTCCTAGTAAAGAGAGTGGTGAAGGTAATCGGGTCCTTAGACAAAGCAGCTGTGAGGATGCTAAATCTCTTCCTTTTACTTCCACTCTTCTGTTTTACAGACACTTGCTTGATATAGGGCATATACTAGTCAGGAAAAGGAAATGTCCTTTCTTGTGGATTTGGAAGATGTGAGGAATAGACCAAAGAAACAATTCATGCTCTCATGCTCAAAAAGGGGCAGAGTCCATTAGACGGCACAGGATTTCAGGGTGCCCGTCCACCAAGCCCTGAGTTATGCTCCCCCTACAACCTGAGCCTCCGTGAAGCCAGTCTGTCACACGTGGACATTTTGATTTTTTTTCTGAAGATAAAAATAGGATAGCAACTCATTTCCAGTTGAGGCATAAAAAGAAATACTGCGAAATAGAGAGCAGACATTAAAGGTCATTGTCAAAGCTGGCTCTGCCACTTACTGGCAAGGTGTCAACTTGGTCAAGTTCAGTGATGTCTGCTTCTTGATGTGTTGTACTGTAAAATGATGACAAGGTTATTTACCCCCTCGGTTCTTTTTAAGGCTAAAATGAGTTAATATTTGTTATACAGCTGGTAGAGTCTTTCTGGCACAGAGTGGGTGACATATAGATACAAGGTATTTGGCCTGATGCCCTAGCTAAGCTGGATATTTCATTGCTGTTGAATTGGTTGGCTAACTTCTGCTGAAACCACGCTAAACTCTCGAACTTCTACTGCCCTGAGGGACCCTTTGAACTTTGGTTATTGCTTTCTCTATAGTCTTTTCTTGTGGCAGCTGATACCTTACTCACAAGATTTCTACTGTATAGATTTTCCCCTTGGGGACAAAAGAGCACTTCCAGTTCTTCTTTCAGAGGGTACCCTATAGACATTTGAGAATATGCACCATTTGATGATATTTTTCCACTAGCTTTATATCTCAAAACTGTAATTTTCTTTCACAAAACAGATTCCTGGGTGGCTTTCATGCGACTCAGTTTATTAGGACACCATACCAGTTCCTCGTCCATGTTATGTAGCTTTGATTCTCCCAGCCATTCTTGATTTCCTTCCATGGCATTTTTTTTTGTACCTATGATAGGTTAAACTGCTCAGATGTGAATAAATGCCATGCTGGGGATGTACAACTGGAATGTGCAAGCATCATTGGAGACAGAAGAAGACTGCACAGATTCTGGTTCTAAAGATAAACAATCATCAGGCCACGGAATGTAAGATTTCAGATAACGCTCTCTTGCATTGGATGTACAGAGAGAGCATCTTTGAGTCGACACTGAGAGGAGTTCTCAGGCTTCAGGGAGACCAACTGTGCGTGTTTATGTGTATTTGGGAAGAAAGCTCTAAATGGAAGAAATGATCTGAAGTGGAAACTTAGCTGGTCTGATAGCAAACAGCAGAGAGAAAGCTCAAGGCTCACATGGAGGAAATTCTGAGAAGACTGAGTACAATTTGGTGTTGGTTTCTTGATAATGTGGTAGACTCTGAAACCTTTCTTCCTGCCTCTGGAAAAACAAAGATCAAAATCAAATGTTCTCCAGGTGGTAAAGGACACTTCCCAGTTGCTATGGCTAATCCAATCTCATCACCCTTTAGATTTGGAATCACCCAGAAGACATTGGTGGGTGAGGGTGATTACCAAAGACCTACCCTGAATGTGGCTATCAAAGCCATAGGCCATAGGGTGGGTTCCTAGGTCTAAGTGAAAAAGTAGAGATTAAGTTGAGCACCAGTCTACATTCTTCTCTGCTTTCTTACTCTGGATACAGTATAACTAGCTTCCAGATGCTTAGGTCATTACAGCTAGAGTGGCTTTTGCCAGCATGGCTTGCTGTCATGATTAGTATACACTTATGCCTTGACTTTAAGTCATGCCTCTTCCTTAAATTGTCTTTGTTGGACATTTTGTCACAGAAATGAAAATCAATCTTTCCAGTCTTTTTTTTTCCTCTTTTTTTAAGGAAACCAATACTCAACATTAAGTCAGACTGTGTTTATGTACTTAGATTATAAGACATCTGAGTAGGAGTGGTTTTTGTTTGTTTGGTTTTGTTTTTTAGTTTTGAGTATCAAGTTGACTAAATATAATTATTTTCCCCAATTCTATGTTTACCTGGAGTGTTTGGTTATTTGTTTGTTGTTTGTATTGTTTTCACAGACTGCATTCTCCTACCTCTTTTCCTGAACACACCATATTTTCTGCAGTATCTCTGAGAAATTTTGATTTTCCTGTAAACAGTCTCATACTCCAGCAGCTAATGGAGTACTTTGACCTTCTAGCATATGATTAAATCTCCACATCAGGTATTTACCACTCTTGAAATTCCTTACCTACTTCCATGTCTGCTGCCATCGTCTTAGGCCTCTTGTAAAAAGAAACCTCATTCTGTGTCATTTAGAGTGGTAGAGTTCTACAGGGACATTTCCAAACATGCCCAGGAGGCTCCAGTGGAGAACCACTACTGGCTCATTCATTCATTTATTCATTCATTCATGTTTTTAGTGAATTTTTGAGTTGCTGCTGTGTGTCAATCTCGTGATGGATCTACCTTTGTGTAACACTAGAACAGGAATCCACTCCATTGCAAGGTTAGGCATTGCATGGATCATCTTTAACACAATGGTAACTTCTTCATTATATAAAGAAGTGTCTATAACATCTATTGATTCTACAAGTATTGTCTAATGTTAAACTACCAGTCAAACAAGCAACTGTGGAGGTTTAAAAATGTAGTTACAGTACTGGATTTCTGAATGCTCAAGAACAAAAATTAACAATAAATGCCCAATTAATTCAAGTGTCTCTGGTAGTACTTACTTAGCTTTCACCATGTGGCTTTGCTACAGCTTTCCTTCTGAACATGTGACATGTGACATGTGACATGTAACATGTATGCTTTGCAATGCTCACACCACCATGAACCACAAACAAATGCTGTCCAGAGCTCCTCAGCTCAGAACGGGGACTATTTTGCTCCAAATTTTAGTGTTCTACTTTATGTTCAAAATTTTCTGCTCTTATAGAAACAAAGTGGTTTAATTACAGAAAACAGGGTTTTTAATATCTTTCCTACTACCATTCCTCAGCATGTAAGTATCAAAACAGTACATATTTGGATCATATTAGAATGTTTGATTTGAAAAATTGCTGTTTGAGTTGCTGGTACGTTTATTAAAAATCATTAAATGAGTTTTGGCTTGGAATTAGGAAAGAATTTCCAACACTTTTTGAATTGGCTCTAAACATACTCCTGCCATTTGTACTATGCATTTATGTGAAGCAGTGCTTTCAGTATTAACAGTCAAAATCAAATTATCAATCAACTCTGAAAAAAAAAAACTAAGATGCTCTGTGCCCTTTGGTATCAAATACTCAGTGAAGATTTAATTCCTCATGTAAAAATAAAAAGCCTGTGATGTCATCAACAAGGACATTTATGTTTGTCTCTAATGAATGTTAAAATTGGGCCTGGGGTTGAGAAGAAGAGAGGTTCCAGTAGGAGAGTGAAGGGGATTCAACAGGGTAATGGAGGCTGAAAGAACTAAAATTTATTACATATATGTTCAAAATTGTCACCTAATAAAACAGGGACCAATTACAATTTTCTTTAAAAGAAAACACTTAGGAGAGATAGCTCAGTGGGTGAGAGAGATTGCTGTGCAGACATGAGGCCTGAGCTTTGCTCTCCAGCACCCACGTGAAAGCCAGGTGTGGCCATACATGCTTGAAAACTCAGTCCTTCCAGTGGTCAGGGTACAGGAAGAGATAGTGGAATTACTGATGCTGACTGTCAACCTGTCCAGCAACCAAGCCTGTCTCAAAATAGAAAGTCAAAAGCAATTGGGGAGGGCATGCTTCTCTGGCATGTGCTTTGCATGCACCTGCTCATGTGCATGAAAATGTACACATATAAAAATAGCACATGCACACACAGAGCACTCAAAATACAGTTAAATGCTAACATTATGTGGATACCAAAGAATTGCTTGAAATTTAATTAATTAATTAAATTTCTTTTGGATTAGCATTAAGTGTTTGATTTTATGCCTACATTATATAACTGTATTCTAGGATACTTGATTTTTTTTCTGGTGTGCAGCATTTGTAAATGCAAAAGTTTAAGATTCTGTTTGATGCAGAATAGAAGATATCCAAGCTTTGTTTTTTTACTTTTATGATTACCTGTCACTAACTAGTTTTTATTTTCTCTCCAGGGTTTTCACTCACCCCCTGGGACATCAGTTTGACTAATCTGAACCATTGTTGTAGCGTATAGTGCTGTGGATCTGCATTCACTTTGTCTGCGTTACCCTGTTTTAATTTTTTCATGGTCAGCGTTTCTCCCTTACTGAGGCAGTGATAAACCTACAAGGGATGTGGTTCTTTTGGGGGGGTGGGTATGCTTTTTTTTTTCAGTATATGCATTACTGATTTTATTTTCTTCTGGTGTAACTTAACAACCTAAAACATACAGTGAGTCTTTGTATAGCTGCTTTGATTTCATAGCTGACAAGGCATTAATGCCTCTCATTTGTCTCTGTTTATCAAGTAAAAGCTCAACCATATTCAGCTATTTAGTCATAGATTATCATTCAGTTCCTTCCGTATTGGTCCTTAAGACCAACAATCCTTTTCATCTGCTTTTTTTTTTTAATTTTTTTATTAGGTATTTTTCTCAATTACATTTCCAATGCTATCCAAAAAGTCCCCAATACACTCCCCACCCCCAGTCCCCTACTCACCCACTCCCACTTTTTGGCCCTGGCATTCCCCTGTACTGGGGCATATAAAGTTGGCAAGTCCAATGGGCCTCTCTTTCCAGTGATGGCCGACTAGGCCATCTTTTGATACAAATGCAGCTAGAGTCAAGAGCTCTGGGGTACTGGTTAGTTCATAATAATGTTCCACCTATGGGGTTGCAGTTCCCTTTAGCTCCTTGGGTACTTTCTCTAGCTCCTCCATTGGGGGCCCTGTGATCCATCCAATAGCTGACTGTGAGCATCCACTTCTGTGTTTGCTAGGCCCCGGCATTGTCTCACAAGAGACAGCTATATCTGGGTCCTTGCAGCAAAGTCTTGCTAGTGTATGCAATGGTGTCAGAGTTTGGAAGCTGATTATGGGATGGATCCCTGGATATGGCAGTCTTTAGATGGTCCATCCTTTCTTCACAGCTCCAAACTTTATCTCTGTAACTCTTTCCATGGGTGTTTTGTTCCCAATTCCAAGAAGGGGCACAGTGTCCACACTTTGGTCTTCGTTCTTCTTGAGTTTCATGCGTTTAACAAATTGTATCTTATATCTTGGGTATCCCAAGTTTTTGGGCTAATATCCACTTATCAGTGAGTACATATTGTGTGAGTTCCTTTGTGAATATTTTACCTCACTCAGGATGATGCCCTCCAGATCCATCCATTTGCCTAGGAATTTCATAAATTCATTCCTTTTAATAGCTGAGTAGTACTCCATTGTGTAAATGTACCACATTTTCTGTATCCATTCCTCTGTTGAGGGGCATCTGGGTTCTTTCCAGCTTCTGGCTATTATAAATAAGGCTGCTATGAACATAGTGGAGCATGTGTCCTTCTTACCGGTTGGGACATCTTCTGGATATATGCCCAGGAGAGGTATTGCTGGATCCTCTGGTATTATTATGTCCAATTTTCTGAGGAACCGCCAAACTGATTTCCAGAGTGGTTGTACCAGTTTGCAATCCCACCAACAATGAAGGAGTGTTCCTCTTTCTTCACATCCTCGCCAGCATCTGCTGTCACCTGAATTTTTGAGGGTATGCTTTTTAAAATCGATCAAATTGCATACATGTAACCATAAGATAGTCACCATTATTAATTGATTACCATTCTAGCAAATGACAAAACGCTTAATACAGTTGTGTATGTGATGTCATATTGCACAACATAGGAGACAATGGAGATGGGTAACATCTTTCTGCTCAGTGAGGTGTTAAACCTATTCCAACTGGCTGAAACCTGGGGAAGATACCACCATTGGTATACAGCTAAATTCTCAACAGCTGGTTCTCCAGAGTGTTGAAGAATTTTCAAACTGTTCTGATTCTATGGCACGATCTTATAGCACAACTACTTTTAAGCTGATGATGTACTACTAAGCGTTTGAAATAGTTGTTGGGTACTGACAAGATGGCTCAGTGGTGAAGAGTACTTCCTTCTCTTGCAGAGGATGCGAGTTCAGTCTCCAGTACCTACACACCCATGTATACCTCCCCTGACATATACATGTGATTTATACAATTAATATTTAAAAAAATAATATTTCACCATTGCTATGATTTTTTTCTTTAAATACATATAGCAGATACATCTTGGGAGCAATGACGATAGTAAGATATCATAGAAATAACCAGTAAGTATTATATTTGGTGTATTCATTACCTTTTGAAAAATACATAATGACTTTGTAGAGCTTAATTTTTAATAGTAGTATTTAAGGATAACCTCTCAGAATTGCTGAAGATTTAGCAATTAACTGGAAGGAAGTGATTTTAATGAACTCTAGCCTAACATCATAAACTCAGTTTATAACACAATTTACAGGAATATCAGATAGGATGTTGTATGACATTGTTTGGAAATTCAGAAAAGAACCACTTTTTGTACTGATATAACCAAGGGGATTTTCTTTCCCTTTTAAGATTAATTATGTTTTATTTTTTAAATTTCCATACAATATATTTTGATCATGTTTTCCCTTCCCCAACTCTTTCTCCCTCCCTCATCTTTCCCACCTCCCTATCCATCCACAGCTAACATTTGGACGATGCTGTTTTCATGAATTCAGTCTATTCCTTCATCACTCAACTGTTAATCCCCATGTTCTGTCCATTTAAGTCTTTCTTATGTTCTGGTTCCTCCTTAGAATGTTCTGTGTGTCTTCTAATGTGTATCACTTAGCCTAGCCACTAACGGTTGTCTGAGTCAGGTCACCTGCAAAAAATTTCAAGTGGTCTATGGTTCTATGTCTATGGTTCAGTAACAACAATAATGACAACATCTAACTCAGCTAAACTCTGTATCCTCAGATCTTCTATTTGTACATGTGTGCAAATGCCACACACACACACACTGCAGAGTCAGAGTCACTTTAAGATTTATTTAGTTAAAGATCCAGAAATGTGACAGATGCACTGTTGTTTCAAAGAACAAGAGCAGATGCAGAATGCTTTCCTGATGTTTCCCATGGTCTCATCTCCGATGAGTGAGAAGGGGCTTCCAGCTCATAGTAATACTTTCTAAGGTAAAGGCTCCAGGAAGCTTAATTTTGTGCCAAAAACAGTTTCACTATATATTAAGTCTTTCATTGCTGTCTGGAACTTACTTATCTAATTGAATTTATACGCTCAATTCTTCTCTTTCAAGGGATGTTTGCAAACTTTAGGCTCTGCTGGTTATTGACCTAAGCCCATATCATAGTATACTCTTCTGAACCAGGAAACAAAGCAGGAGATGTGTGGCCGTTGAGCCTATCCCTCTTAGCTCTCAGCTCTCTAGCATCTTGAAAAGCCCATTCATTCCTAGTACCGAACAGCGCATTATTGCTCCTTAGCACTGCCTTCAGTTGGCTGCGCAGAGATTTGTTGGGTACAGTGGAGTATTGTGGTAGACCTTACTTTGCTATAGGCACAGATTTCAAATCTGCTGTGTTATAGTTTCCTTTTCATCATCCCTTAGTGCTCACATTTCAAAACAATCAAATTTCATTGAATTTTTTTTCACCAAAGGCATAGAGGCCTAATATAATCATTTGTGTCTGCGAAAGAAGAGGAGAACCATCCAATTAAAATAACTTCAGTTCATGAGAGACTAAGTTTATAAAGGGAAAAATACCACTATAAATGACAATAAAATGCGTTCCTCTCTTCTCTGCCATCACCAAGCCATAGTCTCAATGCTGTACTTCCCTTCATCCATCTCTAGAGGACTTGGTCAGTGGTTACTGCAGCTCTAATGTTTGCCCCCACTTACAATACAGGATCAAGCAGATAGGTAATATATATTTAATTACAATCAGTTAAGATGCTCAGCTTCCCTATGCCATCAATTGTCTGAGTCTCTTCCAAGTGCAAGTGACAATGGCTAGTTTCTAGTTACAGAGAGCTTGGAATATGTAACATACATGTCCTCATTATGTGTGTACAAAGGAGGGATGTTTCTCATACATCCCATCATTTCATCCACCATTACCATATGAACAAAAAAATACTGTTTAGTTCTATTTTCTGATGAAGCATAAAAGACATATTATCTTTACAGACCGGGCCATTGTAAGAGGTAGGCCAGAATGTAAATCGAATTTTTATTCTTCAAATCTAATGGACACACGCTCATCAGTGGAGTATTGCCCAAGTCTATAGAATTCTCCACTTCTGATCCCTATACTTTCCAAAACAAAAAACAAATTTTACTTATTTATTTTTGAGACAAGGTCTCATTATAAAGCCTAGGTTAGCCTGGATCTTTCTATGTGGTCCAGGCTAGCTTTGTATTGCCTATCTTCATGCCTCAGCATACCAGGTACTGGGATTGCAGGTATATGCCACCATGCATGTCTAAAATATCTTTTAATCTACTGCTCTATGTCATCTTACTCTGAGGCTCAGGACCCAGGGCATGACATTTGCTGTAATACTGGTAAATGGTGAGATTTGGTAGAGGGTCATGGATTTTTTTAATTGATTAATTAATCAATTAATTCACTTTACGTCACAATTGCTCTCCCCTCCTGCCTCCGACAGTCTCTCCTCTGCATTTTTAAGTGGTCACCAGGTTTACACGCACCTTCCATAATGTAGACTAGAACATTCCACTCAATTTGATTTATACTCCACGTTGCCCGTGGATCTAGGTGAGGCCTTGGAACTGTTTTTTGGCTGATGGGATGTGAGCAAACATGACATGGGAAAGGTGGCCATATTTCGGGTAGTCCATGCTCATATCCCTGTACAATTTTAGAAAGAGAATGGCAGGCCATCTTGCAGAGATATGCAATGTGTCGAGGTTACTAGATTCCTGTGTCTGATTAGGAGATTCATCCAGGAGACCTGCCCAGACTGTTGAATGTGGCATTAATCAGAAATGTTCATTATGTTAAGTCACTGTACTTCAGAGTTGTTCCAGTTGGTGGTATACTCTGAGGAGTGTGTCTGTCTATAAGGATGCTGTGTGTGTGTGTGTGTGTGTGTGGTGGGGGTCGGGGGGAGTATGGCCCTAAATACTTCTTAGTAGCAATTATATTTCATCTGAATGGCTAATATGTACCTGCTGATGTTTCCTTAAAAGAGTGTAGAATTTTAAGCCTGTAGAGCTAAAATGCAGGCCCAGCAGCCCATTGTGCTAGGAGCTGACATTGAATGCAATTGATTGTAGCCACACCAGGAGCAGGATAGACAAGGTAAATGAATTATGAATTCCAGGGGAAAAGAGCCTGCAATAGCTGCTGTTTCATTTCCCTCTTAACCCCCTGTGACTGTAAACACGCTTATAGATATATTTTATTAATAATTGTTTTGATGTATTTGGATTTTGCAAGTGGCTATTGTAGCTAGGGGATTTCTGGACACCCCTCTAGCTAATCAGATTAGAGACACAAGCACTGCAGTGACAGACGAGTGTGTATATGAAAAGACAAATGGAAAGTCTCTCCCTCACCAGCACTTGTGACTGGCTGTTTGTTCAAAAATCACAGCTTTAGACTTCTCTCCCACTGTGCTCTCCTCACTTCTGTCGACAAATGATGGACTTCAGGCTGAAAATTATACGAGAGATCCTTAACAAACGGATATCTCTCAAGGGACGTCAGCGGAAGAAAGCACTTCAAGATTCACTTTATGCTACTTGAAGAACGATATTGCTGGTGTTATATACTGGAAGAGCTCTAACTACCAGGATGGACGTTAAAAGATGTGTTCATTTTATGAAGAAGGCAGATCATGTAGATCATTAGCAGCTCAGCTAGGTCTGGAGAAGACAGGCTTCTCATGGGTTGCAGACCTCATAGCAACCAAGAGTGTGTACATACATCCAGCTTCTTCCTTCCTTTCTTTCTTTCTTTCTTTCTTTCTTTCTTTCTTTCTTTCTTTCTTTCTTTCTTTCTTTCTTTCTTTCTTTTACTTCACTTGCTTATTGTTTGAGAGGGTTAGCCTATGAACATTATGGTAGGCATGGTGGCAGGCTTGCTGCTAGTGCAGTAGCTGAGAGTTTACATCTGGTCCACAATTGCAGGCAAGAGGGAGAGGAGGAAAGGAAGGGGGAGGGGGAGGGAGAGAGAGAGGAAGGGAAGGGGAGAGAGAGAGAGAGAGAGAGAGAGAGAGAGAGAAGAGAGAAGAGAGAGAGAGAGAGAGAAGAGAGAGAGAGAGAGAGAGAGAGAGAGAGAGAGAGAGAGAGAGAGAGAGAGAGAGAGAGAGAGAGCAGAGACCTTGCCTAGCAGAGATGGTGCCTATCATGGACTTATGAAATATGAAAGCCCACCCCAAGTGACACATCTTTTCTAACAAGGCCACAACCTGCCCCCCAACAAGGTGATACCTCCAAATCTTTCCTACACAATCCAACTGGGAATCAGACATTCAAATATATGAGCCTTTTGGGGGCATTCTTATTCGAACCAGCACACTAAAGAGGTAGGAATTTCTAGTCTGAAGCTTTGTTTTCAAGGACAGCTCATAGTATAGTCTGACCAAGCTCTGCATCACCCTAGACCTCAGAGCAGTGCCTATCTAGGCAGTCCATCCTATATAATCGCCATGGCATACTACTTGTTGCTTCATAAATAGATTAATTTTCAGCCCTTATATTTCTTTCTTCCTTCTTCTGTTTTGTTGGTGACAATATCTCAGAGCCTACTATAGTATCTGGCACAGTCAAAGCATTCACTTGATGTGACTAGAGATGACAGAAAGTGGGGGCAGGATTAATATTGCAACAACAGGGAGTTAGAGTAAAACATGAAGAATCTTAACAGGGAAACAGAACATAGCCTGGGCTAAGTCTAGGACACAGGAATGTGTTCATTGTGTTATTAGAGCAATAAATAGATGTGAGCATGTGGAGGGATGGAGAATGTGTTTTGTGGATTGATCACTAGGCATAAGTAGAATTACAGAAAAATCTTCATTGAGACTTTTAGAATAAATCTGTTGCCTCAAAGATAGTTGTAAAATGCCTTTTTGTGGTCTAATTGTATACAGCAAAGCAAACAGATACTCTCTGATACTTTGGTTATCTGGTGTGGTTCATCTTTATTATGCTCTTCTTATGCCTATAAAACACGTGTATAAGATCACTAAGTAGCCTCTGAATGTCTGCACACCCAGATCTCAAATCATATGCAGAAGCTAAGCTTATGAATGAAATTAGGAAACTTGGGAGTAATGCTTCATGAAGGCTTCATGGTGATGAAGGCTTCATCCTGTGGTGCCGCACACTTGTTTTTTCTCTTTTCTTCGTTCACTCTCACCCTCCACCTTGAAGAATACCGTGGAAAGAGGAATGGCTGAAATATCAGGAAAGGAGATCCTCATTAAGAACCTGCCCATGGTGGTGTTCTGATCTAAGAATTCTAACCCTAAGAACTGTGAGAAGTCAGTATTAATCATTGAGTTCTTGTTATAACAGACAAACGGACTAAGAAGCAAACCGAAACACAAGGCACAGATTCATTTGTCACTTGGTCGCTGTAGCTTACCATTCCTGGTCCCAGGATGGAATACTTACGAGCCAAGAACGATTTGGGGGAGATAGATGTGCTTGTGTCAGACATAATGTTAGTGTTTCCTTGTGGACGAGAGTCCACCTTGCTTGGATTCCTGTGGGTTCAGTCTTGGAGACAGCTAGAGGAACAAGGCTGAATATCGTTCTGATGGGGTGGCTGTAAAACAAGCCACTGAAGCCACAGTTTTATGGACTTTTGGTAATCTGATCTGATTGTTTGATACCAAGTCAAGAGAGTTAGGAAAGAACATGTCCCTCATTCTTTCACACTCTTGTTCCATGTGAAGGGCAGTCCTAGCTTTGATTCATCTCCTTCTTGAACAAAAGCAGAGGGAGAGGTAGTCTACCTTCAGTACACTTCCTTAGTTCCCTTAAAGAGGCTTTAAGAAAGCTCTGATCTCCTTTGTCTCTAATTTTCCCCCAAAAGCAATAACAACAATCACTAATATATACATAGTGACTGCTAATAAATGGTTTGCCTTTGGGTTAATGCTTTTCAGAAACAAATTCAATAGGCTGTCTCCCTCTGCCTGTCTGTGCATCTGTCTGCCTAAGAGGAAATTTATTATAGGAATTGACTCATATCACTGGAGTTCAAGAATTCCCAGAATCTTTCATCTGGAGGACTAATGATCAAAAACCAAGAAAAAAAATTCAGTTTGGGTTCAAACGAATAAGAAGAAATAGTTGATATTCCCAGCACAAGAAGAGAGGCCTTTAATCACCTTTTAGCTCTCTTTTGCTTTCAAAGTTGCTTACCTAAATTGGTATGATAATCTTCTTTACTCAGTTTATCTTTTAAAATGCTAATTTCTTCTAAAAACACGGTCACAGGCATATCTAGACAGAATGTTTTCCTAGTTATCTGGTCATTCCTTAATCCAGTCGTGTCAACACATAAAACTAGTAATTGTCTATTTTTAGTAATTTATTCTCTATGAACCAATTTCTAAAAAGTTGTTATACAGACCAGGGGATTATGTACTGAGACTTTAAGGAACTTCCCAGAGGTGTACAGGGAAAGCCTGATAGTCATCTGAGGATTCTTGCTATATCTTGTCCCTAAATGTAATGCTAATAGCCTGTACCTCCATCTTGAAGGAAATAATTCACACATTTACGTTTTCATCATTGTAATTCTCTATTGGATACACACAATTTGATGATCACAGACATAACTATGTGAAGATCCTGTGCAGTGATTTTTTTTTCAGGTAGAGCATGGGCATCATGAGAATGTGGTAATCTTGGTACCCACTCAATGGATGGCCTGAAAGCAAATCCTAGAATAGCACTCATTAGCAATGTAGCTCGAACTTGTTTGCTCATCTTTGAGAACCGTCATAATGCAGCTCAACGGGTGTGAGGCTTAAGAGACTGGGTGTGCGTCAGACAGTGCAGAACCTGGTATGTGCAAGAGCTCGGCCGATGCTTGCAGTAATTTCTCTTGAACTATGTGTGTTTGAATTAATAATGTAAGGATATGCAGTGTCTCACCATTTACAGATCGTATGCTTCTAATTTAGAGACTGCAGAGATGATTGACAACAGTTTCATATATTTGTGGGCAGAAATTTAAAAGATGAAGTATGTCTGGGAATGGAGATTAAAAGGATTTCAAATGGAATGTCATTACCACACCGACATTCTCTACCTTGAGCTCTAGTTCTAGTAATGTTCCTAAATATTTGGGTTCACAGATAGGTGATGCTTGTAGGAGAGCTAGAATTCATATTCCCATCAAACATACATACACAGGATAGTATGCACATAACTAGGGATTCACAGTAACATTGCTGTGGGGGTTCTCTGAGAGCAATGGAGCTGTTCTCTGCTCTAGGTGAACTTGGGGGCTAGGGTTCTGAGAGACTCAGTGGTCACTGAAGGCACTCTGAACTTGAGAGTGTCTTGTCTCCATTTTGCACAGTGATGAGTGAAGATCATGGAAGAACCAGCAATCAGATAAGCAGCTCCCTGCATTGTGGAAGGGACTCACAAAAGAGCTGCCATTTTAGTCTTTGGCATCACTGTGTTGTGTTGGAAATGAGCCTGATCAGCTTAGGTCATATGGAAAGTAGACACTAATTTCAGGCGACTGTTGTCGGTTAGTTGAATCTAAGTGGGAAGGTGGGTAGGTGGGTCTTGTGAAAGCATGCAGAACCAGGAAAACCTGGAGTTGAGAGTGGGCACAAGGTTTGGGATAGGAGTTGAGGTAGGGATTGGAGGGAACCCCAAAAATATTCCAACTGAAGGAATAACCAGGAAGTTAAAAAAACAAAAAACAAAAAGTGCACTTCAAAAGAAACCAATCCACCACCATCAGCAGCAAAAATAATAACAAACATACAAACCAACCAACCAACCAACCAACCAACCAACCAACCAACCAACCAACCAACCAACCAAGGCTGGCTTTGAGGAGTTCTGTTTCTGAGCTTACCAGTTAGGTAGGAGATTATTGCAAAACCTTGGCTCTCTCAGGATTTGACTACCAGTTCTACCAGGCTATGTAGACATTGTGCTTTCTCTGGACCTATAACAGTTGACCTATACTACAGGCTCTGCCCTTGCTCCTTCCTCCTGTCAACACCCTGCACAGTCCATCCATATGGCCAACAGTACTTGGCTTGGGGGCCTCTGATGACTCTTCCCATCAGGAGGTCTTCTTTCATGGTTGACTCTGAAGTTGACTGTGAGTTTTTTAGGTAGAAAAGAAGGGGAGACACAGCAGTAGAGGGGATCTCCTGGACAGATACTAAAAGGATAAAAGTAATTACAGGGTGAATGGCAAAAAGATTGGGGCTAGATGTGTGTGTTTTGTTTTCCATAAAGAAGAGTTCATATGTCTTTAAAGGTGGTTTTCTAAGTGATCTCCCCAGGAGCTAAACCTGCTTGGGAAGGGGCTCATGCAGGTCTCAAATCTCCCACTGGAAGTGAAACTGGAACAGTGACAGTTGAGGGTTTATATATAAGGCTTAATTTAAATAAAGGGCTCTATACCTTTAAAAGGCTCTTTAAAAATCTGTTAGATGCCACAGAGACCAAAGGAAATGTTAAAATAAAAGATCTCTCTGAGCCAGTCTGTATTGAAAAGATAATGCTGGCCGCTGAGGCCTAAGGACAGCAGTGTGAAGGCCAGCTGAGGCCCACTTCCAGCTCAGCATGACTGACTGAATGCTCTGCGAGTATGGGATGGCTTTATGTCTATGCTGCCCAACATAGAAGCCACTAGCTGCATGTGGCTACTGCATATTTGAAAGAAGTAGAATTCATAATATTATTTAATTTTAAGTAAAACATGATGTGTGACTAATAGCTACCATTTGGGGCATTGTGTACATACATATGTCACTGATCTCCCACCTTCAGCAAGGAATGTGCCACACACACGCCTAAATTCCAACACATTGAGACCGGGACCAGATATGGCGCAGAAGAGTGCCACTGGTGTGTTTGAAGTCTTGAAGGTTGGGGTGGTTTGTTATAAAAGCTGCTGAAAGCAATGTGCTTTTTGACTCAAAGGGACTTTTCTCAGTTACATTATAGATGAACAGTATTTCAGGCTCAAAGTTACCAACTGACATCCTTTATCTGATTATCTAAGTATTACGTAACAATTTCGCAAAATTTGGAATTAGCTTTGGATACTAAAAAGGAAAGAATCAAATAATAACATTTGGATGTTTTCTCCCTGAATTCTTAATGCATAGTTGTACACACAAGATCTACTGATTGACTTTCAGGTTCTCAGCACTTTGGTCATTTAAGTGGTGTGTAATTGTACATGTTTTGGTGTTGATGTATTCGTAAGCATGTTTATGTGCAGATGTTCTGGCAGACATACATCCAGATTAGGTGTCTTCTTCAATCATCCTATACCTTACCTTGTGAGGCAGGTTATCTCATTGAACCTGGATGTCACTGAGTTTGCCAGGTTTGTTGACCAGATGGCCCTTTTCCTTCTCCCCAGCATGGGTGGTATAAGTTGCCTCACCCAGCTTTTTTTAGTGTGATGTCTGAGCTCACTTTCTCTTGCCCAGACACCAAGCACTTAGCTACCTGAATGAGTCCTTTCCCTAGCCTGCCCCCTGTCTCTCTCTCTCTCTCTCTCTCTCTCTCTCTCTCTCTCTCTCTCTCTCTCTCTCTCTCTCTCTCTCTCTCATTATTAGTGTGTGTAGGGGAGTGTGGGGAATTGTTCATCTCTCCTTCTACCACGGGTTTCAGAGAACTGAATTCAGGTCTTCGGGCTTGTTCAGCAAGCATTTTTACCCACTAAGATATCTTGCCAGCCCCTTATTTAATGCTTTCTACAGTACACAAATTGTGTAGATTCTTTCTTTGTCAATGTAGAAGAAACTAAGGTAAGCAGACCAGTCCCTTGCTCACCTGAGTCAGGAGTCTGGAATTGATAATACTTTTCTTTTCTTTTTTTCCATCTACTTGGATTTATTCTTACTTTCTTCAGAAAAAAAATAGGGAAGAGGATTGGGATGGCCAGGGAAGCAACTCATAAACACTGTGAACAGGATCCAAGACTCCAAAACTTGGGTACTACTTCAGCTTCAGATCTCTAACAGACTCTTCCCCCGCCTCGCACACCCCGGTTTTCTTTTCAACAAGACATCCAGGTCAGCAGCAGAGGTACCTCGGGTCCGCACTCAGATTGTGAACACTGGGATGGAAGGGGAAAGTCCAAAAAACGGGAGCTGAGAGGAAGGGACGGGATGAAGGAGAGCCTAAGCTCTGGAGGACTGAGTTGGGCCACAGGAGGTGGAAGTGAGCCAGTGTGGGGGTGCCCCTCTTGACTGCTACGGCCCATACTCCCTGGACCCCAGAACACCCCATGGTTTGTTCTGCAGTCCACTCCCCTACTCCCGAAGCCTCACAGGCTCAACTCCAAGTCCTCCAGCTCCTCTTCCAGAACCCTCAGCTTTCCAGCTGTTCTCTCCTGGGCTAGCTGACCTCCCTGGCCTGGACACAGTTGCTGCAGCTCCTCCAACTGTTTGTTACAGCTTCTTCCTGATGTTCTTGATCTTCTTGGCTTTCTCTGCTGTGGCAGCAGAATCAGATTGGTCAGAGGCAGCTAGAGGGGTGGCCTGGGGGCCATGGAGAGCACTGAGCGTCTGGGCTGTGTCTCTGAGAGACACCTTATAGAGAGTCCTACTCAAGGCCTCTGCTTCTTTCTCCTGCTACTGTACTGCCTCCTTTTCTCCTTCCGCTTCAGGTTGCGTTTGGCTGTCTTGGAGATGCCTGCTTCACCACCTTCAGGTCTGGATGGGCTGACCGGTGTGCCTCAGCCCTGTGGGACGTTCTGGTGTACTCTTGAAAAACGTCACATATTTGTTTTCATAGACTGGGACCTCCTCTTGGGGCACATATCCTTCTTTGACACTCCCCAGCTTGTGCCACGTCGCGTCCGGTCTCTGTGTTGAGGCTTTGTATTTTCGGCTGGTCTCGTCAGTGACGTAGGGAGTTGCCATCTAGACAGCACTTTTCATAGCAAAGACTGAGACTGCTCGGCTGCTGGTGTTAGGAATATTCTTTTAATTTGGATTTATCCACTTCATCTTTTGAAGACTTTCTCTTGTTTTATTAACACCTCCTAACTGATGTTTGCATATTTTGTGGGTAGCATAAATATCAACTTTTTGTGCTGTGACGGACTATCAAATTTGTGCCAAAATGATTATATTTGATCCCACTTATGATTGCAAAGAAAGATAATACAATTAAAAATATTTTAGCTTGAAGATAAAGTTACTACAATTTTAATTCACTAATAGAGGCGGGTTTGTGACCACAAGTGTCAAATATATTTGTAAAGTTAGTTACTTGGAATCCAGATTAATTTTCCTATAAAGTAATGTTATGTATAACCTTGGTTTCTTTAGCTCAAACCTTCTTATACACCTTTTTTTTCTATACCTTAACAGTACTGAGGTATGCTGAGGTTTACCCCAAGAATTTGTATATAAGAAAGAAAGGTTTACCTAGGGAGCATAACAATGTTTGCTATAAAATTTATCAGAACAGAAATAGCACTGTGTTCAGTTTAGGGATATACATAAAGATCTATGTAGGGTTTGGTACTACACATGGTTTCAGGCATATACTATAATCTAAAGAGATATTCTTTATGGATCCCGAGGGAATTCTATGTGACTAAAACAGTATTACCAATTAGAAAAACCTGTATAAAAGAGCAAGGTTTTATAATTAGCCCAATCTCCAACACAGTTGGGCACATGCTAGACTTACGAAAGAGGGTTACTATGTCAAATATTAAAAAGCAAAGGGTGTAGGTAGAACATCCTTAGCCTTGCAGAACTGAGAAATTAGTTCCTTAGATCTTCATTGGCTGTGTCCTATGGTTCTGCACCCTGGCAGGGAATGTTGGCCAGCAAATCCTGGAGGCCCTGATCTCTTCCATAGACAAGTGTATCAAATTATTTTTTGTAAGGCAGATACTACAAAAAAAATTCTAATTTTGCTTCTATATTTACCCAGCAACTACTGCCCAGAATTTGGATTGTTATAAACATCTGCAAATGAAGAAAGATTTCTCTGGGTAGCTGCAAATATTTCAACTCTGTCACATTTATATTTATTTTTATAAATTAAAATATGTAGCAGGGAGAAGGCTCAGTAGGCAAAATGAAGGACTTAAGTTTAGATCTCCAGCACCATCTAAAAATCAAGAATGGGAAGTCCTGAAGACAGGGACACCGAAAGATTTCTGGACTTTTTTTTCCTTCACTTTTTACTTTTTTTTTAAGGTATTTTCTTCATTTACATTTCAAATGCTATCCCAAAAGTCCCCCATACCCCCCCCCCACTCCCCTACTCACCCACTCCCACTTCTTGGCCCTAGCATTCCCCTGAGGAGCTAGAGAAAGTACCCAAGGAGCTAAAGAGGTCTGCAACCCTATAAGTGGAACAACAATATTAACTAATCAGTACCCCCAGAGCTCGTGTCTCTAGCTGCATATGTAGCAGAAGATGGCCTAGTCAGCTATCATTGGGAAGATTTCTGGACTTCCGTGCTAGCAATTCAATCTAGTTTAAACAGCAGACTTTAGGTTCAGTGAGAGAACCTGCCCCCAAACCCAAAACAAAACAACAAACAAAAACCTAGCTGGCTCCAGGTTCAATGAGAGACCTTGTCTCAAAAATTAACCCATCATCAAACTCTGACCTCTATATTCATCACATACCTCTGCATATTTACAACACACACACACACACACACACAGAGAGAGAGAGAGAGAGAGAGAGAGAGGTATCTAGCAGTTTCACAAATATTTCCTATGTTTGTATACACTCAAGATATGGGTCCATTCTTGTCAAGCTGACAAAAAGCAAGCTTGTGGCTTGTTGCTTCACATCATCTGATATTATCAGCAGCCAAACGGGCTTGAATTATTACTTAAGCCAATTTTAGCATGCATTGTAATAAAAAAATAAAAAATATATAGTTGCAATCTTAGTAATTACTAAAAAAAGGATAGTAAGGTCAGAAAAGAACAGTTTAATTAGAGGAAGATGTAGATTTTGCTGCTGCTGTTGATAATGATGAATAACATTAATTGGAGGCTTAAAAATGTGTCAGGCATTGTGTTAAATACTTTAAATAAATTATTTCGCTTAATCCTAACAACCCCAAGAGGAAGGTCCATCATTATGCACAATTTACCAGTGAGGAAATTGAGGGATCTAAAGGTCAAATAACACCATGGTCAGACACCCAGAAGTGCAGAGCCAAAATTGCGGTCTAGACAGCAGAAATCTTTTCCCAGATCCTTGACTACAGCACTCTACCAAGGTTGGGAGGAGGCTGTGGAGCAAACAGTGGGAGACTGGGCTTTTTTTGTTTAAGGACTTGATTTTTCTGGCTTGTGGATAACCTTTCTGTCTTTAAATGCTCTTGTATTATTAATTTCTCATATTGCCCCACTCAGGATTCCACTCCAGTCCTGGCTTTCTCTCCATTCAGAGAGGTGGGGAGAGGCTTTAAGGAAAAGTGGATAAGCTTTGAAAGGGGCTGAGGCAGAATGATGGGGAGTGGGTTCAAGATGGGCTGTGTGTATAGAAACTGTTGATTGGGGGAGTACGGGTAGTCACTGTGAACACTCGATCCAAGTTAAGAGGGAAAGCAAGTTTGATGCCAAGTTACTATGTTTTTTATGGAAGGAAAAGAGCCAGTCAAAAGCCGGTAACAACATTTTTTTTTCCTGTTTGGAGAGGGTGCACAGGGGTAGTGGAAGCAGGCTCAGCAGGTCACCAGGCTGTATGTTTCTTGGTTGTAACTGGAAACCCTGGCTGTTGCCTGGGTGCCCCAGAACTATTTCATTGCCATTATAAACTACTAGCTATCTGCTTTTAGGGGACTAACAGATGGTCATGCTGGAACTGAGCTTTTTATCTGAATCTTCAGAACCTTTTTGCACACAATTTATGAAGCTCACTTCTTTGCAAATTCAGTGCTTTCCTGCAGCTTTTCCTTTTGAGACAAGCCACAAGAGCCTCGTTTTTGTCGGGCATTGCCTATTAGTGGCAGTACTCTTTTCTTATTTAATCGGCTTCTACCAAGGAATAAGGCTGAGTCCAGAGAGGTCCTGTTTATGAGGGTGAAAACATTTTGGAGGCCTGTCTAAAAATAACACAGTGAATCTGCCACCTGGGTCTCCCTCCTGTATTCACTTTTGGGTTTTTCTCTATTTTGCTTATGGCGTTTGAGCTAATAGCTCAGCTTTGGTCAGAATGGGAAGAACCTGACTAAATGGAGTATCTGTGGGTATGACACCCATATTCTTTTGTGCCAGTGGAGAGGGGGCTTCCAATCTGGGTGTTTGGTTAGGGAACTGGAATGATAATAGTCCACAATCCTGGTCTGATGAAATTCAAATTTTATAGTGGATGATTTGATTTCACTTTTTATTTTTTGAATAAAAAAATTATGCCAGTCACTCTTTATCGGCACTTTTAATTTCTGTATGTTTTCTTGAGGTCAGCCTTGGTATGAAAATATTAAATGGTGCTGGGTCTGTATTCATTGAAGCAGCACCGGCCTAGCAAGTGCTTAGTCCTAGGTTTGATGGTTTCACCATAGAGCAAATAAAGGAGCAAGTAAAATAATTAACAATGAAAGTCAGATAGGGTAAGAATATTGAATGGGAAATACCATAAATAAATTACTAAGTTTTAAATTGCGTATGATCATAGGGCCCCCAATGGAGGAGCTAGAGAAAGTACCCAAGGAGCTAAAGGGGTCTGCAACCCTATAGGTGGAACAACAATATGAACTAACCAGTACCCCCAGAGCTCATGTCTCTAGCTGCATATGTATCAGAAGATGGCTTAGTCGGCCATCATTGGGAAGAGAAGCCCCTTGGTCTAGCAAACTTTATATGCCCCAGTACAGGGGAATGCCAGGGTCAAGAAGTGGGAGTGGGTGGGTAGGGAGTGGGGGGGTATGGGGGACTTTTGGGATAGCACTGGAAATGTAAAT
The DNA here is from genome assembly GCF_978045245.1 of Mus caroli. NCBI lineage: Eukaryota > Metazoa > Chordata > Mammalia > Rodentia > Muridae > Mus > Mus caroli. The sequence goes on from NW_028227261.1 coordinate 64,338,868, forward strand.
GAAGAAAATACCTAATTAAAATAAAAAAATAAAAATAAATTGCATATGAATCTGTGACACATGATCAAAACTCTCACTGTCCTATTCTATCCTGCTTGGGATAAGAGTCATTCTTTGTCCAGTGTATCTATGCTGTAGATGGTACCTGACCATTAGTCACTAAGAAGCCATCATAGACATCAGAGTAACTTAGTATCCCAATTCCTTCATTCAACTAACACACAGAGTGAAGCCCTACATCACAATGTCTATGGATCATTTTCCTTACTTTGTCTTGTCACCTAGGCATGCTATCGTCTCACAGCACCAGAAAGAGAATGCTATATGGTGGCAAAGATACTAGAATATTGTAAAAAAAAAAAAAAAAACCAAAAAAAACCAAAACCGGAACACTTATATAACTTCTCTTGCAGGTTTTCTTTAGTATTGCTCTGTTGTTTTAGTTATAGTTGTTAATAAGTGTGCCTAATTTATAATGTTTTAATAAATACAACTTACATTATATATTATATAGTATATGTATATACATATGCATATATATGTATGTAGTATTTACTAAATGTATATAAGTATATATACTAGAGTTTGGTAATATCCATGGTTTCTGGCATTTACTATGGCCTGAAGAAATATTCTTTGTGGAAATTGAGGGACGACTCTATGAATAAAAAAAGCATTACCAATGAGAGGAACTTCATGGAATAGTAAGATGTAATCATTAGTCCCAATCTACAAGACAGCTGAACATGAGTTAGACTTAGAAAATAGGGTCAATATATTTAATTTAATTTTTAAAACTGTAAAAGTTAAATACCCTTACAACAAAGGAGTCAGTTGAATGAGCACACAATTCTCAAAAAAAAAAAGACACAAATGGCCAATAAATATTTTTAAGATTGTTGAACAGTACTGTTCATCAGGAAAGTGCAAATTAATACTGTTTTGAGATCATATCTTTGCCAGTGTCAGAATGGACAACAACGGTCAGTAATGGTGACAAGGATGTAGGAAAAAGAAACCCTTATTCATGGATGGTGGTTCTGTAAACTAAGAGCTTATTATGGAAATCCTTTAAAAATGGTTCTGTATGATCCCATTCTTCCATTCCTAGACTGTTCATACTACCACATGCACATCTGTGTTCATCAATGCATTATTCACAATAAAAAGAAAATAAGATCATCCTGGATGTCTATTAACACAATGATGGACATTAAGAATGTGGGACATATGTACTGTAGAATTTCATCTGGCTGTAAAGGAAAATTAAATTATCAAATTTGAAGGAAAATGGGGAGAGCTGGGAAAGCACAGCCATGAGTGACCTAGGCCCCAAGAGACAATTGCCACATGTTCTTTCCCACGTGCTGAGCCTAGCTTTTAGCATCTGTATTTATGTTAGGAAAATGCTGTGATGAAATATGTTGTATATTCTAACTGTAATTTTAAAAATATAAGAAGAAAATGAAAGAAGGGAAAGACAAAAAGAAGGAAAAGAAAAAGAAGAAAGAAGGCGTCCATCAGATTAGCATGCTTGAGGGCATTCATAACTCCCTTCTCTCTACAAGATGGCTTGCCCCAGTCCTTTCACATTTGCTTTATTTTCACTCAACAAGAAATTCATGAAAGCATCCAAGATGCGTTTTGTTACCTTTTTTCAGCCACTGAGTATTTCTAAGGCTTCACGATGTCAGGTATATAGGATAAGGGTTAAAACCCTCACAAACTTTAAAATTTATGTTTTCGAATCTGTCTTCTATTAAGCCATGTAACTTTGAGTAGATTAACAAGCTTTAAGGCCTTCATCATTCTGCAAATGGGCAGTGGAAGTAAAAGCTATCTTACGGAGTTGTTGTAGGATTATTCTTATATAAATATATATTTCTGTATATATGTATGTATTTATTTAATAAATATATATACATACATGTACTCAAATATATCTCATGGCATATATTAGATACTAATAACACTATGACATATCACACACACACACACACACACACGCACACACACACACACATAATGTACAATAGTTATTGTTCCATTGTAAACTTTGTTCCCAAGTTTTCCCTATTAAGGCTGAAACTCTGACTGGTGTTGAGTGTTGGAGGAGATAAAGAATATGATCAAAATATATTTAAACTTTAAAATTGTTTTAAATAATAAAAATGTAACAATAAAAACTTTAATAGTCTTGTTCACTGCGGAACTTTTTGGAGACCATTAAATAGACAATACTTAACACCAGGATCATTAATTGCCTGCAGCTCTTCATTTAAGGCTGGGTGCTTGTGAGGTTTTCCACATCCACATTGGCATGTCAACTGGTATTGTGTCATCATGCAGAACTTGTTTAAGTGAGCATATGGCTAAGGTTGCATGGGCACAGCTCCCGGTCATATATAGAAGACACCATCTCAGAGCAGATGTTTTGGTCCTCTGGTTCTTACAATCTTTCTTCCCTCTCTTGATCATTTTTGCCCAATCTATACCTGGAAGGATTGTCTTACAATTTTATCAGGTGGGAATGGGCATCTATGGTCAAATTTTCTCTTCATTTTGACCAATTTTGGATTTCTATGATGGTCTCTTTTTGCTTTAGAAACAAACGTCTTTTGTGAGAGGTGAGAACTACACTTATTTGTGAGTATAAGGATAAGCGCTGAAAATGCAGCGAGGCAGCATACTGGTTTAAGGAAGTGGCAGGAGTAGGTTCTCCTCTAGGGTTCATGACCTCATCAGCTACGGATAGTTAGTTAGGTTTACTTTACCAGGCATGAATTCCCTCCTCCTGTTGAGCAGGCCTTCTGCCCAATTATATGGCTGTTGGTTACTTCCAAGATCCAAGTACCACTCTATTGCACCCTTGAGTATATCTTGCCATGCTGGTGATAGTTGTGGTCTGCAGTCTTTATAGCTGAGTAAGACTATTAATTGCTTTTTTTCCCTGGGCAACTTGCATAACACCTTGGATACTGTGAGAGCTCGTCCTCAGGGATGAAGCTTCTGGGTCAGCCCCAGCTAGATCCCTCCAAGTCCTGTGTCTGAAGAATGTAGTGACTTCAGCAATAGGATGTTACCTTCAAGTTCTGGAAGGCACACAAAGACAATGTCAATATCTTATGTTGGTTTTTGATATTTGAACTTTGCTGAAGAAGAACAGAAAGGGAGGCTTCACGTGCATGACATTTCTGTGTTTCTGTTTGTTGTTGTTTTCAGATAGCTTATGGCCCTTGTGGTTATTCCTGAATTTATTTGATCACTAAAGGCATTTTCTTCAGCAATAATCTCAGCTGACCCCCTGTGAGGCCATGCTTTGCAAACACATTGTAGGAATGCTGAACAGGTATAAAAAGCCAGTGTCCATCATTGAAATGGAGTTTGAATCCTTCTTGCACACTTGCCTGCTCCATGACTCTGTTTGGATATTTTCTGGTATCATTGAGGGCACAGGTTAGATAGAATCACTTCTGGACCAACAATCCCTAGATACATGGTCAGAAATGCTTCTAGTTGTGCTGATTTGGAATCTGACCCTTTCATAACTACCTACCCATGCCCACACATCTCAAGACTAGACCAAAGCTCTACAGAACCTGGCCCCATTCAGATAGAAAATGACTTTTTTTAAAAAAATATTTTTATTAGGTATTTTCCTCATTTACATTTCCAATGCTATCCCAAAAGTCCCCCATACCCTCCCCCCTACTCCCCTACCCACCCACTCCCACTTTTTGGCCCTGGCGTTCCCCTGTACTGGGGCATATAAAGTTTGCAAGTCCAATGGGCCTCTCTTTCCAGTGATGGCCGACTAGGCCATCTTTTGATACATATGCAGCTAGAGTCAAGAGCTCTGGGGTACTGGTTAGTTCATAATGTTGTTTCACCTATAGGGTTGCAGATCCCTTTAGTTCCTTGGGTACTTTCTCTAGCTCCGCCATTGGGGGCCCTGTGATCCATCCAGTAGCTGACTGTGAGCATCCACTTCTGTGTTTGCCAGGCACCGGCATAGTCTCACAAGAGACAGCTATATCTGGGTCCTTTCAGCAAAATCTTGCTAGTGTATGCAATGGTGTCAGCATTTGGAAGCTGATTATGGGATAGATCCCCGGATATGGCAGTATCTAGATGGTCCATCCTTTCATCACAGCTCCAAACTTTGTCTCTGTAACTCCTTCCATGGGTATTTCGTTCTCAATTCTAAGAAGGGGCAAAGTGTCCACACTTTGGTCTTCGTTCTTCTTGAGTTTCATGCGTTTAGCAAATTGTATCTTATATCTTGGGTATCCTGACTTTTAACAAAGGTGTCTTCTGTGGACGTTTCCCCAGATGTCTTCCCTTGTGTTTCATGATCTGCTCACTACAGTCCATGAAGGGCTTGCCCTCTCTCCAAGAGGCTTCCACTTGGTACCACCTCAGTGTATCCTTACACTGTTCAATTGTTTCTTCATGGCACTTAAATAATATGACATCTTCTCTATTTTTATTATGCTAGTTTTATTATGCATTGCCCCGACTTAATCCTGCTTGGTTGAGATATCAGTACAGTTTTGACTCTGCATTCTAGGATAATGCTAATAAATACTGAATAAATAGTTTGAGTCAATCTTCATCGACTCAAAGGGATGAATGGTTATCTCTTTCTTTGACTTCACATCTGGTAAACAGGACCAATGTAGTCTACCTTATATCTCTTACTGGACCTAAATAGATAGGTGTTTGGGGAGGGTCTTAGTTTAGCGTTTTCTCTATGTTTTTCTAGTATTTGATAAATGTACGCTAATAAATCCGGGTCTGGCTGTTGAGGGAAACTCCCATGGAGGTGTTTTTTGAATAATGGCAACTTCTGTGTCTGATTTTCTAATACCAAGAACAGATGCTAGACACCATGTGTCCCTCACTTGTGGTGTTTTTATTAGTAGAATATTAATGAAGTGGCAGTCAAACTCCCTTTTATTAAAGAGTGTATATTTAACCAGAAGCCAAGATAATGTTTTTAAGTCTCCAACCTTACATGTTATAACATGGTGCCAAGGAAGACTGAGGCTTCCATAGTCTTAATATGCAGACCCAAATTTGGGCTCTGCTCTGACTAATGATTCCCAATACAGCTAACTCTGGTTTTGCACCTTCGCTTCTTCCTTTGTAGAACAATGTCAATAGCTGTGTCTTAGCCTTGACGTAAGAATTTCATGTCCTTTCTTTATAAAACACCATAAATGTTAGCCACCGCTGTTCTTTTAAATGATATTACTATAATGACTACCACTACAACTAACTAATAAACTAACAAACTCCTGGGAGCCTCTAAGCAAAGCTAAAAAGAAAAGGGCTACCAACAATTTATTTGTCTAATATAAGTTCTAATAGGTCTCAAAATCTAAAGGGAGGCTAGAACCAAGAAAAACTGAATTAACTGACCATATGTACTGACAGAACACAGGGGCTGATACATTGCTACCAGTAATCTGCACTTTGGGTCCTGTTCCCATGATCTCCACATCCCTTTGGAATTTCCTGCTGGCTAACATGGTCCCAAATCTGCTCAGTTAATAAGCAGGCAGTTGTAAGTACAGAAAGAGTTAAAAATGACCCAAGTGACTGGCACGTGGATGCATCAACTCTGCTTCCCCCTCTGAGTTTTTCCAAGAGTAAGCAAGCATTTTTACATGAATCAATCTTTCTTATTGAGCTGGAACTGTGTCAAGGAAAAGCCTAGAGAATGTGACCTCAGTCTCCTTGGAAAGGGAAAGTCAGCGAGAAGATGAGACATTGAACGGGTGTCCAAGGAGTTGCTATTGAGAGTGAATCATAAATCTTTACGGTTATTTAAAGATTATACTACTGAAAAAAAAATCTGGTGTTTTGTTGATGCTATTTTTCTGAGTACTTAAAAAGCTAGCTGCTCCCTTGGGCTCCCTCTCTTGCTCATCTCTTCCTTTTACTACATTGTTCATTTTTTGAGGGATCACAGGAGTGTGTGTGTGTGTGTGTGTGTGTGTGTGTGTGTGTGTGTGGTTAAGCAATGGAAAGAAATGATAGCCCCTTAAAATAGAATTACTGGGAACATAATTCTTTAAAAGAAGCTGAGATAACAGATTTCATTAAAACTGTGCTTTAATGAAACTGAAGGGAACTTTAGTGTTAAGATGTGTTTGTAGAAGGTAAGTAGAAAGTGATTTTAGTTATTGAATGTTTCTAAATATATCCACCCACTTCTCTCCAACCATGTATTGTGTATCTGCTGTTCTAGGCCAAAGCATATCATATCACGGAAGCATGAGATAGATGCCTATCCTGACAGAGGTTTACTTCGAAGGTCATCTTCTCATGAACACACCCTGAGAAAAATCTAACATTTTCTGCTTATACAACGGAATTCAGTACAATATTACAACTGTGTTTGTAAGCTGACTATTATCTACTTTAGACAGTACTGGAGGTCCCATGTCACCTGTGCTGTATCCTGTATTTGGAATGATAGAGTAGGCACGGTTCAGATTTAGGGTTTCAGAATTTATTTAAAAAGCCCAACACTTTAGACACAGATAAGACTAAAAAATTGGATGGATTCCACTTCCCAGTTAATGTGTTTTCTAGGAAGTCAGGCCCAGCAGGTAAGAAGTCTTAGAGAACACCCTGTGAGCACTATAGCTTATGCTAGTAGATTTGCATCCTCATGGGAACATGCAATGTACAAGCAGATGTGGCATCTTCAGTGTGGCCCATCCCTTCATGCCACAGAGGGCCACACAACAGAACATTGTCAACTGGCACTGGAAAGGCTTCCCAGTTGGAGCAAGGACAATGATGATAGGCACCAGATGGGAGCATGCATGTCTTAACAGATGGATTGCTATGCATGATCTTGGTTTATTAAACTTCTCTTTTTAAAGGGAAGCCCTTATCCCATGATTTTGTGACAACTGAAAACATATTTGGGGAATAAAAGTAAATTATGTTGAGTCAATCTTGTAGAACCTTGCATGCTTGACTTGATGCCTTTGGCAAGAAGGAATATCTGCAGTTGTTATGGAAGGGGAGTGGCAAGGAGACATGCTAATATTGAAAGAATGCAGAAGGTACCAGGTGGAGACAAGACATTCAGATTTTTAAGGGCAGTGAGGCATTTTAACGTTTTAAAACGTTCACCCCTGGTAACACAAAGTCTGGTGCACAATGTATTAATCATATAAATAAAAAAGGACTAAGAAAAAGAATAATGCCAATTCTATTCTAGTTGAAGCATAAAAGGATTCCTCCTGCAATCTAGGGGAGACAATAAAGAAGCCCTTCTCAGTCAGACATTATTACACTGTGAAACAGAGGGTAAGGAAAAATGTACAAGATTTGGGGAGGTCTCCGTGCTGTAGGCTTGTTCTAGGTTAAATATCACAGGAACTTCTGGTGACTTTCAAACACCATGTTAAGTAAGTCTCTGGGGGCGATAATCTATACCTGGTTTGATTCTTTCCTCTTTAGAGAGGTGTGTTGGAACCTTGATCCTCAGTGTGGTGATGCTGAAGAAGCTGTGACCTAATTGTTAGCAATGATATCATTACGACACAGCTCTGAGAAGGGATTATTGCTGGCTCCTATAAGTTCATAGCTAGATTTCCCATGTTCTCTTACTCCATCAACAAAAACTCTGGTGATGTGCCTTCTGTCTCTTGGGATAGGTAAGAAAACACTGAGACCTAGAGTGGCAGCCTAAGGAACAGTTTCTGAAGTAAATCAAGAGTCTAAATGAATAAAGACACTACAGATACATGTTTGGTTTTTCTTTTTTCTCTATTTCTTATCCTGTGGTCACACTCTTATGCATTCATGTTATTGCAATGCCATCAGCTCTGAGGCAATAAAGCAATGCAGCAGATATATAGGGTCATAGGGTCACATATATCTGCGTGTGTGCATGTGCGTGTGTGTGTATGTGTGTGTGCAGGCCACAGGTTGGAGTCTGGTGTCTTCTTTCTATTTATTGAGGCATGATTTCTTGCTGAAGCGCAGCTCACCAATGCAGCTAGTCTAACTAGGCAGCTTACCCTGTGAGTCTTCTCTTTCTGTCTCAAAGTGCTGAGATTAGACATGGGCCACTACAACTGTTCAGCCCTTATGTGGTTGCTGGGGTCCAAATGCTGGTCTTCACACTTGTGCAGCAGGAACTGGATGCTCTAAGGAGTCTTCCCAGACCCTGAGGCTGCTGAAGCAATAGTCAGTTATGGTTCTTGGGGCCTCCCAAAGACTGAGCCACCAACCTAAAAACATACATGGGCTAGACAGAGGCTCCTGAACATATGTAGCAAATGTGTAGCTTGGGCTTCCCCAACAACTTGATCAGGGGCTGTCCTTGACTCTGTTGCCAGCCTCCCTGTTCTCCTAACAAGACTGCCTTGTCTGGCCACAGTGTGAAAGGATGTGCCTAGTCCTGAAATGACTTGAGGTGCCAGAGTAGATTGGTATCCAGATCTCTCCATTCTTCTCAGAGGAGAAGGGGAGGAGTGAGATGAAGGGATTATAGAGGGGAGATTGAGAGGAGAGTTGCTGCCATCAGGATGTAAAGTGTGTAAATAAATAAATTAATGGAAAAAAAAAGAGAAAGAAATCATCATCCATAGAACTATAAAATGGAGTCTGAGATAGGATGTAGCCTACGGGCTCTGTTAAGGTCGATGCTTCTTGGTTCATGTGTTCAGCTTCCATCACTGTAACAATGCAAACAATCCAGGGATGACTGGCCCCCTCGCTTGTTTACTCATGTGGTGAGGGAGTGCTTGGTGGCAGGGGAGCAAGGCCAGTCAGCTCACAGCCAGTATCAACAATGAGGAAGATCAATGCAAGAGGTCACTGATATAATTTTCAAGGGCATGTTACCAATATTCAGAAGAGCTCATAGTGGGTATGTCCTGTTATAGATTCCATCGCTTTCCAACAGCTTTATAGGTTAAACAGCATGGCTTTAACACAGGACTCCAGGAGACATTTATGCAAACAAAAGAAGTTCATCAAATAAAACAGAAGCTTCCTGCTACTACAAGATGTTAACAGTAGGGAAACTATAGGGCACCGGGGATAGAGAAACTGTTTTTCTGCTCAATTTTTCTATAAAACCGAAATGGCTCTAAAAATAACATCTTGATTTTTAAAGGTCTGTAACTCTTTGACACACAGAGGGATGAGGATGCTATTAATTTGGGGATCATCTTTGCTTTACTACCGTGTTAGTGAAAACTATTTCCTCTTCCTGTTAATACTGGTTAGGAAGGAATAGGAATTGAGAAAAAAAAACAACATTTTTTTTTTGTTCTGTCAAAAGGGCGGGGTGATTTATAGTAATCAGTTCGTTTCTGCCTACTCTAAACTGGCTGATACAAGACAGAAAAGAAAAAGACCTCTTTGACTTTTCTCTTTGGCACTGGTGGCTGTGTTCTTGGCAGCTGAAACAACAGACAAGTGGGTAGGCATATGGAAATCAAAGGGCAGGATGCGGCCGAGTCCAGTCCCCATTCAACGTCCTACAAAAGCAAGACTCGACACACAGAGGCAGGTGGACCCCCTCCCCTTCCCTTATCATGGCCTGTACTCTTTTCTTCTGAATTTCCTTGGGATCTATCCCAAGCTATCCTCATTCTTTGGATACATGTTGGTCCTTCTGGTGATACTCCAGCCTGCTGCATGATGCCAAATGGTGTTTCCAGTTTGTGTTTCATTCTTGTCCAGCCATTAGAATGGACCTAGCCTTCTGTTGATTTTTAAAAACTTTGTTGGAAATTGAACAGATGGATTTGAATTCTTAATTTTCTTAAAAAAAATGTGCCAAGGACTTGTTCTTTTGTTCCTCATTTTCCTCTTGACCAATTCCCATGGGTTTCACTACATTCTTTTTTAAAAGGCATCCCACAGACGAGTTTTCTTTCTATATGCTTTAGATTGATCTTTTGAGCTTTAGTCCCTATAATTGACTACACATTTATTTTGCTACCTTGTTTTCCTAGTGTATGTAGGTATATGCACACATGTCACTGAAATAATTCTAAGTTGTGTTAAAATGCTAAAATATAATCCACATGTGATTATTTAGGAAAAGAAGATCAGATAGACATCTGTCTGTTATTTTATGGACACTAACTGTTAAGATCCACATGACATTGCTATCAGTAGACTTATACAAGGTCAGATAAATACGAAGTGAACAGTCAAGAAGCAAATTCATATTTACTTGGCTTTATAATCTACTTTTCTCTTGGTTGTAAGAGCATTAGGTTTGTCATCTGGAAAGTTTAGGTCTAGGTAGGGGAGATGACAGGTAGAACTGTTGCTTGAACCTTAGTTTATCTCCAGAATGGGATAGTTTTAATTTACTTTCAGTGTTATTCTTAGAATATGCATATAACAAAACACTTGAATCTGAGACATTTATAATGAACAGGGATTTACTTTCTCACAGTTCTGGAAATTCAAGTGTCAGGCTCACCTGTCTGGTTCTAAGACTGTTGTTTCCAGTACATTTTCCAGAGGGGAGGAGTACCACGTCCTCACATGGCAGAAGGCAGAAAGGTAGACAGGAGTAGTCACCCGCTGTGAAGCCTGTAAGAGTACCTGACCAGATTCAGGGGTGGGTACCTTTTTATAAAGGCTCTGCTTCTTAGCACCAGTATCACAGACTGTGTAGGGGGATCAAATTAAGCATTCGCTGAGCCTCACAAATGCTGGGCTCATGGCATGCCATGAATTGTTGGGCATGTAGTTCTCTACTGATAGCAGAAATCCCATTTCCTACCCCTGTGACCAAAAAGTCATTTGCAGACCTGATTGCTTTGCTCTCTTACCTTAGCAGCTGTGTTTTTCTGGTCAGCAGCTACCTATAAAATGTAATGCCAGACTTTCCTCTGCCGTCAGCATACCTGTCTGAAAGCTTCCTCTAGACTGAAGCGATCTATTTTCAATCCTTAGACTCTCTTTGGATTAAAGGTCAGACGTCCACATTGGCAGCTCTTGCTTTCCTATTGCAGCTCTCTATACAAATAGCAGCAGTGCCCTGAGTTGGTCTGTTCTCTCCACTCTGCCTCTCTTGCTTCCAGCAGACACTATTAACACAAACAAGCCATCAGTTCCCCCCTTTCCTTCCATAGCACATGCCATACACAGTGTTTTAAATCAAGCCTATTTGGAAATTTTTATTGTGATAATGTACTGTTGCTTTGCTTTCTTAAACTTGGAAGGTTGGCTTTATTTCTAGGAAACAGAATCCAGAATCCACATCTAACTGTAATAATGCAGTGCTAGTGTTGGGGAAGGCAGAACAGGTACTTAGGGGTTCTTTTATCTTGGCACTCTAGTTTTGCTAGGTTAAAAGAAACATGAATTGCTGCAGTGTGCCAAATAAAATTTGCATGGCACTGGGGATGAATAACTAGACAGGAAAGATGCACATTGCTGTCCTAGGAGAGTAACTTTAGAACATTTCCAGAATGGCATACAAGTGCCAGACGTCAGCCCAGAGTGAAGGCAGCTTCCGATTTTGAGAGTAGGAAGTTCCATTTATCCTCAAACGAGCTGACGAGTGAAGACCCTTTGCCCAACACACATCGGGGCACAAACACTGGAACACAGGCTGAGCACAGAGTACTAGAGAGTAGAGAGGAGAAGAAAGGAGTGGGTAGCTGGCATCAGTGGGAATCTAAGACTCTTCAGTGATGAAACTGGTTTCTGTTGCTGAATTAAAGCCCTCCAGAAGACTAGTCCTATCCACACCTCATCATGGAAAGGAGTGGGGTTCATGGTGTGATCCACTGTTCCTGAACAGTTATCAAAAGTTTAATGGTTTGTGGAGGCAGGAGAGTAATTTTCTGAAATGGGGTAGCCCATAATCCTGTAAACAAAGGATCATGCTCCTATAAGCAACACTAATGAAATTCTCTCACCTTCTCCCTCCTCCTCTTCCCCCCTCTGTTTCTCTCTGTCTCTGTTTCTCTCTCTCCCTCTTTCCCTCTTCTTTTGCAACATGTGTGCATGCACACACACACACACACACACACACACACACACACACACACACACGGTGGGCTGCAGTGTTTGAAAAGGTTAGAATGAGGAAGGGTAATTAGTGGGAATAAGAGAGGGAAACAAAACAGGGAGATGAAGATCATTAAAAGACGTTATGTGCATCTATTAAAATGTCAAAATGAAACCCATTATTGATATATAAAGTTTATGATAATAGAATTGTTTCACACGTGCACACACATGTGTACACACGCACACATTAAACTTTGATCACTGGCAAGCAGAGAAAGAAAGTTATTGTTGCAATTTGCAGCATGGATGTGACACCACAAATCGATATTGTAATCTGTTTTTTGTGGTTTGAGTATAGACCATCAGGCTTAAACAGGACCAGGCAGATAACATGCTTAGGACCACTAGGTTAGGGGCTTGACAGCTCCTTACTAAGTAGCTGTAAATTGGTACCAGAATTATAACATATGCAAATACAGGCTTAGTAAATATTAGCTATGCTTGTGCTGAGGAAATGGAGAACAAATAAAAGATTCCCCAGTGAAAGCCCTTCTCTGAGTTTTGTGACCTGAAGTTATTTGGTCTACATGGTCTGGCCTGACCATATTAGGTAAAGATGCTCACAGGACTATCGAACATTCTCAGCCGTGTTGACAGAATCAAGGTGGACTTTTGCTACCATGCTCTCTCATGTTAGCCCTGTGAAGAATCTGAAAGATGCATGTTTTCCTTGGAAAAGCTCACCTACAGGAAGTTGGTTACACTTTCAAATGTAACAGATGTGAAAGTGTGTTTGATTTTCCTTATCAAAGAATTAAGGGTACATGGTAAATTCAAAACAGACTGAAAGAAAAAAAAACATACCCTGTAACTTTTGTTTTCTAACATAATATTTTTATTGATTATTCTAGTATTTCAGACAGTGCACCTTGATCACAATCACTTCCTTTCTTCCAAGATCCATCCTCCTATCTTTATGCCTTCCTCAAAAAAGAAAAGAAAAATACAATAAGTATAATTTGTGCTGCCCAAATACACATGGCCAGCTCCTTAAAGCCCACCTGCCAGAAGCTGTGAACTCTGCAGGACATCTTTAGCATCTTTACTACAATTTCTAAGGACTCTTTTCAAGGGCTTCCTGTCTAGACTGTTTCTCTTCTTTTGAGCAAGGGGGCAGAGCAGAATGTCATGGAAGCTTTCAATGTTGTTCATGCTCAGTTATGAGTCTGCAATCATTTCTACCTTTGCAAAGTAAACTTTCTAGCTCATAACACACAGAGGCAGTGTGATCATGAACTTCCACATAGCATCTGGTAGCAGCACAGAATGCAGACCTCAGGATGGTCTCTGGCATCAGACCACATACAAACATGGCCTCCAAAGACAGCAAGGACTACGGACATCAACATGGCCCCAGGCAACATCATGGACTATTGGCAGTCTTTAAGGAGGCCCAATTCAGTAAATGGACTACTCTCTATCTTCAACATCCTGCTGTTGGTCAGATCCAGGGTGATTTTGTGACTGGGCAGCAGGTTCTAGGGCAGAGCAAGTGTGAGCTCCAGGATTCTGCACACCACCTGACATGCCCTACTTACTAATAAATGGTTCTCCTGTTCACTGAAGCCAAACTCCCACATCTCTCATTGCCACCTTGCGTTTAGTACTCTCTCCTCTACATGTGTGCTTCTCCATCTTGCCATCTTTCATACCTCTCCTCCTCCCCGCCTCTCCTCCTCCCTGCCTCTCCTCCTGCCCACCTCTCCTCCTCCCTGCTTCTCCTCCTCCCCTCCTCTCCTCCTCCCCACCTCTCCTCCTCCCCTCCTCTCCTCCTCCCCACCTCTCCTCCTGCCCACCTCTCCTCCTCCCTGCCTCTCCTCCTCCCCTCCTCTCCTCCTCCCCTCCTCTCCTCCTCCCCACCTCTCCTCCTCCCTTCCTCTCCTCCTCCCCTCCTCTCCTCCTCCCCACCTCTCCTCCTCCCACCTCTCCTCCTCCCACCTCTCCTCCTCCCTTCCTCTCCTCCTCCCCTCCTCTCCTCCTCCCCGCCTCTCCTCCTCCTTGCCTCTCCTCCTCCCTGCCTCTCCTCCCACCTCTCCACCTCCCCACCTCTCCTTTTGCTCATATCTCCTCCTCCCCACTTCTCTATTTCACATTTATTTATCAAAGTGGCATTGCAATCTACTGAGTGTCACTGCTGTGTGGCACTATTAAGAACTTTGGCCTTGTTGAAGTAGGTGTGGTCTTGTTGAAGTAAGTGAATCCCTGTGGGGTTGGACTTTGAGATTTTTCTATGCTCAAACTGCATCCACTGTAACTTTTAACGCACTGGCCTGGCCTGTCTCAACACTTCTAGCCTTGCTGTACAGACTCAACCTTCTAAACAGTTGCTGCTCTTTTAATGTGGTTATTATGAAAAATACATGTAAGCTACTTTATCCATATTGGTAAGCATTATCTGTTCTTCACTGTTCCCCATGACATTAACACTCAGTTCATACTCACACTTATTCTAAATGCTATAATATTCTCACTTATTCTGAATTATATGATAGTATTGTTTGCTTTTCAGATTACATCTATAATTAATTTATTTATAGCTGTATTTTCCTATTTTACCATCTTTTGATTAAATTCTCTTTGTTTCATTCTTTCCCTCAAACCTCCTTCATTCCTTTGCTAAGATTCACCCTTCACATACAAAACTAAATTTTACTTTAACTATGAGGGAACTTAAATATTCCTTACTTTGTGTGTAAATTAATTTAACAGCAATATAAAGTTTTATGTACAATGGAGTTCAGTGTTACATCATCTGGGTTCTCTTAGTTACCTTCCCACTTCTGAGACTTGAGAAATCAGTGTAGATAAAATAGATAGGGAATAACTTATGAGAAATTAGGGCAGGTTCTGAGCCTTGTAAAATTCAGGGACTCAGATGGGCAGAGGGAGTTGAGAACACAAAACTAGCAAAAAACCAAGATAATCAACACCCACATGGGATAGGTAGGTAACAAACGTGTTTAGGTTTCTGGAGGAAATTATTTCTTGGTGCAAAAGAATGAGCAAAGTTGAAAAGTTGATAAGTTGATAAGCCGGATGGCTATCTATAAGCTGCAAACCATCTACCATTTCAGAATCCTATTCATTTCTATTTAAGTTGTTTTCAAACCATAAGAAACTCATCTTATTAACTAACCCTATACCATTTTTTTGTCTGTGTGATTTGGTATTGTTGGCTAGTGTGTGTGTGTGTGTGTGTGTGTGTGTGTGTGTGTGTGTGTGTGTATGTGCACATGTTTGCATGCATGTACCTGTGTGTTTATAAGTTTGCACAGATGTGTGTGTGTGTGTGTAAGCTGAAGCAGGGGGTCAACCTTGGGTTTCTACTTTCAGGAGATTGCTATATTTATTTATTTATTTACTTATTTATTGAGATAGGGTCTTTCATTGGGATACCAAGCTTGATAAGCAGGTTATCTGG
The DNA here is from genome assembly GCF_978045245.1 of Mus caroli. Classification (NCBI taxonomy): domain Eukaryota; kingdom Metazoa; phylum Chordata; class Mammalia; order Rodentia; family Muridae; genus Mus; species Mus caroli. Next base: position 64,354,370 of record NW_028227261.1, read on the forward strand.
CCAGTGAGCCTCAGAGATCCACAAATATCTACTTCCTCAGCACTGGGTATACAGCCAACATGTTTGGCCTTTTATATAGGTGCTTAGGCTTGAACTTAGGTTAAGCTTGCATGAGTGTTTTCTTTGCAGGTCCGTTGAGTGTCTGCATTTGGTCTCCATTCTCTTTATGGGACATTTTGGTCTTTTTCTCTAAATTCTATTGGTGCCTGTCATTTAGGTTCACCTCATATCACCAGCATTTTTTGAGCATCTCAATCTGACTAGGCAATCAAACATATACACTGAATACATGAAAACTCTATATTCTTTCCCACACCATATTCCTTTTCATGTTTGTTTACTCTTTCTTCCTTAGCTCTGTAATTTTCTTTTAAAACTGTGAGATTCCCATCTTTATTATAGTGTTTATATTTAACCCCCTACTCACTTGCATATGCACTCAGACATTAGGTTTTATCAATTTCTCTATCTATGTTTGTTATTTTTATAGTGTTCATTCCCATTTGTCTATTATTACTGTCCCAACAGAACCCCCTTTTCATATGATCTATGCTGGGGCAAAAGTCTCTTAAATATCTCTGTTTCCTCATTTTTAGTCATTCCTTGTGAGAATGCTAGCATGGGATAGGTTGGATTATACTGTCTATAACTATTGTTCTTCAAGGGCTTCAAATTATTTGTAGAACAGCGACCCTATGTTCCCTCATGTTTAGCCATTTGAGATGACCCACACTGATTTTATCCAGAATTGTTTGCCACTATTTCTCCCATGCAACCTATAGTTGGATAATAATAATGAATTTCTCCAATTCTTTCCCAACTTGAATTTCTTTTCTTCTTTGTCTTATTTTTATTTTGAACTCTTGACATCTTGTCTTTCACAAAAGGCTCTGTTAAATCACTGCCTAAAAAGCCTTTTCTATGTTTGCAGTGTTTTCCTTCTTGACATTATTTTCTTCCCACTGGGGTAACATACTTTGTGTCCATTTTTTTCAGTGATATAGATAGCTTTTCCCCTCATAACACTGAAATTCTCCTCAGTGTATTTGAGCTGCTACAACAAAATGTCAAAGATTGAGTGATTTATAACAGGTAGAAATTTACTTATCCCAGCCTAGCCTAGAATGTGGCATGTCCAAAATCAGGTCCTGATGCTTCCTCCGGGAGGCCTGACTGCTGTGTCCTCATGTGATAGAAGGGATAAAAGGTCACCCTTGATCCTCCAGCTTATTAGAAGGCATAAACCTCATAACAATTCATCCCCTAAAGATCTTAATTAAAGAATTAAGTTTTATAAATTTTGGGAGAAGTACAAGCATCCTAACCATAGCAAACGATACAATAATGACTTACTTTTATACCATATATACACCTACTTCAGATGGCAGTTTCATATTCAACATGATAATTGAGGTTAATTTAGCTAGACAGACAGACATGCCTTTTGAAGCCATACTGTTTGATCAAAGCAGGGATCCTGCTAACTCTTTGACATCTTGATACAATGGGTAATGGAATTTTCTGAGCATTGGTGAGCTCTGGTCTGTGGAAGGACTTTGAAAATGTCAGAGTTCTATGTTTTTCTTCCTCTTCAAAGAGGTGATAGTCATGTCTTCTTCCAAAACACTCCCCATCATTCAGTAAGATAAGTGTTTGTCACTAATTCTTAAAGAAGAGGAGCAGGAGAAAGGGAAGAGTTGTACCTGTGTTTATCCAACTGCACAGCTTTATTAAAAAGGATTCAAGCTGGCCAGTGGTGGTACATGTCTTTAATCTCAGCACTTAGGAGGCAGAGGCAGAGGCAGGCAGAATTCTGGGTTCGAGGCCAGCCTGGTCTACAAAGTGAGTTCCAGGACAGCCAGGGCTATACAGAGAAACCCTGTCTTGTTTAAAACAAAAAACCAAAACCCAAAACCAAACAAACAATAAAAGGATTCACACATCAAAGAAAAAACTGGTTTCCTTGAAATGTTTTATCAGCCATGTTGAATGTTTTAGAAGCAGTGAGGTATAGCCAGAAGGCCACATTGCTTTGGTAACCCTAATTCGTCCAAACAGGCTCTCTGTCCACTTAGCTAGGAAGGCGTGACAGATCTCTATTCCTTGAAAAAAGGTTCTGGAGAAGGCTTATATCTAAACTGCCACCTTCAGAAGGATGCCTTATGACGAGGCATTAAACTGTAGTCACAGAAAAACATGGGTACTTTCCCTTCAGCCAGGTTGCTTCTGATTGTAGAACATGAAATAAATAAATAAGCCCTGCTTTGCATTGGTGTTAAGATTTAAATAATACCGTGTAGTCAGAGCCCCTGGCTGTAGCATGGTACCGCTGGAAGCCCATGAGTCTCTTCTTTTCTTTTGCCCTTCTATCCTTGTCCCTATAACGGGGTTTATTCTCCTTGCCTGGGTCAAGGGATGATTTCAGGTGGTTATTGATCAGAGCAAGACCACATCTCCTGACCTGTCTCGAGGTCCCTTAAATCTCTAGCGGTTGTTACTCTAAATATAGCTTTTGGATTAACAAGGAAATGCAGTCAGTCAGCAGCTCCTAGTGGCTTCACAAAAGCAATTATTGGCAGGAAGCCCATAGACAAGAATAGTACTCAAGGCTAGTTCAGGGTTCTTTCCGCCTGTTTCTGCTGCCACTGCACATGTGGGCACAGTGGAGGATTACCTCTCCCCTTCTTTATCTGCAGCACAGTGATAGGTTTTGAATATGAAAGAGCTGAAATTCACCTTCTAGAACAGTACTTTTCCGTTCTTAAAAAAGTGACACTTAAGCCCATCTTATTTACAATGATCTTTATTGACCATTCCCAAAGTAGAAAGGTTGATTGTAGATTTTTAGCTTGTTTTCTGTGCCGACTTTATATAACTAAATATGTGAATTTTGTAAGCATCACCGTCTAAATGAAATGAAAGTAAGCATCTTGAAGCTATTCTAGTAGGCCCTGAATATTCTTGTGGTTATGTTTTGGGATGATTAGTGCCTTGCTATTGACCTAGCTTTTTTTGCAAATGATTTGACAGAAAACATCTCAGATCACTCTTGATGCATTTCTGTGTCTAACTCATTGGCTTGCCCTCGGCAGAACACGAGGAAGGATCTGTTTCTCCCCCAACCCCTGTCTTTAATGGCAGTGTATGTAGGCCACAGGCTTCTGTTCTGTATTTGTGTCTCATCTACTGTGAGCACCTGAAAGTAACGCTTGCTTCCTGGTGTGCAACAGGACTAGATGCAGAGTTCTAGGAGAGAGAGAATTCCTTCCATGATTTCTAAGGAGAAATATGAACCAGAGTCACACCCCAAAAGATTGTTGAGGAGCCAGACATAATGGTGCAGACCTGTAAACTCAGCAACAAGGAGGCTGAGGCAGGAAGATCTCACATTGTAGGTCAGCTTGGGCTATAATGCTTGTTTTTGTCTCAACAGACAAACAAACTAACAGAAACAAAACAAAACAAAACAAAACAAAAAAACTAGCCAAGCAAGATCATCATCATCATCATCAACAACAACAACAACAAATTATTGCAAGCTTAGCCTTTCATCAAGTAAAACAGATGCAGAAAGCATCTCTACTGCCGAGTAGACAACTGGCATAGGCTGGCTCCATGAGTCACTTGTCTTGTGACCGAATACCCGTTAAAAAGCGAAGGGGAACAGAGGTTTGCTTTGGCTCAATGTTTGAACATAAACAGTTGGTCATGGCGGGGCAGACATGGTAGCAGGAAGCCCCATGATGCTGAGACTCCAGGGCAGGGCTCTGTGCAGTTGCTGCTCACTCGCATCTTAGTCAGCCAGGAAACAGAGAGATGAATACTGGGGCTCATTCCATTCTCTTCTTCCCCACTATTATTCAGTCTGTGCCCTCAGCTCATGGGAGGAGTAGCTCCGGTGTTTGGGGATTTAGATCCAAGCAGGGTTGAGCATCTCTAGAAACTCCCTCAGATATGCCTGCAGGGAGGTTTCCTAGGTGATTCCAAATGCAGTAAAGCTGACAAAGAAGACTAACTGCCTACCAGGAATGAAGACATTCGCAAGTTACACTTCCTAATACAAACTTCAACTATGTAACGCATTTGCTGTGCCAGGCACCACATAAATGCCTTATGTGCACCATGCTACGCCAACCCTTAAGACAAGCCAGGGATATAGGAGTGATTTTTATTTTGCATATGAAAAAATTTGCTATTAAGATGGGCTAAATCATTTGACCAAGGTCACTTAGCAGTGAATTCAAGATTTCCTCAAAGTCATAGCACAAATCTTCATTTTGACCAATTTAAAAAAAAATCCACTCAGTTACCAATTTGTAGGAGTAGAAATAGAGAGTATGTGATTCAAACTCACACCCTTGTTAAAAAGCTCCCTGGCCCTTGACTTGGCTCAGCTCTGGGTTTACTGCAGGAAATATTTCTCTTCCCCCTGATATGTGGATTATTGGCTGCACCTTCTACCCTCCCATCATCTGCTTCCCATCACCGCACACTCCAGCTGTTTCTATCCTGCACTGTAATTGCCCATTTGTATGACAGCCTCATTTTCTCCGAGTGACTAAGAGTAGAGTGAAAACAGGGACCTTGTTCATCTGTTTATCCTAACATTGGCATAAGGCTTATTATATAGTGGCTGCTCAATAAACATAATGTTGGATAAAAAGTACTCAGAGAGCTGGATAGCCAAGTACAGATAGGATGAACAGTTCCAATTCTGTGATGCTGTATGACTTCAGATACAGGCACAGAAAGGGTATTCTTAATGGACTATGGAGCTGTATGGGCTCAAAGTGTAAGTTGTGTCGTTCACTATCTGACATATTTTCTAAGGGAATATTAGCCAGCAATCAGCCTTGAGTGCTGTATCTGTGGGAGTGAATCAGGATGCACAGGGGACTACTGGACCTCTTTCAGAAGTGTGTGAGGATGCTAATAAAAAAGTGGGTTCAAAATGATTCAAATAACCATGGCAGTCATGCTGGTGCCTGAATAGAAAATGTCCTTTGTTTTTATATGACTGTCCTGGGACTGGGGTTCTAAACATCTGTGTAAACCTGGCCAGACTCTGAGGAGGGACATGAACAGAGGTTTCAGTTCAGCCATTTGCCACTTGAACATCTGCATCCTGACTATCATATTGGTCTTAGAAATACAGATGGCAGCCTGAGGAAGTCATTTAGGGGGATGAACTGTGACTTTATCCTCATTGTCATTTTGCTCAGGTGGCTGCCAGTGAACTACTGAAACAGATATAGAATCTGTTCCATGGTTTGGTACAACGTCTCGGCAGATGTCTCTGTGAAGAGGAGTGGGCTTAGAGCCTCTCATCCTCATTTAGTGTCTCAGGAGTCTTGGGATCTGAAGGTTATATCTTGCTCATAAAAAGCATTTAGGACTCAAATGTCTTTGTGGTCTGTGAAGGAACTGCTTATTTTTCATAATGGTGTTTAAGTGCAGTCTAATGGCCAGTGTGTAGACATGCACCAAGGAAAATGGAGCTGCTCGGCTGTTAATGCGTTTCTTGGCCAACATTTTCTCTCTTCGTATCCATATTGAGTAAAGAAGCTTTGGCTCAGGAAGGAGGCTCTGACTCATTCACTCATTCTGATTTTTGGCTTCCTGACAGAACTTAGACACTGATCTGATAGACATTGCCATGCGAGTCCACTGCTTACTGACTCCTCCGACTCAACTGCACCCTGGAAGGTGCCATGAAGGTAGTGAAGTAGTGCTTTGTTGTTTACTGTTACATATGTCCTCCCTAGCATTTAGGTCATTCTGAAAAGCCAAAAGAACTCGCAATGAATGTGATGAGTAGGTAACCAAGTTGTTAGGAATCACATGTGGGTGGAGACATAATGACGATTGGATTTTTGTTCCATTATTGGGAACAGACAGCATTTTGGCTACTGCTTCTGAGGATGCTTGGTTTAAGCTATTTTGTTATACATTGCTTCACATTCTCCTGCCTTATCCTCAACTCTTCTCTTTGCTTTCTCCTTTTTATTGTCTTTGAATTACTTTCTGAAGCCTTTCCTTATCAAGAAAATATGTCTGAATTCACATGGAAACATTTTTGTAGGATTTCTATAGAGTGCATACTTTTGTATACAGCAAGATATCATAAACGACAGGGACATAACAGTCTCTGCACAGTCATGAGCCCCTGTGTTCAGATTCCTAGCACCCACATATTAAATATAACCATGGTGCTGGGGTGGGATTGGGAGAGAAACTGTAGGAAAGTTTCAGAAAGTCATTGGCCACTAGCCAAAAAACTGGTGAGCTCCAAGTTCAGTGAGAGACTGATTTAATAGAATAAGGCAGGATGTGGTAGAGGCAGACTCTGATATTTTCCTTTGGTTTCTTTGTACATGGAAGGGTAGACCCACCTGTAAGACTTTATACCCTTGGATACACACACACACACACACACACACACACACACACACACGAGTTTCATAGTGTTTGTCTCAAAGCCTTTCAATCTCACATTTGTTATTTGTAAGCAGATGGGTGAACAATGATTTAAATTAGTTATAAGAGAGTCTTGAAACATGACGTCCATTACTGCTAATTGATTATCAAAAGAATGCAAAAATAGCATGATTTCTGTTATTTCTACATAAAACCCATGAAAATAGAAAATTACAGCCATTGCTTTTTGCTACAAAGTTGAGTTTTTTGTTTAGCTTCTTTTTTTCCTTCAGTCCTGGGGATTAAAGTTTAGAGCCTTACACAGCCGGCATAAGGACTCTCAGAGCCACTGACTTACATTCTCAGTCAGTCCAATATTTAGTCATTTTTTGAAATGACTATAGAAAACAAAAGACTTATAGAAAATGAGTAGGATCATAAGTTGCCTCATCTTCTTTTTCTCAGTAATGTCTTCCATTAATTTTTCCAGCAAATAGAATCAGAACTACATGGAGCATGCTGAACAGCAATCATCTATTTTGCAACATTATTCATGGTGTTTCAGACTTTAAAAATATATGATAAAATTATTTCTTTCTGTTCGTTGAATAAGTGTGTTTACGTAAACCTGTGATAGTCAGTGCATGTGGGTGGATTGGCAGGTAGATGATAAATATGAAGATTACTATGAAATTATAGTTGGGTCCTTAACCTATAGGTAATGACAGACACCTGATGTAAAATGATGTCCTTACCTATCTGACATGCTGTAGCCTATAAAGGGTAAACATGACAATGAAAGTGCTGAGTGTAATTATTCAAAATGAAAAGATAAAAGACCCAGAAACCTCACAAGCCTCATTTTCTTGATTACCACTTTTCAAACTGATGTGACTTTGACACAAGATATTTCTACTTGTTGCTCATCTCAAACTCTCTTGTACTAATGAAGGCTTTTCTTCAAGCGTTTATAAAATTTATTTATTCATCAGAAGGAATTTTGATGCAAGAAATGATTTCTTAGTCCATCCATGGTGCTGTAACAGATTATTAGAGACTTGGGAATTTACAATGGACAGTAATTTATTTTCCTCACTTTGGAGGCTGAGAAATCTAAGGTGAGGGAGTCGAAGGCCTTATGTTGTGTCATTCCAACCTTGAATATGAAAGGATAGGAGAGCATGCTCAAAACATGGCCAGAGGGAGCCTGAATTTATTCTCCCCACAAACCCAATCCTATGATAATGGTTTTATTCTTAATGGTTTATTTTAAACCTCAGTGATTAACACTTCTTAAGCTCCTTTCTCCCAGCACTGAAACACTGGAGATTAAGTTCAATCCAGGGAGAGTGGGTTAGAAATTTGGCTCTACTATTATGAACAATGTAATTTTGTCCTTGGCCCATGGCATAGAATTTGCAACATCCTAACAATGTATTGCTTTTTTATTTGCTAGTGAGATAATTGAAGTGAGAAGAGACAGCTACCCATGTATTCATGTGATTAGACTATTGAATTATAGTGAGGAGACAGACCAGAGATTGAATTCAATCATCAGTGGTCAATGATGTCATCAGTCATGCTTATGGCAGTGTAGCAGTTTCCCCTGAGATAAAAAATTTCCATTTAAGAGGGTCACCAGGTTGTTCACAGGAAGGTGAAATAGGGAGGATGATCTCAGGAGAGGTAAAACACTACATCCTGCTGGGAAGCTCATTAAGACAGGAAGTAAACAACTCAAAATAGCTTGAGGAAGTCCCTGAAACTGATCATATTTACTAGGGCCCTCCCTCTGTAAGACTATATAATTAGTAAGGCCTGCTGAGAGTTACTCTCAGACAAGCCAATGAGCAAAGACTCTTGGACAAACAAAGTTGCAAACAGGACTCTCAGACTGCTTAGAAGCACCTTAGATTGAACAGCCTGAAAGAACTAGAGACCAGTCCAGAAGGTAGGGAAGAAACAAGGACTAGCTTGCTATTTTGAAAAAACTCCAACCAACTGAGCCACAGGGGAAAGAGATTCTCCAAATTTCTGATCTGCCTGGAGTAATGCATCCCAATTTTCCACCTTCTGTGACTTGCCATCCTTGCCATAGTGAGCTTTTGTTTTGTAGCTGTCTTTCAGTCATTTCTGCTCCTGTAAGTAATCCCTCACCGATAGTCCTCCAAATTAATTCCAATAAAACTCATTGATTCATCAAGTTGTGCTTTGGTGGTTTGCAAATTTTGCTCTGCTGTTGGTTCCTTAAACTGAGGTGAGTAGATGTTTTATTCATATCTTCTCAGGAATAGTGTCACTCAGAATCTACTCAGTGACTCCTTTATAAATCTTCCCCAAACCCCTTAAAGATAATGTTAGAACTTCTAAACTGGAGAGTACAAGGTGGTGCACATCAGTTTGGGCTATCTCAGTAGCACCACATTTTATTCTAAAATTTCTTCTTTTGGTTCTTCTTTCATGATATCATTTAAATATATTGTTTTTCTATGTTCTACACGTATTTATTTATTTATTTATTTATTTATTTATGGAATAGGGGAAAATGAGAGGATCACAGGAACCACAGGAACCCTTATGGTATAGTAAACTTGACAGGATGGAAAGTGTGGGAACCTGATTTTTTTCAGTTAGCATTTGGAACTGATAATTTACTGTATTGTGTAATGTCAGAATATTGTTGGGCATCCTGTTTAGTCAGAGACTTAAAGAAGTAGTATGGAAAAAGGACATGTGTGTGTGTGTGTGTGTGTGTATGTGTGCATGTGTGTGTGTGTGAATATAATATCTCCTAATGAAGTATTTTTCCATCAAGTAGCTGTGCACATTAGTGCTCCAACCTTCTTTTTCCACTTTGTTTTTAAAGGATTCCCAGACATCTGTTGTATACTGTTGTAATGTGATTGAGTATATAGTCACTATAGAATCTCTAAGTTACTTGATTGAGATGTGAATAAGAAGCTCATAGGACTTTGGCACAAAATGGAAGAATAACAGAACAGAATATCTTTTGAAAAATACTAACAACCTAGCATCTGATTCATCTAAGTATTTATCAGTGCCTTAATAATAATAAGGGAAAAGCTCTAGTAGCACATTATTCTTGCTTAGTGTATTATTTTTACAATGATTTAGATGAAGTTATAGTGAACTTGTTTGGCAAATATGTTTGAGGGAGAATTTATATTTAATCAGTTTGACTCTCAAATAATAATCTAAGGCCAGAGTGTTGGACCAAAACAAACAAGGTCATTTTCTAGTAATTAACTTGTATTGGCACCAAGGGCATCTGTATGTGCTCTGAGATGGCCAGAGCCTATCTAGAGCACTGTGCCCTTGCAGGGTCTGTAGAATAAGAGCTATGCATGAGAATAGAGTGCCCGCTGAAGGAGGGGTGAGTGGGAGCTATGAAGCCGACCTAACTAAAGAGAAATTTGAAGTCTGAATTGTTTTGCTGGGAGGGTAAATGTGCTAACATGTTAATTTATTCATGGGCTACCTTGTATAAGGAGAGAAAAATTAATTTTGGCCACTCAGAAAAATATTAAAAATAAAAGGTTTAAAACAATTGAGATGTTGAAAGCTAATTCAAGTTGTAACAGACATTATAGAGGAGAGAAATTTAAAATTGAATGAACGGCTTCACAGCTATCTCCTCATCCCTGGGAATTCCAAGCAGAGGGTACCCTGTATTATAAAAAAGAGGAAGGTAGGCTGATATGCTTCCAGTTACTGCTGTCTCGGTTTTCTGAATTATTCAATAATATTGAACTACATTAAAACCAAAGAAGGACATTTATAAACCAGCCATATTTGAAAAATTAAATTTGTTCCTAACCTATATCCATCTACTTCCAAAGGCAGGAGAGTCTGAAAAAAATTGGTTGAGTGCATCACTGTGGACTCATGCCTTCTCATATTTCTCAATTGATCCTCTCTATAAACCACCTTCAACCTTCATTTTGGCAAATTCTATTATCAGTGACTGATACTACTTACAGAACTTTGTCAGTGAATATGTGCCATTTTCTTAATTATTTTACTATCTTTTCAATATATTTTTCTCTATCATTTAGACTTATAGAAGATTATAAGAGACCAGTTTACCAAAGGCAATTACTGCCCACTGTCTGCACAGTATTAATTTTCTCTTTCTTGCTTGCTGAAATGAGTTGGTTGTTGTCCCACTCTAGTGGAGATAAGCTTCTTCTCGGACTCTCTTGCAGCTACTGAAACTCCTGCAATTCTGCTAATGAGATTTAACTGGAATTTTGCCGAGTTTCTTCAAGGTCTATTCATGATTTTAAAAACCATGTTAGATTTACTTTAAGCATATGAGTGTTTTGCCTGCATACATGTATGTGTACTACACATGTCTAGTATCCACAGAAGTCAGAAGATAGAATCAGATCCCCTAGAACTAAAATTGCAAACAGTAGTGAACCACTATGTGGATGCTGAGGACTGATCCTGGATCATTTGCAAGAACATGTGCTCTAAACTGCTGAACATTTGTGACTAGATCTAAAATTGCTGTCTCGGGACCATAAAGTAAAGGCTAAGATAAGATAGATACATAAACCTTAATATTCTTAAATCAATCAATAAATAAATATTAACAGATATTTGGTAGATGAGAAGAATAAAATCTATATCTTCAAGTCATTGCATTTTATTTTCCTGCAAAATGTTAAAAATAATAATAATTTCCCATGGCTTTTATTCAGTAGTGAGCAAAGAGTACTAGAATGTGATGTGCCTTAAGCAGGATACTTATCCCTGAATACAAAGAGAAATGAGATGTGAGTCTTTCCTATAATCGGAAAACCAAGGCTTGCTTGCTTGCTTGCTTTCTTTCTTTCTTTCTTTCTTTCTTTCTTTCTTTCTTTCTTTCTTTCTTTCTTTCTTTTAATTAGATATTTTCTTTATTTACATTTCAAATGCTATCCCGAAAGTTCCCTATACCTTCCTCCTGCCTTGCTCCCCTACCTACCCATTCCAACTTCTTGGCCCTGGCACTCCCTTGTACTGGGGCATATAAAGTGTGCAAGACCAAGGGGCCTATCCTCCCAATGATGGCTGACTAGGCCATCTTCTGCTACATATGCAGCTAGAGACAGGAGTTCTGGGGACACTGGTTAGTTCATATTGTTGTTCCACCTATAGGGTTGCAGACCCCTTCAGCTCCTCGGGTGCTTTCTCTAGCCTATCCATTGGGGGCCCAGTGTACCATCTTATAAATGACTGTGAGCATCCGCTTTTGTATTTGCCAGACACTGGCATAGCCTCATACAAGACAGATATACCCTTCAGCAAAATCTTGCTCGCATATGCAATAGTGTCTGGGTTTGGTGGCTGATTATGGGATGGATCCCCAGGTGGGGTAGTCTCTGGATGGTCCATCTTTTCGTCTTAGCTCCAAACTTTGTCTCTGTAACTCCTTCCATGGGTATTTTGTTCCCTATTCTAAGGAGGAATGAAGTATCCACACGTTGGTCTTCCTTCTTCTTGATTTTCTTGTGTTTTGCAAATTGTCAGGGAGAATCACCACCATCAATTTGCACTTGAAATCTCTTCTCACTGTGCATTCCTCTGAGGTTGTGGGAGCATTTGGGCTTGGCATTTAGTTGTTGAAAAGATGGAGTTTGGGAAATGTTTACACTGGTTCAATGAGAATTTCAGATAGCATTAATTTTCTTAGTACTTTATTTAGCTTTGTTTATTTAAAAGGTACATTAACACCATAAACTGTGAATAGGATATTCAGAGACTTCTATTTAAAACTATGTGAAGTCCCTTATAAAATAGTTTTTTGAAGTGACAATTTATCTCCAAATACCTTTATGATGATGGATTAATATTTCCTGAGATGATGGTACTCATATTCTTTTCAAAACTACCCAAAAGTGTATATTTAAAAATAACGCTTGTTAAAAAAATGTCTTTAAATAGAAAAAAAAATCCTCAAAAGGAACCACACCAAATGTTCATCTCATGCCACTGAACGCTGGGATTATATGTGATTAAAAGAACCTTCTTCCTACTTTTCTGATTTCATTCTAATTTTATTGTAATCAGGAAGCATTATTTTTATACTCTATAAAGAACAAGTGTGAAGAATTATATACCAAGTCCTGACAAATGAATTGACATAGAAACAGCAAAACCGTTTTCAATGTGTTTATATAAATAGATCTGTATAATTATCATTAAGCATCATAAGCACACAGTGCTTAAAAAGAACAGTTCTATTTACTCAAATTGAAGTTGGGATGATATTACAATATACAGCTCAAGTTAGACTGAATGCTGAGAAGAAAATGAGATAATGGTGACATTGAAACTATCATATTCAGCATCTCTGTGTGTTCTGTACCTCCTGTATCTGTCAATTAATACCTACCCACATACCAAGCAGACAGTGATACCTGGACAAAATGTTAGTGTCAGAGATCTAAAATTGCTGATGTATGACTTTGAGACCATGCAAAGGGAGAAGGGGACAAATGCCATTTATATCTTTAGAAATATTATTTACAGGTCTCACCTTGTAATCCTGGCTAGTTTGAACTAACTATATAGAATAGGCTAGCCTCTTTTTACAAAGATCTTCCTGCCTCTGTTTCAGTAGTTCTGGGATTAAAGGTATGCACTAACACACTAGTCTATTTTATATGATAGATGATAGAATCTTCCTATAACCCAATCATTTCCCTGAATGTAGGACACTCAATTCTTGTTCTCACTGGATGCCTATGAGATAATGAAACTCTATATATTAGATTTTGAAGTCTCCATGTTTAAATTGTAAAAATGTATGCTGGGCATGATGCCACACAGTAATCCCAACCACTGGGAGGCTGCAGTAAGAGCTGATGTTTGAGATTAACTTGGGCTATATGGTTAGAATAGTCCTTCGAGATAAAGAATGAAAGAGAGGGAGGAAAGGACAGGAAGGAGTCAATAAAGACAATAAAACTGTTTCATTGAACTAGTTACTCCAGTGGTTATGGAATGAGACTTGCGTGCCTGACATTTAGTACTGAGGAGAAGGTTCTGCAGAAGGAGAGCAGAAAAGCTTATTTGTGGGAAACAAATGGAAGAAAAGAGACGATGTTATGAGTGAAAGTAGTCAGGGCAACTATGGAAGTGACTTCTATTTAAGGAGGCTCAGACTATGGTAGTGGGGCCACAGTGTGCGTAGGAATGGAGTGAGAAGTGCAATGGTTTGAAGGATATAGTCAGTTTCCTTAGGGAACTATAGGGCTGCTGGGACAAGCCTAATTCCCAGATCATTACCCATTCTTCTTCTTCTTTTTTATTAGATATTTTCTTTATATACATTTCAAATTTCAAATGCTATCCCGAAAGTTCCTTCTACCCTCCCCCAGCCCTGCTCCCCTACCCACCCACTCCTGCTTCTTGACCCTGGCATTCCCCTGTACTGGGGCATATAAAGTTTGCGATACCAAGGTGCCTCTCTTCCCAGTGATGGCCGACTAGGCCATCTTCTGCTACATATGCAGCTACAGACACGAGCTCTGGGGGTACTAGTTAGTTCATATTGTTTTTCCACCTATAGGGTTGCAGACCCCTTCAGCTCCTTGGGTACTTTCTCTAGCTCCTCCGTTGGGGGCCCTGTGTTCCATCTGATAGATGACTGTGAGCATCCACTTCTGTATTTGCCAGGCACTGGCATAGCCTCATACAAGAGAGCTACACCAGGGTCCCTTCATCAAAATCTTGCTGGCAGGTGCAATAGTGTCTGGGTTTGGTGGCTGACTATGGGATGGATCCCCAGGTTGGGTAGTCTCTGGATAGTCCATTCTTTCATCTTAGCTCTAAACTTTGTCTCTGTAACTCTTTTCATGGGTGTTTTGTTCCCTATTCTAAGGCGGAACGAAGTATCCACATGTTGGTCTTACCTCTTCTTGATTTTCTTATGTTTTGCAAATTCATTACCCATTCTTCTAAATCTGGCTGAGTTTCACAGATTCAAAATGTCATCATTTCCAAAAGTTTAGTAATAGCTGAGTATGTGTGGGTATGCTTATAACAAGTGTCAGTAGAGAAAGGAGGGTTGTGAGTTTATGGCTATCCTGACCTGTGCACCCAAAGTCTATTTAAATTGATAAAAAGCAGAATTACAATCCTGTCCCCTCTTCCACAATGCTTCCTGAACATAGGAAGAGGGGATATGATTTTCTATATGTCTATATATGTACTTTAAGAAGTTTCTATAGAAGTAGATTTCCATATGACTTTTTGTGAAGTCTTTAGTGTTGTGTAGTCCTCTCCATATTTCTCCCATTACTCTGTCCTTCCATCTCCCACCCCAACACTTCCTGTTCCATATTCATTCTTAAAATAATTTATCCCAATGTGTTCTATCTCATTTCCCTTGCAAGTCACTCCTGTGGCCCCTTACTAGTGTCCTGACCTCTATGGATATTCCAAATGAATAATCCATATCTAGATATTTAAAGCTAACACCTGTGAGAGAAAACCTAAGAAATTTATCTTTCTGAGTCTGTGTTACCACACTCAAAGGGATCCTCATGGTCGATCCATATGGGGTAGAGATGGAAAGATGGTGAGAGATCATGGTGGTGGATGGCTTCAAGGAATCAGGGCTTTCTAGAAGTAGCAGGGCATGAAGAGTAGAAATGGGTACAAAGTCCCACTGCTGGCTGAGGATCTATTGATGCTGGTGGTTAGTCCTCTCTACGGAGGTCATCCCTGGTAGGTATATATCTCATTTCAGTGGATGACCACAAATCCAAGAGTATTTGGGCAGTACACATTGGATTTGAAAGGTATAAACAACATTAAAAAAACAACAACAAAGACAACACAAAGTTGGGTGGGTAGAGGAAGGGAAGATGTGGGAGAAGTTGAACTGAAACTAAAGACAATAAAATATATTGTATGATATTCTCAAAAAACTGATTTCTGAAAAGGCAAGTTTAGTAACAATGCTTTGTACGTCTCAGAAAGAGTAGTATGCTCAGTTTACAGTAACTTCATGGGGCCCATTGTCCTGACTCTGCCTTCCTCGCCAGGCTCTACTACAGTCCTTGGAATGGAAGGGATTGGTGAGTCTGAATGGAGACCGGAGTTTTTTATTCCTTGTTCTTTCTTGTGTGTGCATGCTTACACTCCCCTGTCCTTGACTCCATCTAGAATTTCATTTTTCTCAGAGTGAGGTCACATAGGAGAGACCTCTTTGCTGCCACTGCCAGGTTCCTCTTGGCAGCCACATGGCCCCTTTTATTTTTCTTCTCTCCTTTGCTTTTGGAAACAAGCTAGTAAAGACTCAACCCTCCCAGCAAGCCATGGCCTTCCTGTCCATGTCCACTGTCTTTCAAGCTTATTTTCCTCGATTCCCTTCTGGTTACAAGGAATATTAACTCTTCCTGAAACTTTTCCCTCTGAGCTCAGAGAATTGTCTCAATTCTCTGTCAGAACACTCTTCACCTAGAATTAAAGATCTTTATTTCTCTCAGGATGCTTTTTACCCTTCAGTGAAACTTATCTCCTAAACCCTGCATTTCATGGGGTCAGAAATCAACCATTCCCCATCACTAACCATCCTCCCTTCTCAGAGGGTCAGACCTCCTAAATTCTACTCCCTTGACCCTTCTTCTCTGCTGTAGCCTGGCTTCCATCCAGACAGTGGCACATGGGTGCAATTTATGCTTTCTTCCAGCTCTCTGAGAATCACAAGACCCCCAGCTATGACTAAACCTAGAAAGCAATGCTTCCCCTGGCCACATAGGCATCAGCAGCTTTATGCCCCAGTACAGGGGAACGCCAGGGCCAAAAAAATGGGAATGGGTGGGTAGGGAAGTAGGGGGGAAGGTATGGGGGACTTTTGGGATAGCATTGGAAATGTAATTGAGGAAAAGATGTAATAAAAAAAAAAAGAAGGAGGAGAAGTGAAGCCATTTTTCAGGGGTGGGGCGGGGCATGTGTGCTTCCAGGAGCAAGTTGTGTGCTGCATGACAGATCCCAGGACACTTTCTAGCACAGCTTTGGCACTCCAGGGGGAAGAGAAGACTTCTTCTTTTTTTTTATATTTTTTATTAGGTATTTTCCTCATTTACATTTCCAATGCTATCCCAAAAGTCCCCCGTATGCTCCCTTCCCAATCCCCTACCCACCCACTCCCACTTTTTGGCCCTGGCGTTCCCCTGTACTGGGGCATATAAAGTTTGCAAGTCCAATGGGCCTAAGAGAAGACTTCTTAGACAACTGCAACTCTATTCTGGTAGGATCTTAATCTCGTGGACCACGAGCAGACAAAAAGTGTTGTTTGTTTCAGGTTGCCCTAGGGCTTGGATGCAGCAGTACAACATGACAGCAGGGTTTAAAGAGAGTAAGAATATTCTAGCTTATCAGGCAAGAGCTGTCTGCAAATGAAAAAAAATATCATTGATAATAACAATATTAATAAGGAAAAGCCAGAGAATTCCTGAAGGCTCTGGTAACAGGGCACAAACACCTCAGAATTTTTGGTGAAGGGAACTCAAACGTGTTCTCTCCTCAGTTTTAACTGCTGGGGAGCTCATTTTTCTCCTTTAGCTTAGCTTTCCATGCTCCACATCAGGTAGACTTGACTAGTGAGGGGAAAGCTTTGCCCTTCATGTTTTTCCAGCTGAAGGAGCTTCTTGCTGGGAAATACTTTGGCTTCATCCTCTTTAATGGTAGATGAAAGAGGTAAGTGCTTTGAGGTGAAGGAGACAAGGAGATCATTCCGAAGCCAGGATAATCTGCGTCCACATGCCTGCCTTTGGCTCTCCCTAGCACTGAATTTAGTAGTCAACTGTAAGACTGGGGCCCGAGGTGGGATGCAGGTGACATGCAGGTGACAGAGTTTTCTTTCCGCTGTGGTGAATGTAGCTCTGATACTTGTACCAGGGGCCAAGAAAATTATTCTTTAACATATCCTAAGCCGATAACTGAAAATCTTAAATTAGGGATTCTGATCTCACATCTGATTTAATTTATGAAAGTTAGAACCAGATGGTTGCAGGGTCGAGTCTGCATTTTACAGATGTGCTCAGCAATCTCTGTAAGGCTCTTTGAGGGCCCTGCTACACACCCTAAGGTGGGATTACTGTGCTTTTCATATTTTCCATTTTGGCCACAGTTTCCCTTCCCGGCAGCTCAACCTGCTTTCAAGGTAAAATTTTTCCCCTGGACCGGAACCCCATACAACTTTCATTTCCCCTATTTTCCCTAAGAAATCAGTGCATCTCCTCGTCTTTACCGTTCAGTTCTTGTTTCTCAACCAAGGGACACAGATTCCTGGGAACTGTCATTACACAGATGGTGTCATATGACTTGCTCAAGATAAAAACAAATTTGGAAGAAGAGCTAGAAGTGACAAGAATCCAATTCTATATTTAACATGAAAGTCACTTTCCTGAGTCATCCCCAGGGGCTTTAGATAAGGGACAGTCCTGTTATTAATCACGATGAGCATTTGCCTGAACAGAACCTTGGGGGACTTTATCTTCTCACCACAATCCTTCTTCCTTGCAGCTCAAATGAAAGTTTTTGCTTTTCAGAGAAGAAGCGAGGCCCAGGTCAGATTGCTTGCCACACTGTTGTGTGCCAATTAAGCCAAGAGACAGGAGTTAAGGCAAAGCGGTATGTTTAAGAAAACGCTCTGAATAAGATGGAGGAATCTAGTCTAAAGTCCAAATTTCTTCTCGGAGCCATGGAAAAATTTCAAGGGAAGTTTAAAGAGGTAAAATCAAAGGGATGCGAATGAATCAAGAATGTAAGTGTGACTTGTAGCCGCAGGCATCATGAGGGGCAGCTGTCTGTAGTGAGAGCTACAAGACTTTTGCAACTCTTTTTCTTACTGTGTACATGGCCGTTTTCAGCTAAATGTTGACAAACCATATGCTCTGCCACATAGGTTGAAGAAGGAATATTACTTAAGGGTCATGTATGTGTCCTTTTTGCACTCCGTGACACATTAGTGATCTATTAAATTCTAGCAATCTCTGTCCTGGAGGTAACAGGCATTTTTGGCATGCATTAAATTTGATAGAGTTTGACCCTTTGACCTACTGCTCCTACTCACCACCTTACACTACATAAAACAATAGATATGAAAATTTAACCTTCAGTTCACTCACACATACAAACACAGATCCATTTACCTATCATCTATCTAGATCTATCTATCTAATATCTATCTATCTATCTATCTATCTATCTATCTATCTATCTATCTATCTATCTATCTATTTATCTATCTATCTATTTTAATCTATATCCACATATATGTGTATATGTCATTGTTGTTGTTAAGTTTTTCTTATGCCTTTTTTTCAGCTGGGCAGTAACAAGATATAGTTTCTATATCCATTGAGTCTTCCATACTTGATCAGAGGGTCCAAATGTAGGTTTCTTTCCCAGCAACATACCCGTAGTTTATGTGTACTTCCTTGAAGGCTGTTTTGCCACCATGCATTTCTTAAATACTTCTCTTTTCCATTTGATCTCTAAATTTCATCATTAAAGACTTTGGTAAGTTTGCAAAAATGGTTATTCCTAACACCTTCCTCTTTCCTGAATGGAGAGCATCACGGGATCAAAAGCCACTGGAGGCAGAAGAACAGTTGGAGAAAATGGAAGAATTTGAAATCTTAGAGACTAATACGAAAGCAAAGCGATCCCAGCAAGTGTGACCACAGTGGGGTCTGAGACTTGGTGACTGGCTAATGGGACTGGACAGCTATCTTTATGAAGAGGGTGGTAACAGAAACTATAAGTGGTCAATGACCCTGCACACCACCCACTTGTAGTTTTCACAAGCAGATACATTCCAAAGAACAGCATTACAGCGATTTAAAGATCTCATTCAACTTTGTTTTTTTATTCTGAAGTCAAGTAGCACTTCATTCCATAAGCAAGGTTGTTTAATTCCGGTGAAATGAATAGTGGAGGTTGGTTTTATAGACCAAAACAAGGGCTTAGGATAGCAGATGATAAAAACAAAAAAAGTAATTGGTATTTGCAGAGTTAAAATCTGCCTTGCAAGGTAAGGACAGGGAGACAAAATGTTAATAAAATGACCGATTAGTTAATATTGTTTCTGCAGGTTACTTTTTTGTGTGTATGAGAACAAAGACAGAAAATACTTCACTATAATACCAATTATAACTTAGAAATTCGGCTGTGATTTCTTTAATCCCCATCTCTTAGAAGGTCAGATAAAAACTTGGTTTCAGTTTGGTCATGTGGAACTTTAGAGTTGAATGACTCCAGTATGAATTTTTAGCCAGGCTGGTTGGGGCCTGATGCAGGGGGCTTAGTCGCACACAATGGCCACCTGTAATTTTTGTTTAACACAAGTCAGAGCAGTAATGTTCAGTGTAGTTTCTTTTAAGAAAGCACTTTTGGTTTCTTCCTACCTCATTCTGATATGAAAAGGTCATTTCTTACCACTAGAGGTGAGATTGGAGACATGCTTTCTTTTGTTTATTTTCAGTGGCCTGTCTGTGATCTTTCCAAATGAAAGCAAAATATTAACATTATGGGGTTGGACATTTTCTTTCTTTCTTCTATTTTCCTCTATATATTTTGGAGTGGAAATGGCTCCCAGTTCTCTGGTGTGACTTTGTGCGAATGATTACTGTAGAATACTGCAGACTTTCCCCTCCCTTTCCCTGTAGGGTGATTGATTTTAACCTTTCTCCTCTGCCAAACCTTTGTTCCGTGCATGACATTTTAACCCCCACTACTGCCTATGTTCTATTTTGCTAAAGAAAATTGCATTTTCTATTTCTGGACAAAGCATGGTTGTTTGTGTCAGTCAATTTAACACAATATACCAGTTCGTATTTGTGCAGAGGAAGCACTAATGTATCCAGCAGGAGGTGGGTCCTGAGCCCATGACCAACCCTTCCATTGGGCTTGGAAGATGGAAGCCACAGTAATCCATTACTGACAAAGCCACTTAATGGTGATGTAGCACCTTCTGTCTCAGAGACTTCCAGGTAGTGTGGAGTTCTATTTCCTGCTGTATACATTCATTCCTGAAAATATAACCCAGGGATAAAAATGTTTGCATGGTAGTAAAGAACAGGTGCTTTGGCGATTTCAACTTATCCTTTGCATGGCTTTACCATTTATAAGCTATGAAAATATGATAATATTTATATTTTCCAAGCCTCTGCTTCCTGATATAATAGGGGAAAATACAGTTTTTAGCCCCACGTATTGTGGGAATGCGATCAAATAGTGAACACAGCTTCTTACTGGGGAGTCACTGATGGCTATTTTGAGTGTGGGTCCACATCATATTGCCTTTTGATTAAGACTGTGGACCTCCCTCCTACCTTTTGTTCCACAGAGTGCATAGCTATGGGGAAAGCTTAAAATATCTACTCTAGCTGCTATTTACCTTAATTCATTAGGCAGGCGTTTAATGAATGCCTACTGGACGCCAGGCACTCTCCTGGATGTTTGCATCCAGAATTAACACAGGAAAGCATCATATTATGCAAATTAAGCCAGTCTCAGAAAGGCAAATATCTCATGCTTTCCCTCATTTGTGTTTCACAAATTGCGAGGACACACACACACACACACACACACACACACACACACACAGACACTTTGTTTATAAGACATGAAAGGAGTTGGAAAACCATCTAGGTAAACACAAAGGACTAACAGGAGGGAGAGGGCTAGCAGAAGGGAAGACGTGGAGACTGTGCTCAGCATCGATACTTAGCTATAGACAAAATTTAGAAATGAAATGAAATTAACCAATCAGAGCTAGCTGAAAATGAGTACTAGATTCTGCTTGATGCTGTTTAAAGGAAAGAAGAAGGAAAACACAGAGCAAAGAGGAGAGTGAGCTCTCAGCATGGACAGACAAAGCTCCCCCCGTTCTGGCTCTGCTCCTCACCACCTGTGCCATTTGGGCAGATGACTTAACTTCTGTGCGCCTAGCTTCTCTTCTGGTTTTATAAGATGGGATTTACTAGCTATGGTTAGCCAAATAAGGAAGTCCAAGCATAGCAGATGAAGAAGTAGTGCATATCAATGTGTGGGCAAATATCAGCCTGGCCTTCAAGAGAACACAGAGCATAGTGGGAAGGAATGAGGCTTCAGTTTGGAAGTTCTAATGTTTATGTACTTCCCTATTTATTATTATATTTTGATATCCACAAACCTTTTAAGGCTAGCCAACCTTAGAGATATTCTTTTTTAAAAATGTATTCTTTTTTTAATTAGATATTTTCTTTATTTACATTTCAAATGCTATCTCCAAAGCCCCCTATTCCCTCCCCTTGCCCTGCTCCCCAACCAACCCACTCCTGCTTCCTGGCCCTGTCATTCCCCTGTACTGGGGCATATGATCTTCGCAATACCAAGGGTCTCTCCTCCCATTGATGGCCGACTAGGCCATCCTCTGCTACACATGCAACTAGAGACACAGCTCTGGTAGATACTGGTTAGTTCATATTGTTGTTCCTTCTAAGGACTGTAGATCCCTTCAGCTCTTTGGGTATTTTCTCTAGCTCCTTCATTAGGGGCCCTGTGTTCCATCCAATAGATGACTCTGAGCATCCACTTCTGTGTTTGCCAGGCTTTGGCATAGCCTCACAAGAGAGAGCTATGTCAGGGTCCTGTCAGCAAAAATTTTCTGGCATATGCAATAGTATCTATCTGGGTTTGACGGTTGTATATGGGATGGATCCCCGGGTGGGATAGTCTCTGGATGGTCTTTCCTTCTGTCTCAGCTCGAGCTTTGTCTCTGTAACTCCTTCCATGGGTATTTTGTTCCCCATTCTAAGAAGGAGTGAAGTATCCACACTTTGGTCTTCCTTCTTCTTGAGTTTCATGTGTTTTGCAATTTGTATCTTGGATATTCTAAGTTTCTGGGCTAATATCCTCTTATCAGTGAGTGCATATCATGTGTGTTCTTTTGTGACTGGGTTACAGCGTGAGCGCACCCCCCCACACACACACACCAGTCCAGATCCATATAGCCTCTCTGGCCTGTATGCCTAAAAGCTGTATTCCTATGCCTTAAACATTCCAGGGTCAGGCCTAGGTACTTAGAAACTGATCAGTAGTCTATAGCCCATCAGAAGTATTTAAAGCAGTCAGTTATCAAGGTTTCCCAATGAAGGCTGCAGGCTAAACTTTCCACTCAGGACTGTCTTTTGTCTCCAGACTAAAATGTGTTTGCTCTGTGACTCTGTATGGATGGCATGCCTGCTATTTGTAGGACCTGTGCATATGGTAAGTTTCCTTTTCCCGACCATCTTCCATCTCTTCTCTTGTAACTGTACCTGACTGAGGGTGCATGCACATGTCAGAACACAGAGCAGGCAAGGACAAAGAGATAAGCATGACTTCTGAACAGTCTGGGATGTTCTTCCATGAAGCTATAAAGACAGGATAAAAAACAGTGTGGGAAGCTTGGCTCCTACGTGGGGGTTTCAAAGCATGAATAAGAAGTGGTAACATTTGACTCAAGAGTGGGAAGGTTCATAGAGGGATTTGTCAGGGCAGAGGCCACTTTGTGCAAAAGGAAAAGCAGGCTCCATGGTGTGAAGGTCCACACACACCTCAGTGCACACATGCCATCTGTTTCCTGAAGCTGGAGAGGTAGTGGGCTGAGGGGCTTTGTGGAGACTGGATAATGAATGACACTTGGAAGGCAGGTAGAGCTTGCTCTTTTAAGTGTCTTCAAAACCTTGCTGTTATAGTGTGAGGAGCAAAAGGATATGAGATGGCGAACCCCTGAACAGAGCAGCTGTGCTGTTCAGCAGCTAGGAACCAGTGCACAGCAGAGGGAGAATAAGATGCAGGACGGCACTCTGCTGGGATTCCCGGAAGTGAAGGAGGGAAAGCAAATCAAGACCATACCTGAGCCTGACTTGACTGACAGGTCTATGTGGAAATCCCAAAAGAGAGAACCATTTTTAGGGCCAAGAGGTTGTCTTCAGGCCAGTGTATACTTTTGCCTCTCGGGTCAAGTAAGGCTTACTTTTTCTTTGTCTCACAGGAATAAGTATTTCACACCAGTCGCCATGTTTCTGCTTTATTTTGGGACTGGAACTTTTAACTGTTTCTTCAGTTAAATGACCCAGGAACTGAAGGGCCATTTTTGTCCTCAGGGATGTGTTTGGTGCTGAAGATGGCAGACAGTTGGGTGTGGGTGATGACAGATAGCACCTGAGGTCGTGCAGCTTAGAAGTAACATCTTGTTGTTTGAGGATAACACTGCCAAAGGTGTGTGGGCGTATCTTTGAAGAAACAAAACAGAAAAAACATGACCAGTAATCTGATCTAGGTGGGTGTATATAGAAGTCATGGTTTTATTTACTGTTTTAACACTTGTGGGACAACCTGAGTGGCCTCAGAAATGGCTGCTATTACTCTCAGGGAGCTAGTGGCCAGCCCCTCAGTCGATGTTTTTTTCTTTTCTTCTCCCCCCCCCTTCCAGGACTGCTCTGTAATACTGACTCATCTAAAAAAATCTTTTTGTTTCCCCTTTCTACTATCCTTGCCAGTAATTATTACCTGCCCACTCACAGGGCCATGAACACCAGGTCTGGGGCCACTGTTCTCTCACACATGACTTCAGAACTATGGAGGTTGAAGTTGGACCTCACTATGTTCTTACTTCTATAATTCCACTGAAGAAAGTTCAGCAGAAGGTAGACTCATTGGACTTCTTTCAGGTTCTGCAATCAATACCTGTCTAGCATAATGGTTCTAAAGAAGTTTACATTTTCCAAAAGAAGTCTGGAATTATCATGACAATAGTCGTTTCAGTTGCTTCTTGTCTAAAGCCTGCTAAGAGCAAGAGTCTACATAGAAACCTTACCATTCACTATTTTTCAACCACTGCAGGCTATGCTTATTGAGTTCTTATGTATGTCAGACCCTCTGCTAAGCAGAACTTTACATAGGCAATCTAAATTTTCTATAAAAACTCGTGAAGGCCACTCATTCCTTCCTTTTCTAGAAGAGGATGAATCCTACCCTTGAAAACCAAGTCACTTGCTGGGATTTATTGAATTCTGAGTGGACCGATCAGGACTCAAATCAGATACTATGGAAAAATCTGCTTCTATAACATGCTATATTCTGAAAGGAAATGGACATAAGTGTTATCACTTTTAAGTGTGAATCCGAGAGTCAGGTTCACAAACCCAAAACTCAAGTCTGTGATTTGAAAACCATCCTAAACCCCCAGACTACATGTGCCTGTGGTTGTACCTAGTAGCTAAAGCATTGCCTTATATGAGTGCTGTTATCACAGGTAACTGATTTTGAATCCTCAGACCCTCATACCAAGCTGGCTGAAATAGTATTGGCTTGAGGTGTGATGGTGTTTCTGCCCTAGTCTCTGATCATGTCATTCTTTCTTGCTCTTCATGGTGGGAAGTCCATTACATTTAATAGTCTATTTGCATTATAAATTGTCATCTAGTAAATCCCAGAAAAGCGACTCGTCTTTCAGCACCGCTGACTCGTCACAAAAACACTGTGCCATTAGGCTGGTGGATGGGAAGATTCATACCTCTTTCTTTGGAGTTTATAATCTTCAGAAAAATACAGGGCACCTATTTATTTTTGTATTTATGAAAATTATATATACATACAGAGTAGCTAAAACATAAAAACAACATATGGTTTAGGAGAATTTCTGTAAGTGCTCCAGCCTTCTTGAGAGACAAAAATAGTGTAGCTGCTAATAATGTGGCTCCCTTGGCAAGCAGAGATCACAGCACTCAGCCCGTTTACAAAGCAGGTAAGCTGGAGGGCTCCTCAGGGGTGGGGGCTGTGTTCACATGTCTTGTTCTTGATAAACATTGCCATTTTAAATGACTTTGAACTGGAGGATGGAGGAGAACCCTGAGGTGTCAGAACAAGACAGAGCAAAGTTGCCTTGTCAAATGTAGCCTTTTCACGCTGAAACCAGCCCCAGACACTAAGCTGTGTCTGGAGCAAATCTGATACATTTACTTGAGTTCTATTAGAAATCAGAAATACTTGTAGGACAACATAGAACCTGCTGTTAATTAGTGAGTCTAAATGGGACAGTGGGTAAAATTACGGCAAACAAGCCTAGGAAAGTCAAGGAAGAATGGGCTTCCAGGTTACAGACTCGGTCTGTCTTATGTGCCAAAGTTGCTCTTTCCTTCTGTCTTCCCAACCACCCTGTGGGGTGGATATGACTTTAACTGTATGTTTCACATGGAGCTAGGGGTTCAGTGGTAAAAAAAGACTTGCCTAATGTCATGCAGCTGTGAAGTGGTACTCTCAGAGTCTGTACCCAACAGTTCCCAATGCAGGACAAGCCTGTGCATTCCTATCCCAGTGGACACTCTTCTTGAAAGACTTGTGATCACTGCCAAATGGCATTTGCAATCTCTGGGTACATCCTACACTGATATTTAGTAGAAACCGTGGTAACCAAAGGTGAGCAGTGCGGCCAGAGCACAGCTGGGAACTCTTCAGTCTGCTCTCCTTTTAAGCTACTGGGTGATAAGCAAAGTCCTTCCTCTACACACCAGGCTTCATTTGTTCTTTGCAGCACAATGCAGCCCTGGTGCCTATAGTGCAGAAAGCAATTAATTTTCCCAATATTATCTAATTTTTGGCATGTACTGAATGCAGCCAGAGTGACTAAGCCAGGATCGTATCAAGGACTTATGCCTGCGCCTGTGCAGAGGGATGTGCAGTTGCCATAGCAGCAATCAATCTGCTAAATAACTGGGAACACAAACTGATTCAAAGGCAAAGACTGATTTGGGTCAGGGAATTGCACTCCATAAAGAACAACTTCTCAATAACTCCTGACGTTGTTTTAGCTTTTATGGATGGCCCTAGACATGAATAGTGAGTGACTGCTCAGTGGCAGGAGGGTATATATGCCCCAAGAGGAGAGTCACATGCTGTTCCTGGAAGGTCAGAAAAGAGAATTCTATGCTACATGCCTTGCCACTGTTCTTGTGCTGCCTGCCTGTTCTCAGAGCTCAGAAGGGCTTGTGACAAAAGCGACAGCGTCTCACAGTGTCCTGGGATGCCTGCATGCCATTTATCAGCATTTCTGAATCATGAAACTTATCCTTATACAAATGTCCACTGATTTAAATATGTTCAAACAGGTACAACCAGCCACGGGTAGATACAGGATTCACATGGTAGCTGTTTGGGTGTAGATCTGGTTCCCCTTGTTCTTTCCATGCTGTTTCCTTGCCTTTGGCTCTTTCTCTACAATGAAAAGACCTTTCTTCTTGATAGCCTACATGGCAAGAGTTTGGGTGTTCTGTATCTGCTCTGTGTAGTGTGGATTGTTATTAAATCTTTTTCGTCTCACTTGAAAACTAAGGTTCTGGTGGAAGAACACTTGACACTCCTAGAGTGTCAACTGACCTATTGGGTGATTCAGGCTTTGAGGATTAAGGTTTCACAGCTAGCTTTGGGGCCCGAGAAGATGGCTTAGTGGCACTTGTCACGTATGCATGAGGACCTCTGTTTAAAATACCCAGGACCCGTATTAAAAGCTGGGAAATGATTTTGTATCTGCTTGTAAGCAACTCTATTGCTGAGGATTCTTAGCTGCCACCATAGCTCCAGGTTTAATAACTGTCTCAATCAGAAGATAAAGTAAGGTGAAGAGGGATAGGGCAGGACACATGACATCCCCCTCTAGTCTTCATGTGTGCACATAGCTCTAGGTACCCACACATGAATGCATGCATGCACATACCCATTATGGTTAGCATATTCTCAGATTTTATGGTAGTTTTAGGTTTCTCTTTTAGAACCTCGGTACAGTGTCTCTGTAACATCTGTATTTCTGAAGTATAATACATCCCATGTACGACGGTACAGTGTCTCTATAACATCTGTATTTCTGAAGTATAATACATCCCATGTAGGACTGCAGAAAACAGAAACCCCAGTTCAAGTTAAGTTGTGAGTTATGTTAAGTACGTGATCTTGGGCAAATTGCTTCAATCACTGTACTTCTCTCTACTTCAGTTCTGTAAAATGGACGTGATGGTGGCAATGATCCTAGCTGATTCTCAGCCACCTCAAATTCTGGGATGGAGACCAAAGGTAACAGTTGCCTCAGGTTCAAAGCCTCCTGCATGTTCCCCAGTCCACATGTCCAGACTTTCAATTTTATTTTTGTTTTTACTTCTTTAGGATCTAGTGTTGTTCTGTTAGGTATTCATGGAATGAAGAAAGTCTAGGCAAACACTTCATAGAATGCTTGTCCCATAGTTATAGTTCAAAAGATTCATTTGCTATTTAAATACATCCTAACACCTGTTAAAAAGTATTGTCATCTTCAGAGTGGGTTTCACCTTTAGTATCACTTGGTACCTTGGAGGAAGCTGATCCCTGGAGCCTGCAGAGGGGTTAAGACATTGGTCTCTACCTGTTCCGTTCCTTCTTTCTGGTTGTGGGGCTGGGAGTCCAGCAGTAGAGCATGCGCTTTCTAACTGAGTAACTGAGTTTCCTGTTGGAAGCCACACCTTTCCAGGGCTTAAAGCCACCAAGCCTGGGTCACCCCTGCTGGAAATGAACTTTATGCAATAGGTAATTTGACACAGCTGTGTTAGCTGGCATACACTCATCTGGGAGATTCTATTATTTCTCAGTCTCTCAGCCAAGGGTTGTTGGTTTCTAGTGAAAATGTAGTTTCTAAGCCAGATAGTTCCAAGTGGACTGTCAGTGGGTGGTGAGCATCAAATAAGCAGGGCTGGGTTGTATTTTGAGTTTGAAACCTGAAGGTAAAAATTCTGTACCTTTTCATCGGTCTTTCCCATAAGGTGGTAATTTTGCATTGACCTTCTGCGTCTCTACTGGGCTTCTGGGCATGGCTTTGCTACAATCTGTGGCTTTAGAATGAGAGCTCAGCTTTATTCCTGTGTGTGCATTGATTTTTTTTCTCTTTTAACCTAGAATGCAAACGGAACCTGTGCTTGCTATCTGAATATCTCTAATTAGACTACCTGCGCAAATCTACCAATTGACTTTAATAGATTGAATCCAAGCCTGTGACAGTGTTGGAGGGGAAATAAGATTGCTTCGCCTCCTCAGTTATCGTCAGCACTTGGACTGAATGCAGATAGATTTTCCACATTTAAGACACAATGGTAGGCAAGGGTTCCCGAGGCCCTGGAGGCAGGATGTAATCATCACACAGGTAAATTATCCCTACTGAGAGAAAATTGGAGCAGTAAATGAAACATTAGTCCACTTCACTAGGAGGTCATGTATGTTTCAGTGCCGTGACAACCTGCTTGTGTGATTAGAGTTAGGGCGGGAACTGCCATTCATGGGTTCATTTCCCCCCTTCTTTTTTTCCTTTATATTCTGCTGAACTTCGTTTTATTTCAGCTTCTTTGCCAATTAAGCCCCAAATTGGCAGTTAAGACAAAATACAAATGAGAGGGATGGATCAGCGAGAAAGGATACTGAGAGAATGGAGAGTAAGGTGAAAATTGCCCTTTCTCCCTCCCTCTTCTGACAGCTGTGCTGATCAAAAGGGGTTCCGAGCTTTTTGTAAGCAATAACTCACTGGACTGAAGCCCAGAGGGTCCATCTATAAAATGCGTATGGGGGCAAGCTTGCTATTCCAACCTGTCTTCTTCTGCTCTTACCTGGGCCCCTCCCTGTGCACCTAAGCTGGATGCCACTATTCAATACCTTCTCTAAGCAAGCTTCACCATCCCTGTTCTATGTACGTTCTGTGGATTTTCTAATGATCATCTAATAAATAATACAGAGAAAAGAAGAGTCATCTCCATTTCCAGCTGAGAACGATGAGAAAATGAAGCAGTGCCCTGTTTCCTGCCAGCCTCAGCTATGCCATGGGGAGACAGTTCGAACCTAGGCAGTTTGGCTTGAGTTCATTCTTCTACTAGTTTCTAATTAAAAAGCATTTCTATGTCTAATCCAGGAGACAAATGTTAGAATGTATATGCATTCAGCCACCTACTCTGCTGTGATGAAAACCAAAAAGAACGCTTCTTATATCACCACCCCCACCCTTGTTTGAGATAAACAGATATTTTTAAATACTTTAAAAATACACATTGCTGAGCTGACAGTTTAGAGTGTCTGATTCTCTTTCTGTGAACATTTCCCAGCTCTTCCATTAGAAAGGATGATGTAATGAACCATAGCTTCTATGATGGGACATGTAAGGTGATTCTAGTGTTTACATTTTCACAATGGACTAAAGCCCTGTTTGGTTTAAATGACTAAAAATGATGGTTTTAAGGTGTGACATCATAAAGGGAAATCACTTTGGGGTGGTGATGAAATCGTTCTTCCAAATTGACCTTCCTCTTCCACATAGCAATGTTTATACTCCATTGTTATATACTGCAAGTTTCTATGACTCATGCCTGTTTTCTTTTGACATAGTTACAAAAAAGTTTAATTTAGACTCAACAGTTACCTGCTATAAAGTGACTTCTATTATGTGTGGTGAAGGCCTCCCCATCCTTCTCTTCCTCCTCCTTTCTGTCCATCCTCTTCTCTTTTTCTTCTTCCTCCTGTTCCTTCCCCTCCTCCTTTTTCTTCCTTCTTTTCCTCTTTCTACTTCTTCTGTTAGATAGGAGTTCACTTTGTACTGCAGTATGGTCTGAACTCATTATGTAAATCAGGCTGGCCTCTAATTCATAGCAACCTTCCCACCTTAGCTTCCTAAGTGCTGAGATTATAGCCTTGAGCTACCATGTCCACCTATTTGGCTTTTATTTAAATAATTAATTTTCTTTTAAATGCTCTCTCTCTCTCTCTCTCTGCTTATACACATGAGTGCAGGTGTCTGTGAAGGCCATCAGATCTCTGAGACTTGGAGCAACAGCAGTTCTGAGCTGTCTGAATGAGCTTCTGCGAAGCCAGTGTGGGTCCTCTGAAAGACTAGTATATGTTCTTAGAACTTCAGCCCTGGACCCACACCTCTTTAATGGCATCATTTCTGTGCTTCTAGGAATATTTTTGTTGTGTGTCTCACTGTCTCCTGTTCCCATTTCAGTACATTCCTTGTTTTTATATGTTTATTTCCACATACATTTGTGTAGGTGCATTGGGTAGAGTAGGCATGGATGACTATGTTATAGGTGGACTGGTTCAGGGAGTAAGAAGCTCATGTGTGTGTGTGTGTGTGTGTGTGTGTGTGTGTGTGTGAGAGAGAGAGAGATGCATGCACACATGTAGGTACCCAGAGGGGCCAGAAGACATTGGGTTTCTTGGAGCTGGACTTACAGGAAGTTGTGAGCCAGCCAGTGTAGGTGCTGGGAACCAAACCTGGGTTTTTTGCAAAAGCAATTACTCTTAACTGATACATATCTCTCCAGCCCTTCCAACACTGTTCTTGACACTTACCACCTATTCATAGTTTAGTCCAAGGACAAGAATTAAGACAGCCACTGTGGGCTTTCACAATAAGCTCTGTGATATATGTGATTACGAAGAAAAGTCAGCTCAGAAATGTATCTCCTGGGAAGAACAGGCATTATACAAAGCTCTGCCTCCACTGACGTACTGTTTACCTTAGGCCTGGAAGGATGGTTATGAATTAAGAAGTCAGATAGGGGCATGTGCCTGATAAAGGTAGTGGTATACAAAAAAGGCTTAGAAGGAGAGCTTGTTCTGAGGATCTACCACAGCCAAGGTCTGTGTTCATGTCCGAGGCCCATGTTATGGAGTTACCACTAAAGGCCATGCAGATGTTTGTGGGCTGGGATGCTGCCTGAAGGTCAAGCAACAGGCGCAAAGTGAGATCCAGCTCAAGGGAAGGTCCCAAGGCCTGACACTATTTCTGAGGCTATGGAGCTTTCACAACAAGGGACCTACCATGACTGCAAGCCAGAAGACCCAACAAGCAGCGGAAAGAGTCAGATGCAGATATATGCACCCGGCCAATGGACTGAAGCAGACCCCTGTTGTTGAATTAGGGAAGGCTGAAAGAAGCTGAGGAGAAGGGTGATCTGTAGGAGGACCAGCAGTCTTAATTAATCTGGACGCCCAAGATCCCTCCAACACTAGATCACCAAACAGGCAGCATACACTAGCTGACATCAGGCCTCCAACACACACACACAGACAGACACACACACACAGACACACACACACACAGACACAGACACACACAGACACACACAGACACACAGACACACACACACACACACAGACACACACACACACAGACACACACAGACACACACACACACACGCACACACACACACACACACACACACACACACACACACACAGAGCAGAGGACTGCCAGGTCTGTGTTCAATCAGAACACACCTAACCCTCAAGAGACTGGAAGCCTCAGGGAGTTTAGAGGTCAGGTAGGGTGTGGGAGAACATCCACATGGAGACAGGGTGCTGGGGAGGAGGTATGAGATATGCAACAGTTGGAGGGTGGATGGGGTGGGTGGTGGGAAGTAAAATATGGAGTGTAAAAAATTAATTAATTAGTTATTAATTTCTACTAAAATGTTTTTTAGGAGGAACAAAAGAAGTAGGGCTGGTTCCGAAAGCACACATAATTCGGATGAATGAGGCAGAGCAGGACTGTAGTGAAGACAGTTAGAGATGCAGCAGGATTGAAATCATGGAGTGTGGTAAATGCCAACATAGGAGATTTCAGACGTTATTCTGTCAATACTACTGTATGCATGGGACATTTGAACCTAGAAGGGAAAGAGTCTTGTTTCTCAGAATTATTTTCAAATTAACTTTCTTTTAGAAAAAATATTAGGTTTATGCCATGTATCCCCTTCCTTTTCCTCCTTCTAACCCCTCCAGGTACTGCCATTTTTTGCTCTCATTCACATTTGTGGCTTCTTTCCTTTTTCTTGCAAGAGTGAAATATGCACCTTAGAAGGCTTCATGTTTATCTCTTCTTCAGTTCACTCCTACTGTGCATAATAATTTGGTGTCTCTTAAGTGTTTTGGCTTCCTAAAAGCTACTAAAATACTTTAAAAGTGAGAAAATGAAATAATCAGTATTTCCAAACATTTAACTGTATTTAGAGTATTTAGAACTTCTGTTGTTTAATTCTTCTGAGAGCCCTGCTTTGGTTTGTTTTGGTTTGCTTATATGCTCTGCTTAAGATTTATCAGATGTCATAGAAAACATGCTCAGAGCTCCACTGTCTAGTCCATTTGCTCCCTACTCTAATACATGTTAGGAAAGATGGGGACAGCTGTGAACTGAAGCTCCCACATGATGTCCATCCATGCTTAATCCACCAGAACTCAGGCACAAGGTCATATTTCAGAGAGGGGCGGCTGGAAATATGAGTTTAGAAACTTGGCCAGAAAGAAAGGTAGCAGGACTTGAAAAACACACAGCTACTGTGTATGTTCATGTGATTATAGCAATAGCTTGCATTCTTAGGCAGGGATCACTAAAATCACAAGTCAGGTTTTTCTCTTCCGGGACATCCCATTTTTACAACTAGTCTGTCACTGATATGTTTGGATATATACTCTTCCTTGCCTAGCTTTTCTATTTCTAATTCTCATGAAGATTTTATTTTTCATCTTTGTTTCTACTTGGGAAAGCTCTTATACAGAAAAAAATATTCATATTATCATATATGTATATATATATAGTATTAGTTGCATTAGTCATTTGTTAATTCCTTCATCTTATTGGTATTATCTTGGAAGGTTCTGGAAACTTTAGGAGCTATGCCCTAGGTGGAAGAAGTAGATCACTTTGGCCACTCCTTGAGACTATGCCTTGGTCTGAACTCTTTATTTCTGCTTCCTTTCTGTCATGATATGAGCTGCTCTGTGCTTCACAGATTCTCTGCCATGGTGCATTAAACTCTCTAAGGTCGTGAGTAAAATTGGATATCTCTATCCTTTGTGTTGTTTATGTCAGAATTCTGTCTCAGGAATGAGAAGGTTACCAGTACAAAGCAGTGGTACTAGAGAAGTGGGTTGTGACCATGCATATACCTGACCATATGGTTCTCAAGTCTTTGGAACGTGTGTGTGTGTGTGTGTGTGTGTGTGTGTGTGTGTGTGTGTGTGTGATGGATTTTTGTGGTACAGGTAGAGAAATGTAGGAATTAAACAATGGGCAGATATAAGAACTACAAGACTGAATGACTAGCCAACTATGTTTTGACTTTCTTTGGTCTTATCATTTTTGCTTTGCATTCTCCTCCCCATTTTGGAAATTGGGTATCTGTGACTTTATATCTTGGAAGGTGTAACTTGACTTTGATTTTACAGTGGTCCACATCTAGGAGTTTACCTTGAGTCTCAGAACTGACTCAGACTTTGGATCTTTGCACATTGTTGGAAATGCTAAGACTGCGTAGACTCTTGCAGACTAAATGAGTTTTTGAGTAATGAGATGGTGGGGCCTCTAAGAGCTGGGGATGGATTGTTCTAGTTGAATGTAAACTGTCTCCTATGTCTCTGAATGCCTGGTTCTCATCTAGTGGTAGTACTTTTGGAGTTGTGGAAACTTTGGGATATGGGAACAAACGCACCATTGGATGCGGATTCCTGGGTTTATGTTTTCTCTGGCTTCTTCCACATTCTCTGCTTCCTGTCCTGCAGATGTGAAGAGCTTTCTGTGCCATATGCTTTAATCACAGGGATTTCTGTCCAAGAATATGGGGGCCAAACAACTCTACACTTACCTCTCTAAACTATGGGTTTAAATGAACATTCCCCTTTGACCGATGTTGCCATCAGTTGTTTAGTCAGAGAAAGGGAAAGCTGCACAGTCCACACTCATCTTGATGCAGTGGGAAGTGACTGTGGTACAACCTGCAAATATTCTCTATCAAAATTGTTTTCTCTATCAAGTTAGTTGCATTTTAAGTAGGAGACATATTGGGAACCCTTTAAAGGATGAAATACATCAAGGCAGTGTGTTCAGACTGTGTTTATAAAAGATGTAACTGGTAAAAATGATTTTTCAATTGATTTGATTTATCCTTGAAAAGTATGACTGCCATATCTTTCCCTAATCTCCATCTATAACATTTTCTATTTTTACTCCGTCCCCTCTGAAACTAATCAGTCTGTCATATAAGTCACATATTTTGTTTTATTTTGCCACCGCCACACCTGCCTTACTTAATTTTGTGCAATCAGGAGGATGTTATGGGGAACATAATTAGCCCCGACAACAGACCAAGGAGGAAACTGCATCTCTGTGTGGAAGAAAGAGATGCTGTTGGGTAAGGAAATGGATTTTAATTTCAAATTATACAATGACTATTGTCTACCCAATGGATAGAAAGTGTTGAAATATAAAATGCCCTTTGGTCAAATAATTTTGACAATTCTCTCTGCATCCCTTTCACCCCTTATCTCCCATTCCCGTTTCTGGTTCTCTGTCCAAAAGAATCAGAGTGCAGCATAAAACATCATGTAGCTATTCAGCCACTAGCACAGTATCCCTGATAGAAAATCAGGTTTCCATTCTTTTTCAACCTTTGTGGAAACTGAGCACTGTCTGTAGTTGGCTTCCTGTAGTTGGCACCCTCAACATTAGTATTCCCTACTTAATACTGTCTGCTTGATTTAATGTATCATTTAGTGTTTCAAAGACATCTGTCAGGAAGTTATATCTTATAATCCAGATACCTAGCACACAATGTGAGGCAAATGCTTGGCCCTCCGTAAGAACCCACTTAAATAGCTGAAAACTAACACGTGGAAGTGAGCGACTCTTTAGGAACATGTATCCTTTTCCATTCGTTCCTAGATCCACTTTTATGTGTAATTTATTCAGTCCTTTCCTGAACCCAGTCACTATGCCTGGAATATAAAATCTTGATAGCAGGATTATTTTGAGGAAGTGAGACAGTGCATATGTAGCCTGCTAACAGGGCTATTACTGCATGAGCATAAACTAATAGTTCTGTGTTTATAGGCAAACACTGAAAGTTGTAGGAGAGGGCTCTAGGTTCCTGGTAAAGAAGAGGTGAGAAAGAAGATACTGAACTGTTATCTTTATGTGAGGCATAAGAAATCCTGCTTGAAGAATATCACCCAGCAGGCCATATATTGCTGGAGGGGCTTATTTTCTTGAGGTACTTAAGTGACATGTGAAAATTAAAATAAAATAGATTATCACTGGATACCTTATTACCAACAGGTGCTAGCATTGTTTGGCCAGACTCTTGAACAAATGAGGAATGGGGACTCTGTCAGGCTGTCTTGGAAAGAGAATTTATTAAAGAGATCCTGCAGCTCACTTCATTTGGAACAGGAAGGCTGTGAGGATCCAAGACAGTTTACTCTGTTCTTTTGATCTTCGGCACTGATTCAGAGTTACAGTGTGTCTGCTGCTGTCTAGTTTCTCGTATTTTCTGCTGACAGTTATTAAACTATCGCAGTTCACAGGGTAGTTAGTTGTTTGTCTTAGTTCGTCTCTTCATTTACAGAGTGTGCTTCATTTACAGAACAGCTCATGGGGTCCTCAGCCTGGTTGGGAAAGAACTGTGAGGAGGTTTTTGTTGTTGTTGTTGTTGTCATTTTTGTTTGTTTTAACCTCTCAAGGAAGGCTACTTGACAAAAGAAAAGGGAAAATAGTCACTAGTAAGCTAGCATAACTGCCATTTGTAGGATGGGTCAGTGGGGAGGACAGCACAACTGTCTTAGGACTATTAGAAGAGCTGTTCCTCAGAACTATTAAAAACGACCCGGGCCTGATATGATGGGAGGAACCTAGTGATACAAAGAAGGAAAAGATCATGGTTTCAGAAATATAAAAAGGAGGAGATAGTATATTCTAGGAGAAAATGCAGTTATTAATTTAAGATATAAACCTCAGGGTCTACTGTGTTCCAAATGCTGTATATTAGGTCTTGAAGGCCCAAGGTTGGAAATTTGAGTTTCTATCCTTTGTAGTTTGTGCTCTCATTAGAGGCAGACACGAAAGGTTAGAAAGCAAGTGTATGATTTAGTATCAGGAGGAAATAAACCTTATTATGAAGATAAATATAATGCATGGGATATGATGGAGCATCAATCACACTAAGATGTGAGCATGTGTCTTACCTACCAACAGCTTTGGTAGTTTGACTCCCTTATAGTGAGTTCTGGCTATGGAAATATGAGAGCATGGTGTGCATCTTCTAGCCACGGAAATTTTTCAGTTGTTTCCCATCAATGGTGTGTGTGTGTGTGTGTGTGTGTGTGTGTGTGTGTGTGTGTGTGTTGACTGACTGCATGGAGCAATGCTTGCAAATGTTCCATTCTACTGTTATGTCAGAATGAAACAAGCTTGAGTTGTGCTTAGCAAGTGGTTCTCTGTCTGGGATCCCTGGGTTAAGTGGCATCACCTATGGTCCCAGTCTCATACTTCAGCAGTACAATACCTTAGATTATATTCATCATAGTTCTGGATGTAGGGAGAGTCAACAGTAAAGTTACAGCATACTGGGTAACCAATGAAGATTTCTCTTTGTTTCTAAGATGATTCACTGAATGCTGCCCTTTACCATTTATTGAATGCTGGTAAAAGGGAAAGACAGGTAAAGAAGCCTAACAGGAATGTTGCTAATTCTACCGATGAGAGTGAAGCCCTTGGACTAATCACCACTCAAAATGCCTAACATTGCTAATTGGAGATCAATTTTATCAAATTGAATTTTAGAGGAGACACAAACATTCACACAATAGTTCCTGGGAACTTGTCATCAATAGAAATTACTAGATGCCATGCCACAGGAACCAAACTAGAAACATTGGAGAGCTTTGAGAGGTGGCATCTAACAATCTCATTTCTAAAAAGTCTTCCAGACGATTTGGATTCACACCAGAATTTAGGACTGTTTTAAGTCATTGAAGTTGCTAGTTTTTTTTTTTTTTTTTGTATTTTGTATCAGCAAGCATCATCTTAGTTAATATAGGGAGCAATTGGAATTGGGGTACTCACAAGTGTCACCTAACGTAGGACTTTTAATTAAAAGAGGAAAAAAGGGAGTCTTGTAAAAATTTAGAGTTATATTTTTCTCACTGAACAGCTATTTTGAGGAACTTGAAATGGGAAAAAGCCAATATTTTTGCAGAAAAATTAGCAGGCCAAAAGGGCCAGTGTAGAATCTTTTGGAGAAGGATAGATGAGCATGTTTATTTATACATTTCCCAAGCTTTTAAAAATATGCTTACGGACTACATTGTACTTAGGAGAAAAAGAAAATTTCAAAGTGCTACAAAGCTGTGCAGCCTTCATCATTACCCAGTCCCAGTCTTAGGATACTGCTCTGCTGTACTGTGTATGAGCTCTATGCGTGTCCAACACTGCTTCCCACCACTCCTGTCTCTTATCCCTATTTATTGGTAACCATACATTTCTAGATCCTATATATTTGCATGATCTAAGTACTGTATAAAAGGAATTATGTAATGTTTACTCCTGCATTCCAAGCTTATCCATGTGGCATCATGTGGCAGAATCCCCTATACCATTTGGTTACCTGGTGTTGAAAATATTTCATCTCAGTCAGGGGTTTCCACCTGGCCTTTGATCATTCAGTTCCCAGACAAAAGACATACAACTTTTATACTTTTGTATATTTTAAACTTTTTATATTTGTAATAAGCCTTCTTCAGCATGAGAGATAGGCAGATTTCTACCCTCTATGCTATTAAAATCTACTTCTCCATCATTAACTCCATTTTATAATTTGCTATGTTCCATCTTGACAGCTTAATTCCAGTTGGATAGCTCTTATGACCACATTTTTATGACATACCTACCCCATGGCAGCTTTCTCCTCTCTCCCATTCTTCCCTCCTCATGGTCTCGTCAGACACCAATCACTGGGAGTCCCAAAACTCCACTCATATCTCCTCTCCCCTTGTATTGGTTGTCAGTATCTTGATTTAACCAATAGTGTTAAATGAAGGAACAAGGTCACATTGTATATGCAGGTTATTTCATTTTCCTGGGAGCAACAGGGGGTTGAGGAACAGTATTTATCATTACAAATATATATTGAAGATCAAACCTTAACAGTTATCCATTTGTCCTAGTTAGGTTTCTAATGCTGTA
This sequence comes from Mus caroli, assembly GCF_978045245.1. Classification (NCBI taxonomy): domain Eukaryota; kingdom Metazoa; phylum Chordata; class Mammalia; order Rodentia; family Muridae; genus Mus; species Mus caroli. The sequence continues at coordinate 64,392,862 of NW_028227261.1, forward strand.
ATCGAACTCTAACCAAAACCAACTTGGTATAGGAAAGGGTTTCTTTCAGCCACCCATGTCCTCGGTCATCCCATAAACATGCTTCCTGCCATAACAGGAATAACCCAATCTCTGGTATGAACTTTTATGCTAGTTACTTCAGTGTTGCAAGGACAAACAGCCCAAACCAAGAGCAACTTATGGAAGAAAGAGCTTGTTTGGGCTTACAGTTCCAGGGGGATAAGTACCCATCCTGTCAGGGAGCTGTGGCAGCAGGTACTGGTGGCACTGGTGACAGAGCAGAACACCAAAGGACCACATCTCCACTGAAAGCACTAGGCAGAGAGTGCAAGCTGCAATTGCCTAATGGCCTCTAACTCTCAAAGCCTCATGCCAGTGGCCTGCCTCATCCAGCAAGCTTGCACCTCCTACCCTTCCCAAACAATGCCACTAACTTGGAGCCAAGAGGTCAAATGACAGACTGGGGAAGGAGGTGTTTCTAATTTAAACCACCACACTATTAGCCTGTTAAGGGATACTTGATAATTGGGTTGCTTTCCCCTTTTCTGTGTTTGGGATAATGTTTCAAAGAACACGCATAGGCATATATGTATGCATACATCCTGGCTTTCAATTCCTTTGCATCAGTAAAGATTTCATGAACGGGGGCAGTGGCACAATCTCTGATCTGATCAAGGTAGCCCTTTAAGTAAAGGAAGGGATACATAACAATCTATGGTAATGCATTGAAATGGTATAGGAACACTCACATTGCCCACCTAGCAGGAACACTGCAGGGGAAGGATTTGTGGAGGAGGAAGTACCGAGTTCAGTCTATAGGAAGGTTTGGAAAGTATTCCAGGTAGATGAGATAAAGGTGTTAGTGTGTAGTCTTCTTGAGAGCCCCAAATCGTCAAGAATGGATGAAGAATAAAGTGGGAGAGGGTGGAAGAGATGGTGAGAGAAATGAAGAAGCCAGATTTGACTTTCTGCAGGCAGTGATTCTTCATCTTGACTATACTGCAGGGTCACTCAGAAGCTCTCAGTACTCACCAGGACCAAGCCTGAGTTCCACTGCCCATAGATTCTGAATCAATTGGTCTGGGTCTGGATTAATTGGTCTGGGTTGTGGCCAGTACAATGCCAGGTTTGCAGTTTCTCAAGGTAATTCATTGTGCACCCAGGTTGAGAAGCGTGACCTCAGGCAACCGGGGAGCTCTGGGATGGCTTGAAGTCAGGACGTAACAAGATCAGATTCTTTTTAAACCATGTGCGCAGATTTCAATATAAAGTGGATTTGATAGCTGAGGGGGCATCCCAAAGGGTGTTCTCGTTGATCCTCTGAGACTCATTTTGTGTTGCTATGAAATGAAGTTCCCATCTATATCCCCAACCTCAGGGCTGTTATGAGGTTTGCACGACATTACCTTTTTATCTCAATCCCAGAGAATGTGAGTTCAATATTTTTGGACTGGGATGGCAGAGCTGAGGAAATATGGGGAGAGCTCTTCATGTACAACATCCCGAAGCCCACACTCAGGATGCCATAGGGATGCTAAGTTGCTTTCACTCCTTAAAATGTGAATTCCCTCACATCCTCAGCTAGGGAGCAGACTGGAGATCTGAACTTCTTTGGCCTGGGATCTACTGGGATTGTCATAGAATCTTACTTCCTTAAAGGGAGACTTCCTGATGTGCAGGATGAATTTACAGTGAATGTGACAGTATTCAAGAGCAAAAGCCTCTGGAGACATGGCTGTGAATGATCAAGATGAGGGAGCACAGTGAGGAACCTGTTTGCTGACTTCCTCCAGGCTCCATGATGTGGTCGCCAGTGTGTGGCTGTGTGCTCCTTACTTTTTTCCATCTCTCTCCTGAGCAGAAATCCTGTAGCAGGGCCACTTACTCAGCTCCCTTCATGGCCCTTCCAGAGAGGAAGGCACGTGGCTGTTTTCCACCAATGAAGAGTAGGAACAATGGATCTGTTCTGTATCTTTTCATAGGGTATAAGAGCCCTTGATTTTCTGGAAGAGGTCTTTTTCTCCACTTTTCCCAATTCTCAAGGATTTGAAGTACACCCTTGGTCATTTTGTCATATTGAGGACAGGATGTGGGGAAAGGTGTGGGTTCTACTCTCTGACAATCATTTGGAGTAGGTTTTGATGGAAAGTGGGGGGTGCTGGATGTAACACTGACTGCAGTAATCTTGGGAGGTAGAGAGAAATTGGATAGCACATCTCCTACAAATTAATATACAGGTCTGCCAACTGTCTTGTGTTTGCGGCCACTATATGTTAAGGTTGACCCTGAGTAGTGAAATTCCACTGACTAGATCTGAATTTTCCAGATAGTCAAAGTTATGGGGAGACTGACCCCTAGCATGTGCGAGCATCTTAGGTTTTGCATATCCTTTGCATTGGTTTTCACACATAAAATCTAAACCATCACATTGATTTATCTGTACCTGTGATCTTGCCCATTCATCTGGATAATTGTAGTTAGTGGTAACTCTGTGCATTCTATATCCAAAGGATCTGCACGTTCTAAATCCAAAGGAAACCTTGAATTGTTGCCTGGATTTATTTTTAGGCTTCATACTCTCCTTTCTCAACAAGCTGCTTCTTCATTATTTTAAAATAGTATCACAGTGTTAATAGCACATTCAGGGCAGGGATTTCAGCCTGGGCCTGCCTGGAGGGTAATCCTGGAGAACTGGCCCAGCAGGAGGCCCTGTGATTCCTAACCTAAGTAACAGGGCCTGGCCATGCATGCATGCTCAGATGATGGGCCATCTGTGTCCTGCCTAGTGCCAACTTGGAAAGTGTTTCACTTGATAAATTAAAGGTGAGGCAGCCTTGGGCTTTCTAGATTCTTATGAATCATCCTCTTTTTACGCCTGAGTGAGGAACTAAGAGAAGAAGACCCTGCTGAATATGTGCCAGACCTGTTTTATAGAGTGCTTCTATTAACCCCCACTAAGCTTCTAAGTCAGACATTTTTATTCCTATTTTACAGGTGTAGAAATTAAAGTTTCACGGGACTGAGCTACCTATCAATGATCACAAAGTGAGACCAGTCATCTTAAGAATGGGAGCCCAGGTCTGATGGGCTGGACTTTATGCCTGAATTTCTCAAAAGGCCATTTACCAACATTTGGGGATGGTCACTCTTTGTTGGGAAGCTGCTCTGTGTGTTGCAGTCTGTCTTCCACTATACCTGGCTTCTGTTCTGGGTGACGGTCACCCTTCCACATCATATCAACCAACAATGTTTCCTGAGCTTGTGCATTATCACCTGAATAGGAAAGTCAGCCTGCTCCAAGCTCATCAATCCTGCCTTTCCTGCCCTTGCTTAAGTTTTTAATTTAGTTCTCTTTATTTATTTGCTTTTGTTTTTAAGACAGGGTGTCAGTGAGCTCTGACTGGTCTCCGATCTGCTATGTAGCCATATACGGCCTTGAACTCCTAATCATCTGGCCTCTACCACTCAGATGCTGAGCTCACAGGTGTGTGCTACAGCTCTGGGATTCTCATACATTGCTCTCAAGCTTGTACCATAGGTACCAATGTCACTTCCATTTTAGACATAAATAAATGGGCCCTTACAGAAGGTGCGAGTTGATCTCCTGTTTGTGAGGTAGACCTGGTGAAGGTGAGGCTGGGTTGAGACTGGCACAAAGCCAACTCAATGTCAAAGTCATTTTACAAGGGGTTTCATGGGCAAACTCTGACCATAACAGATACAGAGCCTCTTTACTACCTGTGGGGACAGAGATGTGCGTTAAAAGACACATCTGGCAATATGGATGGGGAGGTAAAAGAAAGAACCTGCTGACAAGCTTGAGGACCAGAGTTTCATCTGTGTGCATGTGATGGAAGGTGAGAGTCAACTCTCATAAGTCATTCAGTGACCCCCCACCTGTGTGCTGTGTTGCATGCATGTGTGTGTGTGTGTGTGCACACTCGTGCGCTCACGCTCGTGCTCGTGTGAAGACACACACAAGCAAAGACTTGAACACATTTAGTTTAAAAATAAGAAAAAACAATGAAGAGGGAGAACTTCTGCTTTTCGGGAGGTATGGTAGCCCAAGGAACCTAAATCCAGTAACTCGGATCATTGTGAGTATTCCTTGCTGAGTCTGTGGCGACTCTAGTATCAAGTCTCAGGAAAAAGGATGGGGATGTTGAGAGAGAAGAGAAAAGCTTGCAGATGACAACTTCATGAAGAAGCTTGCAGAATTCACTTTAACTGGCAGGCAGAACACATGCCAAAGGTGGCTTGTGCCCCGTGATCTGCAGAGCACGGAATGAAGGATCTATGCTATGCTTTGGGTATCCACCCAGTGTGTTTAAATAAACTCCCATCTCTAGCTGGTGTTTAATCCCCAAGCTGAGTGGGCTGCCTTGCTTGGAAGCATAGTGCATCCTGAGCTTCTAAAAATGGTTACAGTGAAACAAAAACAGCTGTGTCAATTTCCAATTTCCGCTCTATTCAAATTCACACTCTGCCTCCTCTCTTCCCTCTGAGGCCCTAGGACCCAGGCACATGCACAATCAGACACACACGTGCATATATTCACTTCCTGAGGCAGTGGAGCCCTGGGAGGGACACACACACACACACACGCATACGCACACTCACATGCACAGAGGGGGAGGGGGGAAAAGGGGAGAGGGAGAGGGAGAGGGAGGGAGAGAGAGAAGTGTACATGTGCATGAGTGCCTGGTCCTCTGTCACTTACTCAAGTTCATTTCTCTACAGAGATGAAATGTTTCTACTTTTTCAAAAAGAAATCACAAACAAGGGAAGCCACCACAGCCCAGACTACAATAAAATGCTACAATATGCTTCCAAGCTGGAGAGACTAAAAAGCTGGGATGAGAGAGTGGCTGCATGTCTATTTTTGTCTTCAACTCTACTCTCTACGCACTTATAGTTTCAAAGCTGTCAGGAAGTAGAAAAGGACATATAATCAGCCCACTGTTCTCTGCTTCTGTCTCCATAGATATGACATGTGTGTGTGTGTGTGTGTGTGTGTGCACATAAACAGATGTTTTAACACAAATGTCATAGAATTTCACCTGAAGCTAGATCAGTTTGGGAACCTGCTCTTTGTCCTTTATTTCTTGGTCAAACTCAGAAGATATAGAGCAGATGATAAAAAAAAAAAAAAAAACCAACATATTCAGGGTGCCTTGGAATCATTTCCAGAAGGGTCAGCAATGAACATGGTCATCTTTTTCAACCTTGGCATGAATGGCTTAGAGATGTGCTAACCTGCAGCGTATAATGTATCCCGTGGTAACCTATCTCCTTGAGACGACCAATCATAGGTTAGCAGAAATGGGTCAGCCTAGAAGTCTAGACAGCTGGCCATCTAGCATCACTCTATTGTGTGTAAAATCTGTCACTCCTAATAAATCAGCTAACCTCTCTGGACGTCAGGTCTTCATTGAAGACAGAGGAAAGCATCTGTTAATGGGAAACAAGAGACCAAGACAATGCAGAGAAATACTGTGTTATCACATAGTAGACATTGAAGAATTGCTAGCTGCTAATCTTGTTTTTGTTACTGATGGTCTATCCATTTCTTTAGCACTGGGACAAAGTAGTAGGAGCTTATTGGGACTTGATGTCTACTTCTGTTCTGTGTTCTTTGCTGTTGTATCATCTAGGTCTTCTGTGTTGGTGGCATAGGATATTCCATGAAGATCCCAGGTGAAGACGATAGGCTAGGCAGAGCTCATCACATTGAATCAATGAACCCCAGAGATATTCCTGTCCTGGTCTCAACCTTCATTGCTGAGTTTGCCAATATACACTGATGCCAGTGGCTTTTTTGTAGCTTAGAGGGATTTGAACTCAGGTCCTCATGCTTGTGAAACATCATTTCAGTTACTTAGCCATCTCACAAGCCCATGCCCCTGCCTTTTCATAGAAACATGAACTTGAGCATGGTGCAGAACCTTTCAAGGATTCGTGTGTGTGTGTGTGTGTGTGTGTGTGTAAAATGTAGTTTTAGGGATGCAAGAGGTTCAAATGAGGCTCCAAGTATGAAAACAGAATGTGAGCTTCAGTATGTCACAGACCTCTGAGCTTGTCAAAGCATAGTCAACAATGGCAGAGGGATGACCTAGCATGTCTAATTCAGGAATATTAGCACACATATTAATTTCTTTGAGCCCCAAACCAATTTTCTGTAATGGGAGTTGTATGGTTTTTGAGTGCCAGTCTCCTTCTGGACTCTACATTCAGTCTGTGTGCAGAGCCACATACCACACAGACACTTCTTTGTCTGCAAGCTTATTAATGCAGCACCAACTTCAACAGAAGAGCAGCTGTTTGGCGGTGTCTGGCTCACTGAGAGTGGCACACAGGTACTGCTGCCACTATTAAACGTTTGTAGGATGACAGATTGCCTCAATGAAGTGTCCATGTGCTGCCCCATTATGACGCCTCAGGTCGAGAGAAAAGCCTGGACCCACCGAAAAGCTTTCCCAGATTGGAAAGCACACAGTTTGGGGGTGTTTAGCACTTCAGCACATGCTCTGTGACTGTGCATTCAAGGCAACATGTCAGAAGAAATTAGTCTGCAGCAGGCCACATATGCCAGCCAGCCGGTGCAAGCATTTGCCTGACACCCAGGCTAGGGACTCTGAAGAAAAGGCTGCTCACCTAAGGCCCTTCAAAAATCAGCAGGTTTGAGAGGGGAGTTCAGAGTCTTGTACTTGGGACAGGAACTTCTGAAGAGGAGCCTGAGCCTGGAGAAGGAGGTGCCCCAAGGAAAAGTGGAATCTCTGCCCATTTACTCTGTGCCAGGGAGGGAAAACTCTGCGTTGTATATGCTGGCACATAATAGAATACCCCTGCCAAGTGGGCACTATTCATATCTGAATTATCAGGTGGGAAGAATGAAGTGGTGAGAGGTCTTGGGCCTTGAAATGAACTAATCAGGCAGTTTCCAAATGAGATTTCCAAATCTAAAATATGCCCGTAGTTCTTTCTTCTCATTGAGCATGAGGTAAAAAGGTTAATAATCTCTACTTTGAAGATGATGATGGTGTTAGTGGTATTGCTGGTGGTGGCAGTTTTACTTTTCATTTGCTATAGTAACTTTTTATTTCATTTTAATTTTTGAAAAGTAGCAGGTCTTTTCCACTTGCATTTATCATTTTTCTATACTTATGCTTGATTAATAAGAAAATTCTTAGGTAAGATTGTTTAGCATATAGGAAGTTAAAATTCCACATAGAGATAAAAATTATTTCCTAAAAATTATTTCTTCTATTTTATTTATTTTTTCCTCTCCAGGAGCTGAGGACAGAACCTAGAACCTAGGACCTTGTACTTTTTAGGCAAGTGCTCTACCACTGAGCTAAATCCCCTATTTCTCTTCTATTTATCATTTGAGATTATAATACAATTTCATACTTCCCCATCCTTTCCTCCTTCCCAAACCTCTCATATAGGCTTCCTTGGTCTTTTCCAAGTTCATGATGTATTTTTCATTAATTGTCATCACACACACACACACACACACACACACACACACACATCTACATTCATAAGTACACACCGTAGTCTGTATAATGCTACCTGTATGTTTTCAGGACTGACCATTTGGTATTGGCTAACTAAATGGTGTCCTCTTCCGTGGAGAAGACCATCTGACAGTCTCTCAGCATTTCTTGGTTGCCTATGGTTCTTTGTGTAGCATTAAGGCCTCCTGGCTCACACTCCACATGAGCATGTCTATTGTTGCTTTTGTTCAGCTCATGTTAACGTAGTCATGTTGGTGATGTGGTGATGGTTTATGGGTGTAGCTTCAGCCATTCAAAAGGAGACACAACATCACAGCTAGCTCCTCTGATTCTGGGATTCTCTCTGATTCCTCCTCTGGCTCTTACAGTCTTTCTGACCCCTCTTCCACAACAATCACTGACCTTAGGTTTTGTAGCTGTATCCTTTTGAACTGAGCTCTACAACTCTGCATTTTCATTGACTGCAGTTCTCTGTAATAGTCTCCATCTGTTGCAAAGTCCACTCCATAAGAGGGAAGTCATGTCTGGTACCAGAAACCTAGCCAACTACCCCAAACTAGTGAAGTCATGGATCTTAAAGGAAAAATTACAACCACCACTTTACTAAACCAGTATAATCCCAAACTACATTCTACATATTTATCCCTATAGGCACAGATAAGTGTAGTCCTCATCCCAAATCAAGGAATTTTTTTTTATTTTTTGGAACAGATGGTCTTTGTGAACAAACCAATTGCTGCTTGCACATTCAGCTCTCAGCTTCTTTAAAGATAGAAATGCTGATGGGAGCCAATCCATGGCCAGTGTGCACATCCAAGCTTCACCAGATTCCTGTTTAGAAATCTTCCCAAGACAGTGGCACCTTCTTCTAAAGAAAATGAATAATGATGCATTATTGAGTCATTACTTCTTGCAGGTGGGTTCACAAAATGGTAGAGAGAATGATGGGAATTGCATTGTTAGAGCCTAGGCAGAGGATGAGCTAAAGTCAAATCCAAGAGACTTGAGAAAGAACAGAGAAGACAGGACTAATTTGAGAAAAGAAGAAAAAGAGGAACATTTACAGCATGGGAAACCATGTATGGTAGTGTAGCTTCCTACCCAAGTGTAGGGGGAAGAGGAGTGGTTTTCTTGAAAGAGTCAGGAGGTAAGATTATGGAAGCAATGGCCAGATTATGCTTCCTTTAAAAGCTGCATGGTGCTCAAGAGGAAGCTTAGAGCTTTTCATGGAAAACTGGGATATACTGGTGAGGAAACACCTGGAGAAACAGGAATGAAGATCCACTGAGAAAGACTAGGCAAGGAAGGGGGAAGGGGAAATATCAGTAAAGCCTAATGATGCTCAAAGAGTTCATGTGGTAGTGGGAGGAATGAGGCCTGAGTGGTCTTACTTCTGCTTCAAGCATATCTTTCATATGGGATTTAAATAGACTACACACACACACACACACACACACACACACACACACACACACGCGCGCGCGCGCGCGCCAGTCACCACGTGAACACACAGGAAGAAGCAAAACATCATCTCTTATAGTCCATCATCATGCCCACATGCAGCCTTATTAAACCAGTCAAGGCAGGATGACTGATGTAAAGTAAAAACTGACACTAGTATGTGAGCACACATACATAGCACCCTTCTTCCTTGAAAATGATTTGGTCTAGCATGAATGAACTGTCTTTTAAATGGTAAATATCGAAGAGGAAATGTCATGAAAATATTCCACCTGCCTTTACCTACCAATAGGACTTCTCTGGAAAGAGTTAATACTGTTATATAGTAGAACAAGAATAAACTACTTGTGTATTACAGTCAGTCCCCCTCTTAATTTTGGGACTATGAATATAATAGTTCAGAATTCTCTATTCTTTTTAATTTACTTATTTTTCCTTGGAAGTACATGTCTTTTGTCTATAATCTACTATGCTAAGAGGACTCTGTCTATGAGGAGGTCTTGAAGTGTCTTGAAGGGGCTCAGATGAAGAAGCCAGAACAAGTTCATGGTTTCTGAACAGTCGTGCATACTCATGCAAGCTGCTTCAGTGTGAGGTCACTTAGGTATCTTCAGTTAACACAGTAGGTTGGTGTGAACTCCATAGCTTCCCTCGGTGATACACCAGAGATTTTCTGTGAAGCACAAGGGAATACAACTCCATTGGTCCTTTACAAATAACCAATCAAATTTAGCCTGTTGTTGAATTAATGGCTGAGACACTAAGGTTCACCTCCATTTGTTTTCCTGCCTAGGTTTTCCTGTGGTACCCCAGAACTGCTACAAGAGCACTTTGTATCCTCTATCCTTGCAGGAAAATTAAACATCTGGTACAGCCCTCAAAGCTCCCTACACGCAGTATGGGTCTCTAGTCAAGCCATTGTGTTTGATAATATCCACACAGAAATACTGGAACTGCTGAAAAGATGAAGCCTGGCCAGACCTCATGCCACAGCTTTCCTAGATCCTTCATGGCCTCACTGTAAGCTTTTGCCCCTGATCTTTGGATATAATCCTATTTAGCCTTCAGACTCATTTCCATGTCTACATCAAGTTTCCCACTCCAGGTATGCCGGCACTCTTGCTGTTCCTTGGCATGCCAAGAATACTCCCACCTTAAGGTTCTTACCTTTTGTTTTAAATTGTGTAGCACTCTTTACTCTTGCCTGTTATCACATAGGAGCCTCCCCATTTTTAAAAGTTGTGCTGATATGTTACTTCCTCCAGAAGGTGTGGCAGAACTTGCTGTGTCAGAACTTACATGCTCCCCCTTTCCATATAGAGCTTTTTTTTTCACCCTTAGACATTATTACATGTATTTGTTGACTATCTCTTCATATGAGGATGTTAGCATTCAGAAAGAGAAACATTTTGTTTGTTTCTCTACTCTCTATAACAAACACAATGTTTGGCACAGGACAGATGAATAATAAATGCTTTTTGAACGAATGAAGGAATTAAACAAGTGTAGAGAATGCACATGTGCTTTGAGCTGTCTCAATTAACGGAGCAACTTTTCAGCTCATTCATGCCTTATGCTCTAGTAGGGGAGGCAGGGAAACAAAATGAGGACACACTTTGATCTCATCTGATGGTCTGTACTATGCAGACTAGAGGAGTCTGAGAAGGAAAGTGGTTGAATTGAGATGGTGGGATTTCTTTTAACCAGAGAATTTGGATCTCTGGCAGTTTCAAAAGAGCTATGCAAGAGAAGAATCGACAAAATAGCAGGTAGAAGGCTGGTGAGGTGGGAATAAGTTCAGTGTAGAAAGAATCAAGGCTACAGCTGAGAGATAACAGCTGGAGCACATGGAGGCTGGACAGGTAGTCAAAGGCCTAAATGGTTAGGTTCCACCCTATACCAGTAAGGGACTTGAGCTTAAGGAACCTGTTCTAAAGGTGTAAAAAAAGCCTTGCATTAATTATCAGGGACATAAATGACCCAAATTCCAATGTATGGCATGCCTTTAATTCTACCAAATTTCATCTGATATTGCATCATGCAAGTGTTTAAATAAACACATTCGCAAATAGTCTAGAGAATGGGTTCCCTACCAATGGTGGGATTTTTCAGGTTGCTAAACAACGGACGTCTATCTTGTTTCTCCCATAATGTTAGTTATAATGATCCTTCAGTGTCCACTTCCTGACTATGCCCTAAACTATTTAAAAGATAGTACCTTTGCTTGTGAACACACACACACACACACACACACACACACACACACACACACACACACACACATTCTTTCACCTCTAAATATCAGCAAAATTCACCAATATGTCCATTATTTTGAACCACTTACAAAATTTTTGGTGTAGAAATTTTAGAGGTATATAGTTCAAATAATCTGTTTAGGGAAAATCCTTACTTTTATCTTTAGTGGGGCTTCTAGTAGAAGCAGGTTATTCTATATCAGGTTATTATTGCTTTCTGCACCTTTAAAACATCTGTTAGGTGTGCAACTCAATACTCTGTGAAGCAATGCATTCTCTTTCCATTACAGCAAACAGCTCAGTGGAATTCTGGGCTAAGATGACCCAGAATTAAACCAGAGCAGTAGCAGGGAGAATTGTCAATTGAAAAAAGAATTTTCTCACTAGTTTCCTCCCCAAATTCATTCTTTAGCTTTGGTGCTATCACTTGTCTGGTAGTGAGTACCAGCTGATGGCAGAGAAATGAACGAGCAGCAAATGAATATTAATGGGGACTTTGGGAACAGTTGATCATGCTTGGTTTGACAGCTTTGTGGACATGTGGGCTCCACTCCTCCATATAGGAATTTCCTCCTGATAAATTGATCATGTTTCTTATGATGGATTTCACATACCTGCAGGTTCTTCTCTTTTATAAGTTGGAGAATCATAGGTGTCTATACAGCAGTGATCAGTTTATGGTTTATCCTTTAGAAAACACCCATGTAAGTTTTTTGTCTCTTACCTACTGATTTCTTAATATGTAATTGACTAGTCTTGAGGTAGTTGAGTGAAATTTGGTACCTTTACGATATTTGGGTTTAGAAGTTTATGCTTAATATCCCCTTGGAGTACCTAACTACTCTGTTGTGCTACTAGTTGGCAGTTGCCAGCATGAAATCTGCTCCACTCACATGGACAGCTTTACAAAGGATGGGTTGGGAAGCCCATTTCTGCGTGCTCCTTTCCCAGTGGTTTCAGGTTAGAACCTGCCAATGAAAGCCACTCATAGGCTAGGAGGAGACCACTCTGCTTTGGAGGCGATTCAGGCATATGTATGGACAGATGGTAGATATGAAGCTTGCAGCAGCTTGTGGCAAGCTCCTGCTTTGTGCTCCAGGCAGTAGGCATGCTCGGTGGGCTTTTGAATCTTTCATTTGGTGGTACCACTAGAGATGGTTGGGAAAGGGGCTTGAATTTTTAAGCAGCTGTTTGGGAACCGCCCTTTGTTTTGCTGTAGGCAGAGCTTTCCCCCAATGCCATTCTTGTTTTGCTGACTCAGTGCTTCTGATGGCTTCAAAACACCTTAGTAATGGGGAGTCTAGGAATTGGCATCTGAGGTTGGTTCTCTCAGCAACTTTTGGTGGCTACCAACATCCACAGTTTTTTTTTAGGTTATCATAAGTTATGTCAGCTTTGTCCTGCATTCAGTCTTTTTATCCTCTTGGACCCAACCATTCTTGTGGGAAGACAACCTATCTGTATGTCATAAATCTCAGGACTGGAGGCAACACTAATCTGCTCTGGTTGACATTCTCGGGCTTACCCACTCTCCTTGGACCTCTGTGCACTTCCAGCATTAACAGTACTTGAGAAATTATTCCGCTTGCCTTTTTACTTTTCCTCCTAACTATCATATTTGATGTGAAACCTGGCTGAGATCACTGCACCAGCTCTTTGAAGACTCCAAGTTACACATGCTAGGCATGATGAAATCAAACTTTATTTCCTAGGAGTGTTTCTTTGCCCAATATCTGTGTTAATTATTGTACTTAAAAGTGATTAGGGAAGGGTGCTGAAAGCAGCGATGTAACAGACATCTCTAACTTCCTCCAAGTTCGTTCAACATGCACTTGATTGTATAAAAATATTTTCATCTTAGCTGTTTCACAGAGAAAAAGCAGCATGGAAGTTCAAAGAAAATAGAATCTAAAATAGACAAGGAAGGAGAGGAAGGAATTAGTTATGCAGCTTGAATGTTAATGAAGATATCCTCACAACTCCAGATGGCCTGTCTCCACCATGGCTGACCACTGCTGGATGGACCCCTGGAGCAGCTTCAGTGTGGGAACAACTCTTGGCATTTGTTCTCAGATTCTGTGCTCTGTGCACCTCTCATCAATGTCCTCTTTCTGACAGGTTAGAAGATGTTCTAGGAAGTGGATTCAGGACTGCTCTTCTCCCTTGGGCCCTTCTTCCACCCTACCAATACATTGATCAATTTTTACTACTATGCACTCACTACTTTGACTGTTCTTGTGGCATCCCATTAACCTCTCAGGTTTTCTTACATCTTGGCAATCAAGAGGGTCATAATGCTGACACAGCAGGGAAACTTCTTAGCCTGCTTATTCCCATTGGTTGATGCCTGCTTCAGACTAGGTGTTAAATATTGTTATTATTACAGCAGACCATATTCTTAGAAGAGCTTAAATCTCAGAAAGAATAATCTTATTTCCATTTCATTTTCTTCTTTCCCATTAATGAAATAGTTTATGCAGGATATTTATAGTTTTAACATAGCCATATCTAATTGTGGCTTAAATTTTTTCCTTGACTGCTCAAATGTGGCTCTTAATAGCCTGGTGAGGCACTCACTGTAGAGGGGAAGGGAGTGACCCTTCCTGAGGAGAGTCCCTTAAATAATTCTGTCTGTTGCACAGAATGAAGCTATTGAGGTGGATCATGTCATTGACACAGACATAGCACATGAGCCAGTCAGAATTATCTAGGAAAAGAGAAGACCCTGGAAAACGAGAGAGAAAGAGAGAGAGAGAGAGAGAGAGAGAGAGAGAGAGAGAGAGAGACAGAGAGACAGAGAGACAGAGAGACTGTGTCTCTATAAGTGACTATAGTCCCTAAGGGTATTTATATTATAGACGCACAGGATATTTTCCCCTGAGATAGATTTACAGTAGCTCATAAAAGAACACTGACTGTGTTCTCAACCTTGTGATCCAAACTCCAATTTGGCCATGTCTGTATCTGTGACTATGGAACCTTTAATATAGCTAGGTCTTGGTTACCTGTTTAAAAATGGGAATGATTATGAAATTGGTAGGACAGAGGACAGGGTGGGACAAAGATAACTAATACTAAGGATATTTGAAAAAATACATATGGAAACCTACTGTTTTATAAGTGAGATGTCACAAATACACATATCCGTGTGTGTGTGTGTGTGTGTGTGTACACTTTTGAGTTTAATTATAATTACCATGTGTAGGGGATAATGCTCTGCTCACAAGCCATAAGATAACAAATAAAAATCCCAGTGTCAGGTGTAGGTGCTTTTGAGTTGCTGCTCAGGAGTATCCTGAAGACTGCCCAAAAAATACAGGCTATTGGCATTGCTCTTGGTGGTAAACTTGCTAGGAAGACCCTATTTCTGAAGAAACCACACACTTTGGTCAAAAGGCATGGGGAAAACAAGTTGGCAGTGACTGTAAGCTTCCCCCTGCTGGTTAGCTTACATTAAGCTCTGCGGTGGGTTGTGTCAAGAGGAAGTCATCTAGACTTGTACTCAGCTGTGAGCCCTGTGGGCTATAATAATGGCGCTGAGGCAAGGTATACACACGTGTCTAGCAGTGGCACAAATATTTTGGGGGATAACCAGCCATTTACTGATTGGATTTAAGCTCCAGTCCATTGGAAGAAATGTATGTCTGGTACTACAAATCTGGTCAAAATCCCAAGGTTGGAAAGCTCATAGCCCAAGGCATAAACCTACTGCTATTTTTTTGCTAAAGGGGCAGACTATCTAACGGCCCTCTAAATTAATCTCTCTATTACCATAAGATTACTCCAGTTCTCACACTTCATCTGAGAAAGTTCTTTGTTCAGGGGACAGCAGACAACAGGGAAACTTTCAACTGGTCAAAGTGTAGAATAAATGTCAGCAGATTGTTTGCTACACATGGGATATCTGTGTTACGCCCTGTCACCCCAAGTCTCTGGGACATATGTAAAGAGTGGGTGAATGATGGTAAGAGCTGGAGATGGGGAAGATGGATGTGAAGCAGTGATTTCTGTACACTCAGGAGCTCTGCAGTCCTGAGCTCACAGAGGCCTTCCTTGCCTGGACAAGGTCAAGCCAGTCAACATTCCAACATATAGGGGGAGGGGCTCTGAGCCCCAGTGTCTTGCTGAGGACCTATTGATAGTTACTGGTTGCTGGGGCACTGAGTAAGTTTTCTTTAAGGATGTGAACATTGGTAGGTTGGCCACATTGCAATGGATGTCCCCACTGCCAGGAGTACGTGGTCAGCACAAATTGGACTTAGTGCATTAAGAAAAAAAAGGTTCTGAGTTTGGGAGGGGTGGGTGTGGGTGTAGGAGAAGTTAAAGGAAGAGAGAGAGAGAGAGAGAGAGAGAGAGAGAGTGTGTGTGTGCGTGAAATGATCAAAATACCAGTTTATACACATAAGAAATCCTCCAACAATCAATAAAAATGTTTTAACAGGAGTGATTTGTTGGGTCAGTTGGGGTATCAAATGATATGATTCACACACATAAAGCAGGCAGTGTGCAAATGCAAACTCCACCCGAAATCATAAAGCAGACGAGTTGTTTTTAGTTTTGGTGGTGCAAGGAAATGGCTGAGAAATTGCAAGAGCCTGGCCAGTGGTCGCCTATGCCATGGATCCTGGCCAGTGATCTTCTATGCTGTGGGTGTTTTTCATTTTTCTGTTTGTTGTAGGAATTTCTTTTTAACACTCTTTTGCGGGTGGGGTTAACCTACTTTCTGAGGGACTTTTTGCAGTTGTTCCGGAAAGACATGTTCTAAGAAGAGGGAAATGAAACCCATCACTCTCAACATTCAGGGAGAAACGTCCAAGGAAAAGGCCTTCCCACCTTCTATCCTGCCAGTTCCGGAAAACATCTCACTGTAGATCTTTCTAGCTTTTTTCACCAAGTCCGTGCAACTAAGTAAATGTTCACTGTCTCCACGGACACGCACTGAAGCAAATGTAAATTGATTAAGTCTCCATAGCTTCTTGTGTCTCCTCCCAGGATACGCGCCACTCCATCCCACAGGCTGTGTCTTATGGCTGATTGTAAAACAAGATGCCGTTTCTGATAGTGACAGGCATGCCCTTTGGATAACGAAGGTTGCCTCCTCATTACCTTTTAGGCAGTGGGAGCCTATTTCCTGTGATTTTATGTTTGGACTATATGATTACTACCTTCAAAGTCAAGGTGACAAATACCAGCAACCAAAAATACCAGCACAGATTGATTAGTAGAGCCTGCTGACAAACCACATGGAGCAGAGTAGAAGGCTGCAATTAAGACCGTGATTGATTAGCAATGCCTGTGATGTGTTTGGGAGGGGAAAGGTGGCAGTCTGCCCTGTAATGTGTTTGTTGATTCTATTTTAAAGTGGTTTCTTTTATTCTCGTTCAAGTGATAACTTTTTCTTTTTAAAGGTCCACTAATGGTTTTAGAGACCTTTTCTTAGAAAAATTATTAAGCTGTTTTGATGCACCTGGACAATAGGAAAAGACCTATACCAATAAATAAGATCAAATTTGCCACCCAATGTCAGATAGCAGTCTCTCTCAGTTGATGTTGACTTTATCCAGAAGACAAAAGTGTCATTAGCAAGCACTGGGCTGCCCATGTGGTTTAAAACCTAACAAACTTAACAACATCCTGATCTGGAAGGAATCTTAACTGAGAGCTGCAAGGAAAAGCTACTTTAGCCCAAGTTGTGTGGAATCTTAAAAGGGAGCAGGTTTTGAGGGCAAGATTTATGTTCAACAGCTAATGCTTTAGAGACAAGAGTCTTAGGTAGAAAGCTGACTTGGTGTTTGCTCTTTCCTGACACAAGTAAGAGTTGCATCTGGAATCCAGGCCTTGTGAATTTATTTCTTTACGCTATGTTATTTTACGGAAAGTGAGTATAAGAAAGAGTAACAAAAGTCTGCATTTTTTGCTCACCTTACTACAGGATTAACAAGGACAAACAGAACTGGTGAGTTACCACCACATTATCTTTCTGTAGGGCAACAGCTCTCAACCGTCCTAATGCTGGGACAGTTCCTCATATTGTGCTGACCCCCAACCATAAAATTATTTTTGTTGCTACTGTATAACTGTAATGTTGTTACCGTTATGAATCATAATGTAAATGTCTGATATGCTGATGGTTCTAGGACCTACCCAGAAGCTGAGAAACTCTGCTGTAGGGGTTGGTTTATAATTCACATTAGTGCATGTCCATAGTCCTAATTAGGAGTGTGGAGCAGCAATTGGTTAGGGAACTGAGTGAGTCCACTCCTCTGGAGGGGATAGCTCAGCATCAATTAGAGGCAGAGGCAATTGTTTTTCCTATGCAGTGAGTGGGCCCTTGGTGTTCCCAACTCGTTGATCCAGGAGAATCAGAGGAACTAGGGGAACGGAGCTGTGTGGTGTGTGGGGTAGTGGGAGGCGCTGGTGTAGACAACTGAGAGTCTGAGAAGTCAAAAGGGTGATAAAGAAAAAGACCCCATTGCTCACGTTGAGCAAACACACATGACCAGAGGGTTGAGTAGAAAGAAAGCCCCCTTGTCCCTGGGGCACTTCAGGGAGCATCTGACAACCAGACTGAGTGACCAGTCTGACCATCTGCTCCCACCAGGCTCTCCCCAACAATGGGGGCTTCAGCAATCCCTCCTCCCCCGCCGTTAGCATGAATTTCAATGAGGTCCCAAACTGGAAGCAGCAGGTCCCCTTGTGATCTTTCACACCTAGGGAGCGAAGCCAGCACCCTGAACAGGAGGCCCGAGGGGAGAGGTTAAAATCTCAGCTGCCTGGAGAGATGATTACCGAGCTGCTCCCAAATTAAGCTGCTTCACTGCTGGTACTCGAGCATGTGTTGGGATAATTGTGCTTGAATACTTAATGCTTGATTGACTTGGCTGTTTTGTGTTTGACCATATTTTGAAATGCGATCTCACTGTTGGGGTAGGCAATTAGCATAGAGCCCACAGGGTTGGAAAGAGTGAAACTGAGTTGCTTCTATGGTGATTTCTGCTTCTTTCCTGGATTCAGCACAGAAAGCCAAATGTTCTGCTGGGGCTCGTTGCCTATATTTGGATCATCTGGAATTTTGATCTTAAAGAGGAAGCCTCTCAATCTTGAGCTCGAGTGGCCTTGCCAAGTTTTATCTTGGTGTCTTTGGTCGTCTCCGAACTTTGCTTCCATTCCAAGTGACCTTTGTTCTGGTTCGGCCTCAGAAGAGTAGAAGAGAGGGTATCAGGTCACAGAAAAGGAAGATTAACGAGGAACATCCGAAAAGCTGGCACACTACGACACAGCACCAGCAATTTCAGGGCAAAAGTCGTCTGACTGGCTTTGGTGGCCTGTCTTGTTTAGTTCTCCGTGGGTAGGTCTTAATCATCTGCATGTTCAGCGTCTTACAGTGCTTCCCTTTGAGGAACATTACTAGTGTTTGTGGCACGTGTCTTGTAGGCCTAGAACACTTTCTAGGAAAGAAGAGAAGAGGAACTAATACATTAAAAAGCAAAAAACCAGATCTGCTTCATGTCTTTTACGAGTTTTGCCCTAGAATGCAACTTTGTAGGAAGGTATTCTATTTAAAAAGTAGCCAAAGTTTTACCCAATGACATGGCTCAGGGGATAAAGGCACATGCATTCAAATCTGGGCACCTGCATCAGTCATATTAGGGAAGGAGATAACTGACTCCTGAAAATTGCCTTCCAATTTTCACATGTGGCATGTCCGAACACACACACACACACACACACACACACACAAGAGAGAGAGAGAGAGAGGGGGGAGAGGGAGGAGAGAGAGGAGAGAGGAGGGAGAAAAGGAGAGAGAGGGAAGAGTAGATACAGAAAAAGAGAGAAGAGAAAGAAGGGGAGAAAGAGGGAGAGAGAATGGGAGAGAGGAGAGAAAAGGAGAGAGAGAAAAGGACAGAGAGAGAGAGGAGAGGGGGGATCACAAAAGTTACAGTAGATCCTACAGATTTGAATTCATTTTGGGGATATTTGAAACTAAAAGACTATAGGCATTGTAGCAAAAAAGCCATGTGTCTAGTCATTTAATCTCATTAAAAGCAGCATCAGCTGGTAATGGCTTATTAAAAGTGAAAGGAATGTAGCCTATGGAATTATTAGATGACCTATTATTTATCACTAATTTCCAAAATGAAAGTGACCATTCCTCATTTGACGGTGTCACAACCAATTTGTTGAGTTTTATAAGAAAAACAAGAAACTAGGTTGTCTTACTCATTGTTCTATTGCTGTGAAGAGACACTATGCCCTAAGCAACTCTTATAAGAGAAGACATTTAACTGGAGCTTGCTTACACTTTCAGAGGTTAGTTCATTATGATCATGGTGGGAGCATAGCAGCATGTAGGTGGACATGGTGCTGAAGAAGTAGCTGAGAGTTCTATGTCTTGACCCATAGGCAGAGAGAGCAACACCTTTTTTTTTTTTAATTTATTATATGTAAGTACACTGTAGCTGTCTTCAGACACTCCAGAAGAGGGAGTCAGATCTCGTTACGGATGGTTGTGAGCCACCATGTGGTTGCTGGGATTTGAACTCCGGACCTTGGGAAGAACAGTCGGGTGCTCTTACCCACTGAGCCATCTCACCAGCCCGAGCAACACCTTTTGAAACCACAAAGTGACAAATTTTCCCCAACAAAGCCATACCTCTTGATCCTTCTCCAACAGTGCCACACCCTGATGACTAAGCATTCCTATATATGGGCCTATGGGGATCACTCTTATTCCACCTACTACACAGGTCTAGCTGTATTATGAAACCTAGGTGATAGAATTGTTGAAACAATTCAAGAAGAAGTACAGACAAATTAAAAAAAAAAAAAAGACAAGTATGGTGGCTATGTAAGTCTAAAGGTTCATTACAGGGACATGGCAGAAATTTGGATTTTGGAGCTCTTAGTAGTGAATTGATTGACACAAAGTGTTCTGTGAATTTCTTAGTGTACAATTCAACGTGGCTAGGAAGTTCATGTCCAACTTACTTGTAAACAAATTATGAGTCTTCTAATCAAAGCAGAGCTCCTATACTGTTGTTCATGTTAATGGCATTTGGTTCTACATTTATTTCCAGCCATTTGAATTTTTCTTTTTTTTAAAGGACTTCATCCTATACTGGGCAGTTCAGTTATTTCTAAAATAACTGTACTCTTTTGTGGTTTTGTGTCCACATCTATCAAAATAAGAATCTTTTATAGCATTCATCCATAGAACTTTTGTAAGGATTACATTGAGCAGTATCTGTAACATGGTGAATATTATAGTGTAGTTGCAAAGAAAAGATCTGTAAACTGCTAATCTGAGCACATTGTTTGTGAGGGCTGTGGTCTCATTCTTGTATCTTTTCTGTTTTATATATGTGACTCTGCTTTAAGATACAGTAGATTCCTGTGAAGAGTGTGCACACAAATTTATCATAGTAAATACTTTTGTAAGGTCACATGTTGAAGTATAAGAATTCTCAGTTGTTGCCCTACATTTGAAATTCTAATCATACAATTTTGCATAAATTCCTACCAGCTGGGGAGCTTCAGCTAAGTATCAACGAGGCTAAGTATTTTAGTGTTTCAAGGCAGAATAACGTACTGAAAGAAGCAAGTGTGTATGGATCTTGCACTTATAATCATTATCCTTTTTGAACCTTGAGACCTTTCTTCATATTTTAATGGGCTAATAATACCTGTCACCTAATATCGATGAGATAATTAAATAAGATAATATATGTAAAGGACTTAGTTCTGTGCTTGGCCTATATAAAAAGGACCCAATAAGTGGTGGACATTATACTACATTTTATTAGTGGTTATTATTATTATTATTATTGCCATAATCACTGTCTTTTGTTCTAAAACTGGAAAGCCTGTCTCCTCTTGCACCTTATGGGGGCAAAACTTTGTAAAGGGACATTTTGGCATCTTAAAGAGTGAAGAAGCCAGGGGTCTTGGATTCATTCTTGAAATGAATGAATCCTGGTTACAGTCTCTCTTGGAAGGCTCTATGAAGTTGATCTGAAAGCCTTTTTCTGACCAAAGATGAGTTTGTTCTTAGCTGACAAGGATGGATTTGCTGCTGTGGGAGACTAGAATTCTTCTGTGTTCTTTTTCTAACCAAAGTAATCACCACCATCATCATTTTAAAATCACCACTTCCTGGCTTCCTTACCTGTGCAAGGGTTTTATTTTTACATGTTTAGTTGCCACAAACAATATGATTTGGAAGCTAGGTAATATCATAAGCTTTTAACCATATGAAGTTAGATAGCCTGTGAGTAGCAGAGCCAAGAGTTCAAGTCAGATCTTTTGATTGTTAAACCTGGGCTTTTGCTATTATTATTTGGTAGATTTTACTACCTTAACATTATCTCAGCTCTAACCTTATCAAAGATCTCTAAAACCAATTGCAAAGAAATATTTTTGAGGGTAATTTTTCCTTAACTTGAGTTGTATTTTTCTTCCTCTCCTACAGAGTACAAAATTATCAGAATCCACACATATACACACTTGTGAAACTGTAGTGCGAGTCACCACTCTAAGTGATGTTACATATAGTTTGGCTGCAAGAAAATTAAACTCTATTTCAGGAAACAGGCCTTAAGACCAGTAAATTTTTTTTATATAAAAGCAGATGCCAGAAAGAGTAAAGCAAATTGGAAAAATGTAGACCAACCACAGATAGTAAATATGTATAATACTTGGTTCAATTATTTAATGAGATGAACTCCTATGTCACACAGTAAATTAATAATGGAATAAGATTAGACTTCAGACCTTAGATATTTATTTTTTTGTGTTTTCCTGTAAAATCTGCAGGTTTCTGGTATTGAGACAATAGGACAGATAATGGCTTTTAAAGAAAGATAAATTCATGAATACTAAGAGTGTTAACATTCCATAGCAATAGTACAAACTCTCAAATACTTGGACAGTGTTTGGAGGTCACATGCACCCTTGAATCTTGATGCCATGTATACACAAAGATCATACATAGCTTTAGGGCTCCTTTTGGTCCTGTGTATGTGCACTGATTATTGCAAAGACAATGCATCTTGATTAACCATCTCTGTAGGACAGTATGGGGTGCAAAAAAAGTTGAGTATGGTAGTTTCTTTCCCATAGTCTCTCTGTCTCTGTCTCTTTGTCTCTGTGTCTGTCTCTGTCTGTGTGTGTGTGTGAGTAGGTGGATGTTTGTATGGAGACCAAAGGTTGACATCAGGTATCTTTACCAATATTTATCTACTTAAAAATTATTATTATTATTTATTATTATTACTACTATTATTATTATTATTATTGTGGTGGTGGTGGTGGTATATGTGTATGGGTGTAGACTTACCTGTAAGTCTATGTACAAGGATCTCAGAAGAGAGTTTCAGGTTTCTTGAAACAAGACTTACAAACTGTGAGTCTGCCATGTGATTATTGGGACTTGAGCTTGTATTTTCTGGAGGAGAAGCCAGCATTCTTAAGTTCAGAGCTATAGTTTAGTTCCTATACCTTAGTTTTGAAACAAAGTCTCTCATGGAAACTGCCATTCCACAATTTGGCTTGATTGTCTGGACAGTGAATCCCCATCCAATATTCTCCTCTCAGGGTTGGAATTAGAGATATATGCCACTTTTCATGTAGATACTAGAGGCAGAACTTAGGTCTTATACTTCTTGCCTGTCAAGAATTTTACAAACATAGTTATTCCCCTAGTCCTCCAATCTTTTTCCTGGCTTCCAAGAAGCCTCTAAAATCATATTTGTATCTTTCATTACTGGGCACTTTCTTTTGACAAGGGAATGGATTTGTTAAAAACACTATTAATTTCTATAAAATGTTATCTGCTGGTAATAATCACTTTTATTACTTTCTATAGCAAGCAAGTAGAGCTTGCTATATTATATAACACATCCATGCACATACTGGTGAAATTTTTGTTACTTGTCAAGTGCAACAGATAGATATAGATGGGTTATCTATACTGCTTGAAGAACTCGGCAGGGTTAAAATAGGTTAAAAGTTGTGTGGGACAAGGAATGCACAGCACCTTCCATACAGCTCAAGTTTCTTTGTTACCAGGCCCTCAGCACTCACATTTACCTCTGATAGAATGTTTTCAGGTAAAGAGAAAAGACCTGAAAATTAAAAAAAAAATGTCTAGTGCACAAAGACTATAATTTGAGGGTTTATGGTAGGGATCAGGCAAAGGTACTCTTTGGGGACCTTTTGATTCATATTATAATATATAAACCTAAAATTAAATGAGGAAAGATTGTAGAAAACATTCTGTCTCCAAGGTCTTAACCCTCAACAAACATCTGTCAATTGTTTTCATAAGAAAGAGAAAAGCAATTTTTTTATTGGTGACAAGGGTAAACAAAAGGTGACATCAAGTAAAAATGTCTTGTTTCTTTTATTTATCATGTTCCAAAGATTTTTGTTACAAGTTTTAAGAGTCTGGATATAGATGTTAAGCAAAAGAATACATGTGAAATTTGTGGAAAACAGAAAAGCAAGTTCAAAGAAATAATGACATTAAGCTTATTTGCATTTGTGTGTTACAGTGGCTACAGGTCTTTGGGTGATTCACCTGCATAGTACATTCTCCCATTTTTTTGGAAAATAAGGGCTAACAATAAGTGCTTACAGGTGTGTAAATTATCCTTATACTGACTTCTGTGTTTTAAGGAAGAAAATATGTGTGGTTACAGTTGCCAATTCTTAATCTAAATAGTTCAAGAGATGGTTTTGTTGTAGCTCATTTTTATTTGTCTAATTTAAAAAGAACATAATTACACAGGTAATTCCAGTATATGATTATTTTTGATGGTGGGCATAATATCTGAGTCATTATTTTCCTCTGTGTGTGTGTGTGTGTGTTTGCTATTATATCCTGAACATTTTAGATATTGTGATTTGAGATTCCCAGTGCCCACAGTCTTCCTTTCATGATAGGTAGCATTCATGTTTAGGGTTAGGCTTGAAGGTCAGATGGATCAATCAGTCCTTCTTAATGGACTCCAACAACTCCATAAGTGTTGACTCAGATTGCACAGTTGCAATTGGGAAGGTAGAATTTCATTCCTTCAACCTCCAGCTCATCACTTATGGTACCCTAGAATTACTGGAGTACCACCTTTTACAGTTTCCTTGTATCCAGCATATGTTCAAAGAAAGGAATGCAAATGTTACCTCTTCATGAGGCAGGGGAGGCATTTATATATAGAGGAAGGGAGAGAATATTTGTTGCCATCCATAGAAATTATATCCCACAGAATCTTTAACTTTCTGCCTTTAGTGTCTTTAATGTCTTTATAAAGTGAGAAATAGCATTAGCAATTCATCATGGAATGGCTATGGAAATTGTAAGCAATAATTCATGTAAATTTAGAATGATTGCTGGCATGTGGTGAGTAGACAATACATCTTAGTGAATTTTATTGATGAGTTATTATGCAATTGCTGTAAAACACTAAGTTCAAGAAGAAGATACCTCAGTTGGGTGAAACACATTTAGATAATTTCATTCTTAATATTTCCTTGGACTTTAACTGATGCAATCTCTCTGATTTGCTCCTTGTTAAGTGATAGAAGTATGCATGTGAGTGTGCCTGTCTTAGTCAGGGTTTCTATTCCTGGACAAAACATCATGACCAAGAAGCAAGTTGGGGAGGAAAGGGTTTATTCAGCTTACAATTCCATACTGCTGTTTATCACCAAGGAAGTCAGGACTGGAACTCAAACAGGTCAGGAAGCAGGAGCTGATGCAGAGGCCATGGAGGGATATTCTTTACTGGATTACTTCCTGGCTTGCTCAGCCTGCTCTCTTGTAGAACCCAAGACTACCAGCCCAGAGATGGCACCTCCCACAAGGGGCCCTTCCCCCTTGATCACTAATTGAGAAAATGCCTTACAGATGGATCTCATGGAGGCATTTCTTCAATTGAAGCTCCTTTCTCTGTGATAACTCCAGCTTGTGTCAAGTTGACACAAAACTAGCCAGTACAGTGCCTGTGCATGTGAGTGTGAGTGTGCGTTTGCTTTCAGGAAGTGTCCATCAAATGAGAGGATTATTGTGCAGTTTTGTAGTGCAGTTTCTTTTTAAATCCACTACACTAGACCCTTATTGTGTTTTCCTTATTGGTATTACATTCTAGTCCCTCCAAGTTGTATCTTGAAAAATGAAACAGTCCTCTAAATGGACGCAATGAAGGTTAATAAAAATGTGATATCCTAAATAGCCACTCATCCCTAGTTCAGAAGCACTCATGTACAGTTATCATCCCTTTAAGAAGTTACACTAACTGGCAGATATAGTCATAGAATAGCCACTGGGGCCACAGAAGTTTCCAGGCAAATAATCTCTATGTCTAAGCAGCTCTATCAGGAAGATGGCTTTGTTGTTGTCTTTTGATTTTGCTTTTGAGACAGTCCTTTGGGCAGTTCGAGCTAGTCCCACATTCACTATATAACTGAGGCTATCTTTGAACTCTTGTTTATCCTGCATCTACCTCTACCAAGTGCCAGGATTGCAAGCATGTAACATCATACCCAGTGAAGAATTTTCTTGTTTCTGTACCAAAGATGGGAATCAATACAAAGCAATGTGTTATTGAAAATATGCAAATTATGATGTTTAGCAGCAGCACATTAGCCAGATCAAGCTTTCCTTAACCATCTCTGGTGTCTATGTGACCACCTTGATTTTATACAAGAGAAGTGTCAAGTTCATGCCTTGTTGCTCTCTCTGTGCCACATTCTTTCTGCTCTGCACTGTCCCTATCTGTAATTTCTCCAAGTGATTAAGACCACAAGTTGTTTCATCTCCAGCTGACATTTCCTTCTGTAATTATTCATCTCTTTAGTTCTTTCAACAGCCACATTTATTAATGATCACTTACCACGCAGCAATAAACTCTGTGTCATTTAGTCCTTCCGGAATTTTCTAATCTTGATTACAGTGTAACATATTGCCTGATTAATTGCTCATCCTTGCTGTTTTCAGCTTTCCCATGCACCACTTAAGGTTACTTCTTCCCTTTCTGGCTTTACTTTCCCCTAAAGATTTTCATTTCCAGCAATTGTTCATTGCTCCTAACTTCTCTCACTTCCCTTTACTGTGACTGATAATACACAGTAGAAGTCACTACTGCTTTTTCTTTTCTTTTTGAGATTACAATTACATAATGCCGTTCTTCCCAAGACCTCCCATACTTCCTCGTTCTCTTTCAGATTTATGGCCTCATTTACTGATTTTCTTTCTTGCTGTAGTTCTTCATACTACACCTCAAACTTCTGTGTGCTTCAGAAGTATCTAGACAGTTTAGTGCAATAGATTTCTGGGCCCACTTCAAGAGCTCATGATTTTCTGGTGTGCCCAGAGAATAATACACGCTGAAACATTCCCACAAAAATGCTGCCACTGTCCATGGCTAACAAAGCATGGAAAGCTGGAAATAGTAACAGGTTAGGAGATTGTTAAAGAGCCCGGATCTGGAGTCAGGTGATGTGTGTTCAGATCTCAGCCATGGAAACCTTGGGAAATGTCTTAGTCAGTGTTATATTCCTGTGAAGAGACACCATAACCAAGACCATTCTTATATAGAAAGCATGTAATTGGGGGCTTGCTTATAGTTTTAGAGGCTTAGTCTATTATCCGTGGTGAGGAGCATAGCAGCAGTCATGGTGAGTGTGGTGTTGGAGAAGTAGTTGAGAGCAACATCCTGATTCTCAGGGAGAAAGAGGAAGAGTGGGTCTGGCATAGGCTTTTGAATCCTTAAACCCTACCCACAGGAATGCACTTCTTTCAACAAGGCCACACCCACTCTAGCATGACCACACCTCCTAATCTTTATAATCATTTCAAACAGTTCCAAAATATATACGGGGGCCATTATCATTCAAAGGACAACAGGAAAGTTACTTAATTAAGTTAGCTAATTTAAAGTTATTGTATACCCTGCTTTTTATATTTGGAACATGGCACGAAGACCGACTAGCCAGACTTACAGGGATTAAACGAACACTCGAAGTAATGTGCTCAGCACTGTGGCTGTAAAGTGTGCTCAGTGATGGTAACTACTGGTATTTTTATAAGATGTGAGGAATTAGTATTCAAGTTTAATTGCCAACATTTAGAAAGTTTGTGTGTTCCTGAAAAATGGGTCACTTTGTCTAAAACTAGATTTTCTGCATTGCCGAGGTAACTGTTTTCCTTTTAGAGACTGTGTGGACAAAATGATGTGGTGTAAAAATTCTGAGATTTGGAATAAGGAAAATGCCTGGGTTCCAGGCTAGTCTCTGCTTTTGCTAGCTGTGTGACTCATAGCAATTTTCTGCATCTCTCTGATCCAAGTTTCCTGTAAATATCTTCTGAAGTGGGGATATAAATGGTAAGGACTGTCACATGGAACAAATGAGACAAAACATTTGAATTTTTTTTCTTACTTTAATGTTATAAACAACTATAGTTATTACATCAAGAATAAATGTTTTTTATTTTATTTATTTATTATTGCCATGAAGCATCTGGGATTGACAACTATGGAAAAAGACATTCCATTAGAATTATTTCTAGGTGGTAACTGACTGACTTGTTTGGATATTCAGCATGCTTTTTTTCTATTTGTGATACACCTGAATTTCTTTTTTTACTGACTAAAATGCTGGTTCATTTCAGATATTTCAAACCTGGAAGAATTTATGATCTCATGATTATTTTTTAAAATATATCTCACAGCCACTCCAACCTACATACTCTCACCTGCTCACTCATACACACAGAAGTACAGATAAAGAGATGATAGATAAATAGATAGGTAGATAGATAGATAAGCTTACAGAGAGTGGGGAATACATAAAGCTGGATTATATTTCTGATGATAACTGGACATTTTCATTGTGTGGGTTGTTCAGTTTTGACAACAGACTTTAGACAAAATCATGGATTTGATTTCAGTTGATGATCCAGGATTTTTCAGAAGAGTAAAGTAGTTTTATTTGATGAGATTTTAAAAATGTACAGCTACATTAGGCACTGTG
Organism: Mus caroli; assembly: GCF_978045245.1. Classification (NCBI taxonomy): domain Eukaryota; kingdom Metazoa; phylum Chordata; class Mammalia; order Rodentia; family Muridae; genus Mus; species Mus caroli. The sequence continues at coordinate 64,421,126 of NW_028227261.1, forward strand.
GTAGATGTGAAAACAGAGCACACAGGCCAGTGCTTTAGATGGTCTTTGCTCTAGAAGATGGCCGAACAAGGACATACACAATTCAGTACAGGTGTCTCGATGAAAGTCATGTCAGAGGGCTGAGATTGTTTAAAACAAGACAGGATTATTGCTGGGGTGTCAGGGTGGGGATCAGCACCTCTCATTTTCAGGTCATGGACTGAGCCACATTAAGCCTGTGTATCCAAGTATCATAGGGAGTTTGGCAAGCCCAATTTATTGACCTTACAGAGGATTATATTTAAACCATTTTAGACAGATGAGGATCTATCTGTTCTCCACTGGGGACAGAAAACCTTCCCTTGAAGGAGACATTGTAATTTTCCTTATTAACTTATTTCAATAGTTAACCATCTCTGCTTCTATTGCTTCAACTCACACACAAACATCAGGGTTTGCTTCTCCTGCCTTTGCTGAATCCTTGCTTACCACTTTATGTTAAAGAACAAGTGTTCTACATCCGAGTATCTCATATCCCTGCTTCATCAGTTAAACACTTAGTGTCTTCTGGGAGTTGTAACACAAGACTGTGAAGTGTGTGATGAGTTGGGCACTCTATATTATGGCTTTGATTTCCCCTCATTGAACCACCATAGGAGAAGTCACATAAAACTCTGAGTTTCACTTTCTCACTTCAGAGTAAAGGCATTGACACCCTTTAGAATTATAGTGAATATCAGATAAAATAATGCATGGCTTAAGCTAAAATGTATGTCATTACTAACATATGGCCATTTCAATCAATATGAACCACAGTTATATTCATTTATGTTAATAAATGGCTTAGGAAATGACTAGAATCTGCCAAAGACTCACCATTAATAGCCACTGTTGTCAACAAAGGGAAAGGTCTATTATTGCTATGGTGATGACTTAATTGTTATCAACATGGTCTGCAATATTGTCTTATTACGAGAGGATATTCTTCTGGGCAAGCCATTAGAAAAAGAAAATGATGATGCTAAGGTCTAAGGTCTAAACTTTATGTAAGATGCTCTGAATCTGTGAAAATACAGCACTGAGACTGGCAACCTGATGAGTTCAGGAATGCTAGAAAAAGGAAGCAGCATGTGAACTGGATTTTGTAGATCGAGTTACATGTGCTATGGGTAGGTAGCTAATGCGACATTCCTCAGTAGAACATTTGTCAAGAACATAAAAGTGGGATGGACTGTGGGTTGGGGGGTGGGGAGACGTTTGGGAACCTGCAGATTCTGTGTGGCCAGATCATAAATAGGTTTATGGGGAAAAAATGTGATGGCTTAAAATGGTGCAAACCCATGCTTGGTTTTCAAGTCTGAAAGGTTTCTCATGTAGTTTTGTAGAGCATGTTTGGCCTGAAGTAAGTGTATAAGTAGATATACTATAGTGTAGATATGCTTAGAGAGAGGCTATTAAAGAGTCTACCTGAGCAATTGTTGACCAAACACAAAGGAGCAGCAATGATCCTGAAGGGGAGAGGCTGTAATTTATTTGAATCCTGGTTTATTAATGGTCCTGGTGGTGGGTAGGCTGAGGCAGGAGGATAAAATGCCATTTCACCCCTGCATGTCTGGCTTTGGCTCTGAGGATATAAAAGCAACAAGAACAGGAAAGTGTGAAGAAGAAAATGGGTTAAGTTTGGAGTATGTTGCATTCAAGGCATTGGGGATTTCTCTTTTCCCCGACTTCCTCTGAGTCTCATGTTTCTAATCTGACTGTAGCAGAAGGTGCTAGGCTCTACTAAGCATCCCAGCGATTAACTAGATTCTTGCCTGGGTGTCTGTCAGAATGAATTACGATGGGTTTTGCTTTTCTTATTTTATTACACTCTTGCCTTCCCAGTGCACTGGTCCTATAACCTCTGTGTACTAAGGAACTGGTTATTGAGTAAAATATAGAAGGTAATATTCACAAGGAACATTTTTCTCCCTGTATTTTAGAGATATTTCAGGTGTTTTCTGTGAAAACCTTGTTTGATTTCATTGACAACTCGATGCAGTACATGGTGGTATCCAAGCCATTCCATAAACCAGGTAAACAAAGTTCAGAGAGTTTAGCTAGCCTGTTCAAGGGCACATAGGAGTGAGTTGTAGAACTAGGGTATAAAGGAAAGATGATGGCTCCAGCACTCTGCGTCTGAGCATCATGTTGGTGTACAAGGTATAACCTTGACTGCAGACCTCTGTCTATCAAGGTGCTTGATGATGGTGCTTTACTATTTTAAAAACAACAACAAAAAAGTTTTACATCCATCACATTTATTCCCTTCACATTCTGAATATTGTAGGCTCAAAAAAAGGCAATTTATGGGTTAAAATTTCTTGTATCTAATCCACATTCTCCAGTGGGAAACATTCTGGACTTTGTTCTAGTTAATCCTATTAGATTTAACATATTGGATTTTAAAAATTTCTACTCTGATTATGCTCATTTAGAAGAGTCAGAGGTGAGCTACAGTCACAGGCAGGATTTACTTGCTTAGAAAAAATTAAATTTATGTCTTGTTTTATATTTCCACTGAAATATAGATTATTTCTAGGTCTATATATTTATTTTTATTTTGCTAGTCACCTGCATACAGCATTAGCATCTAGTCTCTTACAATTCTCTGATCCAAGAGCTTTCTTGCCTCTGGTGTGATCTTCTAGGGTGTGCTTGGTTTTTCATGTAAATGAATCTTTTATCTTGGTGACAGCCCAGTCACTGACCCATGAGAAAACCAAGATAAAATTTTCTTTCTGTGTTTGTGCATTTATAAGTGGCCTTGACTTTATCGATCTCGTTATTTAACGGCACTCATGGAAAGAAACTAGAAGTCCAGACAACCGGCCACCTTCCTGGTCAGAGCACAGGTGTCCGCCCTGCCCAAGAGGCTTCTGCCTCAGGTTCTGCGGGAGCCAGCTTGGTTCCAGGAATCCGCGGAGGGCAGTCTGCACATGTGACAGTGTGGAATACAGAGGTCAGCAGTTTCTGGGACAGGCGAGAGCCACAGAGCCTCTGAGGAGGCGCCATTTTCAGCTCCAGACAACCAGCCACCTTCCTGGTCAGAGCACAGGTGTCCGCCCTGCCCGAGAAGCTTCTGCCTCAGGTTCCGCGGGAGCCACCTTGGTTCTGAGACTCCGAAGAAAGTAGTCTACACGGGTGAGAGTGTGGACTACTGAAACAATGGCTTCTGTGACAGGCCAAAGCAACACAGCTTCTGGGAAAAATCCTGTTTTGGGCCTTCATCTTTGGCCAGGAGGAGGTCCAAACACCAGATAACTGTGCACCTTCCCTGAAAGAGGAGACCTTGCCTGCAGAGACTGCTCTGACCACTGAAACTCAAAGGAGAGAGCTAGTCTCCCAGGTGTGCTCATAGAGGGTAACAAAATCACCAGAGGAACAATCTCTAAACAGAGACAACTATAATAACTAACTCAAGAGATTATTAACTCAGATGGCGAAAGGTAAATGAAAGAATCTTACTAACAGAAACCAAGACCACTCACCATCATCAGAAACCAGCACTCCCACTTCGCCCAGTCCAGGGCACCTCAACACACCTGAAAAGCTAGACCTGGATTTAAAAGCTTATCTCATGATGCTAGTAGAGGACATCAAGAAGGAATTAAATAACTCACTTAAAGAAATACAGGAGAACACTGCTAAACAAATAGAAGACAATAAAGAGGAAACACACAAATCCCTTAAAGAATTGCAGGAAAACACAACCAAACAGGTGATGGAAATGAATAAAACCATCCAAGACCTGAAAAGGGAAATAGACACAATAAAGAAACCCCAAAGTGAGGCAACGCTGGAGATAGAAACCCTAGGAAAGAAATCTGGAACCATAGATGCAAGCATCAGCAACAGAATACAAGAGATGGAAGGCAGAATCTCAGGTGCAGAAGATACCATAGAGAACATCAGCACAACAATCAAAGAAAATGGAAAATGCAAAAAGTTCCTAACTCAAAACATCCAGGAAATCCAGGACACAATGAGAAGACCAAACCTAAGGATAATAGGAGTGGATGAGAATGAAGATTTTCAACTCAAAGGACCAGCAAACATCTTCAACAAAATTATTGAAGAAAACTTCCCAAATCTAAAGAAAGAGATGCCCATGAACATACAAGAAGCCTACAGAACTCCAAATAGACTGGACCAGAAAAGAAATTCCTCCCAACACATAATATTCAGAACAACAAATGCACTAAATAAAGATAGAATACTAAAAGCAGTAAGGGAAAAAGGCCAAGTAACATATAAAGGCAAGCCTATCAGAATTACACCAGATTTTTCACCAGAGACTATGAAAGCCAGAAGAGCCTGGACAGATGTTATACAGACACTAAAAGAACACAAATTCCAGCCCAGGCTACTATACCCAGCCAAACTCTCAATTACCATAGATGGAGAAACCAAAGTATTCCACGACAAAACCAAATTCACACATTATCTCTCCACGAATCCAGCCCTTCAAAGGACAATAACAGAAAAAAACCAATACAAGGACAGGAACCACGCCCTAGAAACAACAAGAAGGTAATCCCTCAACAAACCTAAAAGAAGACAGCCACAAGAACAGAATGCCAACTTTAACAACAAAAATAACAGGAAGCAACAATTACTTTTCCTTAATATCTCTTAATATCAATGGACTCAACTCCCCGATAAAAAGACATAGACTAACAAACTGGCTACACAAACAAGACCCAACATTTTGCTGCTTACAGGAAACTCATCTCAGAGAAAAAGATAGACACTGCCTCAGAATGAAAGGCTGGAAAACAATTTTCCAAGCAAATGGTATGAAGAAACAAGCTGGAGTAGCCATTCTAATATCTGATAAGATTGACTTCCAACCCAAAGTCATCAAAAAAAAAAAAAAAAAAAAAAAAAAACAGGGAGGAGCACTTCATACTCATCAAAGGTAAAATCCTCCAAGAGGAACTATCAATCCTGAATATCTATGCTCCAAATACAAAGGCTGCCTCATTCATTAAAGAAACTTTAGTAAATCTCAAAGCACACATTGCACCTCATACAATAATAGTAGGAGACTTCAACACACCACTTTCACCAATGGACAGATCGTGGAAACAGAAACTAAACAGGGACACAGTGAAACTAACAGAAGTGATGAAACAAATGGACTTAACAGATATCTACAGAACATTTTATCCTAAAACAAAAGGATATACCTTCTTCTCAGCACCCCATGGTACCTTCTCCAAAACTGACCACATAATTGGTCACAAAACAAGCCTCAACATATACAAAAATATTGAAAATTTCCCATGCATCCTATCAGATCACCATGGACTAAGGCTGATCTTCAATAACAAAATAACTAATAGAAAGCCAACATTCACGTGGAAACTGAACACTCTTCTCATTGATAACTTGGTCAAGGAAGGAATAAAGAAAGCAATTAAGGACTTTTTGGAGTTAAATGAAAATGAAGCTACAACATACCCAAACTTATGGGACACAATGAAAGCATTCCTAAGAGGAAAACTCATAGCTCTGAGTGCCTTCAAAAAAAAACTAGAGAGAGCACACATTAGCAGCTTGACAACACACCTAAAAGCTCTAGAACAAAAGGAAGCAAATTCACCCAAGAGGAGTAGAAGGCAGGAAATAATCAAACTCAGGGGTGAAATCAACCAAGTGGAAACAAGAACTATTCAAAGAATCAAACAATCAAGGAGCTGGTTCTTTGAGAAAATCAACAAGATAGATAAACCCTTAGCCAGACTCACTAGAGGGCACAGGGAAAGCATCCTAATTAACAAAATTAGAAATGAAAAGGGTAACATAACAACAGATCCTGAAGAAATCCAAAACACCATCAGATCCTTCTACAAAAGGCTATACTCAACAAAACTGGAGAACCTGGATGAAATGGACAAGTTTCTAGACAGATACCAGGTACCAAAGCTAAATCAAAATCAGGTTAATGATCTAAAGAGTCCTATATCCCCTAAAGAAATAGAAGCAGTCATTAATAGGCTCCCAACCAAAAAAAGCCCAGGACCAGATGGGTTTAGTGCAGAGTTCTATCAGACGTTCAAAGAAGACCTATTTCTAGTTCTTCACAAACTATTTCGCAAAATAGAAACCTAAGGTACTCTACCCAACTCATTCTATGAAGCCACAATTACTCTGATACCTAAACCACATAAAGACCCAAAAAAGATAGAGAACTTTAGACCAATTGAAGGCACTCAGAGCAAAAATCCTCAATAAAGTTCTTGCTAACCGAATCCAAGATCACATCAAAACAATCATCCATCCTGACCAAGTAGGTTTCATCCCAGGGATGCAGGGATGGTTCAATATACGGAAATCCATCAACGTAATCCAGTATATAAACAAACTCAAAGACAAAAACCACATGATCATCTCGTTAGATGCTGAGAAAGCATTTGACAAAATTCAACACCCATTCATGATAAAAGTCTTGGAAAGATCAGGAATTCAAGGCCCATATAACCATGATAAAAGCAATCTACAGCAAACCAGTAGCCAACATCAAAGTAAATGGTGAGAAGCTGGAAGCAATCCCACTAAAATCAGGGACTAGACAAGGCTGTCCACTCTCGCCCTACCTATTCAACATTGTACTTGAAGTCCTAGCCAGAGCAATTCGACAACAAAAGGAGATCAAGGGGATACAAATTTGAAAGGAAGAAGTCAAAATATCACTTTTTGCAGATGATATGATAGTATATATAATTGACCCTAAAAATTCCACCAGAGAACTCCTAAGCCTGATAAACAGCTTCAATGAAGTAGCTGGATATAAAATTAACTCTAGCAAGTCAATGGCCTTTCTCTACACAAAGGATAAACAGGCTGAGAAAGAAATTAGGGAAACAACACCCTTCTCAATAGTCACAAATAATATAAAATACCTTGGCATGACTCTAACTAACGAAGTGAAAGATCTGTATGATAAGAACTTCAAGTCTCTGAAGAAAGAAATTACAGAAGATCTCAGAAGATGGAAAGATCTCCCATGCTCATGGATTGGCAGGATCAACATTGTAAAAATGGCTATCTTGCCAAAAGCAATCTACAGATTCAATGCAATCCCCATCAAAATTCCAACTCAATTCTTCAACGAATTAGAAAGGGCAATCAGCAGATTCATCTGGAATAACAAAAAACCTAGGATAGCAAAAACTCTTCTCAAGGATAAAGGAACCTCTGGTGGAATCACCATCCCTGACCTAAAGCTGTACTACAGAGCAATTTTGATAAAAACTGCATGGTATTGGTATAGTGACAGACAAGTAGACCAATGGAACAAAATTGAGGACCCAGAGATCAACCCACACATCTATGGTCACTTGATCTTTGATAAGGGAGCTAAAACCATCCAGTGGAAAAAAGACTGCATTTTCAACAAATGCTGCTAGCACAACTGGCGGTTATCATGTAGAAAAATACGAATTGATCCATTTCTTTTTTTTTTAAATTTTTAATATTTTTATTACATATTTTCCTCAATTACATTTCCAATGCTATCCCAATAGTCCCCCATAGCGCCCCCCACTTCCCTACCCACCCATTACCATTCTTTTGGCCCTGGCATTCCCCTATATTGGGGCATATAAAGTTTGCAAGTCCAATGGGCCTCTCTTTCCATTGATGGCCGACTAGGTCATCTTTCGATACATATGCAGCTAGAGACAAGAGCTCCGGGGTTCTGGTTAGTACATCATGTTGTTCCAACAATAGGGTTGCAGATCCCTTTAGCTCCTTGGGTACTTTCTCTAGCTTCTCGATTGGGAGCCCTGTGATACATCCAATAGCTGACTGTGAACATCCACTCCTGTGTTTGCTACGCCCCGGCATCGTCTCTCAAGAGACAGCTATATTTGGGTCCTTTCAGCAAAATCTTGCTAGTGTATGCAATGGTGTCAGCGTTTAGAAGCTGCTTATGGGATGGATCCCTGGATACGGCAGTCTCTAAATGGTCCATCCTTTCATCACAGCAACGAACTTTGTCTCTGTAACTTCTTCCCTGGGTGTTTTGTTCCCAATTCTAAGAAGGGGCACAGTGTCCACACTTTGGTCTTCATTCTTCTTGAGTTTCATGTGTTTAGCAAATTGTATCGTATATCTTGGATATCCTAAGTTTTGGGCTAATATCCACTTATCAGTGAATACATATTGTGTGAGTTCTTTTGTGATTGTGTTACTACACTCAAGATGATGCCCTCCAGGTCCATCCATTTGGCTAGGAATTTCATAAATTCATTCTTTTTAATAGCTGAGTATTACTCCATTGTGTAAATGTACCATAATTTCTGTATCCATTCCTCTGTTGAGGGACATCTGGGTTCTTTCCAGCTTCTGGCTATTATAAATAGGGCTGCTATGAACATAGTGGAGCATGTGTCTTTTTTACCGGTTGGGACATCTTCTAGATATATGCCCAGGAGAGGTATTGCTGGATCCTCCGGTAGTACTATGTCCAATTTTCTGAGGAACTGCCAGACTGATTTCCAGAGTGGTTGTACAAGCTTGCAATCCCACCAACAATGGAGGAGTGTTCCTCTTTCTCCACATCCTCGCCAGCATCTGCTATCACCTGAATTTTTTTTTTTTTTTTTTATCTTAGCCATTCTGACTGGTGTGAGGTGGAATCTCAGGGTTGTTTTGATTTGCATTTCCCTGATGATTAAGGATGTTGAACATTTTTTCAGGTGCTTCTCTGCCATTCGGTATTCCTCAGGTGAGAATTCTTTGTTCAGTTCTGAGCCCCATTTTTTAATGGGGTTATTTGACTTTCTGGAGTCCACCTTCTTGAGTTCTTTATATATATTGGATATTAGTCCCTTATCTGATTTAGGATAGGTGAAGATCCTTTCCCAATCTGTTGGTGGTTTTTTGTCTTATTGATGGTGTCTTTAGTCTTGCAGAAGCTTTGCAGTTTCATGAGGTCCCACTTGTCAATTCTCGATCTTACAGCACAAGCCATTACTGTTCTATTCAGGAATTTTTCCCCTGTGCCCATATCTTCAAGGCTTTTCCCCACTTTCTCCTCTATAAGTTTCAGTGTCTCTGGTTTTATGTGTAGTTCCTTGATCCACTTAGACTTGACCTTAATACAAGGAGATAGGAATGGATCGATTTGCATTCTTCTACATGTTAACAACCAGTTGTGCCAGCACCATTTGTTGAAAATGCTGTCTTTCTTCCACTGGATGGTTTTAGCTCCCTTGTCGAAGATCAAGTGACCGTAGGTGTGTGGGTTCATTTCTGGGTCTTCAATTCTATTCCATTGGTCTATTTGTCTGTCAGTATACCAGTACCATGCAGTTTTTATCACAATTGCTCTGTAGTAAAGCTTTAGGTCCGGAATGGTGATTCCACCAGAGGTTCTTTTATCCTTGAGAAGAGTTTTTGCTATCCTAGGTTTTTTGTTATTCCAGATGAATTTGCAGATTGCACTTTCTAATTCGTTGAAGAATTGATTTGGAATTTTGATGGGGATTGCATTGAATCTGTAGATTGCTTTTGGCAAGATAGCCATTTTTTACAATGTTGATTCTGCCAATCCATGAGCATGGGAGATCTTTCCATCTTCTGAGATCTTCTATAATTTCTTTCTTCAGAGACTTGAAGTTTTTATTATACAGATCTTTCACTTCCTTAGTTAGAGTCACGCCAAGATATTTTATATTATTTGTGACTATTGATAAGGGTGTTGTTTCCCTAATTTCTTTCTCAGCCTGTTTATTCTTTGTGTAGAGAAAGGCCATTGATTTGTTTGAGTTAATTTTATATCCAGCTACTTCACCAAAGCTGTTTATCAGGCTTAGGAGTTTTCTGGTGGAATTTTTAGGGTCATTATATATACTATCATATCATCTGCAAAAAGTGATATTTTGACTTCATCTTTTCCAATTTGTATCCCTTTGATCTCCTTTTGTTGTCGAATTGCTCTGGCTAGGACTTCAAGTACTATGTTGAATAGGTATGGAGAAAGTGGACAGCCTTGTCTAGTCCCTGATTTTAGAGGGATTGCTTCAAGCTTCTCACCATTTACTTTGATGTTGGTTACTGGTTTGCTGTAGATTGCTTTTATCATGTTTAGGTATGGGCCTTGAATTCCTGATCTTTCCAAGACTTTTATCATGAATGGGTGTTGGATCTTGTCAAATGCTTTTTCCGCATCTAACGAGATGACTATGTGGTTTTTGTCTTTGAGTTTGTTTATATACTGGATTACGTTGATGGATTTCCGTATATTGAACCATCCCTGCATCCCTGGGATGAAACCTACTTGGTCAGGATGGATGATTGTTTTGATGTGTTCTTGGATTCGGTTAGCAAGAACTTTATTGAGGATTTTTGCATCAATATTCATAAGGGATATTGGTCTGAAGTTTTCTATCTTTGTTGGGTCTTTTTGTGGTTTAGGTATCAGAGTAACTGTGGCTTCATAGAATGAGTTGGGTAGAGTACCTTCTGTTTCTATTTTGTGGAATAGTTTGTGAAGAACTGGGATTAGATCTTCTTTGAACGTCTGATAGAACTCTGCACTAAACCCATCTGGTCCTGGGCTTTTTTTAGTTGGGAGACTATTAATGACTGCTTCTATTTCTTTGGGGGATATAGGGCTGTTTAGATCATTAACCTGATCTTGATTCAACTTTGGTACCTGGTATCTGTCTAGGAACTTCTCCATTTCATCCAGGTTCTCCAGTTTTGTTGAGTATATTCTTTGGTAGAAGGATCTGATGGTGTTTTGGATGTCTTCAGGATCTGTTGTTATGTCTCCTTTTTCATTTCTGATTTTGTTAATTAGGATGCTTTCCCTGTGCCGTCTAGTGAGTCTGGCTAAGGGTTTATCTATCTTGTTGATTTTCTCAAAGAACCAGCTCCTTGATTGGTTGATTCTTTGAATAGTTCTTCTTGTTTCCACTTGGTTGATTTCACCCCTGAGTTTGATTATTTCCTGCCATCTACTCCTCTTGGGTGAATTTGCTTCCTTTTGTTCTAGTGCTTTTAGGTATGTTGTCAAGCTGCTAATGTGTGCTCTCTCTAGTTTCCTTTTGGAGGCACTCAGAGCTATGAGTTTTCCTCTTAGAAATGCTTTCATTGTGTCCCATAAGTTTGGGTATGTTGTGGCTTCATTTTCATTGAACTCTAAAAAGTCCTTAATTTCTTTCTTTATTCCTTCCTTGACCAAGATATCATTGAGAAGAGTGTTGTCAGTTTCCACGTGAATGTTGGCTTTCTATTATTTATTTTGTTATTGAAGATCAGCCTTAGTCCATGGTGATCTGATAGGATGCATGGGACAATTTCAGTATTTTTGTATCTGTTGAGGCCTGTTTTGTGACCAATTATGTGGTCAATTTTGGAGAAGGTACCATGAGGTGCTGAGAAGAAGGTATATCCTTTTGTTTTAGGATAGAATGTTCTGTAGATATCTGCCAGATCCATTTGATTCATAACTTCTGTTAGTTTCACTGTGTCCCTGTTTAGTTTCTGTTTCCACGATCTGTCCATTATTGAAAGTGGTGTGTTTAAGTCTCCCACTATTATTGTATGAGGTGCAATGTGTGCTTTGAGATTTACTAAAGTTTCTTTAATGAATGTGGCTGCCTTTGTATTTGGAGCATAGATATTCAGGATTGATAGTTCCTCTTGGAGGATTTTACCTTTGATGAGTATGAAGTGTCCCTCCCTGTCTTTTTTAATGACTTTGGGTTGGAAGTCAATCTTATCAGATATTAGAATGGCTACTCCAGCTTGTTTCTTCATACCATTTGCTTGGAAAATTGTTTTCCAGCCTTTCATTCTGAGGTAGTGTCTATCTTTTTCTCTGAGATGAGTTTCCTGTAAGCAGCAAAATGTTGGGTCTTGTTTGTGTAGCCAGTTTGTTAGTCTATGTCTTTTTATCGGGGAGTTGAGTCCATTGATATTAAGAGATATTAAGGAAAAGTAATTGTTGTTTCCTGTTATTTTTGTTGTTAAAGTTGGCATTCTGTTCTTGTGGCTGTCTTCTTTTAGGTTTGTTGAGGGATTACCTTCTTGTTGTTTCTAGGGCGTGGTTCCTGTCCTTGTATTGGTTTTTTTCTGTTATTATCCTTTGAAGGGCTGGATTCGTGGAGAGATAATGTGTGAATTTGGTTTTGTCGTGGAATACTTTGGTTTCTCCATCTATGTTAATTGAGAGTTTGGCTGGGTATAGTAGCCTGGGCTGGAATTTGTGTTCTTTTAGTGTCTGTATAACATCAGTCCAGGATCTTCTGGCTCTCATAGTCTCTGGTGAAAAATCTGGTGTAATTCTGATAGGCTTGCCTTTATATGTTACTTGGCCTTTTTCTCTTACTGCTTTTAGTATTCTATCTTTATTTAGAGCATTTGTTGTTCTGATTATTATGTGTCGGGAGGTATTTCTTTTCTGGTCCAGTCTATTTGGAGTTCTGTAGGCTTCTTGTATGTTCATGGGCATCTCTTTCTTTAGATTTGGTAAGTTTTCTTCTATAATTTTGTTGAAGATGTTTGCTGGTCCTTTGAGTTGAAAATCTTCATTCTCATCCACTCCTATTATCCGTAGGTTTGGTCTTCTCATTGTGTCCTGTATTTCTTGGATGTTTTGAGTTAGGATCTTTTTGCATTTTACATTTTCCTTGATTGTTGTGCCGATGTTCTCTATGGAATCTTCTGCACCTGAGATTCTCTCTTCCATCTCTTGTATTCTGTTGCTGATGCTGGTATCTATGGTTCCAGATTTCTTTCCTATGGTTTCTATCTCCAGTGTTGCCTCATTTTGGGTTTTCTTTATTGTGTCTACTTCCCTTTTTAGGTCTAGTATGGTTTTGTTCATTTCCATCATCTGTTTGGATGTGTTTTCCTGTTTTTCATTAAGGACTTCTACCTGTTTGATTATGTTATCCTGTTTTTCTTTAAGGATTTGTAACTCTTTATCAGTGTTCTCCTGCAATTCTTTAAGGGATTTTTGTGCTTCCTCTTTAATGTCTTCTACCTGTTTAGCAGTGTTCTCCTGTATTTCTTTAAGTGTGTTATTAAAGTCCTTCTTGAAGTCCTCTACCATCATCAGGAGATATGCTTTTAGCTCCGTGTCTAGCTTTTCCGGTGTGTTGGGGTGCCCTGGACTGGGCGAAGTGTGAGTGCTGGGTTCTGATGATGGTGAGTGGTCTTGGTTTCTGTTAGTAAGATTATTATGTTTACCTTTCGCCATCTGGTATTCTCCGGGGTTAGTTGTTATCTTTGTCACTGTTTAAAGATTGGAGCAGAAGTTGTGTTCCACTCACCAGCCGTCTCAAAATCCTGTGGCGGGGGTCGTGGGTAGTTGGCAGGTGTCAGCCAACCCTGCGCTCTAGCTACCCTGGTGGTGGTCCGGCCGGATGAGGCCTGTGGCCCTACTCAGGCCGGTTTCTGCTTCCCTAACTTATGCAGTCTCAGGTCTCGCGCGCAATTGGTTTGGAGCAGAAGCTGTGTTCCACTCACCAGAAGTCTTAAGATCCTGTGGCGGGTGTTGTGGGTAGCTGGCGAGTGTCAGCCGACCCTGTGCCCTAGCTACCCCAGTGCTTTTCTGACCTGAAAAGCGTATTTATCCATTTCTATCTTCTTGTACTAAGGTCAAATCTAAGTGGATTAAGGAACTCCACATAAAACCAGAGACACTGAAACTTATAGAGGAGAAAGTAGGGAAAATCCTCAAACATATGGGTACAGGGAAAAATTTCTGAATAGAACAGCAATGGCTTGTGCTGTAAGAAGAGAATCGATAAATGGGACCTCATAAAATTGCAAAGCTTCTGCAAAGCAAAAGACACCGTCAATAAGAGAAAAAGGCCACCAACAGATTGGGAAAGGATCTTTACCTATCCCAAATCGGATAGGGGACTAATATCCAATATATATAAAGAACTCAAGAAGGTGGACTCCAGAAAATCAAATAACCCCATTAAAAAATGGGGCTCAGAGCTGAACAAAGAATTCTCACCTGAGGAATACCGAATGGCTGAGAAGCACCTGAAAAAATGTTCAACATCCTTAATCATCAGGGAAATGCAAATCAAAACAACCCTGAGATTCCACTTCACTCCAGTCAGATTGGCTAAGATCAAAAATTCAGGTGACAGCAGATGCTGGTGAGGATGTGGAGAAAGAGGAACACTCCTCCATTTTTGTTGGGATTGCAAGCTTGTACAACCACTCTGGAAATCAGTCTGTGGGTTCCTCAGAAAATTGGACATAGTACTACTGGAGGATCCTGCAATACCTCTCCTGAGGATATATCCAGAAGATGTCCCATCCGGTAAGAAGGACACGTGCTCCACTATGTTCATAGCAGCCTTATTAATAATAGCCAGAAGCTGGAAAGAACCCAGATGCCCCTCAACAGAGGAATGGATACAGAAAATGTGGTACATTTACACAATGGATTACTACTCTGCTATTAAAAAAATGAATTTATGAAATTCCTAGGCAAATGGATGGACCTGGAGGGCATCATCCTGAGTGAGGTAACCCAATCACAAAGGAACTCTCAAAATATGTACTCACTGTTAAGTGGATATTAGCCCAGAAACTTAGAATACCCAAGATATAAGATACAATTTGCTAAACGCATGAAATTCAAGAAGAATGAAGACCAAAGTGTGGACACTTTGCCCCTTCTTAGAAATGGGAACAAAACACCCATCGAAGGAGTTACAGAGACAAAATTTAGAGCTGTGACAAAAGGATTGATCATCTAGTGATTGCCATATGCAGGGATCCATCCCATAATCAGCTTCCAAACGCTGACACCATTGCATACACTAGCAAGATTTTGCTGAAAGGACCCAGATATAGTTGTCTCCTGTGAGACTATGCCGGGGCCTAGCAAACACAGAAGTGGATGATCACAGTCAGCCACTGAATGGATCACAGGACCCCCAATGGAGGAGCTAGAGAAATTACCCAAGGAGCTAAAGGGAACTGCAACCCTATAGGTAGAACAACAATATGAACTAACCAGTACCCCGGAGCTCTTGTCTCTAGCTGCATATGTATCGAAAGATGGCCTAGTCGGCCATCACTGCAAAGAGAGGCCCATTGGACTTGCAAACTTTATATGCCCTAGTACAGGGGAACCCCAGGGCCAAAAAGGGGGAGTGGGTGGGTAGGGGATTGGAGGTGTGGGTATGGGGGACTTTTGGGATAGCATTGAAAATGTAAATGAGGAAAATACCTAATAATAAATAAATAAATAAATAAATAAATAAATAAATAAATAAATCAAAGCTAAAAAAAAAAAAAAAAGAAGAAGAGACCATGAAGTATTGCAGGTGTGGCTGTGTTGTCACATGTGGTGTCCCCCTAGGTGGCAGGGAGGAATGAGAGAGGCTATGTCTACACTCAGTGTTCTGACCTAGAAACATCTGAATGATTAGCAACTTAAAATTCCCTGCAAAAAGCAAGCTGAAAAGACCACCAGTCCAGAGCCAGGGGGTTCAGACAGGGAATGAGACAAAAACAACTACTGGATCCTGATAGCTCCTAGAAGTGGAGTACAGACTAGATCAGCTCAGATACCTCCCAAGCCCAGATCCAGGGATGTGAATTGGCCTATCCCAACGTATACCCTGCTGATGAACTGCACAAGTGCATGAAAGGTGGCTTCCTATATTTCCAAAACTACAGGACATCCCTGACAAGTGCCAACAGGAGGATATCTGAAAGGAGTCACAGGGAGGCTCCAGTATCAATAGAGTAGTAGAAGCCAGAGCCCTTGTACTTGACCAGCAAGTCATTGCAATGAACATTTGCAAGCAAAGAAGTGTGGAATAAAGGGTTTACTCTGGAACCTACTGTGACACACTACAGTTTCCACAATGAGATCTTTTTTTTTTTCTCTGTTGTAGGGCAGGGAGGTTGCAAGGGTGCAGGATGAATATTAGAGTTGGGGAACATGAGTGGAATTGAGATGCATGATATGAAATTCACAGAGAACCTGCAAAAAGTTTTTAATAAAAGAAGAAGAGCATATCATCATCATCATCATCATCATTGAGGTGAAATCTCCTGGGAAATGTTTCCTCTGAGTCAGCATATGCACTGTATATTCAGAGGTGGCCAATGCCAAGGTTGTACCTTGCACTAGCAGCTGAACTTGGTAGTGTAAGAATCTCCCAGGCTGTACTGGTTTTGAAGACGTGAAGGAGTCATGGACATTAGCTGAGGCTTGCCCCTGTGCAGCAGGGCTGGAGTTCATATAGGGAATATAAAAGAGGCTATTGATAAAAGTGTATCTTGGTTGCAGCAAGAGACTCCAGGATTTTAGAGGTGTAAGTACTATGGGACAATCACCAAGGACAGCAGCAGCAGTGGAGTAGGATCAGCCAGAGCCTAGAAAACAAGCTGTGTGTGCTGCAGAGCAGAGTCAGATATGTAACTCAAGCCCTTTGAAGGAGTCCAGGAGATTATGGGTGAACTCCAGGATGGGACATTGGGTTATTTAAACTGCTGGAATTTGGGTTTGCTTTGTTCAGACTGTGCCATGTTTCTTCCTTGCTGAAGTAAAGTATTTAACTTCAATTTCGTTTTATAGGAGTCTGTACTTGAGAAACTTTGAACTTTTAGAGAGACTTCGAATTTGACAAAGACTTTGAGTTTTAAAAGAGACCGAATATTTTAAAGAGATGGAATTTGTAAGTGTTTGAATATTTAAAGACTATAGAACTTTTAAAATCTGGACTTTTGGGATAGCATTGGAAATGTAAATGAAATAAATACCCAATAAAGAAACTAGAAGGTGTTGTCAATAAGAACCCTTTAGAAGAAAGAGCAGTTGATTATTCTTATCATTAAAGTAGGTGCTTATACTGGTGCAACAAAGCAACACTATGCAGCAATAGCTATGGGCAGAATTGTGCTTTCAAAGGAAAAATCACTTTGAACCATCCTTGACTCCTAAGTTCAGGAATAAAGTCAAGTGTGATACCACGGACTGGGAAAAATGTTGAACAATAGGCCAAATGATCTCATGTGAACTGTGACCCACCTTCAAAGGGAAGCCTCACAATGATGAGATTTGCCTTGCAGTAATAGCACTACTCTCCTGGGCAAAGCACAAACCCCTTCTTAGGTTGGTGTGGTATTTTGTATATATAATGTTTCCCGGGAGAAAGAATTGTTTTGGAATGTTGTTGAAACTTTAAGATGTGGAGCTTCGCTAGAGGAAGTGGATCACTGGAAATGGCTCTGATAGTTTATAGCTGGGCTCCACCCACTTCCTGTACAGTCTTTGTGTCCTGCTCTATTAAGAATGAGGAAACAACTTCCTATTTCCACTGGCATGAGGATCTGTCTCTCTCTCTCTTTAGACTTTCCTCTGCTCTCAAGTTTTTGTTATTTCCCTTGAAGTAGATCAGAGGAGTCACACAGGTCATACTATGGAAGATAGGCAGTGTTTATTATAGAATAAAGTGGAATGAGAGAGGACAATGCTGAAAGAGATCCAGATTTCATTTTGGGCAGTCTTTGGACTATTCCTCAAGTCTCTAGATCAATCTGCCTTTCCAAAAAGTCTTTTTCTGCTCATTTAATCTGTTTAGCCAATTTGGGTTAACTCTTCAAGAATGAGCAATGTTAAATAAGCCTTTGTTTTTTTTTTTTTTTATCAGAATGCCTCCTCTTTGATAGTAGTCTTATAAAGCTTAGGTTAGTTATTTATTAATGACCATCTGGGTTATTTACCATGTCAAATCTTTTAACAGGGCCAGACATATGACTCAGGACCCACTCTGTTGGTCAGTAGTCAGTCCTGAAGTGTCAATGATTGATTAAATAGACTGCTGAGTTTGAAAGAATGGTCCATCCTCAATGTCCTTTCAGTCTGCTAATATCCATATAGTTATTCTGCAGTATGGTGACAGGTTGCTTCTACCCCCATGCACTCTTTAGAATAGAAGAGATCTTCTGAATTATGAATCATGATAAGTCCTTTTTTTTCTTAAGTTGCTGCTTTTGAGTTACTTAGTTATAACAATGAGAAAACAACTAATACAGAAAGTCGGTACCAAAAGTGAGGTCATTTCTGCAATAGGTCAGGTTCCTAGGAATTTTGGAACTGGTTTATGAGAAGAATGTAGAAGATTTTGGGAATGTAGACTAGATACTTCTCATAAGTCAGCAGCTAGACTTTACTGGGTTATTCTGGATGCATCGTGGAAGGTCAGAATCACAATAGAAAGGCAGAGAGTAAGGGTTATTATGTAATTATGTAATTATATGTGTATTTTTTCATATTAGCACATTTTCTGTTTCCTTCTCCTATTATCAATAAGTATTTTTTGTACACAAAGCCTTTCCCTAGGTACATCATTCCAGAAGAACACAAATAGAAAGTAATGTAGCTTAATGTATTATTACAAAGTGACATTTGCATGCCATCCCATTTATAACAAGGAGTAAAAGAAGAAACTGACAATAAGGCTCAGTAGTTAAGAGTGCTTGTTCTTCTAAAGGATTGAAGTTCATTTCTCATCAACCTTATTGGGTAGTTTATAGCCACCTATAATTCTGGCTCGCGAATCTGACCATCTGTTCTGGTCTCTATGAACATCTGCACACATGTGCCATACCCTCACACAGACATACATAATATGTATAAATAAATAAAATCATCATAATAAATAAAACATCATTAGTCCATTTGCACCTTGTCTCCTATCCAGCATATAATTTTTCATAATTTATATTATTATAAACTACATTTTAGTAAACAGAATATTTTAGGTCATGCCCATTTGTGTAAGCCAGATGCACTACTGTATTACTGCAAGTTCATTCACTTTGCTGTTATTATATATTCTACTGGAAAACCAATTATAATTTATCTGTTCTATTACTTATAAATATTAGAGTAATATAAAGGAAACTAAATCAAATCAATCACAATAAAATTTCCAAAAAGATCAATGACATCAAAATTATTTTATAGATTTATCTCAAGATTAGTCATTCTTCCCTTTCTTTTGATAACCAAAATTGTTTCTCCTTTAGTTTAGATAACCAGTTTTTAACATACTTGGAGTCTACTTTTAATAACCATCATTTTGTTCAGGTCTGAACACCTGAATACTTCAGGCCAATTATGATAGTTCCTATATGGTATGTAAAATTCCTAAGTCCAAGAATAATCCCATTCAGAGCATCCTCCAAGATTTTTTTTTTGCCTTGGGGTAAAGACATAGAGAATGATTATGAGACTGTGAAACATATCTGATCCATAACAAAATTAGGAATCAATCTGCATGCAGAGAAAGTAAAAATATATATAGGTTAAAATAGCATGGAGAGATGGAACCATGGTTGTACCTCTGGCTTCACTAATCTTAGGGTCCTGTCTCATTTTCTCCCTATTGTTAGCAAATTAATTTATTTGATTCCTGCTTGGTTTATGTCAGTTCAAGTTGATATTTTGTTACAACCAACAGAACTATCACTAGAATAGACCTGTTATTACAAACCAATGTATTTAAAATGAATTCATGTGGAGCTGCTGTCCTTTGTCAGAGCTCTCAGTAACACTATTTAAAACAAACTACATTGAATAACAGCTAAGATCAAGGTATAATTTTTGAGGACTCTTGGAGGTAGTAATTTTTGTCTGTATAAAATAAGAGCAAATATTAAAATCTGATGAGTCATTTCTCAGGGGCATAGGACTCTGAATTCAGTCCCAGTGCGTTTTTTAGTGTTCTTTCTTCCTTTGACTCAAAATGATTTTTTTTTTTAAATCTTGGCTGTCTGTTTTGACCTAGCACACAGTGTTGTCACTTGTGAAAGATGCAAATCCTGTATTTTTGGATTCAAATACATGTACATATAATACAAAGGAATTTAATAAATATTAGTTTTGTGACTGGTACCCAATTAAGCATAAATGACTACCCAACTGTGCATTCTTTCCTTATTTGTATATAGTTATTTAATAAGTAATTCTTGACATCAATTTCAAAGTCTCATAATTTTTCTATACCACATTTTTCATAAATATGACTTCATATTCTATGTTTATTCACATTTTATGAAGGGTTTCTATTTATTCCAGTGCATTTCCACCTCATATAAACCCCTGTTGTCTATCTTGAAGGAGTCTTTGTCCTTACTTTTCTTTGAAGTTACATATGATCTAAAATACTGTTGCTAGCTTTACTTATTTTCTCTGGTATTTTCAAACCTCCCCTCTGCATAGATTTCCAAATTATCTTTCTCCTTAAGACCGTACGAGAATTGTTTAGCAAGATTGGGAGTCTTTATTACTTACAATCTTTCTCTAGTGACATAAGGTTAAGAATATTTGATTACCTATCATGATATACTCTATTCCCAAATTAAGTCTACTTCTATGCCTGGCATATTTCAAACCCATCATTTTTTTCTTCATGTCACCCATCTTTGAGCTACAAGCATCTCTGAACATTAGTACAGGCTCTTGAACTGTCTGTTGCTGAAGATGATCTGTGTGTTCCTCAGACAGTATCTTTAAAAATGTCACCCATATCTTTATCTTCAACTCATTCTCTAACACTGGTTTTGAACACCTCCCATAGTTTGTGCTGTTTCTCCTTACCATGAAACATTTGCCAAACAAAGACTATCTTTTTCTTCTATACATACTTTCTCAAAATGCCTCATTTATTTCCTTTGCCAATGACACCAATGGTTTTTCCAATTAAGAAGGCTTGTAAATTCCATCATTCTTGATATGCTACAGCTTTTATTTATTTTTATTTTTGTTATTTCCTACCTTTTATCACATACAGTCATTTGTCACTATGACCCGTGGTGGTGTTCCTTTGAAAAGACTCTAGCATCCATCCTCATTTGTCTGCTCAATTCTTGTACACCAATCACAGTTTGTGTTAGTTGATGTTTTTACAGAGCTTGTAGGAGAGTATGGCATCTTCTTTTGTCCCTATTTTTCTCCTGATGGACCTGTATCTTTTCTCCACAAGATATTTTTAGCAGTACTCTATTTTCAGTAGCAAGATAACTAACTGATCAACATGAGTTCCAGGAACGAACAAGTCTTCCTGCAGCTCAACTCTGCCAGATTTTTTTTTCACGTCCCACAGGCTCTTTATAACTTCTCACTTAGAAGATTCTCCCAAAGGGTCTGGATATTCTAAAATCAGCATTTCACAAAATTGAAATACCTCAAATACACTGAACATCCATTATTCGTAGATAGGTAGCTAGACATGGTTCCCTGACGTCATCAGTTTAATATTTAGAGAAACTGGTATGAACAGTTCCTCTATTATAAAGAGCTACACCTTTCAGTTTACTATTCTGAGGAACTCTGTACTGAATAACCTGGGGTTTGCATATGGAAGAATTAAAATGTAATCTTTAGCAGGCTGGAGAGATGATGTAATGGTTAAAATGCTGGCCATACATTCCTGAGAACATTAGTTTGGATCCCCAACCCTCAGATAATTGGCAGGTGAATGTAAAGGTGAGGAGTGTTGGAGTAGTTAGGTGTAAAAGGGGAAGGGGATATGGAAATGAGGGGAAAGAAGAGTTGGTGAGACAGGTTAATAAAACTAAGATTGGAAGATGACATATGATTCCTACCACTCTAAGCAAATCCAGAAAATGCTAGGTAGATGTGGAGGTCCACCTGTAATCTAAGCCTGTGACACACTCCACAGCAAGCCCAATCGGTGGGCTCTAGGTCCACGACAAATTTTGCCTCAAGATACCCAGTGTCAAACTCAGACCTCCATATGCATGTACATGCACATCTGTATACATATATATGTATTCATTCTCATACATTACAATTCTATGTATGTGAAAATACATACATGCACATACTATGCATACATACACATGCACAAATAACTTGGCTGAAAATATGTGTGATAGTATCATATATATATATATATATGAAATATATATATATATATATATATATATATATTTCTGCTAATGAATCCAAGGTAAGAGAATTTTCTAGATCACTAAAGTTATTCGGCTGTTAGGCAATACGACTAAGCTCAGAAGAAGACCTGTTTTTTGAAGCCTAGTATCATCCATTGTACTAAACAAGGCTTTTTCTCCCATGTCAATTGATGAAGAATTGAAAATAAATCTTTAGAATCAAAATTATTAATTGTGTATTTTCTCCCTAAGAATATTCAGTGAATTTGTAAATATCAGCAATTCCCCCCCTTTTTTTTGTGGTTTTTCGTTTTTTAAAGTAATGCCAGTCAATCAGTTATTTCCACATAAAATTTAATTATTCCTCTATGACAGCCAAACAATTTGCCTAAATTTATATATTTTAGTTGCTGTTGCATTGTAATTAACTAGTATAAACGTTGTAGGAGCTAAAGGGATGTTAGAGCCTGCCAAGAGCAATTTCTTTCCCTAACTCCCTTTTCAAGAGGGAGATATGGAAAGGACTTTCCTGTGTAAAACAAACAATGCCTGAAGCACCTACAACAGAGGTTCTCAACTTGTGGGCCATGATCGTTTTGAGTTGAATGACCCTTTCATGGGGGGGGTTGCATATCAGATAATCTGCATGTCAGCTATTTATATGTTGACTTATAACAGTTACAAAATTACCAATTACAAAGTAGCCATGAAAATTATTTTATGGTTGGGGGTCACCACAACATGAGGAATTGTACTAAAGGGTCACAGCATCAGGAAGGTTGAGAATCAACGACTAAAACAGAGGTGCACCAGAATGAGCTAAGGTGTGCTGAAAACCTGTACTGCTTTGCCTGTTGCTATCTATATTCACAATTAACCTTTGGTTTGCCTTTTACCTTTTATCCGATATCCCAAATTGTTTCACTATTAATGGTATCAGCTGGGAAATCCAAGTCACCCTTCTGTTTTCTACCCTAGGCATTCTTTAGAATTCCTGTCCCATGGATATTCACTTTGCTATTAGGGACTTGGGTTCTATCCCTGGGTTGGGACAAGCTCATTTCTACCTAGTTTCCCCCTTGCTACCTCCTTGGGGTAGCATATCTTGTATTAGTCACTTTTCTTGTTGCTGTGATGAGGTACTTGAAAGAGGCAACTTAAGAGAAGAAGGGCTTTCTATGAATTACAAAGACAGAGGTCATAGTCCAGTGTGACAGGGGAGGCATGGCAGCAGAGCATGAGGTGTCTAACTACACTGCCCATGCATCTAGAAAGTAGAGAGTTGGAGGTGAGATCCAAAGGATGTCAGAGCCCTTTCCCAGTAACCCATTTTCTCCAGTGACCTTCGTTTTTAGAGCTCTTAGAACTTTTGAAGCAACAGCACTAGCTGGAAACCAAGTGTTCATGGAAGCCACAACATACAGGTGCCCTTTTGACCTGCTCAACTTTCTTTAGGTCTTTATCTCTGGATCACTCTAGACTCAGTGTGCACATTTCCTGCATTACATATATACTCAGGGAAAAGAATTTCCCTAACTGATACATTTGAAATGGCCTGATCCCAGAATACTCCCTACCAGTTCCTCATAATTGTAGTTTTCTTTGTATGGTCTTTTGTAGCACATGCCACTTTATACAATGGTCTTGTCTATTTCATGTGTTTATCGACTGTGCTTTTTTCTCTTGCCTTCTTCATCTTGACCTGAATTCATAATAAGCTCTATGAGATCAGGGACCTTGCTCTTTTTTCTCCACAGTAGCATATCAAGTGGTTTGAGGTACTGAAAGCCAAAATTGCATACATGGTCTATTATAATGCAGCAGTTCCTACCCTGTTTAATGTAGGATTTGGATACTATTGTAGGCATGTTGGCATACCCATAACAATTCTGCAGGAAACACTATTCCTCCAAATTATTATTATAAAGCATATAAACCTCTTACCAAAATTTCAACATAAAGGGTTATACTGTATGAGAATATACTTAAGCAAGACAAATAAAAGATGGGAAGGGGCATTAAGTCCTATTTCCATACTCTGTTCATGACCCTTATAAAAAGTGCCCTTGTGTTCCAGCCATTGGATGTAGGGCTGGGATAGTAAGGCTACTATGGAGAGAATATTATAGAACTGTCTTAAGTGAAAGTCTTATAAATGCTGTTTCAAAATAGCATTATCTGATCTGGTCTTTGTCTAGTGTCTTTTTGGCTTCTCTGATACTGGTTGCCATTGTCATGACCTTATCCTTTGCTTAAGGATTTTGGAGCCCAACAACAAACCCTTTTCCCTGCAATCCTGGGAGGCCAGGGAAAGGAGTCTGTTTGTGTTTAATCTTTAGCAAATCCTGGACTGATCAGTATTAAGACCAATTTTCACATTAAGGGAAAAGACTCAGAGAGGTTACACAACTCAGCCAAGGTCTTGTTATAAGTAAGTGACAGAGCTGGGATTAGAACTTAAGTCTATTAGACTCCAGAGTTTATATCTGCTTTTATACAGCACTGTTGGGTAGCATCCTGATTTGGGGAAATGAGGCATTCACAATTTCTAATCTTTTATTGATTAGTTTAAATTGTTGGACAGCAATTCCAGATACTGAACCAAAGGCTGCCTTTCATCTCTCTGAAAAAGTTTCGCATGGGAGCTGGACAGTGTCAACCCTTTCTTTTTCCTGACAATCACATGCAAGTACTGGATGACAATGGCAAAAACAGTTGCGGATGGGTTTGCAAAGAGGTGGGATGTGAAGATGAATCACAGCATTTAGGTTGGATGACATGAAGGAAACAAATTATGGGTAATCAAACGTGATAAATATGGAGTGATGTACTGAAACTCATGTGTCCAGAGTTATGTCTGTTCCTTTGTGTGCTTTATTCCAAGTACTGTTTGTGGGGGTTGTGAGGTAGGAAGGGGTGATATGTTTACTTAACAACATGAAAACAGGCTCAAAATACGTGGGGAGCTTCTGTTTAGCCAGCTTTTAAGTTGTAACAGATTCAGGAATGGATTAAGAAGACCCCCAAAGAATATATTTTCTGTACGGATCTAGGTTAGTATCTTGGTTAAAATAGAATAGTTTGTCTATCCATCCATCCATCCAAATTCAGTACAAGGCTCGCTTTGAAAAGGCTTCATTGTATCACAGTTACTACCTTCAACATGTGTTGTTGAATACCTCTATTATTACTCTCTATTAACTTTTCTAGAGGACTACAGTGCTTTGGGGACCTTTTTAGTTATGGCAAAAGCCAGACCATGAAACCTTAAATTCTAGACTCGTTTCTTTTCCTTTCTGAGGCTCAGACTCAACAGCCTCAGTCCAAAGTGACCCGAAATGAAGAAAAGAGTGGCTTTGTCCTTTCCTCTTTTCTTTCTACCTATTTTTTTTATAGGCGTTTGAAGCAGGGAACAGGGTAATGATGAAGGTCAAGTGACTGTTAACTTCTAATTCTCTTGACTGTTCCTACTTCTCCAGGCAACTCCAATCAGATACTGATGCAAGCTCTTAGGCTAGGTCTATTACTGTGCTAGATTTAGGGACTTGGAGGAGAATGGGGCTGCACACCTGAGGGTAACGTTTGAATGTCAGGAAAGGTAATATCGAAGGAAAAGGGCCAGATGGAAGAAAACAAGCTCTGGGCAGATATCTGGTGGGCATGATAGGAGTTTTTATTTGGAAATTCACATGGAGATACAGTTATAGAAATAATACAGAGTTTGGAGTTATGGAAATAATTTGTTTCATCTACTGGCTCTAAAATGAGCCCTTGTTAACTACTATAAAATAAAGGGGGCCTAACCCCCTAAGGGAAAAATCATAGAAAATCCTCAATAGACCCAATTAAAAATGTTTGGTGAAGATGTAGCTGAAATGGTGGGCAGCCTGGCAGGCCCCATGGGATTTGTTGGCCCAGTTAGTGGCTCACTTCTCCTTTGCTGTGGGTTTCTGACTCTTTGGTCTCCCCTAGGCTGTCAGATCTGATTCTGCTCCCTGTGGGATAGAATGTTACTGTAGTGTCTATTATTGAGGAAATGACTGTCCAGCTGCTGATGCACAGGAATTTCCTGGTTATCTATAGAAGATGTTGCATTTGCTTTCATGTTCTATATACTCTTACTCCACTGCCAACTTTCACTCTGAGAACCTTTGTGTGTAAGGCGACTCACTCTAATCCCTTATAGGATAGCTGTGGCCTGTATCTCTTAATCTTTATTAGAACAGCAACAAAAATCCTCCAAGAAAGCTATCAATTGTTACAGCATGTTATATTTTATCAGACTGTTAGGTGTACTGCAAATTTGACCTTCTCCATGTCTGTATAATATCTGTTTGTCTGTTTATTGTCAGAGAAGTCTCTCTGAACTAGTTATCAGAAAACCTACTTGGACAAATGGTGAGAAAGGCTCCAAATTCTACCCCCTGAGTGATTTGATCTTGGGCACTGTGGGAGGTTGTTGAAGTGGGGGAGGGGGTCATGCACAGAAGCCACCAGAAAGATCGAAGAACCTGGAACACCTTGGGAGAGTGAAGAGGCATCAGGAGGGAGGGAAGGGCTACTGGCAAAGAAGAAATTACTTTAGAAATGTTATTGCACTGGTTTCCATGCGGGAAACTATAATACCAATCCTGTTCAAAAGATGAGGTCAATAGAATCACCTCCTGAACTCTCAATTTATAGTACCAGCACTTTCTGTAACTTCGTTACAGCTGAAGGAAGGAGTCATGTTGATACAAAGCATGATTATAGCTCTTCCTGAAAAAGAAGGGGTACCTTTCCACCAATGTTTCCCTCTCATTTATTGCCACCACCATTTCCCCTCAAGACCATTCTAGTTCTCAGCACGTGAAGGGATTCAGAGGATGAGTTCATATTAAGTAGGAATTGATCAGAGCTCAAGGCACTTATAAATGGCTTGGGAAAAAAGCACTGACTAGGACAGTGGTGGTGTGTAGCTTGGTGCTGGCCTGGGAGGCCCACACAGCTGCCAGAAAGGGTGCATTTGGTGTTTTGTTTGACCTCAGAGGGCACCAAGAGCTTCCCTTTCCTTGTGTATAGGATGATATCTGTGGTCATGGTCACACAGAGCAGAGTTAAGAAAGAATGAAGAGAGATAGAGACAGAGCTAGGAAATTAGGAGAGCTGTTTAGGTGAATTAGGAAGAGCGGGGTCCACCCTTGATTTACCATTCCAGGATTTCAATTCCTGAAAACATTTTTGTACCTATGGTGATTTTTCTTCAGAAAGTAGCCAGTGAAAAATAAGCCAAAAATGTATGCAATGTATAACATATATATATACACATATGAACATAATTCTCTGATTTGTCTTTTTAGAGATTTAGGTTTCATCCTTATATGAAGAACACATTACCTGCTAGAGTTTATTTCTTGAACACCTATTGTGTGCCAAACACTATGTCAAGAAATATGAACAACAAAGCAAGTGTAATTCCTTTATGCCCCTGAGGGTCTTAGAAGATAGCAGAAAGTGGCTAATCTTTTCAGCTGCAAAGTGGCTTGATGGTATTTATTTCATAGAGTTATTATAAGATGGAAATAAAGTATTATGTTCCAATGCAGGTGCAGTTCCAGCCATAGGGAGAGGTGGTTATTGGACTTCCCTTTTGCTATGAAAAACTATAAACTCGGGCAAATTCTATAAAGAAACTGTTTTCAGACATTGGAAAACAGCTAGCACAGAGCTCTGAATCTTGGGAGAGGGAAAGGCCATATTTAACTTTGGCTTTTTGCCCAGGACCACTATCTATACATAAAAGCCAAGAACAAATGTATTGAAGACTTGAACATGAGCCCTGAAATAATAAGAACTGCCAGAAGAAATCAGAGTAAAAATTTCTTGACATTAACCTGAGCAATGTTTTTGGTTTTTTTTATATTTATTTATTTATTTTATTTTATTTTTTGAGAGGAAAACTAGAGCACCGAAATAAGATCAGAAAGATGTTTAACTTAACGCAAACTAAGAGGAAATGAAGGGAACAACAGGATTATAAGAGAAACGTGAAACAGGAGGAGAGAGAGAGAGAGAGAGAGAGAGAGAGAGAGAGAGAGAGAGAGAGAGAGAGAGTGTGTGTGTGTGTGTGTGTGTACTTGCTTGTGTGTTCTTTCAGTAATTTTATATTTTTAGGTCTCACATTTTGTTTCTTTCTAAATAAATTTTTTCCTTGGTTTTCATGATTATTAATGAAAAAAGAGGTCATGAATTTGAAGACAAATGGGAAGGGTATATGGGATTGTTTGAAGGGAAGGGAGAAATATGATTAAAGTACAATCTGAAACACATAAAACAACAAATGAAACAGAAGTATAGTTTTGTTCTTCTGCCCATGGACACCCAGTTCTTTTAGGAATATTTGTGAAAAAGCCCCTGCTTGCCAATGTGAGCTTTCCACAATCAATGTGTTTCTAAGTATTCACACAACACATGGAGTTACAGAGACTGCTAGAAAATACCTTAATAAATCACAATAAACACAAAGCATCAAATTTTAATGTCATGCATGAAATATTTAGATAGAAATTTATAATGGAAATTTAGTATTTTAAGGAAGAAGTCTGAGTTAGAACTAACTATGTATGCTTACATTTTAGAAAGAGAAGAGAAGCGGGGTGTATCATACTCAAGGCAAGTAGAGTAAACAGGATGATACAGAGTAAAGAACTGATGAAACACAAAATAGTATACAGATTGTACACAAAATAAGTAAGTGGTAAGGAAAGAAACCAATAAAGCAAATAACTGGTGATTTGAAATGACCATTAAAATTGAGAATTTTCTCATTTCAATTATTATTGCATTTAGTCTATTTTCTCTACATACATAGGGAGTTACATAGGTAATACAATGTTACTTTAGATTCATAAGAAATGTATTTCATTTTACATAAATGATAGACAACTTTCAACACTGAGTATTAATTCTTTCTTGGTACCCCCATTGAGAATCTTTTTTTTTAACTATACAGGTAAAGATGTTAAAGGAAATTATAGAATATACAAATGGCAAATACAATAAATGTAAAAGGGGCTATCACTAGATATGCTTGGACATTAAAAATTCATAAGAAAAGTATTGCGGATAATGTCTTGCCAAGAAATCCAAAAAATAATTCTGAGTACCACTGTTAAATGATAAAGTAATGAGAACTTTAACTTGAAATTTTTCCATGATCGAGTTGTATACCAAAGTTATTTAACTGGGAAATTTACTTTCTGTTTAATGATGAAATACTTCTATTTTATACAAGATTTTTCAGAATAGGAGTTGAAAATGCTTCTCAGTTTTATGAAGCTAATGTAACTTAGATTCTACAGCTTCCTATCATTTAGATACTGGAATGGTGTGGAAATCTTGACCAGGTATAGAAATTAACCCTAGAAATATATGATTGGATAGCACATTGTGATGAAGAAGGGATTTTCTTACAAATGAATAAGATTGTTTTGGCATTCAAAAGTCAAAGTTGTACATAGAAGATGTAAAGAAGAAAAATCACATAAATGTCTCATCAAAACACAAACAATTATAAATCCAACTCCCACTTATGATTTTAAAAGCTTCTTGGTGAATTAGGAGTGATATGAAGCTTTATTAAATCTGACAAAATCCACTGTAAGCATATTTAATGATAAAGAATGCATATTTTTAATAGTGATATTGGGAAAAGAACAAGGTTACCCATTTCTATAATTTCTATTGAATGTTGCTGTACTGGCTGGATTTATGTGTCAACTTGACACAGCTGGAGTTATCACAGAGAAAGGACCTTCAGTTGAGGAAATGCCTCCATGAGATCCAACTGTAAGGCATTTTCTCAATTAGTCATCAAGGGGGAAAGGCCCCTTGTGGGTGGGACCATCTCTGGGCTGGTAGTCTCGGTTCTATAAGAGAGCAAGCCAGAGAAAGCAAGCCAGTAAAGAACATCCCTCCATGGTCTCTGCATCAGCTCCTGCTCCCTGACCTGCTTGAGTTCCAGTCCTGACTTCTTTCAGTGATGAACAGCAATGTGGAAATGTAAGATGAATAAACCCTTTCCTCCCCAACTGCTTCTTGGTCATGATGTTTGTGCAGGAATTGAAACCCTGACTAAGACAAATTGGTACCAGCAGAGTGGGATATTCCTGTGACAACATGTCCATGTTTTGGTGAGGACTGGGGAAGGAATTTGGAACTTTGGGTTTGAAGATCGATTTGTTATTAAGAGCTCTGTCCGATGTTGTGTAGGAGCTTGGAAGATAATGTTGAGAATAGTGCAGAAGATGAAGGTCTGGCTTGTGAAATTTCAGAGGGAAAATTAAAGACTCTTTTCAGGGCCATTGCTGTTTTGATTGTGAAGATTCTGTAGTTCTGGTTAGCTGGGGCTGAAGAATCAGCTGTGATTAGCAAGATACCAGAACTGGGGGTAGCAGGAGCGCAGGGTTGCCTGACACCCACCGGCTACCCACGACCCCCGCCGCAGGATTTTGGGACTGCTGGTGAGTGGAACACAGCTTCTGCTCCAATCCAATTGCGCGGGACCTGAGACTGCATTAGTTAGGGAAGCAGAAACTGGCCTGAGTAGGGCCACAGGCCTCACCCGGCCGGATCAGCGCCAGGGTAGCAGGAGCACAGGGTTGCCTGACACCCGCCAGCTACCCACGACCCCCGCCACAGGATTTTGGGACTGCTGGTGAGTGGAACACAGCTTCTGTTCCAGTCCAATCACGCGGGACCTGAGACTGCTCTGGTTGGGGAGAGAGAAATCCGGCCTACATAGGGCCACAACCCTCTTCCGGTCAGAAAAGCACCGGGGCAGCTGGGGCGCAGGGACAGCTGACACTCACCAGCTACCCACAACACCCACCACAGGATCTTAAGACTTCTGGAGAGTGGAACACAGCTTCTGCTCCAATCCGATTGCACGCGGGACCAGAGACTGCATTAGTTAGGGAAGCAGAAAAACGGCCTGTGTAGGACCACAGGCCTCTTCCTGCTGGACCAGCACCGGGGTACCGTCAGCTACCCACGACCCCCGCCGCAGGATTTAGAGACTGCTGGTGAGTGGAACACAGCTTCTGCTCCAATCTTTAAACAGTGACAACGATAACAACTAACCCCAGAGATTACCAGATGGCGAAAGGTAAACGTAATAATCTTACTAACAGAAACCAAGACCACTCACCATCATCAGAACCCAGCACCCCCACTTCGCCCAGTCCAGGGCACCCCAACACACCGGAAAAGCTAGACACGGATTTAAAAGCATATCTCCTGATGATGATAGAGAACTTCAAGAAGGACTTTAATAACACACTTAAAGAAATGCAGGAGAACACTGCTAAACAGGCAGAAGACAATAAAGAGAAAGCACAAAAATCCCTTAAAGAATTGCAGGAGAACACTGCTAAAGAGTTACAAATCCTTAAAGAAAAACACGATAACATAATCAAACAGGTAGAAGTCCTTACAGAAAAACAGGAAAACACATCCAAACAGATGATGGAAATGAACAAAACCATACTAGACCTAAAAAGGGAAGTAGACACAATAAAGAAAACCCAAAATGAGGCAACACTGGAGATAGAAACCCTAGGAAAGAAATCTGGAACCATAGATACGAGCATCAGCAACAGAATACAAGAGATGGAAGAGAGAATCTCAGGTGCAGAAGATTCCATAGAGAACATCGGCACAACAATCAAGGAAAATGTAAAATGCAAAAAGATCCTAACTCAAAACATCCAAGAAATACAGGACGCAATGAGAAGACCAAACCTACGGATAATAGGAGTGGATGAGAATGAAGATTTTCAACTCAAAGGACCAGCAAACATCTTCAACAAAATTATAGAAGAAAACTTCCCAAATCTAAAGAAAGAGATGCTCATGAACATACAAGAAGCCTACACAACTCCAAATAGACTGGACCAGAAAAGAAATACCTCCCGACACATAATAATCAGAGCAACAAATGCTCTTAATAAAGATAGAATACTAAAAGCAGTAAGAGAAAAAGGCCAAGTAACATATAAAGGCAAGCCTATCAGAATTACACCAGATTTTTCACCAGAGACTATGAAAGCCAGAAGATCCTGGACGGATGTTATACAGACACTAAAAGAACACAAATTCCAGCCCAGGCTACTATACCCAGCCAAACTCTCAATTAACATAGATGGAGAAACCAAAGTATTCCACGACAAAACCAAATTCACACATTATCTCTCCATGAATCCAGCCCTTCAAAGGATAATAACAGAAAAAAACCAATACAAGGACAGGAACCACGCCCTAGAAGCAACAAGAAGGTAATCCCTCAACAAACCTAAAAGAAGACAGCCACAAGAACAAAATGCCAACTTTAACAACAAAAATAACAGGAAACAACAATTACTTTTCCTTAATATCTCTTAATATCA
Organism: Mus caroli; assembly: GCF_978045245.1. Taxonomy (NCBI): domain Eukaryota; kingdom Metazoa; phylum Chordata; class Mammalia; order Rodentia; family Muridae; genus Mus; species Mus caroli. The sequence goes on from NW_028227261.1 coordinate 64,453,495, forward strand.
ATGGACTCAACTCCCCGATAAAAAGACATAGACTAACAAACTGGCTACACAAACAAGACCCAACATTTTGCTGCTTACAGGAAACTCATCTCAGAGAAAAGGATAGACACTACCTCAGAATGAAAGGCTGGAAAACAATTTTCCAAGCAAATGGCATGAAGAAACAAGCTGGAGTAGCCATTCTAATATCTGATAAGATTGACTTCCAACCCAAAGTCATTAAAAAAGACAGGGAGGGACACTTCATACTCATCAAAAGTAAAATCCTCCAAGAGGAACTATCAATCCTGAATATCTATGCTCCAAATACAAGGGCAGCCACATTCATTAAAGAAACTTTAGTAAAGCTCAAAGCACACATTGCACCTCATACAATAATAGTGGGAGACTTCAACACACCACTTTCACCAATGGACAGATCATGGAAACAGAAACTAAACAGGGACACAGTGAAACTAAGAGAAATTATGAATCAAATGGATCTGGCAGATATCTACAGAACATTCTATCCTAAAACAAAAGGATATACCTTCTTCTCAGCACCTCATGGTACCTTCTCCAAAATTGACCACATAATTGGTCACAAAGCAGGCCTCAACAGATATAAAAATATTGAAATTGTCCCATGCATCCTATCAGATCACCATGGACTAAGGCTGATCTTCAATAACAAAATAAATAATAGAAAGCCAACCTTCACGTGGAAACTGAACAACACTCTTCTCAATCATACCTTGGTCAAGGAAGGAATAAAGAAAGAAATTAAGGACTTTTTAGAGTTCAATGAAAATGAAGCCACAACATACCCAAACTTATGGGACGCAATGAAAGCATTTCTAAGAGGAAAACTCATAGCTCTGAGTGCCTCCAAAAGGAAACTAGAGAGAGCACACATTAGCAGCTTGACAACACACCTAAAAGCACTAGAACAAAAGGAAGCAAATTCACCCAAGAGGAGTAGACGGCAGGAAATAATCAAACTCAGGGGTGAAATCAACCAAGTGGAAACAAGAAAAACTATTCAAAGAATCAACCAATCAAGGAGCTGGTTCTTTGAGAAAATCAACAAGATAGATAAACCCTTAGCCAGACTCACTAGAGGGCACAGGGAAAGCATCCTAATTAACAAAATCAGAAATGAAAAAGGAGACATAACAACAGATCCTGAAGACATCCAAAACACCATCAGATCCTTCTACCAAAGGCTATACTCAACAAAACTGGAGAACCTGGATGAAATGGAGAAGTTCCTAGACAGATACCAGGTACCAAAGTTGAATCAAGATCAGGTTAATGATCTAAACAGCCCTATATCCCCCAAAGAAATAGAAGCAGTCATTAATAGTCTCCCAACTAAAAAAAGCCCAGGACCAGATGGGTTTAGTGCAGAGTTCTATCAGACCTTCAAAGAAGATCTGATCCCAGTTCTTCACAAACTATTCCACAAAATAGAAACAGAAGGTACTCTACCCAACTCATTCTATGAAGCCACAATTACTCTGATACCTAAACCACAAAAAGACCCAACAAAGATAGAAAACTTCAGGCCAATATCCCTTATGAATATTGATGCAAAAATCCTCAATAAAGTTCTTGCTAACCGAATCCAAGAACACATTAAAACAATCATCCATCCTGACCAAGTAGGTTTCATCCCAGGGATGCAGGGATGGTTCAATATACGGAAATCCATCAACGTAATCCAGTATATAAACAAACTCAAAGACAAAAACCACATGGTCATCTCCTTAGATGCGGAAAAAGCATTTGACAAGATCCAACACCCATTCATGATAAAAGTCTTGGAAAGATCAGGAATTCAAGGCCCATACCTAAACATGATAAAAACAATCTACAGCAAACAGGTAGCCAACATCAAAGTAAATGGTGAGAAGCTTGAAGCAATCCCTCTAAAATCAGGGACTAGACAAGGCTGTCCACTTTCTCCATACCTATTCAACATTGTACTTGAAGTCCTAGCCAGAGCAATTCGACAACAAAAGGAGATCAAAGGGATACAAATTGGAAAAGATGAAGTCAAAATATCACTTTTTGCAGATGATATGATAGTATATATAAGTGACCCTAAAAATTCCACCAGAGAACTCCTAAGCCTGATAAACAGCTTCGGTGAAGTAGCTGGATATAAAATTAACTCAAACAAATCAATGGCCTTTCTCTACACAAAGAATAAACAGGCTGAGAAAGAAATTAGGGAAACAACACCCTTCTCAATAGCCACAAATAATATAAAATATCTTGGCGTGACTCTAACTAAGGAAGTGAAAGATCTGTATAATAAAAACTTCAAGTCTCTGAAGAAAGAAATTATAGAAGATCTCAGAAGATGGAAAGATCTCCCATGCTCATGGATTGGCAGGATCAACATTGTAAAAATGGCTATCTTGCCAAAAGCAATCTACAGATTCAATGCAATCCCCATCAAAATTCCAACTCAATTCTTCAACGAATTAGAAAGTGCAATCTGCAAATTCATCTGGAATAACAAAAAACCTAGGATAGCAATAACTCTTCTCAAGGATAAAAGAACCTCTGGTGGAATCACCATGCCGGACCTAAAGCTCTACTACAGAGCAATTGTGATAAAAACTGCATGGTACTGGTATAGTGACAGACAAATAGACCAATGGAATAGAATTGAAGACCCAGAAATGAACCCACACACCTATGGTCACTTGATCTTCGACAAGGGAGATAAAAACATCCAGTGGAAGAAAGACAGCATTTTCAACAAATGGTGCTGGCACAACTGGTTGTTAACATGTAGAAGAATGCGAATCGATCCATTCCTATCTCCTTGTACTAAGGTCAAGTCTAAGTGGATCAAGGAACTTCACATAAAACCAGAGACACTGAAACTTATAGAGGAGAAAGTGGGGAAAAGCCTTGAAGATATGGGCACAGGGGAAAAATTCCTGAATAGAACAGTAATGGCTTGTGCTGTAAGATCGAGAATTGACAAGTGGGACCTCATGAAACTACAAAGCTTCTGCAAGGCTAAAGACACCATCAATAAGACAAAAAAACCACCAACAGATTGGGAAAGGATCTTCACCTATCCTAAATCAGATAAGGGACTAATATCCAATATATATAAAGAACTCAAGAAGGTGGACTCCAGAAAGTCAAATAACCCCATTAAAAAATGGGGCTCAGAACTGAACAAAGAATTCTCACCTGAGGAATACCGAATGGCAGAGAAGCACCTGAAAAAATGTTCAACATCCTTAATCATCAGGGAAATGCAAATCAAAACAACCCTGAGATTCCACCTCACACCAGTCAGAATGGCTAAGATCAAAAATTCAGGTGACAGCAGATGCTGGCGAGGATGTGGAGAAAGAGGAACACTCCTCCATTGTTGGTGGGATTGCAAGCTTGTACAACCACTCTGGAAATCAGTCTGGCGGTTCCTCAGAAAATTGGACATAGTACTACCGGAGGATCCAGCAATACCTCTCCTGGGCATATATCCAGAAGATGTCCCAACCGGTAAAAAGTACACATGCTCCACTATGTTCATAGCAGCCCTATTTATAATAGCCAGAAGCTGGAAAGAACCCAGATGTCCCTCAACAGAGGAATGGATACAGAAATTATGGTACATTTACACAATGGAGTACTACTCAGCTATTAAAAAGAATGAATTTATGAAATTCCTAGCCAAGTGGATGGACCTGGAGGGCATCATCTTGAGTGAAATAACACAATCACAAAAGAACTCACACAATATGTATTCATTGATAGGTGGATATTAGCCCAAAACTTAGGATACCCAAGATATAAGATACAATTTGATAAACGCATGAAACTCAAGAAGAATGAAGACCAAAGTGTGGACACTGTGCACCTTCTTAGAATTGGGAACAAAACACCCAGGGAAGGAGTTACAGAGACAAAGTTCGTAGCTGGGATGAAAGGATGCACCATTTAGAGACTGCTGTATCCAGGGATCCGTCCCATAATCAGCTTCTAAACGCTGACACCATTGCATACACTAGCAAGATTTTGCTGAAAGGACCCAAATATAGCTGTCTCTTGTGAGATGATGCCGGGGCCTAGCAAACACAGGAGTGGATGTTCACAGTCAGCTATTGGATGTATCACAGGGCTCCCAATGGAGAAGCTAGAGAAAGTACCCAAGGAGCTAAAGGGATCTGCAACCCTATTGTTGGAACAACATGATGTACTAACCAGAACCCTGGAGCTCTTGTCTCTAGCTGCATATGTATCGAAAGATGGCCTAGTCGGCCATCAATGGAAAGAGAGGCCCATTGGACTTGCAAACTTTATATGCCCCAATATAGGGGAATGCCAGGGCCAAAAGAATGGGAATGGGTGGGTAGGGAAGTGGGGGGTGCTATGGGGGACTTTTGGGATAGTATTGGAAATGTAATTGAGGAAAATATGTAATAAAAAAAAAAAAAAAGATACCAGAACTACTAAAGCAAAAACTTTGCATTACTCAGACTATTGATGCTGGTTAGCCACACAATATGTATTCATTGATAAGTGGATATTAGCCCAAAACTTAGGATACCCAAAATATAAGATACAATTTGCTAAACGCATGAAACTCAAGAAGAATGAAGACCAAAGTGTGGACACTGTGCACCTTCTTAGAATTGGGAACAAAACACCCAGGGAAGGAGCTACAGAGACAAAGTTCGTAGCTGTGATGAAAGGATGGTCCATTTAGAGACTGCTGTATCCAGGGATCCGTCCCATAATCAGCTTCTAAACGCTGACACCATTGCATACACTAGCAAGATCTTGCTGAAAGGACCCAAATATAGCTGTCTCTTGTGAGACGATGCCGGGGCCTAGCAAACACAGGAGTGGATGTTCACAGTCAGCTATTGGATGTATCACAGGGCTCCCAATGGAGAAGCTAGAGAAAGTACCCAAGGAGCTAAAGGGATCTGCAACCCTATTGTTGGAACAACATGATGTACTAACCGGAACCCTGGAGCTCTTGTCTCTAGCTGCATATGTATCGAAAGATGGCCTAGTCGGCCATCAATGGAAAGAGAGGCCCATTGGACTTGCAAACTTTATATGCCCCAATATAGGGGAATGCCAGGGCCAAAAGAATGGGAATGGGTGGGTAGGGAAGTGGGGGGCGCTATGGGGGACTTTTGGGATAGTATTGGAAATGTAATTGAGGAAATTATGTAATAAAAATATTAAAAAAAAAAAAAAAAAAAAAAAAAAAAGAAATTAGCAAAGATTAAGAAGTGATCAGCGCACAAGCCTCTTCCGGTCAGACCAGCACCCGGGTAGCTAGGGCACAGGATCGGCTGACACTCGCCAGCTACCCACAACACCCGCCACAGGATCTTAAGACTTCTGGTGAGTGGAACACAGCTTCTGCTCCAATCCAATTGCGCGTGGGACCTGAGACTGCATTAGTTAGGAAAGCAGAGAACCGGCCTGAGTAGGGCCACAAGCCTCTTCGGGTCTGACAAGCACCTGGGTAGCTACAGCGCAGGGTCGGCTGACACCCATCAGCTACCCATGACACCCGCCACAGGATCTTGAGACTTCTGGTGAGTGGAACACAGCTTCTACTCCAGTCCAATCACGCAGGACCTGAGACTGCTTTGGTTGGGGAGGCAGAAATCCGGCCTGAGTAGGGCCACAAGCCTCTTCCAGTCTGAACAGCACCGGGGTAGCTAGAGCACAGGGTCTGCTGACACCCGCCAGCTACCCATGACACCCGCCACAGGATTTTGAGACTTCTGGTGAGTGGAACACAGACTCTGCTCCAATCTTTAAACAGTGACAACAATAACAACTAATCCCAGAGATTACCAGATGGCGAAAGGTAAACTTAAGAATCTTACTAACAGAAACCAAGACCACTCACCATCATCAGAACCCAGCACTCCCACTTTGCCCAGTCCAGGGTACCCCAGCACACCAGAAATGCTAGACAAGGTTCTAAAAGCATATCTCACGATGATGGTAGAGGACATCAAGAAGGACTTTATTTATTTTTTTTGGAGTTAATATCCTTTTATTTTTATTTTTTTAAATATTTTTATTACATATTTTCCTCAATTACATTTTCAATGCTATCCCAAAAGTCCCCCATAGAGCCCCCCACTTCCCTACCCACCCATTCCCATTCTTTTGGCCCTGGCATTCCCCTATATTGGGGCATATAAAGTTTGCAAGTCCAATGGGCCTCTCTTTTCAGTGATGGCCGAATAGGCCATCTTTCGATACATATGCAGCTAGAGACAAGAGCTCCGGGGTACTGGTTAGTTCATAATGTTGTTCCAACTATAGGGTTGCAGATCCCTTTAGCTCCTTGGGTACTTTCTCTAGCTTCTCGATTGGGAGCCCTGTGATACATCCAATAGCTGACTGTGAGCATCCACTCCTGTGTTTGCTAGGCCCCTGCATAGTCTCACAAGAGACAGCTATCTTTGGGTCCTTTCAGCAAAATCTTGCTAGTGTATGCAATGGTGTCCGCGTTTAGAAGCTGATTATGGGATGGATCCCTGGATACGGCAGTCTCTAGATGGTCCATTATTTCATCACAGCTCCAAGCTTTGTCTCTGTAACTCCTTCCATGGGTGTTTTGTTCCTAATTCTAAGAAGGGGCACAGTGTCCACATTTTGGTCTTCATTCTTCTTGAGTTTCATGCGTTTAGCAAATTGTATCTTATATCTTGGATATCCTAAGTTTTGGGCTAATATCCACTTATCAGTGAATACATATTGTGTGAGTTCCTTTGTGATTGTGTTACCTCACTCAAGATGATGCCCTCCAGGTCCATCCATTTGGCTAGGAATTTCATAAATTCATTCTTTTTAATAGCTGAGTAGTACTCCATTTTGTAGATCTACCATGATTTCTGTATCCATTCCTCTGTTGAGGGACATCTGGGTTCTTTCCAGCTTCTGGCTATTATAAATAGGGCTGCTATGAACATAGTGGAGCATGTGTCCTTCTTACCGGTTGGGACATCTTCTGGATATATGCTCAGGAGAGGTATTGCTGGATCCTCAGGTAGTACTATGTCCAATTTTCTGAGGAACCGCCAGACTGATTTCCAGAGTGGTTGTACAAGCTTGCAATCCCACCAACAATGGAGGAGTGTTCCTCTTTCTCCACATCCTCGCCAGCATCTGCTGTCACCTGAATTTTTGATCTTAGCCATTCTGACTGGTGTGAGGTGGAACCTCAGGGTTGTTTTGATTTGCATTTCCCTCATGATTAAGGATGTTGAACATTTTTTCAGGTGCTTCTCTGCCATTTGGTATTCTTCAGGTGAGAATTCTTTGTTCAGTTCTGAGCCCCATTTTTTAATGGGGTTATTTGACTTTCTGGAGTCCACCTTCTTGAGTTCCTTATATATATTGGATATTAGTCCCCTATCTGATTTAGGATAGGTAAAGATCCTTTCCCAATCTGTTGGTGTTTTTTTTGTCTTATTAATGGCGTCTTTTGCCTTGCAGAAGCTTTGCAGTTTCATGTGGTCCCACTTGTCAATTCTCGATCTTACAGCACAAGCCATTGCTGTTCTATTCAAGAATTTTTCCCCTGTGCCCATATCTTCAAGGCTTTTCCCCACTTTCTCCTCTATAAGTTTCACTGTCTCTGGTTTAATGTGAAGTTCCTTGATCCACTTAGACTTGACCTTAGTACAAGGAGATAGGAATGGATCGATTCGCATTCTTCTACATGAAAACAACAAGTTGTGCCAGCACCATTTGTTGAAAATGCTGTCTTTCTTCCACTGGATGGTTTTAGCTCCCTTGTCGAAGATCAAGTGACCGTAGGTGTGTGGGTTCATATCTGGGTCTTCAATTCTATTCCATTGGTCTATTTGTCTGTCACTATACCAGTACCACGCCGTTTTTATCACAATTGCTCTGTAGTAAAGCTTTAGGTCCGGCATGGTGATTCCACCAGAGGTTCTTTTATCCTTGAGAAGAGTTATTGCTATCCTAGGTTTTTTGTTATTCCAGATGAATTTGCAGATTGCACTTTCTAATTCGTTGAAGAATTGAGTTGGAATTTTGATGGGGATTGCATTGAATCTGTAGATTGCTTTTGGCAAGATAGCCATTTTTACAATGTTGATCCTGCCAATCCATGAGCATGGGAGATCTTTCCATCTTCTGAGATCTTCTATAATTTCTTTCTTCAGAGACTTGAAGTTTTTATTATACAGATCTTTCACTTCCTTAGTTAGAGTCACGCCAAGATATTTCATATTATTTGTGACTATTGAGAAGGGTGTTGTTTCCCTAATTTCTTTCTCAGCCTGTTTATTCTTTGTGTAGAGAAAGGCCATTGATTTGTTTGAATTAATTTTATATCCAGCTACTTCACCGAAGCTGTTTATCAGGCTTAGGAGTTCTCTGGTGGAATTTTTAGGGTCACTTATATATACTATCATATCGTTTGCAAAAAGTGATATTTTGACTTCATCTTTTCCAATTTGTATCCCTTTGATCTCCTTTTGTTGTCGAATTGCTCTGGCTAGGATTTAAAGTACTATGTTGAATAGGTATGGAGAAAGTGGACAGCCTTGTCTAGTCTCTGATTTTAGAGGGATTGCTTCAAGCTTCTCACCATTTACTTTGATGTTGGCTACTGGTTTGCTGTAGATTGCTTTTATCATGTTTAGGTATGGGCCTTGAATTCCTGATCTTTCCAAGACTTTTATCATGAATGGGTGTTGGATCTTGTCAAATGCTTTTTCTGCATCTAATGAGATGACTATGTGGTTTTTGTCTTTGAGTTTGTTTATATACTGGATTACGTTGATGGATTTCCGTATATTGAACCATCCCTGCATCCCTGGGATGAAACCTACTTGGTCAGGATGGATGATTGTTTTGATGTGTTCTTGGATTCGGTTAGCAAGAACTTTATTGAGGATTTTTGCATCAATATTCATAAGGGATATTGGTCTGAAGTTTTCTATCTTTGTTGGGTCTTTTTGTGGTTTAGGTATCAGAGTAATTGTGGCTTCATAGAATGAGTTGGGTAGAGTACCTTCTGTTTCTATTTTGTGGAATAGTTTGTGAAGAACTGGGATTAGATCTTCTTTGAAGGTCTGATAGAACTCTGCACTAAACCCATCTGGTCCTGGGCTTTTTTTGGTTGGGAGACTATTAATGACTGCTTCTATTTCTTTGGGGGATATAGAGCTGTTTAGATCATTAACCTGATCTTGGTTCAACTTTGGTACCTGGTATCTGTCTAGGAACTTCTCCATTTAATCCAGGTTCTCCAGTTTTGTTGAGTATAGCCTTTGGTAGAAGGATCTGATGGTGTTTTGGATGTCTTCAGGATCTGTTGTTATGTCTCCTTTTTCCTTTCTGATTTTGTTAATTAGAATGCTTTCCCTGTGTCCTCTAGTGAGTCTGGCTAAGGGTTTATCTATCTTGTTGATTTTCTCAAAGAACCAGCTCCTTGATTGGTTGATTCTTTGAATAGTATTTCTTGTTTCCACTTGATTGATTTCGCCCCTGAGTTTGATTATTTCCTGCCGTCTACTCCTCTTGGGTGAATTTGCTTCCTTTTGTTCTTGTGCTTTTAGGTGTGGTGTCAAGCTGCTAATGTGTGCTCTTTCTAGTTTCTTTTTGGAGGAACTCAGAGCTATGAGTTTTCCTCTTAGAAATGCTTTCATTGTGTCCCATAAGTTTGGGTATGTTGTGGCTTCATTTTCATTGAACTCTAAAAAGTCCTTAATTTCTTTCTTTATTCCTTCCTTGACCAAGGTATCATTGAGAAGAGTGTTGTTTAGTTTCCATGTGAATGTTGGCTTTCTATTATTTACTTTGTTATTGAAGATCAGCCTTAGTCCATGGTGATCTGATAGGATGCATGGGACAATTTCAATATTTTTGTATCTGTTGAGTTCTGTTTTGTGTCCAATTACGTGGTCAATTTTGGAGAAGGTACCATGAGGTGCTGAGAAGAAGGTATATCCTTTTGTTTTAGGGTAAAATGTTCTGTAGATATCTGCCAGATCCATTTGTTCCATAACTTCTGTTAGTTTCACTGTGTCCCTGTTTAGTTTCTGTTTCCATGATCTGTCCATTGGTGAAAGTGGTGTGTTGAAGTCTCCCACTATTATTGTATGAGGTGCAATGTGTGCTTTGAGCTTTACTAAATTTTCTTTAATGAATGAGGCTGCCTTTGTATTTGGAGCATAGATATTCAGGATTGAAAGTTCCTCTTGGAGGATTTTACCTTTGATGAGTATGAAGTGCCCCTCCTTGTCTTTTTTGATGTCTTTGGGTTGGAAGTCAATCTTATGAGATATTAGAATGGGTACTCCAGCTTGTTTCTTCATACCATTTGCTTGGAAAATTGTTTTCCAGCCTTTCATTCTGAGGTAGTGTCTATCCTTTTCTCTGAGATGAGTTTCCTGTAAGCAGCAAAATGTTGGGTCTTGTTTGTGTAGCCAGTTTGTTAGTCTATGTCTTTTTATCGGGGAGTTGAGACCATTGATATTAAGAGGTATTAAGGAAAAGTAATTGTTGTTTCCTGTTATTTTTGTTGTTAAAGTTGGCATTCTGTTCTTGTGGCTGTCTTCTTTTAGGTTAGTTGAGGGATTACCTTCTTGTTGTTTCTAGGGCGTGGTTCCCGTCCTTGTATTGGTTTTTTCCTGTTATTATCCTTTGAAGGGCTGGATTCGTGGAGAGATAATGGGTGAATTTGGTTTTGTCGTGGAATACTTTGGTTTCTCCATCTATGTTAATTGAGAGTTTGGCTGGGTATAGTAGCCTGGGCTGGAATTTGTGTTCTTTTAGTGTATGTATAACATCTGTCCAGGATCTTCTGGCTTTCATAGTTTCTGGTGAAAAATCTGGTGTAATTCTGATAGGCTTGCCTTTATATGTTACTTGGCCTTTTTTTCTTACTGCTTTTAGTATTCTATCTTTATTTAGTGCATTTGTTGTTCTGATTATTATGTGTCGGGAGGTATTTCTTTTCTGGTCCAGCCTATTTGGAGTTCTGTAGGCTTCTTGTATGTTCATGGGCATCTCTTTCTTTAGATTTGGGAAATTTTCTTCTATAATTTTGTTGAAGATGTTTACTGGTCCTTTGAGTTGAAAATCTTCATTCTCATCCACTCCTATTATCCGTAGGTTTGGTCTTCTCATTGTGTCCTGTATTTCCTGGATGTTTTGGGTTAGGATCTTTTTGCATTTTCCATTTTCCTTGATTGTTGTGCCGATGTTCTCTATGCAATCTTCTGCACCTGAGATTCTCTCTTCCATCTCTTGTATTCTGTTGCTGATGCTCGCATCTATGGTCCCAGATTTCTTTCCTAGGGTTTCTATCTCCAGTGTTGCCTCATTTTGGGTTTTCTTTATTGTGTCTACTTCCCTTTTTAGGTCTAGTATGGTTTTGTTCATTTCCATCATCTGATTGGATGTGTTTTCCTGTTTCTCTTTAAGGACTTCTACCAGTTTGGTTGTGTTTTCCTGTTTTTCTTTAAGGACTTGTAACTCTTTAGCCATGTTCTCCTGTAGTTCTTTAAAGTCCTTCTTGATGTCCTCTATCATCATCATGAGATATTCTTTTAAATCCAGGTGTAGCTTTTCAGGTGAGTTGGGGTGCCCTGGACTGGGCGAAGTGGGAGTGCTGGGTCCTGATGATGGTGAGTGGTCTTGGTTTCTGTTAGTAAGATTCTTACGTTTACCTCTCGCCATCTGGTAATCTCTGGAGTTGTTATAGTTGTCTCTGTTCAGAGGTTGTTCTTCTGGTGATTCTGAGTATCATCTGTCAGCAGACCTGGGAGACAGGCTCTCTCCTCTGAGTTTCAGTGGTTAGAGCACTCCCTGCTGATAAGCTTTCCTCTTAACGGGAAGGTGTACAGATATCTGGTGTTTGGACCTTCTCCTGGCCGAAGAAGAAGGCCGAAAACAGGACCTTTCCCAGATGCTGTGTTGCTTTGGCAAGTCACAGAAGCAGTCAGCTTCTGTGGTGCACACTCTCAGCTGTGCAGACTACGTTCCTAAGTTCAGAGGAGTCCTGGATCCAAGATGTGCTCCCTGCTCCTGAGGCAGAGGGCTCCTGTGCAGGGCAGAATACAGTCTTCCAGCTGGGAGGGTGCCGGATGTCTGCAGCCCCAAAAGGGTGCTGCCTCAGCGGCTCTGTGGCTCCCGCCTGTCCCAGAAGCTGTCTGCCTCTGTGGTCCTCACTCTCACCTCTTCAGACTAAGTTCGGAGGAGCCCCGGAGCCAAGATGGTGCTCCCTGCAGGGCTGATCACTGTCCTCTGGCTGGGAGGGTGCTGGATGTCTGCAGCCCCAAAAGGGTGCTGCCTCAGCGACTCTGTGGCTCCCGCCTGTCCCAGAAGCTGTCTGCCCCTGTGGTCCTCACTCTCACCTCTGCAGACTAAGTTCGGCGGAGTCCCAGAGCTAAGATCGCATTCCCTGCAGGGCAGATCACTGTCCTCTGGCTGGGAGGGTGCCGGATGTCTGCGGCCCCAAAAGGGTGCTTCCTCAGTGGCTCTGTGGCTCCCGCCTGTCCCAGAAGCTGTCTGCCTCTGTGGTCCTCACTCTCACCTCTGCAGACTAAGAAGGACTTTAATAACACACTTAAAGATATACAAAAGAACACTGGTAAACAGGTAGAAGACATTAAAGAGGAAGCACAAAAACCCCTTAAAGAATTGCAGGAGAACACTGCTAAACAGGTAGAAGACATTAAAGAGGAAGTACAAAAATCCCTTAAAGAATTTCAGGTGAACACTGCTAAACAGGTAGAAGACATTAAAGAGGAAGCACAAAAATCCCTTAAAGAATTGCAGGAGAACACTGCTAAACAGGTAGAAGACATTAAAGAGGAAGCACAAAAATCCATTAAAGAATTGCAGGAAAACCAGACCAAATAGGTGATGGAATTGAATAAAACCATCCAAGACCCAAAAAGAGAAGTAGAAACAATGAATAAAACCCAAATTGAGGCAACACTAGAGATAGAAACACTAGGAAAGAAATCTGGAACCATAGATACGAGCATCAGCATCAGAATACAAGAGATGGAAGAGAGAATCTCAGGTGCAGAAGACTCCATAGAGAACATTGGCACGACAATCAAAGAAAATACAAAATCCAAAAAGATCCTAAGTCAAAATATCCAGGAAATCCAGGACAAAATGAGAAGACCAAACCTACGGATAATAGGAGTAGATGAGAATGAAGATTTTCAACTCAAAGGACCAGCAAATATATTCAACAAAATTATAGAAGAAAACTTCCCAAACCTAAAGAAAGAGATGCCCATGAACATACAAGAAGCTTACAGAACTCCAAATAGACTGGACCAGAAAAGAAATTCCTTCTGACACATAATAATCAGAACAACAAATGCACTAAATAAAGATAAATTACTAAAAGCAGTAAGGGAAAAAGGTCAAGTAACATATAAAGGCAAGCCTATCAGAATTACACCGGATTTTTCACCAGAGACTATGAAAGCCAGAAGGGCCTGGACAGATGTTATAGAGAAACTAAGAGAACACAAATTCCAGCCCAGGCTACTATACCCAGCCAAACTCTCAATTACCATAGATGGAGAAACCAAAGCATTCCACGATAAAACCAAATTCACACATTATCTTTCCAAGAATCCAGCACTTCAAAGGATAATAACAGAAAAAAACCAATACAAGGATGGAAACCACGTCCTAGAAAAAGCAAGAAGGTAATCCCTCAACAAACCTGAAAGAAGACAGCCACAAAAACAGAACACCAACTCTAACAACAAAAATAAAAGGAAGCAACAATTACTTCTCCCTAATATCTCTTAATATCAATGGACTCAACTCCCCAATAAAAAGACATAGACTAACAGGCTGGCTACAGAAACAGGACCCAACATTTTGCTGCTTACAGGAAACTCATCTCAGAGAAAAAGATAGACACTACCTCAGAATGAAAGGCTGGAAAACAATTTTCCAAGCAAATGGTATGAAGAAACAAGCTGGAGTAGCCATTCTAATATCTGATAAGATTGACTTCCAACCCAAAGTCATAAAAAAGACAAGGAAGGGCACTTCATTCTCATCAAAGGGAAAATCCTCCATGAGGAACTATCAATTCTGAATATCTATGCCCCAAATACAAGGGCAGCCTCATTCATTAAAGATACTTTAGTTAAGCTCAAAGCACACATTGCACCTCATACAATAATAGTGGGAGACTTCAACACACCACTTTCATCAATGGACAGATCATGGAAACAGAAACTAAACAGGGACACAGTGAAACTAACAGAGGTTATGAAACAAATGGGTCTGACAGGTATCTACAGAACATTTTATCCTAAAACGAAAGGATATACCTTCTTCTCAGCACCTCATGGTACCTTCTCCAAAATTGACCACATAATTGGTCATAAAACAAGCCTCAATATATACAAAAATATTGAAATTGTCCCATGCACCCTATCAGATCACCATGGACTAAGACTGATCTTCAATAAAAAAATAAATAATAGAAAGCCAACACAAACCTGGAAACTAAACAACACTCTTCTCAATGATACCTTGGTCAAGGAAGGAATAAAGAAAGAAATTAAGGACTTTCTGGAGTTTAATGAAAATGAAGCCACAACATACCCAAACTTATGGGACACACTGAAAGCATTTCTAAGAGGAAAACTCATAGCTCTGAGTTCCTCCAAAAAGAAACTAGAGAGAGCACACATTAGCAGCTTGACAACACACCTAAAAGCTCTAGAACGAAAGGAAGCAAATTCACCCAAGAGGAGTAGATGGCAAGAAATAATCAAACTCAGGGGTGAAATCAACCAAGTGGAAACAAAAAGAACAATTTAAAGAATCAACCAATCGAGGAGCTGGTTCTTTGAGAAAATCAACAAGATAGATAAACCCTTAGCCAGACTCACTAGAGGGCATAGGGAAAGTACTCTAATTAACAAAATCAGAAATGAAAAGGGAGACATAACAACAGACCCTGAAGAAATCCAAAAGACCATCAGATCATTCTACAAAAGGCTATTCTCAACAAAACTGGAGAACCTGGATGAAATGGACAAGTTTCTAGACAGATACCAGGTACCAAAGTTAAATCAAGATCAGGTTAATGATCTAAACAGTCCCATATCCCCTAAAGAAATAGAAGCAGTCATTAATAGTCTCCCAACCAAGAAAAGCCCAGGACCACATGGGTTTAGTGCAGAGTTCTATCAAAACTTCAAAGAAGAACTAATCCCAATTCTTCACAAACTATTCCATAAAATAGAATCAGAAGGTACTCTACCTAACTCATTCTATGAAGCCACAATTACTCTGATACCTAAACCACATAAAGACCCAAAAAATAGAGAACTTCAGACCAATTTCCCTTATGAATATTGATGCAAAAATCCTCAATAAAGTTCTCGCTAACCGAATTCAAGAACACATCAAAACATTTATCTATCCTGACCAAGTAGGATTCATCCCAGGGATGCAAGGATGGTTCAATATACGAAAATCCATCAATGTAATCCATTATATAAACAAACTCAAAGACAAAAACCACATGATCATCTCGTTAGATGCTGAAAAAGCATTTGACAAAATCCAAAACCCATTCATGATAAAAGTCTTGGAAAGATCAGGAATTCAAGGCCCTTACCTAACCATGATAAAAGCAATGTACAACAAACCAGTAGCCAACATCAAAGTAAATGGTGAGAAGCTGGAAGCAATCCCACTAAAATCAGGGTCTAGACAAGGCTGCCCACTCTCTCCCTACCTATTCAACATTGTACTTGAAGTCCTAGCCAGAGCAATTAGACAACAAAAGGAGATCAAGGGGATACAAATCAGAAAAGAAGATGTCAAAATATCGCTTTTTGCAGATGATATGATAGTATACATAATTGACCCTAAAAATTCCACCAGAGAACTCTTAAGCCTGATAAATAGCTTCGGTGAAGTAGCTGGATATAAAATTAACTCAAGCAAGTCAATGGCCTTTCTGTACACAAAGGATAAACAAGCAGAGAAGGAAATTAGGGAAACAACACCCTTCTCAATAGTCACAAACAATATAAAATACCTTGGCGTGACTCTAACTAAGGAAGTGAAAGGTCTGTATGACAAGAACTTCAAGTCCCTGAAGAAAGAAATTAAAGAAGATCTCAGAAGATGGAAAAACCTCCCATGCTCATGGATTGGCAGGATCAACATTGTAAAAATGGCTATCTTGCCAAAAGCAATCTACAGATTCAATGCAATCCCCATCAAAATTCCAACTCAATTCTTCAACGAATTGGAAAGGGCAACCTGCAAATTCATCTGGAACAACAAAAAACCTAGGATAGCAAAAACTCTTCTCAAGGATAAAAGAACCTCTGGAGGAATCACCATGCCTGACCTAAAGCTGTACTACAGAGCAATTGTGATAAAAACTGCATGGTACTGGTATAACGACAGACAAGTAGACCAATGGAACAGAATTGAAGACCCTGAGATCAACCCACATACCTATGGTCACTTGATCTTTGACAAGGGAGCAAAAACCATCCAGTGGAAAAAAGACAGCATTTTCAACAAATGGTGCTGGCACAACTGGTGGTTATCATGTAGAAGAATGCGAATTGATCCCTTCCTATCTCCTTGTACCAAGGTCAAATCTAAGTGGATTAAGGAACTCCACATAAAACCAGAGACACTGAAACTTATAGAGGAGAAAGTAGGGAAAAGCCTCCAAGATATGGGTACAGGGGAAAAATTCCTGAATAGAACAGCAAAGGCTTGCGCTGTAAGATCGAGAATCGATAAATAGGACCTCATAAAGTTGCAAAGCTTCTGCAAGGCAAAAGACACCATCAATAAGACAAAAAGACCACCAACAGATTGGGAAAGGATCTTTACCTATCCTAAATCAGATAGGGGACTAATAACCAATATATATAAGGAACTCAAGAAGGTGAACTCCAGAAAATCAAATAACCCCGTTAAAAAATGGGGTTCAGAACTGAACAAAGAATTCTCACCTGAGGAATACCGAATGGCAGAGAAGCACCTGAAAAAATGTTCAACATCCTTAATCATCAGGGAAATGCAAATCAAAACAACCCTGAGATTCCACCTCACACCAGTCAGAATGGCTAAGATCAAAAATTCAGGTGACAGCAAATGCTGGCGAGGATGTGGAGAAAGAGGAACACTCCTTCATTGTTGGTGGGATTGCAAGCTGGTACAACCACCCTGGAAATCAGTTTGGCAGTTCCTCAGAAAATTGGACATAATACTACCAGAGGATCCAGCAATACCTCTCCTGGGCATATATCCAGAAGATGTTCCAACCGGTAAGAAGGACACATGCTCCACTATGTTCATAGCAGCCTTATTTATAATAGCCAGAAGCTGGAAAGAACCCAGATGCCCCTCAACAGAGGAATGGATACAGAAAATGTGGTACATTTACACAATGGAGTACTACTCAGCTATTAAAAGGAATGAATTTATGAAATTCCTAGGCAAATGGATGGATCTGGACGGCATCATTCTGAGTGAGGTAACATATTCACAAAGGAACTCACACAATATGTACTCACTGATAAGTGGATATTAGCCCAAAACTTAGGATACCCAAGATATAAGATACAATTTGTTAAACGTATGAAACTCAAGAAGAACGAAGACCAAAGTGTGGACACTGTGCCCCTTCTTGGAATTGGGAACAAAACACCCATGGAAAGAGTTACAGAGATAACGTTTGGAGCTATGAAGAAAGGATGGACCATCTAAAGACTGCCATATACAGGGATCCATCCCATAATCAGCTTCCAAACGCTGACACCATTGCATACACTAGCAAGATTTTGCTGAAAGGACCCAGATATAGCTGTCTCTTTTGAGACAATGCCGGGGCCTAGTAAACACAGAAGTGGATGCTCACAGTCAGCTATTGGATGGATCACAGGGCCCCCAATGGAGGAGCTAGAGAAAGTACCCAAGGAGCTAAAGGGAACTGCAACCCCATAGGTGGATCATTATTATGAACTAACCAGTACCCCAGAGCTCTTGACTCTAGCTGCATTTGTATCAAAAGATGGCCTAGTCGGCCATCACTGGAAAGAGAGACCCATTGGACTTGCCAACTTTATATGCCCCAGTACAGGGTAATGCCAGGGCCAAGGGGTAGGGGTGGGTGGGTAGGGGACTGGGGGGGGAGTGTATTGGGGACTTTTTGGATAGCATTGGAAATGTAATTGAGGAAAATACCTAATAAAAAAAATATTAACCAAGAAAAAAAAAAAAGTGATCAGCATCATTGAGGTGACATCTTCTGGGAAGTGTTTTCTGAAAGCACAGAGGCTGTGTTCCAGAGATAGCCAAGATTTTACTCCTGCTGCAGCGGGACTTGGTTATGTGTAAGGGTCACCCAGGTAGTACTGGTTTTGAAGGCATGAAGGGGTCACACAGAGCAGCTGAGGCTAAGGACTGTGAGAGGTCATGGAAGGCCATTGGTGAAGGTGCAGCCTCAGTTGCAATTGATGGCCCAGGACTGAAGGGGTCATGCAGTGTTTTGTAGATGCCAGTACCATTAGATGACCACCAAGAGCAGCAGCACCAGTGGAGTACAGGCATCTGGAGCCTAGAGGAAAACATGTGTACTACAAAGGGCATGGCTGGAGAAGTGACCCAAGCCCTTGGAGGAGCCCAGAAGATCGTGAGTTGAATCCCAGACATTGGATAGTTGGAGTTTAATTTTTGCTTTTGATTGTGACTGTGCCCTGATCTTTTTCCCTCTTGAAGGAAGAAAGTATTTTAGTGGAGCCCACAGTTAAGAGACTTTGAATTTTAAAAGACTTTGGATTTTAAAAGAGATGGATATCTTAAAGAGATTGAAAATTTAAGAATATGTACAGACTGTGGGACGTTTAAAGTTATTTAGTCCTTGGGGATGAATAAGAATGTAAGGGTTGAGGCTTAATAGTGATGTGTTTGTGTGTCAAGTTGACAAGGGGTCAATTGTACTAGCTGGTTTTGTGTGTCAACTTGACACAGCTGGAGTTATCACAGAAAAAGGACCTTCAGTTGAGGAAATGCCTCCATGAGATCCAACTGTAAGGCATTTTCTCAATTAGTCATCAAGGGGGAAAGGCCCCTTGTGGGTGGGACCATCTCTGGGCTGGTAGTCTTGGTTCTATAAGAGAGCAGGCTGAGCAAGCCAGAGAAAGCAAGCCAGTAAAGAACATCCCTCCATGGTCTCTGCATCAGCTCCTGCTCCCTGACCTGCTTGAGTTCCAGTCCTGACTTCTTTCAGTGATGAACAGCAATGTGGAAATGTAAGATGAATAAACCCTTTCCTCCCCAACTGCTTCTTGGTCATGATGTTTGTGCAGGAATAGAAACCCTGACTAAGACAGTTGCACAGACATGATTATCTTGGGAAAACACTCACCTGACAGTAACCAATACAAGAATTTAGTATACATCCAAAAGAGTGTTTAACATACACTATCAATTGTATTTATATGCAGCAAAGCATGTAATAGAAAATATTGGCCCGAACAGAAAACAAAAAAGATTGTTTATAGTAACATTAATTAGAAATAAAAAGTGCTAGCAAGGGGGCTGAAGTGATGGCTCATCAATTAAGAGTACTGTTGCTCTTCCAAAAGACCTAGATTTGATTCCCAGCACTATTGGTGGCTCACAGCTGTCTTTCCAGTTCAAGGAGATCTGATGCCCTCTTTTGGCCTCTGGAGTATGAGGCATACATGTAGTATACATAATGTAGGCAAAATCCCTATAAATAGAAAATACATTTTTTTAATGCTAGAAAGATTGACTATTTGTGAGCAGAGGAAGAAAAATGATTCCCTAACTGTAGTTATACAACCATCTTTAAATAGATCCAAAACTTAAATGTAAGACCTAAAACTATTGAAGTATAAGACAACTAAAACATAATATTTTTGCTGAGCTAGATTATAGACTATCCATATAAGCCAAGAAATGTATTATCATCAGTATTATTATATCAAAATAACAATATCTCCCTACTGATCTCTAAATTTTCAATGAACTCTAAGTATCTCAATTAACTACTTTTTTTCCCCAAAATTATGTTGAAATGAAAAAGACCTAGACTAGTCAAAAAAGTTCTTAAGAAGGCTCAACATGCATAAATTGATAAATGTAAACTACTATATAAACAAGCTGACAGTCAAAACTATATGATGATCTCAATAGAGGCCAAAAAGATCTCTGACAAAATCCAACACCCATTCATAATAAAAGACCTTGAGAGATTAAGTATACAAAGGGCATGCTTCAATATACAAAAGGAAGTTTACAGTAAGCATGTAGATAACAAATGGAGAGAAACTCAAATCAATTTCACTAAAATCAGGAATAAGGTAAATGTTGTTCACTCTCTGCAAGCCTATTCAACATAGTACTTGAAGTCTTAGATGAAGTAATAAGAAAACTTAAGGAGAGCAAAGGGATAAAAATTATAAAGCAAGAAGTTAAAGTATCTATATTGTCAAGTAGTATGATAGTATATATTAGTGACCCTAAAATTTACACCAGGAAACTCCTACAGCTGAATACAACTTTCAGCAAAGTAGCTGGATAAAAATTAATTCATAAAAATCAGTAGCCCCGATGAGGCATACATGTAGCATACATTATGTAGTCAAAACCCATATAAATATAAAATATATTTTTTAATGCTAGAAAGATTGATTATTTGTGAGCAGAGGAATACAAATAATAAATGGACAGAGAAAGAAACCAGAGAAACAACATCTTTCACACTATCCTCAAATAATGTAGAACTTCTTGGGGGTAACTCTAAATAAGCAAGTGAAATACATGTATGCTAAAAATTCAAGACATTAAAGAAATAAATTGAAGAATCCATAAGAAGTTGGAAAGATCTCCCATGCTCATAGATCCATAAAACTAATATAGTAAAAATGGCTATCCTATGAAAAGCAATCTATTAATTCAATGCAATTCCCATCAAAATTCTAATGCAATCCTTCACAGTTCTTAAAAGGGTAATTCTCATATGGAAAACCAAAAAATCCAAGATAGCTAAAACAATCCTAAATGATCAAAGACTTGTTGACCTATTATCATCCTGATTTCAAATAATATTATAGAACTGTACATATTAAAGTAGTACTGATATTCTCAGAAAAGCAGGGATGTTGATCAGTGTAATAGTAGTGAAGACCCAGGCATAGATCCACACACCTATGTGCACTGGATTTCTGATAAAGAAGCCAGAAATACACAGTGGCAAAAAGACATCAACAAATGGTGATGCTCAAACTGGAGAGCTGCATGCCGAGGAGTCCAAATAGATCTGTGCTTATCAATATGCACAACACTCAGCCACCTCAAAGACTTCAGTATACTGCACGAATCTGATAGAAGAAAAAGTAGAGAAAAGTCCTGATTGACATTGGAAAAGATTTTCTGAACAGAACAGTTAGCATAATAACTGACATTGACAAAAAGCACACAAAGCTGCAAAGCTTCTATAAGCCAAAGGACAAATAAGCAACATATAGAATGAGAATAATTTCTTTTACCAACTCCATGTCTCATAAAGAACTAATATTCATAATATATAAAGAACTCAAGAAAAGTATAAATGAAGAAAACAAACAAACAAACAAACAAACCAATGAAAAATAGGGTACAAATCTAATGACAGTTCTCAAATGAGAAAATTCAAATGGCTGAAAACTACTTAAAGAAATATTCAACATCCTTAGTCACTAAGGAAATGTAAATCAAAAGTACTTTGAAATTTCATCTTACATCCACAAGAATGGGTAAGTTTAATAAAATAAGTGATGGCTTATGCTGGTAAGGGTGTATGGTAATGGAACACTTGGTAGTGGTAGTGTAAACTCCTACAGCAAGAAAGGAAACCAGCTTTTCAGGAAGATGTAAATCAATCCATCTATCTCAATATCCAGCTACATCTCTCTTGGCCATATATCCTACTGCAAAGA
This sequence comes from Mus caroli, assembly GCF_978045245.1. Lineage (NCBI taxonomy): Eukaryota > Metazoa > Chordata > Mammalia > Rodentia > Muridae > Mus > Mus caroli. The sequence continues at coordinate 64,475,505 of NW_028227261.1, forward strand.
CACTTGGTCAACCATATTCATTGCTGCTGTATTCATAGTAGCCATAAATGCAAATAACCTAGATGTCCCTCAACAGAAGAATGTATAAGAAAATATGGTACATTTACAGAATGAAGTATTACTCAGCTTTTAAATGGAACCATGAAATTCCCAGGTAAATTAATGGAACTACAAAACAAATCATCTTGAGTGAGGTAACCTAGACCTGAAGGACAAATATGGTATATATCCACTTATATGTTTATATTAGGTGTTAAGTCAAGGATAACCGAATGACCAAGGTATAATCCATAAACCCACAGATGTCAGGTATAGAATAAGGGACTAGAGGGGACTGAAAAAATCTCCTTGAGAAAAGGAAGTATAATAGATATAGAATAGATAGATATGGATGTGTAGAGATAGATGACTGGGATGGGAATATTGACTAGGGAGAGATAGGACAATTATAAGAGAGGAAGTATGGGGAAAGACAGTTAAAATTAAGTGTCATTTGAGGAGTAGTATGGAAACCTAATGCAATAGAAACTAAAATATATACATATAGAGGCAATCTGAATGAAATAACTAAATAATGGGGGAATATAGTCCCAAGTGGACATCTTTTGTTACCAATGAACCTTAATGTTCTGAGATTGGATTAGACCTCATTAGATTAGTGTTGTGAGCCAAAAGGTTCCTGTGAGAATTCCCAAACAACCCAGACTGTTACTATAAAGTCTCTACAAACTGACTGCAACATCTTCATCAGCACATGGAGAAGTTGAGCTGATGCCCATGTAGAGCCTTTCTCCCTACATTCTAGTATATTTGATACAGGAAGGCACTCTTCACAATAACCAAAGAGAAATGCAAACATCAAGCCAAACAACCAGAAACCCTTTTATCTACAATGGTGTCCTGCTTGCAAGATATGCTAGAGCGATTGTGGCACAAAGGTCATGGGGTAACCACCAATATCTGATTTGACCTAAGGTTCATTCCTTGAGATGGAAACCATACCCACTAGTGCATGGTTTACCAATGCCCTAAGACTAAATAGCCCAGGGATCAAAGGTAAAACTAAATACTGTTCCTTCTAAAACCCAACAAATCAACCACAAACTATTGTAATAAAATGACTCCTAATGCCATCCTATTATACTCTTAGATCAGGGCCTTGCTCGGGTATTATTATAGAAGGTTTCTCCTGCAGAAGATAGGAACAAATACAGAGACCCATAGTCAGACACTAGACAGAGAGTGAAAGACCTTAGAATACTCAATACTGAACTGAACATCTCCATCAAAGCCCTACCCTCAGGGCTCAGGGAACCCTGCAGAAGTGGAGGCCGAAAGAGGGTAAGAGCCAGAGGGGATGGAGGACACTAAGAAAACAAGAACCAACACAGACATAAATTCACAGAGACTTGAGGCAGCATGTGCAAAGCCTACAAAGATCTGCATTAAGTTGTTTGCCCCTGTATTATGGCTTCCAGTCTAGTGTTTCTATAAGATTTCTGAATATGAGAATAAGAGGTTCTTTGTTTCCTTTGCCTTCTACCAGGCTCTTTTTCTGTTTCTTTGTTTTACCTAAATCTGATGTATTACTTTTCATTTTATCTTATATTTTATTTCACTATTATATTTTAAAAATAAAATATACAGTAAAGGAATGAATTGGCCAAAATACTACCAAATAGTCACAGTACATTAATCATGTAAAAGGACTTGTATATGAGTGCATAAGAGTACATAAAATCCAGTAAAAATAATGTGAAATCCTGATAACGATTGTTAATGTTTTATTTGCCAAAGGGAGATTCATAAGTAGGAGTTAAGCTCTTATAATATTGTGCATTGCTGACCCTCAATGAAGTACAGGCTGACACAAAGATAGGATAGCACTGTACTTTTAGGATTGCTTTAATTTAGAAATCCTAGCATTATACATCAGCCAGGATGTGGAACTGGCGGGGTACAAAATGCTTCAACCAGTTTTGGTGCTGGTGTTTTTTGTTTGTTTGTTTGTTTGTTTGTTTGTTTGTTTTAAATGAGTTGAAACATGTGACTAAGTGTGAAGAAATATTTTTTCCACATAGTTTTCAAAGGCAACTGAAGACTTTGACTCTCATTTTTAGAGAAGCTTTGTTCACAGTAGTTGAGAAGGACCCACAGGAAGAGATTGAATTTAGTATCCAGAAAATTAAAAATGCACTTGGAATTAAAACAGTGTCTTAGAAAGAGGGAGGTGATGGTTATGGATAATGCTGAGGAAGAATAAGCCAAGTAAATGATTTTTTAAAGAGCCATAGGACATAAAGTAAGGAACTGGTGATGACATTAAGGGAACTAACCCACTAGTCTAGAAAAAGGACTGAAAGAACAACCAATCAACCAAACAGACCATGAACCATGTGTTGAGAATGGAAGTCTTCAGTGTATAGAAGGCTGTTTTCTAAGACCTGGTTAATGATAAGTATGTCTTCAATGAGATATAGGGCAAGTTTCTCTGTTACTTAAAGTTTCTAGGTAGCTGAAATTCACTTGATTCCATTTCATCATCTCTTTCCTGGTGGGGTTTTTAGTGGGTGTGTTGAAAGAATTCACAGAATGATCTGGAGAGGTTACCTACCTTACTATGCTATAGTGCTCCTTGTTCTCTTTGTCCTGGGGCACTGGCAGTGCAGGGATTTGTAGGTTGCTGGTTGGATGGATGCTTTCCCTTTCTTTCTTTCTTTCTTTCTTTCTTTCTTTCTTTCTTTCTTTCTTTCTTTCTTTCTTTCTTTCTTTCTTTCTTTCTTTCTCTCTCTCTCTCTCTCTCTCTCTCTCTCTCTCTCTCTCTCTTCCTTCCTTCCTTCCTTCCTTCCTTCCTTCCTTTCTTTCTCTCTCTTTCTCCCTCTCTTTCTTTCTCCCTCTCTCTCTTTCTCCCTCTCTTTCTTTCTTTCTTTCTTTCTTTCTTTCTTTCTTTCTTTCTTTCTTTCTTTCTTTCTTTCTTTCTTTCTTTCTTTCTTCTTTCTCTCTCTCTCTTTCTTTCCTTCCTTCCTTCCTTCCTTCCTTTCTTTCTTTCTTTCTTTCTTTCTTTCTTTCTTTCTTTCTTTCTTTCTTTCTTTCTTTCTTTCTTTTTTATTAGGTATTTTACTCATTTACATTTCCAATGCTATCCCAAAAGTCCCCCATACCCTCCCCCCGCCACTCCCCTACCTACCCACTCCCCCTTTTTGACCCTGGGGTTCCCCTGGGTCACATAAAGTTTGCATGTCTAATGGGCCTCTCTTTCCAGTGATGGCGGACTAGGCCATCTTTTGATAAAATTGGAAGATAGATGAAGAATTTTGGCTGAGGCATCCTGAGACCAAAAGCATCCTATAGTGCTATCAACCAAGGCCTCCAAGTACATGTCAGAACGTTTATATATTTCCTAGAATGTAGTTGTGATTCTTTCTTACTGGCTGGTGAATTCTTACAGTGTAAGGACCACTTTTTTTTATCTTTCTATTCTTAAAATATAATGAAGAAAAGCATCCATCATGAGTAGATGCTGAAGAAAGTGAATTTATTTGTCTCTTCAGAGATGTTTATCATGACTTTCACTGAGATAAAATGTTATTAAAAAGAACTACAAAACTGGTTATATCAATATGAATTTAAAAGATCTTTTTCCTCTCAAGACAAAAAGGAAACAATACAAGCCCTGTGTAAAAACAGAAAGACCTTTGGCTAAATCTGACATTTAAAGAACAGATTAGAAGGAAAAGAGAGAAAAGAGGGGAAAAATTCAGATATCCAAGCTATCTGAACTCAGAAAAGATAAATCAGGAGACACACATCAAAGAATATAGAACTCCAGAAAGAGGAATGAGTGTGAAGTAAAGGGACAGAGTGAGCCCTTCGAGATACAGAAGCATTTTGATTCAGTTGTAGAAACAAGAAGGTCACACAAAAACAGAGGGAGGCTGCAAGAACACTGCCCACTGGTTCTCAGAAGGTAAGCTGGCACTGAAACAGTTTGATCTCACTCTCTCCTCTAAATGGTCTTCTCTCTAGATTATGCACTTCTTGATAGTTTTCATAAACCTATAGTTTTAATAAGCAGCTTTGGTTATCAGGATCTCCCAATATCCCAGGAAGGATTCATGCTTAGCTCAGCATAATCACCTTTTTTTTTTCTTGGCCTTTACACCACTATGGCTTCACAGTTCTTTGTGCTTCATTCCAAACATGTCAACCACTCAAGTATTGTCTAGATCTAACTAGGAAGGTTAGCATGAGATGTACTATGTTATGTTATCAATAATAATTGCTAGGAAGATGAAATAAGCATTGATATTTAAACATAAAATTAAAAAAAAGTTGGTATTTGAAAATGAAGGGTACTACACTGACAGGAAATGCCTCCACACTTGGTTATTTGTTGTGAAAAAATGTGCAAATAGTTCAAAAAAAGCAAAATGCCATCAGTGGACAATTCACTGAATGTTTGTTTCCTTGCTACAATACATTTTTTATGAAGGAAATATGGAACGAAAGGAGCAGTGATTTTGAACTTGGAGAGTGGAGAAAGTTTTTTCAATTCACTGTCATGTCAATTTACAATAATATAAGAGTATTTGAAAGACTAAAATTTACTGTCTTCAACTTAGTCCACCATGCTCCCCCCATTAGCTAAAGTCAACTTGCCATTGGGCTGTTTCTTTCTGAAGGCTTTAGAAGCAAACTCTTTTTTTCCTTTTCCAGTCTCCAGAGGCTGCACAAACCTCTTTTTTATTGTTATTTTTTTATTAGGTATTTTCCTCATTTACATTTCCAATGCTATCCCAAAAGTCCCCCATACCCTCCCCACACTCCCCTACCAACCCACTCCCAATTTTTGGCACTGGCATTCCCCTGTACTGGGGCATATAAAGTTTGCAAGACCAATGGGACTCTCTTTCCAGTGATGGCCGACTAGGCCATCTTTTGATACATATGCACATAGAGTCAAGAGCTCTGAGGTACTGGTTAGTTAATAATGTTGTTCCACCTATAAGGTTGCAGATCCCTTTAGCTCCTTGCGTATTTTCTCTAGCTCCTCCATTGGGAGCCCTGTGATCCATCCAATATCTGACCATGAGCATCCACTTCTGTGTTTGCTAGGTCCCGGCTTAGTCTCAGGGTCCTTTCAGCAAAATCTTGCTAGTGTATGAAATGGTGTCAGCGTTTGGAGGCTGATTATGGGATGGATCCCTGAATATGGCAGTCTCTAGATGGTCCATCCTTTTGTCTCAGCTCCAAACTTTGTCTCTGTAACTCCTTTGATGGGTGTTTTGTTCCCAATTCTAAGAAGGGGCACAGTGTCCACACTTTGGTCTTCTCTCTTCTTGAGTTTCATGTGTTTTGTAATTTGTAACTTATATCTTGGGTATTCTAAGTTTCTGGGCTAATATCCACTTATCAGTGAGTACATATCATTTGAGTTCTTTTGTGATTGGGTTACCTCACTCAGGATAATGCCCTCCAGGTCCAACCATTTGCCTAGGAATTTCATAAATACATTCTTCTTAATAGCTGAGTAATACTCCATTGTGTAAATGTACCATATTTTTTGTATCCATTCCTCTGCTGAGGGGAATCTGGGTTCTTTCCAGCTTCTGGCTATTATAAATAAGGCTGCTGTGAACATAGTGGAGCATGTGTCTTTCTTACTAGTTGGAACATCTTCTGGATATATGCCCAGGAGAGGTATTGCTGGATCCTCTGGTAGTACCATGTCCAATTTTCTAGGAAACCCCCAGACTGATTTCCAGAGTGGTTGTAGAAGCTTGCAAACCCACCAACAATGGAGGAGTGTTCCTCTTTCTCCACATCCACGCCAGCATCTGCTGTCACCTGAATTTTTGATCTTAGCCATTCTGACTGGTGTGAGATGGAATCTCAGGGTTGTTTTGAGTTGTATTTCCCTGATGATTAAGGATGCTCAACATTTTTTTCAGGTGCTTCTCAGCCATTAGGTATTCCTCAGGTGAGAATTCTTTGTTAAGCTCTGAGCCCCATTTTTAATGGGGTTATTTGATTTTCTGGAGTCTACCTTCTTGAGTTCTTTATATATATGTTGGATATTAGTCCTCTATCTGATTTAGGATAGGTAAAGATCCTTTCCCAATCTGTTGGTGGCCTTTTTGTCTTATTGATGGTGTCTTTTGCCTTACATAAGCTTTGCAGTTTTATGAGGTCCCATTTGTCAATTCTCGATCTTACAGCACAAGCCATTGCTCTTCTTTTCAGGAATTTTTCCCTGTGCGCATATCTTCGAGGCTTTACCCTACTTTCTCCTCTATAAGTTTCAGTGTCTCCGGTTTTATGTGGAGCTCCTTGATCCACTTAGATTTGACCTTAGTACAAGGACATAGGAATGGATCAATTCGCATTCTTCTATATGATAACCACCAGTTGTACCAGCACCATTTGTTGAAAATGCTGTCTTTTTTCCACTGGATGGTTTTAGCACCCTTGTCGAAGATCAAGTGACCTTAGGTGTGTGGCTTCATTTGTAGGTATTCCATTGGTCTACTTTTCTGTCACTATACCAGAACCATGCCGGTTTTTTTTTTTTTTTTTTTTTTTTTAATCACAATTGCTCTGTAGTAAAGCTTTAGGTCAGGCATGGTGATTCCACCAGAGGTTCTTTTATCCTTAAGAAGAGACTTTGCTATGCAAGGTTTTTTGTTATTCCAGATGAATTTGCAGATTGCTCTTTCTAATTCGTTGAAGAATTGAGTTGGAATTTTGATGGGGTTTGCATTGAATTTGTAGATTGCTTTTGGCAAGATAGCCATTTTTACAATGTTGATCCTGCCAATCCATGAGCATGGGAGATCTTTCCATTTTCTGAGATCTTCTTTAATTTCTTTATTCAGAGACTTGAAGTTCTTGTCATACAGATCATTCACTTCCTTAGTTAGAGTCACACCAAGGTATTTTATATTATTTGTAACTATTGAGAAGGGTGTTGTTTCCCTAATTTCTTTCTAAGCCTGTTTATTCTTTGTGTAGAGAAAGGCCATTGACTTGTTTGAGTTAATTTTATATCCAGCTACTTCACCGGAAGCTGTTTATCAGGCTTAGGAGTTCTCTGGTGGAATTTTTAGGGTCACTTATATATACTATCATATCATCTGCAAAAAGTGATATTTTGACTTCTTCTTTTCCAATTTGTATCCCCTTGATCTCCTTTTGTTGTGGAAATGCTCTGGCTAGGACTTCAAGTACAATGTTGAATAGGTAGGGAGAAAGTGGCAGCCTTGTCTAGTCCCTGATTTTAGTGGGATTGCTTCAAGCTTCTCACCATTTACTTTGATGTTGGCTACTGGTTTACTGTAGATTGCTTTTATCATGTTTAGGTATGGGCCTTGAATTCCTGATCTTTCCAAGACTTTTATCATGAATGGGTGTTGGATCTTGTCAAATGCTTTTTCCGCATCTAAGGAGATGACCATGTGGTTTTTGTCTTTGAGTTTGTTTATATACTGGATTACGTTGATGGATTTCCGTATATTGAACCATCCTTGCATCCCTGGAATAAAACCTATTTGCTCAGGATGTATGATTGCTTTAATGTGTTCTTGGATTCGGTTAGCGAGAATTTTATTGAGTATTTTTGCATTGATATTCATAAGGGAAATAATTGGTCTAAAGTTCCCTATCTTTGTTGGATCTTTCTGTGGTTTAGGTATCAGAGTAATTGTGGCTTCATAGAATGAGTTGGGTAGAGTACCTTCTACTTCTATTTTGTGGAATAGTTTGTGCAGAACTGGAATTAGATCTTCTTTGAAGTTCTGATAGAACTCTGCACTAAACCCATCTGGTCCTGGGCTTTTTTTGGTTGGGAGACTATTAATGACTGCTTCTATATTTTTAGGGGACATGAGACTGTTTAGATAGTTAACTTGATCCTGATTTAACTTTGGTACCTGGTATCTGTCTAGAAATTTGTCCATTTCATCCAAGTTTTCCAGTTTTGTTGAGTATAGCCTTTTGTAGAAGGATCTGATGGTGTTTGGGATTTCTTCAGGATCTGTTGTTATATCTCCCTTATTAATTCTGATTTTGTTAATTAAGATGCTTTCCCTGTGCCCTCTAGTGAGTCTAGCTAAGGGTTTATCTATCTTGTTGATTTTCTCAAAGAACCAGCTCCTCCTTTGGTTGATTCTTTGAATAGTTCTTCTTGTTTCCACTTGGTTGATTTCCCCTCTGAGTTTGATTATTTCCTGCTGTCTACTCCTCTTATGTGAATTTGCTTCCTTTTTTTCTAGAGCTTTTAGGTGTGTTGTCAAGCTGCTAGTGTGTGCTCTCTCTAGTTGCTTTTTAGAGGCACTCAGAGCTATGAATTTCCCTCTTAGAAATGCTTTCATTGTGTCCCATAAGTTTGGGTATGTTGTGGCTTCATTTTCATTAAACTCTAAAAAGTCTTTAATTTCTTTCCTTATTCCTTCCTTGACCAAGGTATCATTGAGAAGAGTGTTGTTTAGTTTCCACGTGTGTGTTTGCTTTCCATTATTTATATTGTTATTGAAGATCAGCCTTAGTTCATGGTGGTCTGATAGGATGCATGGGACGATTTCAATATTTTTGTACTTGTTGAGTCCTGTTTTGTGACCAATTATATGGTCAATTTTGGAGAAGGCACCATGAGGTGCTGAGTAGAAGGTATATCCTTTTGTTTTAGGATAAAATGTTCTGTAGATATCTGTTAAGTCCATTTGTTTCATCACTTCTGCTAGTTTCACTGTGTCCTTGTTTAGTTTCTGTTTCTATGATCTGTCCCTTGATGAAAGTGGTGTGTTGAAGTCTCCCACTATTATTGTGTGAGGTGAATGTGTGCTTTGAGTATTACTAAAGTTTCTTTAATGAATGTGGCTGCCCTTGCATTTGGAGCATAGATACTCAGAATTGAGTTTCTCTTGGAGGATTTTACCTTTGATGAATATGAAGTATCCCTCCTTGTCTTTTTTGATAACTTTGGGTTGGACGTTGATTTTATTCGATATTAGAATTGCTACTCAAGCTTGTTTCTTCAGACCATTTGCTTGGATAATAGTTTTCCAGCCTTTCACTCTGAGGTAGTGTCTGTCTTTTTCCCTGAGATTGGTTTCCTGTAAGCAGCAGAATGTTGGGTCCTGTTTGTGTAGCCAGTCTGGTAGTCTATTTTTTTTTTAGAATTAATTTTTTTATTAGATTTCCTCATTTACATTTCCAATGCTCTCCAAAAAGTCCCCAATACACTCCCCCCACCCCACTCCCTTACCCAAGCACTCCCACTTTTTGGCCCTGGCGTTCCCCTATACTGGGGCATATAAAGTTTGCAAGTCCAATGGGCCTCTCTTTCCAGTGATGGCCGACTAGGCCATCTTTTGATACATATGCAGCTAGAGTCAAGAGCTCTGGGGTACTTGTTAGTTCATAATGTTGTTCCACCTATAGGTTTGCAGATCCCTTTAGCTCCTTGGGTACTTTCAATAGCTCCTCCATTGGGGGCCCTGTGATCCATCCAATAGCTGACTGTGAGCATCCACTTCTGTGTTTGCTATGCCCCGGCATTGTCTCACAAGAGACAGCTATATCTGGGTTTTTTCAGCAAAATCTTGCTAGTGTATGCAATGGTGTCAGCGTTTGGAAGCTGATTATGGGATGGTTCCCTGGATATGGCAGTCTTTAGATTGTCCATCCTTTAGTCATAGGTCCAAACTTTATCTCTGTAACTCTTTCCATGGGTGTTTTGTTCCCAATTCTAAGAAGGGGCACAGTGTCCACACTTTGGTCTTCTTTCTTCTTGAGTTTCATGTGTTTATTAATTGTATCTTATATCTTGGGTATCCTAAGTTTTTGGGCTGATATCCACTTATCAGTGAGTACATATTGTGTGAGTTCCTTTGTGATTGTGTTACCTCACTCAGGATGATGCCCTCTAGGTCCATCCATTTGCCTAGGAATTTCATAAATTCATTCCTTTTAATAGCTGAGTAGTAATCCATTGTGTAAATGTACCACATTTTCTGTATCCATTCCTCTGTTGAGGGGCATCTGGGTTCTTTCCAGCTTCTGGCTATTATAAATAAGGCTGCTGTGAACATAGTGGAGCATGTGTCCTTCTTACTGGTTGGGACATCTTCTGGATATATGCCCAGGAGAGGTATTGCTGGATCCTCTGGTAGTATTATGTCCAATTTTCTGAGGAACACCCAGACTGATTTCCAGAGTGGTTGTACAATCTTGCATTCCCACCAACAATGAAGGAGTGTTCCTCTTTCTCCACATCCACGCCAGCATCTGCTGTCACCTGAATTTTTGATCTTAGACATTCTGACTGGTGTGAGTTGAAGTGTCAGGGTTGTTTTGAGTTGCATTTCCCTGATGATTAAGGATGCTGAACATTTTTTTTCAGGTGCTTCTCAGTCATTAGGTATTCCTCAGGTGAGAATTCTTTGTTAAGCTCTGAGCCCCATTTTTAATGTGGTTATTTGATTATCTGGAGTCCAACTTCTTGAGTTCTTTATATATATTGGATATTAGTCCCCTATCTGATTTAGGATAGGTAAAGATCCTTTCCCAATCTGTTGGTGGTCTTTTTGTCTTATTGAAGGTGTCTTTGGCCTTGCAGAAGCTTTCCAACTTTATGAGGTCCCATTTGTCAATTCTCGATCTTAGAGCACAAGCCATTGCTTTTCTATTCAGGAATTTTTCCCTTGTACCCATATCTTCGAGGCTTTTCTCTACTTTCTCCTATATAAGTTTCAGTGTCTCTGGTTTTATGTGGAGTTCCTAATCTACTTAGATTTGACCTTAGTACAAGGAGATAGGAATGGATCAAGTCCCATTCTTCTACATGATAACCACCAGTTGTGCCAGCACCATTCGTTGAAAATGCTGTCATTTTTCCAATGGATGGTTTTTGCTCCCTTGTCAAAGATCAAGTGACCATAGGTTTGTTGGTTCATCTCAGGGTCTTCAATTTTGTTCCATTGGTCTACTTGTCTGTCGTTATACCTGTACCATGCAGTTATAATCACAATTGCTCTGTAGTACAGCTTTAGGTCAGGGATGGTGATTCCACCAGAGGTTCTTTTATCCTTGAGAAGAGTTTTTGCTATCCCAGGTTTTTTGTTGTTCCAGATGAATTTGCAGATTGCCCTTTCTAATTCCTTGAAGAATTGAGTAGGAATTTTGATGGGGTTTGCATTGAATCTGTAGATTGCTTTTGGCAAGATAGCTATTTTTACAAGGTTGATCCTGCCAATCCATGAGCATGCGAGATCTTTCCATCTTATGAGTTCTTCTTTAATTTCTTTCTTCAGAGACTTGAAGTTCTTGTCATACAGATCTTTCACTTCCTTAGTTAGAGTCACACCAAGGTATTTTATATTATTTGTGACTATTGAGAAGGGTGTTGTTTCCCTTATTTCTTTCTCAGCCTGTTTATCCTTTGTGCATAGAAAAGCCATTAACTTGCTTGTGTTAATTTTATATCCAGCTACTTCATTGAAGCTGTTTATCAGGCTTAGGAGTTCTCTGGTGGAATTTTTAGGGTCACTTATATATACTATCATATCATCTGCAAAGAGTGATATTTTGACTTTTCTTTTCCAATTTGTATCCCCTTGATCTCCTTTTGTTGTCTAATTGCTCTGGCTAGGACTTCAAGTACAATGTTGAATAGGTAGGGCGAGAGTGGACAGCCTTGTCTAGTCCCTGATTTTAGTGTGATTGCTTCCAGCTTCTCACCACTTACTTTCATGTTGGCTACTGGTTTGCTGTAGATTGCTTTTATCATGGTTAGGTATGGGCCTTGAATTACTGATCTTTCCAAGATTTTTATCATGAATGGGTGTTGGATTTTGTCAAATGCTTTCTCAGCATCTTATGAGATGATCATGTGATTTTCTTCTTTGAGTTTGTTTATACACTGGATTACGTTGATGGATTTCCGTATATGAAACCATCCCTGCATCCCTGGGATGGAGCCTACTTGGTCATGATGGATGATTGTTTTGATGTGATTTTGGATTCGGTTAGCAAGAACCTTATTGAGGATTTTTGCATCGATATTCATAAGGGAAATTGGTCTGAAGTTCTCTATCTTTGTTGGGTCTTTTTGTGGTTTAGGTATCAGAGTAATTGTGGCTTCAGAGAATGAGTTGGGTAGAGTTCCTTCTGTTTCTATTTTGTGGAAAAGTTTTTGAAGAACTGGAATTAGATCTTTTTGAAGGTCTGATAGAACTCTGTACTAAACCCATCTGGTCCTGGGCTTTTTTTGTTTGGGAGACTATTAATGACTGCTTCTATTGCTTTAGGGGATATGGGACTGTTTAGATCATTTACCTGATCTTGATTTAATTTTGGTACCTGGTATCTGTCTAGAAACTTGTCCATTTCATCCAGGTTTTCCAGTTTTGTTGAGTATAGCCTTTTGTAGAAGGATCTCATGGTGTTTTGGCTTTCTTCAGGATCTCTTGTTATGTCTCCCTTTTCATTTCTGATTTTGTTAATTAGAATACTTTCCCTGTGCTCTCTAGTCAGTCTGGCTATGGGTTTATCTTTCTTGTTGATTTTCTCAAAGAACCAGGTCCTCCATTGTTTGATTCGTTGAATAGTTCTTCTTGTTTCCACTTGGTTGATTTCGCCCCTGAGTTTGATTATTTCCTGTTGTCTACTACTCTTGGGTGAATTTGTTTCCTTTTGTTCTAGAGCTTTTAGGTGTGTTGTCAAGCTGCTAATGTGTGCTCTCTCTAGTTTCTTTTTGGAGGCACTCAGAGCTATGAGTTGCCCTCTCAGAAATGCTTTCATTGCGTCCCATAAGTTTGGGTGTGTTGTGGCTTCATTTTCATTAAACTCCAAAAAGTCCTTAATTTCTTTCTTTATTCCTTCCTTGACCAAGGTATCATTGAGAAGAATGTTGTTTAGTTTCCACGTGTGTGTTGGCTTTCTATTATTTATTTTGTTAGTGAAGATCAGTCTTAGTCCATGGTGATCTGATAGAATGCATGGGACAATTTCAATATTTTTGTATATGTTGAGGCTTGTTTTGTGACCAATTATATGGTCAATTTTGGAGAAGGTACCATGAGGTGCTGAGAAGAAGGTATATCCTTTTGTTTTAGGATAAAATGTTCTGTAGATATCTTTCAGATCCATTTGTTTCATAACCTTTGTTAGTTTCACTGTATCCCTGTTTAGTTTCTGTTTCCATGATCTGTCCATTGGTGAAAGTGGTGTGTTGAAATCTCCCACTATTATTGTGTGAGGTGCAATGTGTGCTTTGAGCTTTACTAAAGTATCTTTAATGAATGTGACTGCCCTTGTATTTGGAGCATAGGTATTTAGAATTGATAGTTCCTCTTGGAGGATTTTACCTTTGATGAGTATGAAGTGCCCTTCCTTTTTGATGACTTTGGGTTAGAAGTCGATTTTATTAGATATTAGGATGGCTACTCCAGCTTGTTTCTTCCTACCATTTGCTTGGAAAATTGTTTTCCAGCCTTTCATTCTGAGGTAGTGACTATCTTTTTCTCTGAGATGAGTTTCCTGTAAGCAGCAAAATGTTGCGTCCTGTTTGTGTAGCCAGTCTGTTAGTCTATGTCTTTTTATTGGGTAATTGATTCCATTGATATTAAGAGATATTAAGGAAAAGTAATTGTTTCTTCCTTTTATTTTTGTTTTTAGAGTTGGCATTCTGTTCTTGTGGCTTTCCTCTTTTAGGTTTGTTGAGGGATTACCTTCTTGCTTTTTCTAGGATGTGTTTTCCGTCCTTGTATTGGTTTTTTTCTGTTAGTATCCTTTGAAGGGTTGGATTTGTGGAAAGATAATGTATGAATTTGGTTTTGTCGTGGAATACTTTTGTTTCTCTATCTATGATAATTGAGAATTTGCCTGGGTATAGTATCCTGGGCTGGAATTTGTGTTCTCTTAGTTTCTGTATAACATCTGTCCAGGCCCTTCTGGCTTTCATAGTCTGGGGTGAAAAATCTGATGTAATTCTGATAGGCTTGCCTTTATATGTCACTTGACCTTTTTCCTTTACTGCTTTCAATATTCTATCTTTATTTAGAGCATTTGTTGTTCTGATTATTATGTGTCTGGAGAAATTTCTTTTCTGGTCCAGTCTATTTAGAGTTCTGTAGGCTTCTTGTATATTCATGGTCATCTCTTTCTTTAGGTTTGGGAAGTTTTCTTCTATAATTTTGTTGAATATATTTGCTGGTCCTTTGAGTTGAAGATCTTCATTCTCATCTACTCCTATTTTCCTTAGGTTTGGTCTTCTCATTGCGTCTTGGATTTCCTGTTTTTTTTTTTTTTTTTTTTTTTGAGTTAGGATCTGTTTGGATTTTGTATTTTCTTTGATTGTTGTGCTGATGTTCTCTATGGAGTCTTCTGCACCTGAGATTCTCTCTTCCATCTCTTGTATTCTGTTGCTGATGCTTGCATCTATGGTTCCAGATTTCTTTCCTAGGTTTTCTATCTCCAGCGTTGCCTCAATTTGGGTTTTCTTTATTGTGTCTACTTCCCTTTTTAGGTCTTGGATGATTTTATTCAATTCCATCACCTGTTTGGTTGTGTTTTCTTGCAATTCTTTAAGGGATTTTTGTGCTTCCTCTTTAATGTCTTCTGCCTGTTTAGCAGTGTTCTCCTGCAATTCTTTAAGGGATTTTTGTGCTTCCTCTTTAACGTCTTCTACCTGTTTAGCAGTGTTCTCCTGTATTTCTTTAAGTGTGTTATTAAAGTCCTTCTTGATGTCCTCTACCATCATCATGAGATATGCTTTTAGATCTGGGTCTAGCTTTTCTGGTGTGTTCAGGTGCCCTGGACTGGGCGAAGTGGGAGTGCTGGGTTCTGATGATGGTGAGTAGTCTTGGTTTCTGTTAGTAAGATTATTACATTTACCTTTCACCATCTGGTAGTCTCTGGAGTTAGTTGTTATAGTTGTCTCTGTTTAGAGATTGTTCTTCTGGTCAATCTGTTACCCTCTATCAGCAGACCTGGGAGACAGGCTCTCTCCTCTGTGTTTCAGTGGTCAGAGCACTCTCTGCAGGCAAGCTCTCCTCTTACAGGGAAGGTGCACAGATTTCTGGTGTTTGGACCTCCTCCTGGCCGAAGATGAAGGCCCAAAACAGGACCTTTCCCAGAAGCTGTGTTGCTTTGGCGGGTCACAGAAACTGTCAGCTTGTGTGGTGCACACTCTCACCTGTGCAGACTAAGTTTCTAAGTTCGGTGGAGTCCCAAAACCAAGATGGCTACCGCAGATCCTGAGGCAAAGGGCTCTCGGGCCGTGCGGAGACCTGTCCTCTGGCCGGGAGGGTGGCCGGATCACCTGAAATCTAAAGATCCCGAGGCTGGTGTTGTGAGTAGCTGGCGGGTGTCAGCCGACTAGACACTGTGTTCCACTCATCAGAAGTCTTAAGATCCCGTCTCGGGTGTTGTGGGTAGCTGGTGGGTGTCAGCCCACTCTGTGCCCTAGCTACCTCGGTGCTGGTCCAGTCTATGTCTTTTTATTGGGGAGTTGAGTCCATTGATATTAAGAGATATTAAGGAAAAGTAATTGTTGCTTCCTATTATTTTTGTTTTTAGAGTTGGCATTCTGTTCTTGTGGCTGTCTTCTTTCTGGTTTGTTGAGGGATTGCTTTCTTGCTTTATTTAAGGCATGGTTTCTGTCCTTGTATTTTTTTTTCTGTTATTATCCTTTGAAGGGCTGGATTTGTGGAAAGATAATGTGTGAATTTGGTTTTGTCATGGAAAACTTTGGTTTCTCCATCTATGGTAATTGAGAGTTTGGCTGGTTATAGTAGCCTGGGCTGGAATTTGTGTTCTCTTAGTTTCTGTATAACATCTGTCCAGGCCCTTCTGGCTTTCATAGTCTCTGGTCAAAAGTTTGGTGTAATTCTGATAGGCCTGCCTTTATATGTCACTTGACCTTTTTCCCTTACTGCTTTCAATATTCTATCTTTATTTAGTGCATTTGTTGTTCTGATTATTATGTGTTGGAAGGAATTTCTTTTCTGGTCCAGTCTATTTGGAGTTCTGTAGGCTTCTTGTATGTTCATGGTCATCTCTTTCTTTAGGTTTGGGAAGTTTTATTCTATAATTTTGTTGAAGATATTTGCTGGCCCTTTAAGTTGAAAGTCTTCATTCTCATTTACTCCTATTATCCGTAGGTTTGGTCTTCTCATTGTGTCCTGGATTTCCTGGATGTTTTGAGTTAGGATCTTTTTGCGTTTTGTATTTTCTTTGATTGTTGTGCCGAAGTTCTCTATGGAATCTTCTGCACCTGAGATTCTGTCTTCCATCTCGTGTATTCTGTTGCTGATGCTGGCATCTATGGTTCCAGATTCCTTTCCTAGGTTTTCTATCTCCAGCGTTGCCTCACTTTGGGTTTTCTTTATTGTGTCTACTTCCCTTTTTAGATCTTGGATGGTTTTATTCAATTCCATCACCTGTTTGGTCGTGTTTTCTTGCAATTCTTTAAGGGATGTTTGTGCTTCCTCTTTAAGTTCTTCTACCTGTTTAGCAGTGTTCTCCTGTATTTCTTTAACTGAGTTATTAAAGTCCTTCTTGATGCCCTCTACCATCATCATGAGACATGCTTTTAAATCTGGGTCTAGCTTTTCTGGTGTGTCGGGGTGCCCAGGACTGGGTGGGGTAGGAGTGCTGCATTCTGATGATGGTGAGTGGTCTTGGTTTCTGTTACTAAGATTCTTACTTTTGCCTTTCACCATCTGGTATTCTCTGGAGTTAGTTGTTGTAGTTGTCTCTGGTTAGATCTTGTTCCTCAGGTGTTTATGTTAGCCTCTATCAGCAGACCTGGGAGACTAGCTCTCTCCTGAGTTTCAGTGTTCAGAATACTCTCTACAGGTAAGCTCTCCTCTTGCAGGGAAGGTGCCCAGATATCTGGTGTTTGAACCTGCCTCCTGGCAGAAGTTGTGATCTACTCACAGAGGTCTTAAGATCCCGTGTAAGGTCTTGTGGGTAGCCTCTGAGTGTCACAGACTCTGTGCCTAAGCTACCCCGGTGCTGGCGGGTACCAGAAGGGCAACAAGTTATTTTTTAGTTAAATTCCCAGTTTGTATAGATTACCTCTGATGAAACATGCCCAGCCATACCCATTAACATTTAGTTGCTTGACAGTTATACATAATGGCTCCTTACATCTCAACAAATCTACCCCTGTCTTAGGGATGTATTGCAGAACTGCTTAAATGATGCTGCTGTTATCCAGTATTGAGACTGGCTCCTTGAGAAAAAACTCCTTCTATCATATTCTTAGACTCTGGGATCAGCTTTCACTGGCACCAATTAAGCTGTGGTCAAGTTTTAGGTAACCAGTCCTTATGCTTAGAGGCTTACAGAAGTATTCAAATAAAAAAAAAAACGCAAGAAGCTAGACTCCAGTAAACCAAATAAATCTATTAAAAAGTGGGATACAGTCTAAACTAAGCATTCTCATCTGAAGAATACCAAATGCCCAAGAAGCAAGTAAAGAAATGTTCAACATCTTTAGTCATCAGGGAAATGCAAATCAAAACAACCCTGAAATTCCACCTCACAGCAGTCAGAAAGGCTGAGATCAAAAACTCAGGTGACGGCAGATGCTGGTGAGAATGTGGAGAACAAGAACATTCCTCCATTGTTGGAGAGATTGCAAGGTGGTATGACCACTTTGGAAATAAGTCTGGTGGTTCCTCAGAAAGTTGGACATAGTGTTGCCTGAGGATCCATCTATACCCAAAAGATGCTCCAACATATAACAAAGACACATGCTCAGCAATGTTCATAGTAACTTTATTTATACTGAAAGAGATTTGGAAAAACCCAGATGTCTTACAACAGAGGAATGGATACAGAAAATTTAGATAATGGAGTACTACTTAGATCTTAAAAGTAATGACTCCATGAAATACTTAGGCAAATGGATGGAACTAGAAAATATCATCCTGAGTGAGGTAACCCAGTCACAAAAGAACACACAATGGTATGCACTCACTGATAAGTGGATATTACCATAAAACCCCAGAATACCCAAGATACAGTTCACAGACCATATGAAGCTCAAGAAGAAGGAAGACCAAATTGTGGATGCTTCAGTCCTTCTTAGAAAGGCGAACTCATAGGAGGTAAAGGGTGGTAAGGACTTGGGTGGAAGAGAGGAGGGGGTCGGGGAAAGGGGGCAGGTTCTGGTATGGGAGGAGATGGGGATGATATACAGAGGGTTAGGAATTTGAACAGATGTGTGTAGCAATGGAGAACTAGTGGTAGCCAAGCAAGTTTCAGGTGCCAGGAAAGCAAGAGGCTCCTAGGACCCAATGGGGATGAGATTAGCTGAAATGCCCAACAAAGGGGAAGGAGAACCTGTAGAGACAATATCCAGAGGTTTGGCAAGGCCCCAGTTGGGGGATGAGGCCACCCACTCATCTCCAAATTTTTAACCCAGAATTTCTCCTGTCTAAAGGAAATATGGAGACAAATTGTAGAGCAGAGACAGAAGGAAAGGCTACCCAGAGACTGCTCCACCTGGGGGGATCCATTCCATATACAGTCACCAAACACAGACACTATTGCTGATGTCTAGAAGTTGCTGACAGAAGCCTGATATAACTGTCTCCTGAGAGACTGCCTGAGTCTGAAAAATACAGTGGCAAATACTCCCAGCCACCCAGTGGACTGAGAAGAGAGTCCTCAATGGAGGAATTAGAGAAAGGAATGAAGGAGCTTAAGGGGTTTGCAACCCCATAGGAAGAACAACAATATCAACAAAACAGATCACCCTCAGAACTCCCAGGGACTAAACCACCAACCAAAGAGTACACATGGAGCAATCCATGGCTCCAGACACATATGTAGCATAGGATGGCTTTGTTGGGTATCAATGGTAGGAGAAGCCCATGGTCCTGTGAAGGCTTGGTTCTCTAGCATAGGGAAACGCCAGAGCAGGGTGGTGGAGTATGTGGGTGGGTGGGGGAGCACCCTCAGGAGGAGGGGGAATAGAGGGTTTCCAGAGGGGAAACTGGGAAAGGGGATAACATTTGAAAGGTAAATAAAATACCCCACCCCACCCCAAAAAACAAACAAACAAAAAGAAAACAAAACTGTTGACCAATTTACAAGAATTCCATAGAACTTAGTTAACCCCACCCCATTTGCCACATATGGACTGTCCTCCCAAGCTCCAGTATTCTTAGCATAAATAGAGATCTATTTCTGTAAATGCAGCCACATATAATGCTGGCTGAGGGCTTCCTGATTTGGAGCTGTAAGTATCATCGTTTTGCTTTTCAGCTGGATGCAGCGTGCTGTGTTCCTCCATCAAGATTATGAAGTCTTATGAAACAGTGGACTTATTGAACAATTCCCCTACCTTCCCTTACCACACACATTTATGCCATGTTTCCTATTTATAGGGGCCAGAAATAACTATTATGTTTTCTGTATCTGAAAGCTATTTAGGAGGAAGACTTCCAACCTTGGCTCTGGCTATTTCTTCCCTCACCCACTTTCTTGTTCCCGTATTTGCTGCTGAAGTCAACATGGCTCGCACCATCCATACAGGTAGCTAGAAATCTGGGAGAACACAAACTTCTGAGCTGAGAGAGTTCCTATGAGTTTATGTAAGTCCAACATGCTACAATACTGATTGGATATTGTTATTTTTTGAATCTGAAATGTTCCTACAAACTCATGGTTTGAATGCTTGGTCCCCAGCTGGTGGTACTATTTTGGGATCTCATGAAAATTAGAAATCAAGGCTTAGTTTGAGGAAGTAGGTTACTTGGATTGTGCCTTTAAGATTATACCAGTTCCTCGGTCCCTATCCAACCCCCATTCACCTCAGTTCCTGTCTGTCATGAGATGCAAATGTCTTCTGCCATATGTACCCATTGTGATGCCCAAACACGCAGGGTCACGTGGTTATTGAATGAGTGCTTCGAAATCATGCTCAGAAACAATAATTCCTCTCCTAGCTGTCTCTGGAAATTGTGTCAGGGCTACAGAAAGCTAATTAACACTCTTATTTTTCTAGAAAACAGTATGACCCCTAGAAGATAGCAAATCTTTATGAACAGTTTTCTTCAAGATAGCTTTGATACATGAATTACAAAGGAGAAGGGTCAAAACCCACATTGTAATTGACATTGTGAGAAAGTGATAACAAGATTTCACCAAAAGGTGCTATCCATAAACAAAACAACAAAACAAACCAAGACACCAGACAAAACTGTATTTTTTTTTCGTATTGATACCAGCAATACACCATCTGTTTGAATGACCAAGGGCTTACTGTGCTTCTGTAGGGCAGTTAAAGCCATTTTAGGATGGTGGGAGACATGGCAGGAGCTCATGTGAAAGGATCTCTGGTGGATAGGGAATATATACATCTCAGTTGAAGCCTTCTGATGTTAGAAGGAAATGAGACTACTTTGACTTGAGGAGTACTGGAGGTGTTAGGAGCTGCCTGGCATTTTGACTGTTTTTTTAAGCCAAATATGTATGTGTGACTGCCTAGGGAAAAACCACACACAACAGAAACAGAAGCGAATAACACTGGGTGATATATTGCCCCTTCCTATCAGTCATATCATATGCAATGTAAACAGAGTGAAGTCATTTGCTACTTTCCTGGGTTCCATTATGTATATGTGTTTATTTAATCAGAACTAAATGATATTACATGAAGTTCCCCTTGCCCTCCTGAGGAATCCAGATTCAACACTTTCAGCGCTGTTCAGCGCTGGAGAGCGAAGAAAGTGTAACCATAGTGATGGAATGGAAATGATTTTCTTTGTTCAGAGGCTTCAATATCCAACAGACATTACAGTTTTCAAGGTCAAAAATATATTAGGATGAGATAAAAATTAAAGAAAAATGTGCTGGCTTAGCTACAAAAGCTAATTTAGTTTATGCATTATAAATTATGTTAAAATGACTAAAATGAGATTTCTCAGCAAGAACTAAATGTGTGGTTTCACAAAACTAATTTCCAAAGATGAACATGATTACAGAATTTAGCTTTAAAAGCTTTTCAGGCCATCAGAGAAAACAGCAAAGCTATCAATTATCAGGCTTTAGCGGTGCCTCTGTCAGAAATATAATGGTATTTTTAGCATTCTGTTCAGCGTTTACTAAATTAAGAATGTCTACAAACAAATCAATTAATTGGGACATTATTTAATTAGGTAAAACATGTGATCTGCCAACGAACCTTAAGCAGACGATTATAACAAACATCCCAATAGCCTTCCTCTTCAGTGGCAAATAGCACACCAAGCAATAAAGCGAAGATGGAAGCTATGAAAGAAGAGATGTTATTCAAACAATCACAGCCGTATATTTTTTTTTGATGCACATTGCATATTTATGTAGTTTTATTTAAAGTGCTTGTTTTGAAAAATCTATGATTTCTGCAGAGAAGGTCAATGCTATCTGTCAATCATCCCTTCCTGTTGAGTGGGTATGTGGCATTTATCTTCCTGCAACGCTGCTATGTAAACATGAAGGAACCAAAATCTCCTGCATGGGATATGTAAGTGTCTAGACATAAAAAAAAAGTTACTCAGTTGCTGGTACTTGTTTGCACATCACTGGAAAGTTAAACAACTTGAATTCTGTGAAAGTTAAATAAGATCAGGTTGAAGATCAAGCATCTCTCTCCCCCTCCATTCAACCTTAAGCAGGCTTTTGAGTTAGGTCTCATCACCCCATTATTATGACTACAACACAGATAAACAGATGGGTTCACTAGCCTGGCCAATTGCAAAACTCAGATTAAACCTATACAGTGTAATAATAAGGCAGGATCCTTTTCAATTCTTTTGTAAAATCTTTGTTATAGGAAAGCCAGTATAGATTAGTAGAGTGGTACCAATGAGGTGGGTGCCATGCCAATCAAAGGAACCATGGGAAAGATCTTGTCCTCGAAGTCAACAGTGATTTGACTAGGAAGAAGGAAAAGCTATCATCAAATATTCTTTGGGCAAGTCTAAGCACCTAATCCCTATTCAAAACCATCAATTCATCTAGAAGCAACTCAGAAGAGTGGTCCATCCTTTTCGAAAGTAACTGCAGTATAGCATAAGAGAAGGTTAGGTGGTGTGGTACCAGAGGGATCCTCAAAAGCAAAGTTGTAAGCCTTCTAGAAACAACAGTGTCTAATTTCTTCCTTATGACTAACAAAGGGTATATTTTCACTTACATCAGACAGGTGAGCTTGTGTGTTGAGGAACATATCAGTAGCTTTATAAAGTTAAAAGCATTTTTTCAGAATTCATTTGATCTCAGTAATTCATATTGGTCTTACCTATGTGACTCTGGGCATGCCCACCAAAGAAAACTTCGTCTCCTTTGTTCTTTCTTTATTCCTTTTGCTCCTCTTAGATCTAGGTGTATCCCTGATGTGAATACACATTATGCATTCTTACCTTTGTTGACTTTGTGTTTCTCAACAATTTTCACACAAGATGTAGCTATGTCTGCTACTTATTGACACCTGATTATCTAAAAATACAAAGTGCCTTCAAATTCCTACATCACTAAAGAATCATCGTTTAAAGTCAGAGTTTTCTTAGTTGTCACTCTTCACATTTTTCGTACAAAGAGTTAGGTTCAACTTTTAATGAAACACCCTGTGGGAAAAATGCAATGTTTCTATTCAGTTTTAAAAATTGAAAGCTGGTACTATATTCATCATCAAAGTGGAGTGATGTGTCTTAATGCTACATGGTCCCTGATGCTTTGTGTTGGACAAACTAACTAGAACCATAGGAGGAACTTAGTTAGGATTCACTCTGCCTGCCTGGGAGTGCCAGCATGCGATCCAAAGACTGCTATAATTAGGGTGATTTGTTAATTTTTTTATGCAATAGGGAAAACAGCCCTTAAAATATTAGCGTGGGATTCTACAGCCAAATATGTGTAGACATGTGAGACCTTCCACAATGAAAGAAATGATTGAAAATGATTCACTTTTACATCCTCCACCTGCTGCCTGATTCTTCTTGATATTGATTTGTGAGAGAAAGAACTTTTTCCAAGTGATAGTGCCGAGGAGGGTTGCTAATAAGATGTGAACTTTTCAGCACTCAGTGTCATTGACCGCATCAACTCTTTGCTCATTGTTATTTAAAAAAAAAATCAGTCTCTTCATCTTAGTAATTCAATTTCGAAGAAAAATTTCTTGTTATTCATAATAATCATCACTTAGGGTCAAGTACCTGTGGATGCTCTTTGTTTAGAGCTACGAAGTATGACTTTTAAAAGATAAAGCCATATACTTATTGGAATAAAATGTATTACAATATTTCTGTCTTATTAATTTGAATATGTTAGAGGGGCTATTACCTGTGTTCTCCAGGATTATTTGCTATTTCATCTACACTCAACAGAATGCCTCCTGATGCTTCAAACCCAAAGGCCATCTTTTTCCTCACAGGGCAAGGATGGGGGATGTCTCTGCAATGTTCTACACTTATTGCTAATAGTGAAAAGATGCCTTGTTCTCACCAAGGCATTTCAACCATATTTAGGCAGGATATATGCAGGCAGGTGTGATGATAGAGAAATATACTGATTTTATTAGCAAACAGAGGTTTTCCGATTCTCCAACATTTCTGCACACAAACTGCTTCCCTGAACTCACACACTTGTTCTTTCCTACCCCTAGAAGAAGGTGACATTGATTACTGAGGTGTTTGCTAATGCTTCTTCACTTGATCTTAGCCAAAAGGCCGAGAAGCAATTGCTAATGCTTCTTATGCTATCAAACATTCTCAATAGCTCTTGCCACCAAATTTGTATTCTAATGACTGGTGTTGATACTTGGAGAGATTAAAACAGCTTTACTGTAAAGGCAAAGAAAATACACTGAAAATCAAATTATCTGGACTTAAGTCTCAACTCCAGTTCTTGTAATTCTGAACAAAACACATAAATAAAAGTTAAAAAAAACTCACTTAAGTTCTAGTTTTCTTATTTAATAAAGAGAGATGATGAGAATTAATTTAGGTAAGATGTCCTAGACTAAAGAATACAGACTTCAATATACAAAATATCTCACTTTTTTGCTTATTCTTGTATGCAGTTGACCAGTATGAACTTGATCCAGCAGAAGTGATAGACAGAAGTGGTTACCAGTGTAGTTTGCAACCATAATACTTTGGGACTTGCTTCAAAGGGTGCTTATTCCACCTCCAGAAGACCAAGAAAAGATAGAGGGAGAAGGGAAATCAGCTTTGGTTTCTGACCTCTTATCTGTCCCTCTGATTCTCTTACCATTTTCATCTGAGAAAGTAAGCATGTCCTTCCTGTGATGTTAGACTGGACTAGTAAAGCAAATACGAGACAACTTTGACCTCTGCACTCCATGAATTACATATGCTAAGTAGTTCTCCATTCTTTTTTACTTTCTTGGGAACCTACCACAAGTCCTTGGATGTTAGGAACAAGGATAGTTTTCCTAACTCTTCAAGGCCACACACTCTATCTTTTGTTTCTTCAACTGTCTAACTCGAATTCCAGAAGCAGATGGGTACTCAATCATTTCATCCCTGAGTGTCTATTTCTTTCCATCTCTAGAACTTTACACAACTCTATTCAGAGAAAACAGGCCATCTACCACGTTACTAATTTGTAGTCTAAACCTAGGAGCCACTGTCTACCTTGTCAAGTACCTCTTCTCTGGAGACCATTGTACCATCTTTGCTGACCTGTGTGTAAGACTAGTATGGCCAATGTACTATATATGGCTTTGCTGTGTAATCTGTTCTCAGCTCCTTGAACTTGGAACCTTGCCAAAACGGATTCTCTAGTACTATGCTACATGCACTGTGTTTAAAATTTGAACCTGTGAAATTATCTACATCTTCTAAACAGGTAACGGTTTCTCTCCTCTTTGTTTTTCCCCTCTATCAGATGGCCTGGCTCTGTTTCTTCTTCCTTGTCTTACCCTGCTGTTCTATTCTTTTTCAGATCCATGTCATGAGAGGAAGTCTACCTCTGACACCATTAATGATATTCTGCTGCTATACTTGCAGTGTAAGTGTCATCAGAGGGGCTTCACCCCAAAACTGTTGGAGGAAGCTGACACTGAGAACCAGAGACAAACACTGAGTGGAGCTGTGGAAGAGAGGAAAAGAAGGATTAAGGAAACCAGAGGGGTCAAGGACACCACAAAAACAAAACAAAACAAAAAAACCCCAAAAAACAAAAAAACAAAAACAAAAACAAAAACAAAAACAAAAACAAAAAAACCCTACAGAGTCAACCAACTTGAGTGCATTGGGACCTCACAAATACTGAACTGCTGACCAGAAAGCATGAACGGGGCAGACTTAGGCCCTCTGTACATATGTACCAGTGGTTCAGCTGATGCTCACATGGGACTCCTACTGTGGAGCAGGGGCTGTTTCTGACTATGTTGCCTGTCTTTAGATCCCTTTCCTTTAACTGGGATGCATTGTCTGGCCTCAGTGGAAAAGGATGTACCTTGTCTTGTGGCTAGATGTGCTGGGGTTGGCTGATGTCCATGGGACTGTTCCCCTTTTCTGGGGAGAAGGGGTGGATTGGGGGTGGTGAAAGGGGGACTGGGAGGAAAGGAAGAAGGGGAAGTGCAATGTGGATGTAATGTGAATAAATAATGTAGTCAATAGAAAACAGGAAAAAAACAACAAGGAGAAGAAGAATATGTGAGTGTTAACTAGCCTTTAAATCACAGTTACATCATTTAGTGTGGGGTGAAGATCCTTTGAGAGAGATAGAAATTAGTAATGTGTGTATACTATAGTCATGTGTTATGGAATCAGAGTTCAACACTCCTGAAGAAAGGGATCAAATCAGCTACAGTTTAGTCCCTGTAAATAGATGAATGTGGTCATGAAGTGGGTGGGTAGAGTCACGAATAAGTCTGGTCATTTCTCTAGAGTAGTGGTTCTCAAATTTCCTAATGCTGTGACCCTTTAATATTGTTCCTCATATTGTGGTGATCCTCAGCCATAACATTATTTTGTTGCTATTTCATAACTATAATTTTGCTACTGTTATGAATTATAATGTAAATATCTTATATGCAGGTTGTGACCCACAGACTGAGAACTACTGCTCTAGAGGGTTATGGTAATCAGAGCATAAGGAACCACAGTTAGCCTGATCAAAAACTAGGAAGGGAAGTTTAAATGTAGACAGTTTTACAAGATTGTCTGGTCTGCGTAGTTAATCTTGAACTTAAAACCCACAAGCAAATCTTGGTACCATACTAGAGAATCAAATCTCCATCTCAATGCTGTCTACTCATGTTACAGAAAATGGAATAGTCTTAGCATTTTTATTTTAGTCTTAGACAATAATAAAAATATTTAAGAATTTTCAATCACCCACTCATACATCAATCAATTCCCATTAATTGGTTGCTAGGCTCATATTAAGCGGATTTAATCTAAAAAAAAAAAATCAATTCACAAGCAGCTAGCTACAATTTGGTGCAAAAGTGTCAATTTGAATGTATATTCATATACGATAACTGGAAACAAAGATTTGAAAAATGAGCTTGAGGAATTGAAATGTATGTATGGTCAAACTACCAAAACCCCCTCAGGAAATGAAGCACATTAACAAGTCACAAAAGAAGACCATCATAAAAATGTTTGAGACAGGGGCTATTGTTATTTATAATTATATTATTATTTATAGCTCAAGTTCTTTCCCTTATACAGAAGGCATGTCTTTACTTCACTTTAAGTCCTCAACTTTCATTGGTATTTTGTAAATCTGTTATTCTATATTTTTATTTAGCTGTAGGTAGCATCCTGTACTTCCATTAATCCCATGTATTCCATTACAAATGCCTTTGTCAATCTGAAAACTGTAATTTATTTAGCTACACATTTGAATACATTATTCACTTACAAAATGAATTTTTTTTAAATAAACTACTTCTCTCCTTTTGTTGCTTAATAATTATCTTTTATTCTATCATTTGTTAACCTCAATAATAAATAGGATAAATCATGCTATTGTTTTGTAGAAGTTTTCTCTAAGAGTAAAACCCCTCACCTGCAAAGATAGCTCATCAGCATGACAGGATGGTTCTAAGAAGAGATGAAGCATTCAGCAGGAAAGCTCCTTAAATTCAAGCAGTGAAGAACTCAAAAGAGCTTCAGGAAGTCCCTGAAACTGACAAGTTTCACTTCCTCTCCAAACATACATAAGTAGTAAGGTCTTCGAGAGATACTCTCAGGCCAGCAGAGTGGCCTGGAAGCTTCTTGGAAGAAGCGAGGAGCAGCCTAGAAGAAGCAGAGACCAGTTAAGCAGCCTGGTAGAGTCTCAAACCGTGTGAATTATCTGGAAGGGACACTGTCCAGTGTGTGGAGCTGTGTACAAGTTGTGTGGTGCACTCCAGCTTTCCAGCTTGCATGAGCTCTTGTCCTATGCTGGGATGGGATTTGGTGATAAAGTTGTCTTTGAGTCATTTCTGCTTTTTAAAGACGTTTCTATAAGTAACCCTAGTGCAACTAAATGTTTCACCAACTTTGGTGGTATCCTTACTTTGATCTAGTGTCAATTCCCAATGTGGAACAAGTAGACATTTGTTCATGTTTCCCCAGGAAGAGTGTTCCACAACTACTCAGTAATTTTATCTAAAAATATGTCCTGCCACTCAACCTGTGGTCGATCCAAATTCTATTTGGAGTCAATTCAGATTCAGATTGCCTTCCAAAAAAACCTTGGGGTGCTGAATCATAAATTATTGAAGAGTGTAAGCAAGCCATGACAAGATGCCAGCATATCTACCAAGAGTCACTTTGTTTGATGTTCAAAAAAACAGCAAATAGTGGGCATTTAGATGTTTAGTGTCTCCATTTTGCATGCACATTCCTTCCTTTTAGTAAAGAGTTTCTACTAGCTTGCAAATATAACCTGCTGAGCATTGCCTGTTGCTACAGGTATTTGTTAAGATACAATTGTAGAAGCAAACAGCTTCATTACTTAATAAAATTAGGAGGCTGAAAAATATTGTTTGCCATACTCAGACCAGCTGCTGTTCATATGGAATGGCCCTGCTAACTTACTTCTTAATAATACAAGAAGTGTCCCACATTCTTACACCTATAAATTACTCTGAAACAAGTTTAAAGGGATATAAAAGTCATCCACATACAAGTTCTTTAAAAAACTTTCTACTATAAGAATAAAATCATTAACAATAAAAATACCTACTCAAAAGAGATCTAAATCTTTTTCTTGGGGTATGGACTCAGTTTGTAACAGGGAGTATATAATCTATATGCCAAGTGATATTAAAGAGGCTTGATTTAATTATATGGGTAGGAATGAATAAACTTCTTGTCCATGGAAAGAAGGGTATATAACATAGTTTACAGACACAGGAAGCTTCATTTTGTAGCTTTCCTTTCCAAGGGACTGGTGGATGATGAAAAGGTCATAGAAGAGAGCCAGGCTCTGACTCCCTGACTTGATAAGTAAGTAGTAAAATCTTTCTTGTAAATCACACATTTTGATTCAATATTATTCTGGATAGACTGTAATTTCTTTTAAAAGAACATGAATAAATATATTTACACATTATTCAAAAACATTTTTGTGGGTATGTATGTTATGTAGCAACATATATGTATTTGTATGTATTACTGTGTATATGTTTTTATGTATGTGTATGCCAGAGGTTGATGTTAGGTATCATTCTCAGTAACTCTTTCCCTTATTTTATGAGATAAGATCCCTCATTAAACCTGGGCCTCATCCACTCAGCTAGATTGGCCAGTGAGCTCCAGGAAACTACCTTTTCCTAGCCTTTTCCATCAGTGCTAGGGTGACACACATGTGACACAATGCCTCGCTTTTATTTGGATGCTGGGGATCCAAACTCAGGTCGTTACTGCCTGAGCCATCACTGCAGCCCAAAGTATTGCTTTTAGTCACTTGAAATATAAATATATATATATATATATATATATATATATATATATATATATATATATATATATATTTGCATGCTAGTAACTCACAATCCACTGATATAGAAACTTCTTGCACATAAAATATAATGATACACCCAATGAATGGGATAGCCATACAGTATTAGAGAGGTTCAGCAAGCATGGCTGACATTCTTGCTCTCAAGCTGAGAAAAGTTTAAGAACCAGTCCCGACAATTTGCCTTAGGGAAAGACTTCACATACATGGAAGTTGGAGTACAAATGTTAGATATAAGGACACGTTTCAGCCTTTTGAATAATTTGAAAATATCAATTAATTCTACACAATCTGATGTATTTATTTTTGAAGCAATATACCTGTTTTTTTTTTTTTGCCACAACATAATTGTGTACTATAGGGCTCATTATATTATAGAAAACACGCTGGAAAATACTGTGCCTCCTCTCTATGCTCCAGTGACTTCCAGTTCTTCTGCATCAATGTATGAAACATATCATGAGGTATAGATTTTCACTGAAGCATAAACTGCATGAGGACTTGTCTTGGTTATAGAGTTTGTAGGACTCAGTGAAAGCATTTAGAGTTGAGAACAAATCAACAAACCCTTCAGTCTGTGACTGTGACATGCCCGACTTATCCTTCTCCACAGCTCTAGAAAGTTTGGCTTCTCTTTGATGTTTTGAACATGTCAATCTTTTTTCTGCCTCAGGCTTTACAAATACCTTCTGTCTTCTAGGAAATCTCACTGATTTCTCCTTCTCTATCAGGACCCCTCATACTACTATCTCCCCACAGAGGACTCCTTCGGCCACCCCACCAGATGCTGCTCTCCTTGTCTAATAGCTGAGCTACTTGTTTACTATTCATGTTATAGCATGTCAGGTTTATTCCCTTTCCAACTGTATTGTAATCTTCATGAGGGCCAACATATCTTTTATTTTCCATGTCTATAACTGCAGTGTCTAGTTTGCATAGCACATTCAATAGTGGCATACACTCTTGGGCTATAAAGAATCTATGTTTATATATGTATATTATATATACATATTTAAGTCTATATATATGTGTGTGACATTTTATAGTTTATAAAAATTATACAGAGGGTATAACTCAGTGTCTTTTATTGTCAGTGGTTATAGTAAATTGGACTGTTGACACAGCATGATAGAAATCCACTGGGAAGTTTACCAGTGGGTGGAGAAAACAACATGCTTCTTCAGAATGGATTATCACATTTGCGAAGGTGATGAATGGGAGAAATTCTAGAAAGTACCCACCCTGACTTCCCACATTTACCATTTTGGTTTCACTGGCCATGTGAATTCTTCTTATCAGTCTTCTCCTCTCTCCCCTCTTAAATGTCTCTTGATGTGCAAATGTTAAACTCTCATGTTATACTAATTCCTCTGGGAATTCTACATGCGAGACATTTGTAAAAATATGGAAAATTGAGTTGTTTTACTTATGCATGACTATTATATAATAAAATTATGACTCACTTTAGCTTCTGCCTTCACCCAAAGAAAATACCAAGAGAATTTATTTGACAATCAATGTACTTGTGGATGCTATATTGCAATGTTCTTCTCAGAATAGTTATCCTTTTAAAATGAAGACTATAATACTATTGGTGATTGTAATAAAAATGAACTATAGATGATTGTGGAGCCCACATTTCCTAAAATGACATCACCCTGAGTCTACAAAGCTCATGATGGCATCCAGAAATATTTTGACTCTGTGCCGTTCACTAGTGTGAAGGAACATCAGGCCACCCCTTTATAAAGAGGGTGTCAGTGGGAGGTCTCGTCTCCTTTGATTGGTCATGACATTCCTCTGCTTCAACCTCAGGGTGGCGTCTATTTCTCTCCCAACTCAAGTGGCTTCTACTTGTTATATACCTAGATATTCACTACTGTGGACCTCATGATGCCAGTCCTTCATTCTCTTCCACAATGTCTAGTTTCTTATACTATAGCAGGAAGTGCCACTTCAGCTCTTAGCATTAATGTGTTATATAAGTGCAGACCCAAATTGTGCTTCCGTTTATGAAAAGGACTCATGTGTTTCTAGTCTTTAAGTTTATCCCTAGGGACCTAGAACAAACTGTCTTGTAGTTTTGTCTAAAACGTTGCCATTCAAAATTTGGACTGTGTATCTGTCATCTAATTTTAGGGATCTACAATATTCTAATGTACTGTACTCTACTGTTCTATACTATATATACTGTGCTATGGTATTCTAACTATACTAATACACCATAATATGTTTCTGGTCTACTTTTTTAAAAAACTAGACTCTTAGTTCCATTTTCACCTCCTGAGTCCCTGTAATGTAATGAGATTCAAAGGTGAAGTATAATATATAGAAATCTGAAAGCACTAAGAACTGATCAGACCAGCTTTTCTTACCTGTCTCAGATTGTTACAGAATTTCTTGTCCATCATTGTTTTTCTAATCTCCAAGGGTATGAAATAATTGAGTTTCTTAGTACTTAAAGAACTTAGTTTTCTGGACTCATCCACTATGTTAACATAAAGGAGCTTGCTTGGTTATTTAAAAGATCTTTAATTTTTTCAATTAAAAATTAAAATATAATTACATTGATTTTCTTCTATTCTCCTCTCTCCAAGCCCTCCCAAAAATCCTGTCTCTCTCTCTTAAACTCATTACCTCCTTTTCCTTAATTAGTTTGTTACACACATACATATGCATATAAATACAACCTGTTGAGTCAGTTGATTATTGCTTGTATGTGTATGATTTCAGGGCTTATCACTTATATTGGATAAACTAATAGTAGAGAAACCTAATTCTTTCTTCTTTGTCAGCCATAGTTCATTTTTCAAGGGTGGGGCCCATGAGATTTTTCCATTCCTTTTTAGCATGTCCATTGGTATGACTGTTGTTCAGGCTTTATTTAGAATGCAGTATTATTGAGGTATGCTGGATCAGTATACCTGTCATTTCACAGGAGACTTCCTGGTCCTCTGGATTTTAAAATAGTCCTATTCCCTGCACTTTATGCATGGTGGTTATATTATAAATGTATCAATTTGGAGCTGGGCGTGGTGGCACACACTTTTAATCCCAGCACTCAGGAGGCAGAGGCAGGTGGATTTCTGAGTTTGAGGCCAGCCTAGTCTACAAAGTGAGATCCAGGACAGCCAGGACTATACAGAGGAACCCTGTCTGGAAAAACCAAAACCAAACCAAACCAAAACAAAACAAAAAAACAAAACAAAACAACAACAACAAAAAACAAAATAAAACAAAAAAACTATCAATTGGAGCTGTGCACTGTAGAATCAGTTGTCTGCATTTGCTTAGTCGTGTCTTTCTGTAATGGTTTCTGCTACCAGGAGAAATGTCTTTAATGAGAGGTGAGAGCAAACCTTACCTATTGGCATAAGTTAAGTATTTAGAATGTTGTTAGAATTATGCTGAACTATTAAAATTGTATGTTCTCCTTAAGTTCTACAAACTCACCATTGAGAGACAATTAAGTTCAAACATTAAGTTCAAATTGATATTTGAAAGTTATCAAAAGATATGTATTATTACTGAATTTTTAGGGATAACATCTGCACCTGACCCCTGGTCACATATTATAAAAAGAGAAATTGTAGTAACACCCATAATAATTCATGTATTAAGTTGCTATTGTGCTCTCTGTTGGAAGAATTTCAGCTCTCTGAGTTGTCATTGAGAGCCTTCAGGGAGGGAAGATCTATTCCTGTACCTATTTTCTAGATGAGCTAAGGCTTTGAGAGCTAAGTTCCCAGACAGCAAGCATGACTCCTGTATTGACTCCAGTGTTCCTCTCACACAGGCCAAACCAAGTGAAAACATGATCCAAAACAATTGAGAGTCAATGTAATCATGACACACTGTGGGACTGTTTTGAGATTTTGTTCTCTAGTCATTGGAGAAGCTTAGTATATGTTTCATGGCCCCCATGAATATGTCTTCATGCCCTTAGGATGTTTCAATCTAAAAGTAGTGCATTAAATAGAAAAAAAATTAAAAGAGATAAATAATTCAAATTACCTCTGCTGCCAGGAAACAGCTAAAAGCAACATTACCAACATTTTGACAGGCTTCTTTGTGTTAAGGCAGTCAGTATACACTCCCATTATCTTGGAAAAATTTCAAAGTATGCCAAGTTTGTGTTTGCATTTTTTTCAGTTTATGAACTCAAATGAATTTCTAGTTCAGATAATAGTGATTGAGAATGAAATGTTTTATGCTAGCTTCAGAGTAAGTTTTCAGGAATGTCCCTAAGACAGATATACTCTTCAGCCTGTAGGCAAACTGGTGATGACAAGCAAGGCAGTTTTCCATATCCTTACCTGAAATAAAATACAAGATGAACTGCTTTGTTTTGAAAAAATCTACCCTGTTTTTACTTTCTCAAGAGGAAATTGATGCAGGATCTTTTTTTTAATTGGGTATTTATTTCATTTACCTTTCCAATGCTATCCCAAAAGTCCCCCACATGCTCTCCCACCCACTCCCCCACCCACCCACTCCCACTTCTTGGCCCTGGCGTTCCCCTGTACTGAGGCATATAAAGTTTGCACGACCAATGGGCCTCTCTTTCCACTGATGGCCGACTAGGCTATCTTCTGATACATATGCAGCTAGAGACACGAGCTCCGGGGGTAATGGTTAGTTCACATTATTGTTCCACCTATAGGGTTGCAGATCCCTTTAGCTCCTTGGGTACTTTCTCTAGCTCCTCCATTGGGGGCCGTGTGATCCATCCAATAGCTGACTGTGAGCATCCACTTCTGTGTTTGCTAGGCCCCGGCAGAATCTCACCAGAGACAGCTATATCTGGGTCCTTTCAGCAAAATCTTGCTAGTGTATGGAATGGTGTCAGCATTTGGAAGCTGATTATGGGATGGATCCCTGGATATGGCAGTTTCTAGATGGTCCATCCTTTTGTCTCAGCTCCAAACTTTGTCTCTGTAACTCCTTCCATGGGTATTTTGTTTCCAATTCTAAGAAGGGGCAAAGTGTCCACACTTTGGTCTTCGTTCTTGAGTTTCATGTGTTTTGCAAATTGTATCTTGTATCTTGGGTATCCTAAGTTTTTGGGCTAATATCCACTTATCAGTGAGTACATATTGTGTGAGTTCTTTTGTGATTGGGTTACCTCACCCAGGATGATGCCCTCCAGGTCCATCCATTTGCCTAGGAATTTCATAAATTCATTCTTTTTAATAGCTGAGTAGTAATCCATTGTGTAAATGTACCACATTTTCTGTATTGATTCCTCTTTAAGAAAGGTTAAATATTTTCGGTGGAATGTTTTTGGCTGTTTTGGCTGTCAAACATAGTACCCTTTTCCTATCTAGGAGAAGGTGTGCCTAACTACTCAAGAGTGTCTAGAGATTGTCCTGTGGAAATGTGGGAACTGGGAGACAAATTGAATACTGGTCTACAGGGAGATTTCCTGCACAGATTCTTCTCTGCTCTGGATACTACAGCATAATGGTTCACATGTCTATTGCCAGGTCGTCTCTCACAGCTTTGCCCTTCATTCAGCCTGTGTGTTCTGCTACAATGTGGTGGCCTCAGCTGTTCTTTGTGCCCTTTGCCCTAGTTGTCTGAGCAACATCCTTATTTTTTTCTATGCACTTCCCAGAAATAATGAAGCTTTTCATCTGTTTATTTTGTTGGATTGTTGACATTTTCTTTGTGTGTGTCTCCTGACTTCCTTGTCCACTGCTTTCTTCCTCCTCCTCTCTCTCAATCATGTAACTTTTTTTTTTATTATTAGGAAATTTCCTCAATTACATTTCCAATGCTATCCAAAAAGACCCCAATACACTCCCCCCCCAGTCCCCCACCCTCCCAACCCCACTCCTTGGCCCTGGCATTCCCCTGTACTGGGGCATATAAAGTTGGCAAGTCCAATGGGCCTCTCTTTCCAGTGATGGCCTACTAGGCCATCTTTTGATACAAATGCAGCTAGAGTCAAGAGCTCTGGGGTACTGGTTAGTTCATAATAATGATCCACCTATGGGGTTGCAGTTTCCTTTAGCTCCTTGGGTACTTTCTCTAGCTCCTCCATTGGGGGCCCTGTGATCCATCCAATAGCTGACTGTGAGCATCCACTTCTCTGTTTGCTAGACCCCGGCATTGTCTCACAAGAGACAGCTATATCTGGGTCCTTTCAGCGAAATCTTGCTAGTGTATGCAATGGTGTCAGAGTTTGGAAGCTGATTATGGGATGGATCCCTGGATATGGCAGTCTTTAGATGGTCCATCCTTTCTTCACAGCTCCAAACTTTATCTCTGTAACTCTTTCCATGGTTGTTTTGTTCCCAATTCCAAGAAGGGGCACAGTGTCCACACTTTGGTCTTTGTTCTTGAGTTTCATGCGTTTAACAAATTGTATCTTATATCTTGGGTATCCTAAGTTTTTGGGCTAATATCCACTTATCAATGAGTACATATTGTGTGAGTTCCTTTGTGAATATGTTACCTCACTCAGAATGATGCCCTCCAGATCCATCCATTTGCCTAGGAATTTCATAAATTCATTCCTTTTAATAGCTGAGTAGTACTCCATTGTGTAAATGTACCACATTTTCTGTATCCATTCCTCTGTTGAGGGGCATCTGGGTTCTTTCCAAATTCTGGCTATTATAAATAAGGCTGCTATGAACATAGTGGAGCATGTGTCCTTTTTACCGGTTGGGACATCTTCTGGATATATGCCCAGGAGAGGTAATGCTGGATCCTCTGGTAGTATTATGTCCAATTTTCTGAGGAACCGCCAAACTGATTTCCAGAGTGGTTGTACCAGCTTGCAATCCCACCAACAATGAAGGAGTATTCCTCTTTCTTCACATCCTCGCCAGCATCTGCTGTCACCTGAATTTTTGATCTTAGCCATTCTGACTGGTGTGAGGTGGAATCTCAGGGTTGTTTTGAGTTGCATTTCCCTGATGATTAAGGATGTTGAACATTTTTTCAGGTGCTTCTCTGCCATTCGGTATTCCTCAGGTGAGAATTCTTTGTTCAGTTCTGAGCCCCATTTTTAATGGGGTTATTTGACTTTCTGGAGTCCACCTTCTTGAGTTCCTTATATATATTGGATATTAGTCCCCTATCTGATTTAGGATAGGTAAGATCCTTTCCCAATCTGTTGGTGGTCTTTTTGTCTTATTGACGGTGTCTTTTGTCTTGCAGAAGCTTTGCAACTTTATGAGGTCCTATTTATGGATTCTCGATCTTACAGCGCAAGCCTTTGCTGTTCTATTCAGGAATTTTTCCCCTGTACCCATATCTTCGAGGCTTTTCCCTACTTTCTCCTCTATAAGTTTCAGTGTCTCTGGTTTTATGTGGAGTTCCTTAATCCACTTAGATTTGACCTTGGTACAAGGAGATAGGAATGGATCAATTCGCATTCTTCTACATGATAACCGCCAGTTGTGCCAGCACCATTTGTTGAAAATGCTGTCTTTTTTCCACTGGATGGTTTTTGCTCCCTTGTCAAAGATCAAGTGACCATAGGTATGTGGGTTGATCTCAGGGTCTTCAATTCTGTTCCATTGGTCTACTTGTCTGTCGTTATACCAGTACCATGCAGTTTTTATCACAATTGCTCTGTAGTACAGCTTTAGGTCAGGCATGGTGATTCCTCCAGAGGTTCTTTTATCCTTGAGAAGAGTTTTTGCTATCCTAGGCTTTTTGTTGTTCCAGATGAATTTGCAGATTGCCCTTTCCAATTCATTGAAGAATTGAGTTGGAATTTTGATGGGGATTGATGGTTTTTTTTCTTGGATGTTTTGAGTTAGGATCTTTTTGCATTTTACATTTTCCTTGATTGTTGTGCCGATGTTCTCTATGGAATCTTCTGCACCTGAGATTCTCTCTTCCATCTCTTGTATTCTGTTGCGGATGCTGGTATCTATGGTTCCAGATTTCTTTCCTAAGGTTTCTATCTCCAGTGTTGCCTCATTTTGGGTTTTCTTTATTGTGTCTACTTCCCTTTTTAGGTCTAGTATGGTTTTGTTCATTTCCATCATCTGTTTGGATGTGTTTTCCTGTTTTTCATTAAGGACTTCTACCTGTTTGATTATGTTATCCTGTTTTTCTTTAAGGATTTGTAACTCTTTAGCAGTGTTCTCCTGCAATTCTTTAAGGGATTTTTGTGCTTCCTCTTTAATGTCTTCTACCTGTTTACCAGTGTTCCTTTGTATTTCTTTAAGTGTGTTATTAAAGTCCTTCTTGAAGTCCTCTACCATCATCATGAGATATGCTTTTAGATCCGTGTCTAGCTTTTCCGGTGTGTTGGGGTGCCCTGGACTGAGCGAAGTTGGAGTGCTGGGTTCTGATGATGGTGAGTGGTCTTGGTTTCTGTTAGTAAGATTCTTACGTTTACCTTTCGCCATCTGGTAAACTCTGGGGTTAGTTGTTGTCGTTGTCACTGTTTAAAGATTGGAGCAGAAGCTGTGTTCCACTCACCAGCAGTCTCAAAATCCTGTGGCGGGGGTTGTGGGTAGCTGCCGGATTCAGCCGACCCTGCGCTCTAGCTACCCCGGTGCTGGTCCAGCCGGAAGAGGCCTGTGGTCCTACTCAGGCCGGTTTTCTGCTTCCCTAACTAATGCAGTCTCAGGTCCCACGCGCAATTGGATTGGAGCAGAAGCTGTGTTCCACTCACCATAAGTCTTAAGATCCTGTGGAGGGTGTTGTGGGTAGCTGGCGAGTGTCAGCCGACCCTGTGCCCTATAAAGTATCTTTAATGAATGAGGCTGCCCTTGTATTTGGAGCATAGATATTCAGAATTGATAGTTCCTCTTGGAGGATTTTACCTTTGATGAGTATGAAGTGCCCTTCCTTGTCTTTTTTGATGACTTTGGGTTGGAAGTCAATCTTATCAGATATTAGAATGGCTACTCCAGCTTGTTTCTTCCTACCATTTGCTTGGAAAATTGTTTTCCAGCCTTTCATTCTGAGGTAGTGTCTATCTTTTTCTCTGAGATGAGTTGCCTGTAAGCAGCAAAATGTTGGGTCCTGTTTCTGTAGCCAGCCTGTTAGTCTATGTCTTTTTATTGGGGAGTTGAGTCCATTGATATTAAGAGATATTATGGAGAAGTAATTGTTGCTTCCTTTTATTTTTGTTGTTAGAGTTGGTGTTCTGTTTTTGTGGCTGTCTTCTTTTAGGTTTGTAGAGGGATTACCTTCTTGCTTTTTCTATGACGTGGTTTCCGTCCTTGTATTGGTTTTTTTCTGTTATTATCCTTTGAAGTGCTGGATTCGTGGAAAGATAATGTGTGAATTTGGTTTTATTGTGGAATACTTTGGTTTCTCCATCTATGGTAATTGAGAGTTTGGCTGGGTATAGTAGCCTGGGCTGGAATTTGTGTTCTCTTAGTTTCTGTATAACATCTGTCCAGGCCCTTCTGGCTTTCATAGTCTCTGGTGAAAAATCCGGTGTAATTCTGATAGGCTTGCCTTTATATGTTACTTGACCTTTTTCCCTTACTGCTTTTAGTATTCTGTCTTTATTTAGTGCATTTGTTGTTCTGATTATATTGTGTCGGAAGGAATTTCTTTTCTGTTCAGTCTATTTGGAGTTCTGTAAGCTTCTTGTATATTCATGGGCATCTCTTTCTTTAGGTTTGGGAAGTTTTCTTCTATAATTTTGTTGAATATATTTGCTGGTCCTTTGAGTTGAAAATCTTCATTCTCATCTACTCCTATTATCCGTAGGTTTGGTCTTCTCATTTTGTCCTGGATTTCCTGGATATTTTGAGTTAGGATCTTTTTGAATTTTGTATTTTCTTTGATTGTCGTGCCAATGTTCTCTATGGAGTCTTCTGCACCTGAGATTCTCTCTTTCATCTCTTGTATTCTGTTGCTGATGCTCGTATCTATGGTTCCAGATTTCTTTCCTAGTGTTTCTATCTCCAGTGTTGCCTCAATTTGGGTTTTCTTCATTGTTTCTACTTCCATTTTTAGGTCTTGGATGGTTTTATTCAATTCCATCACCTGTTTGGTCTGTTTCTCCTGCAATTCTTTAATGGATTTTTGTGCTTCCTCTTTAATGTCTTCTACCTGTTTAGCAGTGTTCTCCTGCAATTCTTTAAGGGATTTTTGTACTTCCTCTTTAATGTCTTCTACCTGTTTAGCAGTGTTCTCCTGCAATTCTTTAAGGGATTTTTGTACTTCCTCTTTAATGTCTTCTACCTGTTTAGCAGTGTTCTCCTGCAATTCTTTAAGGGATTTTTGTGCTTCCTCTTTAATGTCTTCTACTTGTTTACCAGTGTTCTTTTGTATTTCTTTAAGTGTGTTATTAAAGTCCTTCTTGATGTCCTCTACCATCATCATGAGATATGCTTTTAGAACCGGGTCTAGCTTTTCCGGGTGTTGGGGTGCCCTGGACAGGGCGAAGTTGGAGTGCTGGGTTCTGATGATGGTGAGTGGTCTTGGTTTCTGTTAGTAAGATTCTTACGTTTACCTTTCGCCATCTGGTAATCTCTGGGATTAGTTGTTATTGTTGTCACTGTTTAAAGATTGGAGCAGACTCTGTGTTCCACTCACCAGAAGTCTCAAAATCCTGTGGTGGGTGTCGTGGGTAGCTGGCGGGTGTCAGCAGACCCTGCGCTCTAGCTACCCCAGTGCTGTTCAGACCTGAAGAGGCTTGTGGCCCTACTCAGGCCGGATTTCTGCCTCCCCAATCAAAGCAGTCTCAGGTCCTGCATGCAATTGGATTGGAGCAGAAGCTGTGTTCCACTCACCAGAAGTCTTAAGATCCTGTGGCGGGTGTCAACAGACCCTGTGCCCTAGCTAACCCGGTGCTGGTCTGACCGGAAGAGCAATCCTGTAACTTTATGATAAGCCATTATCCTACTTTTAAGTTTCTCTGAAATCAAATTCTATTTCTAGATAAAGACTAATGTTTTATAGTGAAATCATAATTAATACTGTAAAAGAATCACTATACAACATCTCAGTTATACTACAGGGCACAGTAGTTATTCTGATGACCTCCCAAGCATGTCGACTTTGTATGTGAAAGCTACATATTTAGCCTGGACTAGCTTTTGTACTTAACTGGATCTGGTACCTCCCACCCAGTGATAGAGCAGTTTAGAGGTCTAACTCTGTTATAATAAGAATCATGCACCTTATCATTCTGGTCATCATCTTTGTTTGACTGTAACTTGTTGCTGCTATTGTGCAATTGTATAATTTCATAAGTTGCAATCACTTCTACTTTTATTCCTTGCTATGTCCTGTGAGTTAGTAGATCTTGTACCTATGATTTTTCCCCTTTTTAAATTGGATATTTTCTTTAGTTACATTTCAAATGTTATCCCCTTTCTCGATTACCCTCTCTCCCAGAAACACCTTGTCACATCCTATCTTCCCCAGCTTCTATGAGGGTGTTCTTCCCACCTCCCACCCATTCCCACCTCCCTGCCCTCAGTTCCCCTATATTGGGGCATCTATCCAGCCTTCATAGAACCAAGTACCTCTCCTTCCATTGATGCCTCACAAGGCCATCCTCTGCTACATATGCAGCTGGAGCCATGTGTACTCCTTTGTTGATGGCATAGTCCCTAGGAGTTCTGGGAGGGGGTGTCTGATTTGTTGTTCTTCCCATGGGGTTGCAACCCCCTTCAACTCCTTCAGCCCCTTCTCTAACTCCTCTATTAGGGACCCTGGACTCAGTCCAGTGGTTGACTGCTAACATCCACATCCATATCCTTATTTGTGAGGCTCTGGCAGGGCCTCTCAGGAGACAGCCATATCAGGTTCCTTTTAGCATGCACTTTTTGGAATCCACAATAGTGTCTGGGTTTGGTAACTGTATATGGGATGAATCCCCAGGTGGGACAGTCTCTGGGTGGCCTTTCCTTCAGTTTCTGCTCTATACTTTATCTTCATATTTGCTCCTGTGAGTATTTTGTTTTCCTTCTAAGAAGGACTGAAGTATTCACATTTTAGTTTTCCTTTTTGAGCTTCATGCAGTCTGTGAATTGTATCCTGGTTATTTGGAGCTTTTGGGATGGTATTCACTTATCAGTGAGTGCATACCATGTGTGTTCTTTTGTGATTGGGTTACCTCACTCAGGATGATATTTTATAGTTCTATCCATTTGCCTAAGAACTTCATGAATTCATCATTTTTAATAACTGAGTAGTACTCCATTGTGTAAATGTACCACATTTTCTGTATCCCTTCCTCTGCTGAAGGACATCTGGGTTCTTTCCAGCTCTTGGCTATTATAAATAAGGCTGCTATGAACATACTGGAGCATGTATCCTTATTACATCTTGGAACATCTTCTGAGTATATGCCCAGGAGTGGTAAAGTTGGGTCCTCAGGCAATAGTATATCCAATTTTCTGAGGAACCACCAAACTGATTTTGAGAGTGGTTGTACCAGCTTGCATTCCCACCAACAATGGAGGAGTGTATCTCTTTCTCCACATCCTTGCCAGTATCTGCTGTTATCTGAGATTTTGATTTTAGCCATTCTATGCGGTATGTGGTGGAATCTTAGGGTTGTTCTGATTTGCATTTCCCTGATGATTAAGGATGTTGAACATTTCTTTAGGTGCTTCTCAGCCATTTGATATTCCTCACTTGAAAATTCTTTGTTTAGCTCTGTACCCCATTTTTTAAACAGGGTTATTTGGTTCAATGGAGTCTAACTTTTTGAGTTCTTTGTAGATATTGGATATTAGCCCTTTATTGGAAGTAGGGTTGGTAAAGATCTTTTCTCAATCTCTTGGTTGATTTTTTTTTTTTTGTCTTATTGACAGTGTTCTTTGCCTTATAGAACCTTTGCAATTTTATGAAGTCCCATTTGTCAACTCTTGATCTTACAGCACAAGCCATTGGTGTTGCGTTCAGGAATTTTTCCCCTGTGCCCATATGTTCTAGGCTCTTCCTCACTTTCTCCTGTATAAGTTTCAGTGTATCAGGTTTTTTGTGGAGGTCTTTGATCCACTTGGACTTGAGCTTTGTATAAGGAGAAAAGCATGGGTCAATTTGCATTCTTCACCGTGCTGACTTCCAGTTAAACAAGCACCATTTGTTAAAAAATGCTGTCTTTTCTTCATTGGATGGTTTCAGATCCTTTATCAAAGATCAAGTGACCATATGTGTGTGGATTCATTTCTGGGTTTTCAATTCTATTCCATTAATCTTCCTGCTTGTCTCTGTACCATTACCACACAATTTTTATCACTATTGATCTGTAATACAGCTTGAGGTCAGGGATGGTGATTTCCCCCAGAAGTTATTTTTTGGTTGAGAATAGTTTTTGCTATCCTGGGTTTTTTGTTATTCCAAATGAATTTTCAAATTGCTCTTTCTAATTCTATGAAGAATTGAGTTGGAATTTTGATGGGGATTGCATGGAATCTGTAGATTGCTTTCAGAAAGATGGCCATTTTTACTGTATTAATTCTGCCAATCCATGAGCATGGAAGACCTTTCCACCTTCTGAGATCTTCTTCCATTTCTTTCTTCAGAGACTTGAAGTTCTTGTAATATAGATCTTTCATTTGCTTGGTTAGAGTCACACCAAGGTACGTACTATTATTTGTGGCTATTGTGAAAGGGTGTCATTTCCCTAATTTCTTTCTCAGCCTGTTTATCCTTTGAGTAGGGGATGGTTACTGATTTGTTTGAGTTAATTTTACCATTGGCAACTTTGCTGAAGTTGTTTATCAGCTTTAGGCATTCTCTGGTGGAATTTTTGGCATTACTTAAGAATACCATCATATTAGGGTGGTGGTGGCACATGCCTTTAATCCCAGCACTTGGGAGGCAGAGGCAGGCAGTCTACAAAGTGAGTTCCAGGACAGCCATGGCTATACAGAGAAACCCTGTCTTGAAAAACAAACAAACAAACAAACAAAAAACAAACAAAACAAACAAACAAAAAACCCCCAAAATACCATCATATTGAAAGAGGAAAATTACTGGACACCTGAACTCTCCATGAACTCTTCAGCTCAGAGTCCTCTTACCCCTCCCATCCAGAGATTGTTCCCGGAACACTCCTGAACTTTTTACCCCAGAGTACCCCCTCCCAATTGAAAACTGTTCCAGGAACATTTTTTAGATAAGGGTCTCCTGGAACAAACCTAGTCCTACCCCTCCTAACTGAAGACTGTTCCAAGAACATTTTTGAGATAGGGGCCTCCTGGTACTACCCCAGAATGTTCCAACATTGCCAAGATATAGGACAGGACCCCTTGGTTATGAAAAGCCCCTGGAAAGTCCCTTAGAATAACCCTTGGCAGAACCCCTTAGTGACGTAAATTTGTACTTTCTCCACCCTGTTCCCCCCTTGCCCTTTTCCTATAAAAGCCTGTGAAAAATTTGGGCCGGTTGCCGATTCTCCTCTGCACCATGCCTGGTGTATGAGTTTCGACCCCAGAGCCTCTGGTATATGTGCTTTCTTGTCGTTGCTGTATTAAATCTTACTCTCTACATCCTGAGTTCGGTCTCAGTGTCTTCTTGGGTGCGCGGCTGACCCGGGGCTTGAGTGAGTGTCTCCCTTTGGGAGTCTTAGAGTCTTTCATTTGGTGCATTGGCCGGGAATCAGCGCGTCCACCCAGAAGTCCTGGACCCACTCAGAGGTAAGATTTTCTGTTCTGTCTTTGTTTGGTGTCTGTTTTGTCTGTGTTCTGTTTCTGGAGGCCAGGTAGGCCGTTCTGCTGTTTCTGGAGGCCAGGTAGGCCCTTCTGTATCTGCGATCGCAGTTTCGGTTTTGCGCGATGCTCAGTGCTCGGTACGAGTACCTGAGACCGTACTCCAGGTAGGAGTGCGGTATGGATAAGGGCAGACGTGTCCAGGTGTCCACCGTCCGATCTGCCCCTGGGAGACGTCCCAGGGAGGAACCGGGGAGGATCAGGGACGCCTGATGAACCCCTCTGGAGACCAGGTAGGTCTCAATCTGGAGACCAGGTAGGTCTCAATCTGATTCTGTAAGTTGCCTGTGGGCGACGCGAAGTCGCCACTGTGTTTTTGGTTTCTTTTTGTCTCAAGTTTCATGTCCGCTCTTGTTGTGCCTGCTGTTAT
Organism: Mus caroli; assembly: GCF_978045245.1. Taxonomy (NCBI): domain Eukaryota; kingdom Metazoa; phylum Chordata; class Mammalia; order Rodentia; family Muridae; genus Mus; species Mus caroli. Next base: position 64,519,515 of record NW_028227261.1, read on the forward strand.
TCTAGAAATAGGACAATCTGCCAAAACGGGAGTAAATGTAAAATCTCGCCCCCGTCAGGACAGTGTTCTTTCTGCCAGGGCGGGAGTAGATGTGGAGTCCCACCCCCGTCAGAAAAAGGGAGTCGATGTAGAATCCGACCCCGTCAGAAAGTGGCGTTTGGCTGGTTGTGTCACGTTACAAGACTGTGTGTGTGTGTGTGTGTGTGTGTTAACCCTTTGTCGACTGTAGACTTGGACTGACATCAGGACAGAATTTGTCAGGTTTTAGAAAAAAAAAAAAAGAGAAAAAAAAACCACCAGGCCGGTTCTACCCACCGCGCTCTCGGCGAGGCGGTACCGGCGGCTCGCAGCGGGTGGGCAGCGCCGGCCGGCCTTGCTGCGGGGCCAGCTGCCACCGCGGACAAAGGCGGCGCATGGTCCGCACTCTGCTGGTGAGCTCCGGGCTGCTCAAAAGAGCTCTGAAGCAGCAGAGGCTGTCTGTGCCCTGCGAGCGAGTTGTGAGATGCTAGTGGTGAGTTCGGCGGCCTGCCGGTTCCGCCTGGCGCCCTGGAGTGGCCGTGAAGCCTGCCACAGCTGGGGAGGGGCCAACTGCGGCCGCCGTCCTTCCTTTGGCTCCCCCCAGAGTCAACCCACACTCCCTTGTGTCTGCGCGCCCGCCCGCTGGGCACACCGAAAAGTGTAGTCGTTGTCCCCCGCCCTGCCGCGCAGGCGTCTTGCGTTTCCACAGCTCGGGAGGCCGCCGTTGCCTCCGGCCAAAAGAGCTCCGTGGATGCCTATGTGCGGGGTGGCGGGCCCCTGGTCCGCCGCCGCCTCCAAGGGCTCAAGCCATGCGAGAAGACAGTGCAGAGAGCACCGGGTGTCTAACAAGTGGTTAAATTCCCCCTCCCTGCCAGTGTTTGTTTGCCACTCCCAGGAGTTTACGCCACATTCCCCGCGCCGCGGTGCGCAGCGGAGATTCGGCGCTTGGCTCCTCCCTGTTCATTCGCCGTTACTGAGAAAATCCTGGTTAGTTTCTTTTCCTCCGCTGACTATGCTTAAATTCAGCGGGTCGCCACGTCTGATCTGAGGTCGCCACAAGGTTCCCTGGTTGCTTCTCTTCCCCTGTCCCCTGTATCCTGTCTCTTGCTAACAGAAAAAATTGCGTTCATTTTAAAATATCAGTGGTCTGGTGCAGCCAGATGTGAGAGCTGCACTCCCTTCTCTGCCCCATGTGTTTTCTCTTCTCAGGCACCGCCCTGAGCTGCTGACAGTGAATCTGTTCTAAGCTCCGGTGAGAGAGACATCCAAGGTAAGGAACACCTGCGAGTCTAACTGCCAGGCTCTGAAGAGGGTCTCGTCTCTGTGGGACTAGAAAGTGCCCCAACAATCTGACCAAGGTAATAAAAAGTTACAAAAGTTAAGAGAAGGATAGAGGTCTGCAAAGAAGAGCTGAGAGCAAAGCTTCAGCAGACTCAGAAGAGATAGGTTAACAGTGAAAAGAGGTAAAAATAGAGATAAAGAAAATTAGGTCTGAAATAAGAAAAATACTCTAAATGAGAGATATTTAAAAGAGGAACCAGTAAAATGAGGCTGACAAAGACAGAGACCAGAGTCAGAATCAGAGATGTGCTGTGAGACAGAAAGATAAATCAGAGTAGAGGTAAACTATGAAAAAAGTTAAGTGACAGAATATAAATGTAATAATTAAATAACATTCAAAGTAAGCAAAGACAAGGAAGAGAAACAAAAAGATGAGATCTCCATTGCAGTTAAGAAACAGGAGCAAAGAGAGATAAATGACAAAGACTAGAACCTAGCAAAGTGACACTTACTAATAATGCTGGCCACAAAAGTCAGGGAAACTAGAAAACTTAGTACCTGGCAACAAAAGAAAGCTTTTGGCTAAAGATCAAAGTGTTTACTGTTAAGAAAAGAAGAGCACTGGGTGAGAGACTGTCCTAACAAAAAGAAGAGGAGCCCCCCTCATGACCAAACCCTTCACCTGTTCGTGGCTAAAAGTAAAGAGATAGCAGAAGGGGTGCTAACACAGAAGCTGAGTCCTTAAGAGAGACCGGTGGTTTACCTGTTGATGCAGCTAAAAAGAGACTGTGTTTCATATTCTTCCATTGACCAATGCAAAGCAAGTTTAAAAGGTTCCTAGACACTGCGGGCCTTTGCAAACTGTGGATTCCAGGTTTTGCTGAATTAAAAAGATAAACAGCCCTTCGTATAAAAAATAAAGAACAACCTTGGATGGCCTTAGATGCTATTGAGACTGCCTTAATGTTGTCCCCAACTTTGGGACTCCTAGATGTGACTGAGAACAAAGGTATCGCCAAAGAGGTTCTTACTCAGAAATTGGGATCCTAGAAAAGACCGGTGACATACTTGTAAAATTTAGACCTGGTGACTGTAAGATGGCCTGCTTGTCTGCACATAATGGCTTCTGGTCAAGGACACCGATAAATTGACTCTGAGACAAAACTTGGAACATTATCCAATCGTTCCCCTGACTAATGGACACATTATCAGAGCTTTTTGTTGACAGAACAAGTAACCTTCGCTTCCCCTGCTAACCTGCTGAGTCTTCACCTACTCATCACTGCTCTGACATTCTGGCAGAAGGAACTTCGGCTCAGAAGGCTGAACTTATGGCGCTAACCCAAGCCCTGCGGTTGGCTGAAGGTAAGGCGACCAACATTTACACTGACAGCCACTATGCTTTCTCGCTACAGCCCATATCCATGGGGCCATCTACCAACAAAGGGGGCTACTTACCTCGGCAGACAGAGACATTAAAAACAAAGAAGAAATTCTGGCCCTCCTAGAAGCTATATCCATTGTCCGGGCCATCAAAAAGAACAAGATCCTGTGGCCCGAGAGAACCAGATGGCTGATGCAGCAGCAAAGCAGGCAGCCCAGGAGGTAACAATCATGGTAAAAAGAGGCAGGCCCCTGCCAGAGCCCTCACCGACAACCAGTCCTAATTATGAGCGGGCTGGAGTAGCCCGCGGAGTCTTGACTCAGACTCTGGGGCCCTGAAAGCGGTCAGTGGCCTACCTATCTAAAAAGCTTGTTAAAGACGCTGACAAGCTTACTCTGAGTCAGCATGTGACTATACCCACTACCAGAGTTTGCTGCTCCTTGGCGGATGACTCCACTCCTGTACATCAATGTGCTGATGTCCTGGCTGAAAAAACTGGAACAAAGAGAGATCTGACTGATCAGCCTTGGCCAGGTATGCCTGCCTGGTACACGGGTGGCAGCAGCTTTGTAGTGGAGAGAAAAAAAAAAAAAAACAGGAGCGGCAGTAGTAGATGGAAAGCAGCTCATATCCATGGGGCCATCTACCAACAGAGGGGGCTACTTACCTCGGCAGGTAAAGATCAAATCAGCCTTGGCCTGAAAGTTTGAACTGGTACACGGATGGCAGTAGCCTCATGATTAAAGGTAAGCGGAAGGCGGGGATAGTAGTGCAGCGGTGGACAAAAAGTAAGTGATCTAGGCCAGCAGCCTCCCTAAAGAGACTTCAGCCCAGAAAGCTAAATTTGTGGTTTTGATACAAAAGAAGAAAAGTCTACACTGACAGCAGGTATGCTTTTGTATGAAACAATATACAGACAAAGAAAGCTGTTGACATCTGCAGAAAAAGACCTAAGATGCTGTGAACAAAAGAAATCAGATGGCAGATCTAACCGCCAAACAGGCATCCCAAAAAGAACAATAATCCTGTTGCCCAGGTAAGTCAGGGTGTGGCCAAGTATTTAGAGGTCAAAAATTACATTGTGTGTATAGACCTCAGAGCTCAGGACAGATAAAAAATTAGTTTAAAACTCTAAAACAGACCTTGACAAAATTAATCGTGGAGACTGGCACAGACTTGGTGTTCCTTCCCTATGCCCTATTCAAACGTACTAGAAATACTCCCTCTTGATTCAGTTTTACTCTTTTTAAGATCCTTTATGAGACTCCTATGCCCATCACTGTCTTAAATGATGTGTTTAAACCTATGTTGTTATAATAATGATCTGTATGCTAAGTTAAAAGGCTTGCAGGTGGTCTGGTCACAACTGGAAAGGATCGGACTGAGTACGCGAACGACATCGCGCAGGGATCCCAACAGCCGGGACAGTGAACGAGCTGGGTACCCCAAGGACATCTCACCAGTTCCAGCCAGAGATCTGATCTACGTGCACCTACATCATGCCCAGACCCTCAAGCCTCGCTAAAAGGGCCCCTGCCTAGTTCTGTTTACTAATGCTTCTTATTCTGTTTTTGTTCCTATGTTAAAATAGAGTAAATGCAGTATTCTCCGCATAAAAATATAGACTTCTGAAATTCTAAGATTAGAATTACTCACTAGAAGGAGTGGGGAATGAAAGAGGAAAATTACTGGACACCTGAACTCTCCATGAACTCTTCAGCTCAGAGTCCTCTTACCCCTCCCATCCAGAGATTGTTCCCGGAACACTCCTGAACTTTTTACCCCAGAGTACCCCCTCCCAATTGAAAACTGTTCCAGGAACATTTTTTAGATAAGGGTCTCCTGGAACAAACCTAGTCCTACCCCTCCTAACTGAAGACTGTTCCAAGAACATTTTTGAGATAAGGGCCTCCTGGTACTACCCCAGAATGTTCCAACATTGCCAAGATATAGGACACGACCCCTTGGTTACGAAAAGCCCCTGGAAAGTCCCTTAGAATAACCCTTGGCAGAACCCCTTAGTGACGTAAATTTGTACTTTCTCCACCCTGTTTCCCTCTTGCCCTTTTCCTATAAAAGCCTGTGAAAAATTTGGGCCGGTTGCCGATTCTCCTCTGCACCATGCCTGGTGTATGAGTTTCGACCCCAGAGCCTCTGGTATATGTGCTTTTTATGTGCTTTCTTGTCGTTGCTGTATTAAATCTTACTCTCTACATCCTGAGTTCGGTCTCAGTGTCTTCTTGGGTGCGCGGCTGACCCGGGGCTTGAGTGAGTGTCTCCCTTTGGGAGTCTTAGAGTCTTTCAATATCATCTGGAAATAGTGATATTTTGACTTCTTCCTTTTCAATTTGTATCCTTTTGACCTCCTTTTATTGTCTAATTGCTCTAGCTAGAACTTCAAATACTATGTTGAATAGATAGGGAGAGAGTGGGAAGCCTTGTCTAGTCCCTGATTTTAGTGGGATTGCTTTAAGGTTTTCTCCATTTAGTTTGGTGTTGGCTACTTGTTTGCTGTATATTGCTTTTACTATGTTTAGATATGGGACTTGAATTCCTGATCTTTCCAAGACTTTTAATATGAAGGGATGCTGAATTTTGTCAAATGCTTTTCAAGCATTTAAGAAAAATAATTATGTGGTGTTTTTTTTTTTCCTTTGAGCTTATTTATGTAGTGGATTACACTGATGAATTTCCATATATTGAACCATCCCTGCATTCATGGAATGAAGCCTGCTTGACTATGGTGAATGATCATTTGGATGTGTTCTTGGATTTGGTTGGCAACAATTATATTGAGTATTTT